>NW_020664440.1:16943129-16953931 GCF_002925995.2 Terrapene triunguis
CAGCTCCCACTGGCCGCGGTTCGCCATTCCAGGCCAATGGGGGCTGCGGGATGCGGCGTGGGCTGAGGGATGTGCTGGCCGCTGCTTCCCGCAGCCCCCATTGGCCTGGAACAGCGAACCGCGGCCAGTGGGAGCTGCGATCGGCCGAACCTGCGGACGCTGCAGGTAAACAAACCATCCCGGTGCACCAGCGGATTTCCCTGATGGGCTGTGTGCCAAAGGTTGCCGATCCCTGGTTTATATTATTCATTAAAAGTATGGTCAGGATAAAGCAGGTCTTTTTGTTTTTCCTAATAAATTATTGAAAGAAGAGTCTGCTATTTGAGGGACCTTCTTTTAGACAGTTGTTCTCAAACTTTTGTATTGGTGATCCCTTTCACACAGCAAGTCTATGAGTGTGATCCCCTTATAAAATAAAAACTTTTTTTTATATTTAACACTATTATAAATGCTGGAGGCAAAGCAGGGTTTGGGGTGGAGGCTGACAGCTCACAACCCTCCAAGTAATAACCTTAAAGTCATGACCCCCAGTTTGAGAAACCCTGGATTAGATGTGTAAGTGATGTCTGGGTTATGGTAATTAAAGATTCTATGATGATATGGTCTGATGGAAAATCACTACACCCAATGGAATATGGTCACGTTCTATAAAGATAAGTAAACCACTGGCATAATCTTCAAGCTACATGGGAAAGTATTTTTTCAATTGCAGTAAGTTCATGTATATGAGAATGAGTCCTGGTCTACACTCCTAAATTAGGTCAACATAAATCTCCTTGCGTTGACCTATTTGTGAATGTGTCTGTATTCAAATTTGTCTGGCTTACATTAGCGCCCCGTTACAGCGACACAGTAAAACTATTTCCCTGAATGGCATAGAGCCATGATCGACATATTGACGTTGACACAGTGTGAGTGTAAACACTGAATGACCTCTGTCAACCCTAACAGTTCTCCAGCAGCTGTCCCACAATGTCTCATTCCCTGTAACAGGGACTGGTCGGGCCACAATTTTAAACTCCACTGCCCAGGGTTCACAGAGACTGGAAGAAACATTCCTTTTAAAATCCCCCACATGTATTTGAAATGCCTTTTCCTGATTGCCCACCTTGGCGAGCACAGCTAGCTGCTCACCCTTGCATGCAACTGCCCAATCGACCATGCTGGCTCCATGCACGAGACTCTCTCCTGCCTGAAGTAGATGTGGTATTGGCTCTCTTGGGCCTGTTGGGAGAAGACGCTGTGCCAGCACTGCTACCGACCAGCCGTAGAAACATGGACATGTTCGAACAGATTGCACAAGGGCTACAGGCAAAGTGGTATGACAGGAATCATCAGCCGTGATGCGTGAAAACAAAGGAACTTTGTCAGGCATACTGCAAGGCCACGGAACACAATAGAGTTGAGGCTGAGCATCCACAGAAAAAAAAAATGGTGGGTGCTCAGCACCCAGCAACCACCCGCCCATCAGCTGTTAGACTTAAGTAATGCGTCCCAGCCAATTGGTGGTGGTGGACATCTCCCCCAGTCAGGAGCTTCATAGGAGGGATTCTTTGTGAGCTAGAGCTTTCCTAGCTCCCTTCTCCATCAGTTCAGGGGAGCGACCAGGTGGTGGCCATGGTCTGAACACAGCCTGCGGGCTTGGGTTTGAGGCCCACGAGACCTCATAGGTAGTGTGTAGCACACTGAGATACTACCCCTGGTGCACTAAACTTTACATCAACATAAGCACTCCTGGTGGTGCAAGTAACCAAGTATGCATGCACCCGAGTGATATACAAACTTCAGCGCCTGTATGCTGACTCATAGACTTTAAGGTCAGAAGGGACCATTATGGTCATCTAGTCTGACCTCCCGCATGATGCAGGCCACAAAAGCTGGCCCACCCAATTTCCCTTATCTCAGCTGTTGAAGTCTCCAGATCGTGATTTAAAGACTTCAAGTCGCAGAGAATCCTCCAGCTTGAGACCCCTGCCCTATGCTGCGGAGGAAGGCAAAAAACCTCCAGGGCCTCTGCCAATTTACCCTGGAGGAAAATTCCTTCCCGACCCCAAATATGGCGATCAGTAGAACCCCGAGCATACAGGCAAGATTCTCCAGCCAGACCCACATTTTACCAGCGATGGCACGTTATTGCCTAATTGACTAAAATCACGTTATCCCATCAAACCATTCCCTCCATAAACTTATCTACCCTAATCTTGAAGCCAGAGAGGTCTTTCGCCCCCACCGTTTCCCTCAGAAGGCTGTTCCAGAATTTCACCCCTCTGACGGTTAGAAACCTTCATCTAATTTCAAGCCTAAACTTCCCCACGGCCAGTTTATATCCATTCGTTCTCGTGTCCACATTAGTACTGAGCAGAAATAATTCCTCTCCCTCCCTGGTATTTATCCCCTTGATATATTTAAAGAGAGCAATCATATCCCCCCTCAGCCTTCTTTTGGTTAGGCTAAACAAACCGAGCTCCTCTAGTCTCCTTTCATAGGAAAGGTTTTCCATTCCTCGGATCATCCTAGTGGCCCTTCGCTGTACCCGTTCCAGTTTGAGTTCGTCCTTTTCAAACATGGGAGACCAGAACTGCACACAGTACTCCAAATGAGGTCTCACCAGTGCCTTGTATAACGGAAGCAGCACCTCCTTGTCCCTACTAGAAATACCTCGCCTAATGCATCCCAAGATCGCATTAGCTTTTTTCACAGCCACGTCACATTGCCGGCTCATAGTCATCCTGCGATCAACCAGGACTCCGAGGTCCTTCTCCTCCTCCGTCACTTCCAACCGATGCGTCCCCAGCTTATAACTAAAATTCTTGTTAGTCATCCCTAAATGCATCACCTTACGCTTCTCACTATTAAATCTCATCCTATTATTATTACTCCAATTTACAAGGTCATCCAAGTCACCCTGCAGAATATCCCGATCCTTTTCCGAATTGGCAATGCCTCCCAACTTTGTGTCATCCGCAAACTTTATAAGCCCACTCCTACATTCGGTTCCAAGGTCAGTAATAAATAGATTAAATAAAATCGGACCCAAAACCGAACCTTGAGGAACCCCACTGGTGACCTCCCTCCAACCTGACAGTTCACCTTTCAGTACTACCCGCTGCAGTCTCCCCTTTAACCAGTTCTTTATCCACCTCTAGATTTTCATATCGATCCCCATCTTACGGTACCTCATGCGGTACCGTATCAAACGCTTTACTAAAATCGAGGTATATTAGATCCACCGCATTTCCTTTATCTAGAAGGTCTGTTACCTTCTCAAAGAAGGAGATCAGGTTGGTTTGGCACGATCTGCCTTTCATAAACCCATGTTGTAATCTGTCCCAATTGCCATTCACCTCAAGGTCCTTAACTACTTTCTCCTTCAAAAGTTTTTCCAAGACCTTGCATACTACTGACGTACCTGTATCGACCAGTTTGTAGTGTAGACATGGCCTAAGGAACTAGGGAAAGGATGTAGATAGCTCTGCAGATTGATAATTGTATATAGAGCCTCTTACCCCTCAGTTATGTAGCCTGGTTACTCGTAGGCGCCGACTTCTACTGGCGCCGGTGGGTGGCTGACCCCCCCTTTGCCTCTGGCCCCGCCTCAACTCCACCCCTGCCCCCCCCCCCCCCCCCCCCCCTCCAACCCCTTCCCCAACTCCGCCCCCCCTACCCCTATTCCGATTCCTTCCCCAAATCTCTGCCCCAGCCCCGCCTCTTCCCTGCCTCCTCCCCTGAGCGCGCCACGTTCCCGCTCCTCTCCCCTCCCTCCTGGAGCTTGCTACCCCACCAAACAGCTGTTTGGCGGTGGCAAGTGCTGGGAGGTAGGCGGAGGAGTGGGGATGCCGCGTGCTCAGGGGAGGAGGAGGAGGTGAGGTGGGGCGGGGCGCTTGGCTGCCGGTGGGTGCAGAGCACCCACTAATTTTTCCTCATGGGTGCTCCAGCCCCGGAGCACCCATGGCTGGAGCACCCATGAGGAAAAATTAGTGGGTGCTCTGCACGGAGTCGGCGCCTATGTGGTCACTAGTGAATTAAACTGTAACTCTCTGAAGGCTGTTAAGTGAAATGACTGGGTGGTTCTCAGTCCAGTTCCTAGTTCCACTTAATTTAAAACCACCATCACAATTGAAAATATTGTTGACAGTCTCCAAGAGAACAAAGATTTGAGTGGGAGTAGTTCCTGTAGGTGAGGGTGGAAGAGGCTGTGGGATGGGGTGGGGTAGAGGACGTTTCACTACTGCTCCCCATGCTGCCCCCAGTTTCTGGTGGAACAGCAGACTAGCCTGTGGGCCTGTCAGTGGGCAATTTTCATGAGCACCAAATTTATTTTTAACAGAGGATAAAGAAATAATATGCAATAGTTTTATCCTGGTGTTAAATTAGCCCGGCAGTCTGTCATACACTGTATATCAGTTTGGTTTGATTTGGTATGGAACCAAGGGGAATACATCGCAATTTGAAATGTTGAGAGACTGAAAGACAAGGCATTCTGCTACTAGGCTTTTCTTTACTGGCAGGGATAATTGGGTTTGAAAAAAGTGTCATGCAAACAAATGGCTCCCTAAGACTCAACAGCAAAGAACATCCCTTGAACCGGATGTTAGTCCTGTTGTCCCTGCCAAATTCCAACTCAGAAAATTACATTCTGCCTCCTGAAATTCCCCTGCTGTTTCAATTGTACTATTCTCACACATTTTCTGTCCTAGAGCTGACCTGCCAAGTTCCCACCCACTTGGAAATAAACCTCCTTGCTATGGTTTAAATTATTATAACAATGATACTTTAATGATAGTTATGATGATTGATCTTATTCTAGTGATGGATTTTACAATATGTTTCAAGGAAACATTTACATTTTTTTATTTATTCATTCGTGTATATTTAATTTCCTAATTTGGTAGTCCCACCTTGATAACCTTGCCTAACCTGTCGTGTTCAGTGTTCGGTGTGTGCTGGAACACAGCTGTCACATCTCCCCTCCCCAAGAGGTGGCAGTGTTGGGTAAAATGATTCCTGTATCAGTTAAGGGATTTGGACCTTGGGTGATAACAGGCACTATAGAAATGGCAATTATTCCTACTAAATCCCCCGCAGTAACTGTCCAAGGGATTGAGAGGAGCACACAGAAATATGGAATCCTGGATAATATGCCATTATTTAACAGGAAGAGTTATCAAATATGGCCACAAAATATATAGGGAAGTATATAGTTTCCGTTTTAAAAGTGATTCTTCAGCTACCTTGTCAAAACCCCTGGATGCCAAATTCCATCATAAAGGTGGCTGCATTTCATTGGTGGGCAAAAGTTTCTTCCATTTTTTCCCCTCAGTTGCCCTATGAGGCAATGAGCCCACAGATCTCTCATTCCTGGCTTCTATTGCCTAGTGCCTGCCAGGGAAAGTGTCATGCCAGAGGCAATAAGGAAAACAAGGGTTTCTACTTCCCTGCCTCCAGTCAACCACTTGGGCTAGTTGCTTCTGTCTCCCACCTCCCAGTCAATGATCTATAAAAGGCCCCCTTTTCTCCCATGCAGGGTAGAGAGGAGCAGGCAGGAGAGGTGATGGGGAAATATGGGAGAATGGTTGAATGGCTAAGGGAACTTACTGAATTATTGTCATAACATCGGTATTACTAAACCCCCAACTGTTAAAAAATCAAGCGTCAGGCCCCAATAAATCACAAGATTACCTTAAAAATCATGATATTTTAAATTATGATACATTTGGAATTCTTTGTCCTGTCTTCTGGTTTTTGAACCTTTAGGTGACACTCGGGTCACATTTTCCAGCTTTTCTCTGAATCCATGAGGGCTAGTAATTTTAATTTGTTTTAAGGAAATTCAGATTCTCATTACTCCAAAGGCTGAAGCTGTAAGAAAACCACCAAAAATGGCAAGACACATGGAAAATTGTGAGAGCTGGCAACACTGTAACATAACTTAAAGTATATGCATATGATAAGAGACAGGTAAACTTAAAATATGCCAAGACTTATAATAATATTTTAAATTAAATAGAAACATTATAGGGTTAAATATAAATAAAATAACAGAAAAAGGAAAAAGTTAAGAATAATTTACATACATTGCAAGCTGTTTCATGTGCATGGAATGAGTCTATGCAGGTGTAAGGATCTGCCCATGTGGATCATTTTGCAGGATTGTACAAGCTAAATACAAAAATGCAAGTGTTAAAATAATTGAAAAAGTACAACAAAAGTCAAGGGCTAAAATTATTATTTTTAAATAATTGGAATAAGGCAAAGGGTTCAGTGAAAAAGTATTTTAAAATATAAAATTGTTTAATAAGGTTAAAATTAAAAATAATTATTAAAAACCTAATTAGTGATAACACAACACAAAAGGCAGATTAAATATAAAACATATAGAAGAGAAGAATTAAAATGTCTAGAAAAAGTATATCTCAGGGGTGTGGGTTAAATGTAATTTTTAAAATAAAGCTATGAATTCGAGAGGAATGATGGTCCAATGTTAGGGTCCTTGCCTAGCACCCATAAAACATTTTCCCATCAACATAGCTACTGCCTCTTGCAGAGGAGGATTAACTATGCCAACAGGAGAAGCTCTCCTGTCAGCGTAGTAGTCTCTTCACTGAAGCGCAAGATGCAGCAGCGCTGATGCAGCTGGTTTAAGTGTAGATCTGCCCTTAGTCTCTCTGTGTCTCAAATCCCCTATCAGAAAGGGGTTAATAACACTTCCCTATTTTAGAGAGATAGGGAAGACTTTGAGATCTACAGATGAAAAAGTACTACATCAGAATTAGGTACTATCACTTTAACTGTATGTTATAAACCTGTTCCTTTTTTTGTTTCTGACTTGTTGAGTGTCATTATGGGACTGTCTCCTACTAAGTGTTTGAACAGTGCAGTGGAGACTAGATCCCAAATGGATCCTTTGGGTACAACATAGTAGTACCGATAATACTAATGAACAAATGGGTCATAGAATCATAGACTATTAGGGTTGGAAGGGACCTCAGGAGGTCATCTAGTCCAACCCCCTGCTCAAAGCAGGACCAAGCCCCAGACAGATTTTTGCCCCAGATCCCTAAATGGCCCCCTCAAGGATTGAACTCACAACCCTGGGTTTAGCAGGCCAATGCTCAAACCACTGAGCTATCCCTCCCCGCAAATGGCACAAGCACAACCACGAAGGGACTTGAACCCTCAATCTCCTGATCCAAAGTCAGATGCCTTATCCATTAGGCCACGTGGTCATCTGTACCGATCCCGGTACCAGGGCCGGCGCAACCCATTAGGCGACCTAGGCGGTTGCCTAGGGCGCTACAATTTGGGGGGCGGCGACTGCAGCAGTATTTCGGCAGTGGGACCTTCCGCCGCCTCTGTGGGGGGCGGCATTTCGGGGCAGGACCTTCCGCCGCCTAGGGCGGCAGAAAAACTGGCAGCGCTCCTGCCCAGTACACACTGGCCAGATTCTGAGTCGGCGTAAGCTGGTGCAATTCCACTACAAGACCACGCTGAAGGGGCTGTTGACACTTACATTAAAGCGACAGAAGAGGCTTTTCTGTGGCAGTAGTAAAAAGGAGAGATGGTAGCTAGGCTGACATAATTCTTCCATCAACCTAGCAGTGTCTAAACAGGGACTTAGGTTGGCTTAACCACGTCTCTCAGGGGTGTGAATTTTTCAACCTAAGTTATAGGTCACTGTCCTTTGACTGGAAGGGGGCTGAGTCAGTGTTTTCGCCAGGAATTGAAATTAGGGGGGGTGTTGGAATATTCAGGGAGGGTGAGGGCCGACGAGGGTTGAGACCGTGAGGGCAAAGGTCGGCTGTATGTCACCATAGTCAAAACTGAAAAATGTTTTATGACCATTTTATTAGATTTAATTCATGTTTTAAAATCATCACAAAAACTAAAGTTGGCTACTCAAGCCTACTACAAAGCACTATATCTACATCCGTCTTGGTTTCTTGTTGTAATTTTGCACTCTTTGGTGTCTTCTTGTGTGTCCATTACTTCCAATCCTTCATAATATGCTCATGATCAGGCAGAAGGTGACTTCTTTCAGAACACAAAATTCTATTCAATGAGGAAAAAGTATTTCTCGTACTTAATTGGCCTCTCAGAGTTGGTAAGACAACTCCCACCTGTTCATGCTCTCTGTATGTGTGTATATATATCTCCTCAATATATGTTTCACTCTATATGCATCCGAAGAAGTGGGTTGTAGCCCACGAAAGCTTATGCTCTAATAAATTTGTTAGTCTCTAAGGTGCCACAAGTACTCCTGTTCTTTATGCTCAACTGTAGCTGTTGTGACTGGGAGTAGCAAGAGATGAATTCCTACTTCTTTCATCCCAAGAAACATAACACAAAGATTGGGTTGAACCACTAGTGATGAGAAAGAAGTCGAAGTGAAATCCTCATTCGTTCGTCATATGATATTCCACTCTGTGTTCAAAATTCTCTATTCTGTCCTGATCACATAGCAGCCCTATTGCTGGTAGTGTCTAACTCCACTCAACTGTAGGTGTTTCATAAGACAGGCATCTGTAAAAGCTACGTGGAGGTTGAGTAGAATCCAGAAATCGTTATTGTAGATTTGTAAGAATCAAGTCTGTGTACTTTTTCAGCTGGCTTAACAAGCACTTCTTGTCCTCTTCACTTAAGGAGTCGATATAAGTATCTTCTGGACTGAAGTCTTTGCTTCTTCCAGTACATTTTCAATGGATATCTCTGATTGATCCAAGGGTAGCTTCTATTGCTGGACAAAGATCTACTACTGTTGTAGCAGATGCCTGGATGACATTGTTTAAACAGTAGACTTACAAGAGAGAGAATGACGATAGTCTTCTCTGAACTTAGTAACAAAAGTTATCCACCAGCCTCATTACTTAGATCTGTCCTATCTTGGTGGATATTTTCCAAAGCCAGTAATAATAGTTGCAGTAATTTTAAGACAACAGCCAAGAATCGCTCATGAGAAAGCCAGCAAGTTTTCCCAGGTTGGACTAATTTGAACTTCAATCCCAGTATATCTTCTATTTGTTTTCAAGACGTTCAGTCCTTTTGGACTCTTGCTGAAAAAAAGAGTATAAAAAAGCCATTAAATTTGTGACTTTTTAATATCTTTTTAAGATTCTGCAGCTTGTACTAGCGCTAGCTGGAGTAGATGGCCTCTGCAATGTGTATAGGAAAGATTAGGGTTACACTTTTCTCTGAGCAAAGCTTGTACTCCACTATGTCTTCCAGAGAAGTTTGTAGCTCCGTCAAATGCACAAGCAGCCATCTGTTTGGGGTTCAATTTACAAGCATTTAACTCTTCTAAGATGTCAAAGATGCAGCTGATGTGTCTTCTATAACCTGAACATCTAGAATGCATCTACTGGCCTACCATGGACATCAATATAACAGACGCAATGACTTAATACTTGATGCCTATTTGAATTGGAGTGTCAGCAGCCATGTATGCACATTTTTTGAATATGGTGAGAGAGTTCTTCACTTTTTCAACTGCTGAGTCTTTCACTGTTGCACCGCATGCTTCTAGAGAGTCAGCTGAGCTTTTTCAGAAAGATAGTGAGCATTTGCCAGTCTTGTTCTAAACTAGTGTCCAACTTCAGGATTAACAAGTGACAGTGCACTTAACATTGGCCTCCAGTTTGTATTGTGTGGTATCTCTTAGTTAAATAGAAAGTGTGGTGCAACAGCCATGTTGGTTCACATAAACTGAGTTGTGTCTCCAGCATTCTTAACAGCCTCATTAAGTTCTTCTAAAATTGGCTTTGACAGTGACTGGCTTATAAGGCTTTCTGCAAGTTGATGCAGTCCAGAGGCATGGTGTTTTGCAGCCTTTTCATATAGGTTGTCAGTATTGGCTTAGCTGATCAGTCTGGCAAATCAAGCTCCTCCACTTTTACTATATAAATCCATGATATGCCCACATCTTGAATACTGCATGCAGTTCTGGTCACCCCATCTCAAAAAAGATATATTGGAATTGGGAAAGGTACAGAAAAGGGCAACAAAAATGATTAGGGGTATGGAACAGATTCCCTATGAGGAGAGATTAAAAAGACTGGGACTTTTCAGCTTGGAAAAGAGATGACTAAGAGGGGATATGATGGAGGCTTATAAAATCTTGACTGGTGTGGAGAAAATGAATAAGGAAGTGTCATTTACCCCTTCACTTAACACAAGAACCAGGGGTCACCCAATTAAATTAATAGGCAGCAAGTTTAAAACAAACAAAAGGATGTATTTCTTCACACAATGCACAGTCACCCGTGGAACTTTTTGCCAGAGATGTTGTGAAGGACAAAATTATAACAGGGTTCAAAAAGAACTAGACAAGTTCATGGAGGTTAGGTCCATCAATGGCTATGAGCCAGGTCTGACCCAATATGGCTGTTCTTACATAAAAATAATGATAATAAAAAAGTTTAGTACAGAAACTCCCCAAGGTAATGACCTCTTGAGATAGCGATGATGTGAGATAATTACCTTGGCAAATAATGCATTTTAAAATCTTGGCCTATTAGGAAACGTATTTATATAAGTTTCCCAGTCACAAATCTAACATTCCTTAGTGAAGTCACTGAAACATAGTCCAATGCTCTGGCCGCTATTCTTTGTCATGCCACCATTCACTCTACTGCTCCGTCCCCAACAGGGCCGCCCAGAGGATTCAGGGGGCCTGGGGTCTTTGGCGGTGGGGGTCCTTCCGCTCCCGGTCTTCGGGGCACTTCGGCAGCGGGTCCCGGAGCGAGTGAAGGACCCGCCGCCGAATTGCCGCCGAAGACCCGGAGCGGAAGAAGCCCTCGCTGCTGAAT
>NW_020664440.1:16953941-17031675 GCF_002925995.2 Terrapene triunguis
GAATTGCCGCCGAAGACCCGGAGCGGAAGAAGCCCTCGCTGCTGAATTGCGGCAGAAGACCCGGAGCGGAAGAAGCTCCGGGTCTTCGGCAGCGGGTCCTTCACTCGATCCGGGTGTGTTTGGCGGCACTGAAGGACCTGCTGCTGAAGACCCGCCGAAAACTCTCGTGGGGGCCCCTGAAAACTCTCGTGCCCCACTTGCCCCCCCTCTGGGCGGCCCTGGTCCCCAATGGCCCTGCACTGCCACCTTCTGCTGCCACCTGTGACTTCTGCGAGTCAGTCTCATATGGTTCCACCCTACTCTCAGTGATTTCAGCTCTCAGTGGGTGAACCTCGTTGCTAGTGCAGGCTGGGCTGTCTCTTCCACAGAAACAGTGTCCCACAGCAGGTCTAAGCACTTAGACCTGATTATCAGTGATTTCAGCTCTAGTGGTCACTTATGAAGCCTAATCAGCTCTCTCTCTAAACAGGAGAGAGGGGCAGGTCAAATAGTGCCTGTGACTCTTAGGCAGAGCCCAAACCACCAAGCAAAACACCTGTGCCCCACCCTCTCTCTTTTCACTAGGATATGGCATCCAAACCTCCTGCTTAGGGAGTGCAGTTCAGTTGAGGATGACCAGTGCTTAATTTGTAACGAAAGAGGTTCCAGGGTTCAAGCAAGTTTGTTACTTTCATAACTGATGTGACAAGCCCAGAGGTCCCAGGGCTGTGAACTGCCAAGCCTAGAGGTGCGGGGGCTCAGCCCTGGCAAGCCCTAGCACAAATTAAGCACTGAGGGAGACCGCCTCATTCAGTCATGCTAAGTACAGTTCTGCTGCCCTTTACTCATACAATAAGGATAACAACATTTCATAACCCCCACATTTAATACTTAAGTGATTTGTAACCCAACACCAGCCAAAATTGGTCACTTGGGTAGCACAGCTCTGTCTGCTGGATACCTAGGCAGAGTAGGTGTGTTCATGTAAATACAGTCTGGTCCTGAAGTCTTTCCACCCACCCCTGGCTCATCACTAGCTGTCAGGGGAGAGCTCATTCAGACCTTGCTTATCAATAATAATTTGAAATGATTAGGTCGGCCAATATAGCCGAAACAAATGTGCTGACATTGTCATAAATAACAGCTATAGGAGGAGGCTAGTCTTTGTTCATACTTTTCAAACCCATTCTGCTTTCTCACGTGCACCTATTTTCTCATACACTGTATATGCTTCTAAAGTGCGTCTCAATGTTTCCATTTCAATTGCCAACCACCAACTACCTTGGCAACACGGCCTGTCACTGGGAGGGGGTGTTGGGGAATGTCAGGGGTGGTCTAGGAAAATCCCTGGGCTGTGTGTGACTTTCAGGGAAGCTGCCTTTGCTCACACTCATCACGTAACAACGCGGCCGGAGCAGCAGCCGCCGCCCACCCTCGGGAGGAAAAACCGGCTTCATGCTTGAGGGCAGTGCGGCTGACGTCACCCAGGCGGGAAGAGGCTGGCAGAGCCAAATCGCCTCTCTGGCGGTATACATCCGCCTCGGGGCCAGCGGCCGCTGCTGATAGGGGGGCAGGCCGCCAATGCCAGCCAGCCCCCGGAGAAGAGGAAGCCTCCGAGGCCTGTGGGATGAGCGGCAGCGCCTACGCGCAGAGCGGCGCCAGAGAGCGAGTCCAGCACAGGCTGCGGGCCGCTGACGGCCCAGGGAGGTGAGGTGAGTGACTGCGAAGGCATGGCCCAGCAACAGCCCGCCCTGGGGGGCTCCGCGCCGCCCGCGTACATTCACGCCCTGCCTGCCTGCGTGCTGGAGGATTTCTGCCAGAAGATGGACTGTCTGAGCGACTCCGACTGGATGCGCTTCGGTGAGAGCGGGGCGCTGCGGGGAGGAGAGCGCGGAACGGGGAAGGGGTGGCGGGCTTGCGGGCAAGGAGCGACTCCGGCAGGGGTCTAGCCAGGCAGGTGACGGGACGGAGCAAGGGCAGAGGGGTGGAGACAAGCCCCGGCAGTGAACTCTCTACTTTCGAAGATGGGTTCAGGCACACAGAGGGCTTTTTGGTGCTCTCTAAAGACCAGATGCTGTAGATGGACGCGTGTGGGGCTCCGGGCTTCACCTGCATGGAGCCAGGAGCAGGATCAAGCTGTAAATAACTTTAGTGGGGACTAAACCTCCATCTATTCAGATAAGCACAGAAATACTTTGGCTATCTAGTGGGACGTTTGGAAGTCCCTCCTTGCTCCTCCACCCCAGCCTGGCTCCCAGCTCCCACAGGCTTTCCACCCTTCTCCTCTCTTGCCACTCCACTACCATTGTTTTCTACGCGATTGATTCCAGTGGTTCTCAAACTTTTTGTATTGGCGACCCCTTTCACACAGCAACCCGCTGAGGGCAACCCCCCTTATAATTTAAAACCACATTTTTTTTATATTTAACACTATTACATGCTGGATGCAAAGCGGGGTTGGGGGTGGAGCTGGGCTGGAGGCACCAGCTTCTTCCATTCTCTAGGGGTGCTCAAACCCCACTTAGCTCCAGGCCCCGCTCCCACTCCACCCCCTTCCCCCAAAGCCTCATCCCCATCCTGCCTCTTCTTGCCCCTGCTTCACCCTTGCCCCTCCTCTTTCTGCCCCCAGTGCCTCCTGCACAGCCTGGAACGGCTGATTGTGGTGGGCAGGAGGTGCTTGGAGGAGGAAAGCTTAGCACCCACTGATTTTTTTCTGTGGGTGCTCCAGGGCTGGAGCACCCATGGAGTTGGCGCCTATGGTCTCACGCAGGGCCGGGCTCCGGCTGTCAGCCAGAGCCCCACCATGCGCAGAGCTGACAGCTCACAACCCCCATGTAATAACCTCATGACCCCCATGTAATAACCTCACCACCCCCAGTTTGAGAACCCCTGCTCTAATCCCATTAGTCCCACCCTGGCTTGGAGATTTTATGATTCCCTTTTCTTTGCCCTGTTTCTTCGTTTTTGTTTATCCACCTTGTTTGTATGCTAAATTTACCTCTGAATACATTGATTTTCCAACAGTAGAGATGGACCTGAATCAAAACTCCAGATTCAAATAATCCTGACCTGATGCCTTTGCTACTTGGCTTTTCTCTCCTAAGTGAAATCAAAAGAGATAAAATAAGCACTTTCCTTACTATTCTTATGACATTTTCTCTACTTAAATTATTATTTATTCAGTGCATGGACCCTTGGAGAGATGGGCATACCCGGATTATCCAATTCCTGGATATTCACATTTCAAATTATCCAACATTTGTTTCTATCCCCCAAATCCACATTTTGTATTGAAAGAGAAAATCGTTTATTCCAAACCCCAAGAGTCTGAAGGTCAAAGAAGAACAGGTCCCTTCAGCAGTCTAAATTAGAGAAACACAGTGAACAATGACAGACCAAGGAGAAAGGACAAAGGGTGTTTTAATAGAGGATCATGAACTAAATTCCATCCCAGCTGTAACTCCATTGGGCCAAATTAAGGGGAAATGTGTAAGCAGAGAAATTTAAACTCCCTGACACTAATTTACCAAGTGTAAGGGAATCTAAAGCATTATGTACACTGGGTATTTGCCCCAGCTGCAGCCATTGATGACCACAAAACAGCATAGCTGCACTGGTGACAGTTTATGTCAACCTAACTATGTAAGTGTCTACACTAAAATTTCGCTCCCACTGATGTAACTGCTTCACTATGCCAACTTAATAACTCCACCTACAGGAGAGTCAGTGTTGATGTAGTTAGGTCAGTGCAGTGTCATGTAGACATTGCGTTGTTTACGTTGACTGTTACTGGCTTTCAGAAGCTGTCTCACAGTGCCCCACACTCACACTACAATCGGTACAAGCGCTCCTGGTGAGGAGGCACACCGCTGACACAAGGATCATTGTGTGGACATGCAAAAGTGATTTAATTACTGCAGTGGGTATATGCCAAAGTAACGTAGGTCAACATAATTTTGTAGTGTAGACATACCCATAACTGTGCCAGAAAACCTCCCAGTATAGATGCAGCTACACCAACAGAAAAGTGTTTCTGGGGGCATAGCTAATGTCACTTGGGGATGCAGTTTTACTATGCTGACAAAAAAACACCTTCGGTTGACATAAACAGTGTTTGCACTAGGAGGCTCTGCCATTATAGTTATATCAGCAACACATTTGTAGTGTAGGGCATGTCTACGCTACGGGAACTATAGCGATACAGCTGCAGTGCTGCCGCTGCAGTGCCTATAGTGTAGATGCTTCCTACTACGACGGAACAGGTTTTTCCAACCACCTCCCCGAGCAGTTGTAGTGAAGCCGATGGAAGAATTTTTCCATCAACCTAGCTGCATCTACACCAAGGGTTAGGTTTGTTTAACTATGGTCCTCAGGGGTGTGAATTTTTCATACCCCTGAGAGATATAGCTAGGTTGATCTAAAGTTTAATTGTAGACCAGGGTATAGACCAGGCCTAAATTACAGTAACGTTAGGCCTGGTCTATACTAAAAATTAGATCGACCTAGTTATGTTGCTCAGGGCTGGGGAAAATATCTTTTGACAATCTACCTACCACCTCTCGGAGATGTGGATTAACCACATCAACAGAAAAACCCCTTCCATCAATGTACAAAGCGTCTACTATGGCACTACAATGACACAGCTGTAGCGCCGTAGCTGTGCCAGCTGTAGTGTAGACATACCCTTAGATTTCTTCTAGCCTCACTTAGGCCTTCTGTACACTAGAAAACTGAACCATTTTTCCAGTAGGTTTAGCTGACCCTTCACTAACTATGGTTTGTCCTTGTCTACACTTGCCACTAAACTGTAATATAGCTCTGGTTCGACTAAACTGAATACTCAAACAGTGATGTTTCCTAGTGTGCATAGGGCCACAGACTCACTGCTGAATTTAGCCCATTGATTTCAGTGGCACTACACCAGGAATTTAATTTGGTCTCACTTTGGTGTAAAATATCAGGGGCACTGGAAGTTACATGGAAAATGTGGAGAAAAGTGCAAGGAATTTTGCCAATTTGTTTTTGCAAGTCTCTAAAAATTTAAAGAAATGTTTCCATTTTTACAAAACATTTAGAACCTCTTACTCCAGGGAACCGATTTTTCTTGAGACTCCGCATTAAGATCTCCTTTATTCCTAATTTATTGTGTACCTATTTTTTCAATTGTGCAAATATAAACTAAATGAGCATATGCAATAGGCTTGGACTTCCCCTGCTTGTATTTGTTTCTTCCATTTTTATAAGAGAAATATCCCTTCTTTACCTTTAGCCTCCAATGTGATAACTGATCAGACAGAGCTGCGGAAAATCAAGTGCATGGAGAAGACGGGAATCAGCATAACGAGAGAGCTCATGTGGTGGTGGGGAGTGAGGCTAGCAACAGTCCAACAGTTACTGGAACTTCTCCAAGCACTGCAGCTCTACCGAGCAGCACAAGTGATTCTGGACTGTGAGTAGATGATCTTTCTCCCTGAGAGAAACTTATTGTATTTTAAATTAGGCAACGTAAACCCTAGCAAAATAAATCCTCTTTTTAGTTAAGAAAACCTCTCACTGGAAACCTCATTCTAAAATTCCAACTACATTGATTTTCCACCCTCTCAAATCATATTAAGCAATAACATAGGAAGTGCCATACCAGAGCAGATCATTGGTCCCTCTAGTTCAATATCCTGTTTCTAACAGTGATCAGTATGAGATGACTCAGAGGAAGATGCAAGAACCTCGATGTAGAAAGCAATCTGCCCAGAGAGGTTGGCTTATGCTCTGAAGCACAAGAATTTATGTCTCTAGCACAGAGGTGGGCAAACTACAACCCACGGGCCAGATGTGGCCCGTGGGACTATCCTGCCCGGCCCCTGAGCTCCCGTCGGGAGAGGCTAGCCCCCGGCCCCTCCCTTGCTGTCCTCCCTTCCCCGCAGCCTCAGTGCACCACGCCGCCAGCGCTCTGGCCCGCCGTTCCTGCTGGGCAGCGCGGCGGCATGGCTGGCTCCGGCATGGTAAGGGAGCGTGGGATCCCGGGGGGCAGTCAGAGGACAGGGAGCAGGGGGTGGTTGGATGAGGCAAAAGTTCGGGGGCGGTCAGGGGACAGGGAAAGATAGGCATGGGAGTACCAGGGGGCCTGTCAGGGGGCAGGGGTGTGGATAGGGGTCGAGGCAGTCAGGGGACTGGGAGCAGGGGGGTTGGCTAGGGGGTGGGGTCCCTGGGGGGCGGTTAGGGGCAGGGGGTCCAGGGAGGGGTTGGTCAGGGGACAAGGAGCGGGGGGGGTTGGATGGGTCGGGGTTCTGAGGGGGGCAATCAGGGGGCGGGACATGGGAGGGGGCGGATAGGGGGCGGGGGCCAGGCTGTCTGGGGAGGCACAGACTTCCCTACCCGGCTCTCCATACAGTTTTGCAACCCCGGTGTGGCCCTTGGGCCAAAAAGTTTGCCCACCCCTGCTGTAGCACATCAGAGAAAATTTAAAAAAAATGTAATGGTGTCTGTTCTAATACTAGTAAGCTGTGGGCCTTGGTGGAATCATGTATCATTCAGTTCTACTGGCTAATGATACATAGTGTAGAAGAATGTTGCCATTGGTCAGTTTTAAATCTGCTGCCTTTAATTTTCATTGCATATCCCTTGCTTTTGTATTATGAGTAAGCATAGGCGCGGACTCCGTGGGTGCTCCAGGGCTGGAACACCCACAGAAAAAAATTAGCGACTGCTTAGCACCCGCTGGCAGCCAAACTCCGCTCCCACAGCCCCCCACTCCCGTCCGTTGGCGGCCCTGCCAATCAACTCCTCCCCCTCTCTCCCAGCACCTCCCGTGGATCAGTTGTTCTACCGTGTGCAGGAGGTGCTGGGAGGGAGGGGGGAAAAGGAGTGGGGATGTGACGCACTTGGGGGAGGGGGTGGAAAGAGGTAGGGAAGGGGTGAGGGTGGGCCTTGGGAAAGGGGTGGAGTGGGGGAGGGAAGAGGTGGGGGTGAGGGCTTGGGGGAAGGGGTGGAGTGGGGGCGGGGCCTGGGGCTGAGCACCCCCAGGGGAAATTAGAAGCCGGTGCCTTTGTGAGTAAGGGTTAATAGGAATTTCTGATTTATCTTTTCTATTCCATTCAGTATTTTGTCTACCTCTATTACAGTATGTCTCCTCTTAGCACCTTCTCTCAACTAAATAGTCCTAGTCTTTTCTGTGTCGCCATATGAAGGTTTTCCCAGGCCTCTAATAATTTTTATCACCCTCTGTGAACAGCCTCTGTTTCTGCTATATCACTTTAGATATAGGGTGCCTAGAATTTGAGCAAAGCATTGACTTATAAAAAGGCATTATGAAATAATCCAATTCCTTTCAATACCTTATGTACCCAAGGTATGTTTGTTTTTTGACTACACATTGAGGAGACCTTTACAGATATTAACCAGCTCATACCCATAGTGCCCATGTAAGGAACTATCCCTGTTTTAGAGATGGGGAAACTGAGGCACGGGGAAGTTAAGTGACTTGCCCCAAATTGCACAGGGAGAAACTGAGCCAGAACAAGCTCCCAGCTTCTAATCCTGTGCTAGATCCAGTGGGCCATGTTGCCTCTCAAAGCATTTTGGTGCCCTGGTCATAGGTGAATGTCTACTCTTAGTGTCATCAGGATTTATTCTTATCTGTCCAAGGAAGAACAGACCTTATCAATTAGAGATGGGCTGAACCAAAACTCCGATCCAAACATCACTCAAGTAAATTGCAGGAATGCTCAGCAACAGGCAGAAGGCTCTCAGCATTTAGCAGGACAGGCCTGAGATAACAAACTTGTCTCTTGCTGTTTCTTGATGCCAGTCAGAATGGTAACAAGACAACACTTGATTGATGGATGGCATCAAGGCTTTAACATTATACACTGGATGTCAGTTTATTTATGGCACATCAGAGGAATGTTGATCTTGTCCTTGGCAAATAATGGTGATACTCAGCACATCCATAGTGCTTCACAAACATTGACTACACCCTAGTGAATCAGCTATGTAAGTTCCTCAGATAAACTGCCAGGGTTTCAGGTACTTGGAGTCTGAGTTAATACTGTCATAGACAAAAATAATAGCTCTCTTGAGGAGCCTGAAACATACATGTTAAACAGCCCACAGACATTCTGTTTTAGTTGTCCCTGAAAATGCAATTTTACTCTTAAAAGTGACTAAGGGCCAAAAATCTCACCTTCCTTAATCAAGCAAAATTACCATTGGTTTCAGAGGGAGTTTTGCTCAATTAACATCATTGGGCCAATGTAAAAATGGCACCTTCTTACTTAACAGATATACCCCCGGTCTGAATTCAGAATCACATCTACTCACTGTAGGAGAAACAAACCTTACTCCTATCCACCCTGTAGAACCAATAGAGCTATGGGAAAATGAGCTGGTATCTATTCTGACATGCACATCAGTAACACAGTTGTTAACTCAGGTTCTAAACTAAGGCTTTGCTTATACTAGCACTTTTGTTGGTCAGGGGTGTGAAAACACCCTACCTCTGACTGAAATAAGTTTCACTGACAAAAGCGCCGGTGTGGACAGCGCTATGTCTCCCATGTAGCCGTTCTCTCCCACAGGCATAGAACGGCTACATGGGAGACTTTACAGCAGCGTAACTGCAGCGGTTCACCTGTGCAGCTGTAAGGTCTGTAGTGTAGACATAGCCTAAGTTGGCAGGTCTAGCTGTTATAAATAAAGAAGATTTTTTTCTAAATGAAGCAAATTTGATTTGGAAGTCACTGAGACAATAAATATGGAATCACACAATAGTGTTTTTAAAGTCACTTTTCACACAGTCACACTTTAAACTCTAATTAGAAGCAGCCATTAAAACACTGTACTCCACCACCTCCCCACAAAGGAATCCTGGATCCACCTTTGTTCTTGTGCTTGCTCAGTGCAGGGTGTTCCTGGCATTTTTGAGTAATGCTATTACTGTACGTCTACACTTACCTCCAGGTCCGACGGCAGGCAATCGATGTTCTGGGATCGATCCCGGAAGTGCTCGCCATCGACGCCGGTACTCCAACTCGGTGAGAGGAGTACGTGGCATCGATGGGGGAGCCTTCCTGCCGCGTCTGGACCCGCGGTAAGTTCGGACTAAGGTACTTCGAATTCAGCTACGTTATTAACGTAGCTGAATTTGCGTACCTTAGTCCGAAGTGGGGGGGGGGTAGTGTGGACCAGGCCTTAGTATACCATGCTGTAATGATTTCAGAGAGAAAATCACCTACATTCTTTCCTTTGGAGAAAGCAGTTTGGAACCGGACACAAAAACCTCTCCACACTTTCTTTAATTACATGCAAGGAACAGCAATTTGCAACCTGATTTTTATCTTTTCCAGGAAAAGTCTATTACTCAGCTAGGTGTTATGTCTTTTCTGTGGCAGGGGAATTTAATTTTTACCAGGCTTTCAAAAGTTGCATTCAAAGATTTTAAGGAAATGGATTTTATTAACACCTGAGATGATGATATCACTTTTGCCCCAGGGTAGAGATACCTGGCAACCTCCAGCAAAGCCTTCTGTAAACAGCTGGATGACCTCAGTGTGACTCCTACTCATTCAGTGCAGGGGGAACTCCTTTATTTAATCTTATTGTACTGTAGTGTACAGACTACAAGGCTCAAAGACTGAAACCCAGCCACAGTAATCTTCAGAGCAACTACACCGCAAACCCAGATGCATGGTAGATTTCTTTTGTTAGTTAAAACTGCTCTAGTATTTGAAAATGGAAAGGGATCCTGGATGAAATCTTGAGATTCTGTTTTTACTCAAAAACAACTCAGCCCTTACTCAGGCAAAACTTCCACTAGTCAAGGAAAGCTTTGTCTCAGCGAGGACCAGGTAAAATTCCTATTGATGACTACACGAGGTATAAAGTAATGGAGAAACAGCCCTCCATATGGCAATTGTCTCCAGCAGCAGCCGATTCCTGACATACGCAGAAATCATAATAATCTCAGCTACATAGTGACACCAACCACATTCTTTCTGGATAATGATCGTTCTTCTTGTATGTATGCATGTTACAGCATTTTCTGTAACATGCAGCAGAATCCCAAGCATCCAGCTCCCTTATTAGGTACAGCTCCTTCCTATCTGACCTCAATCTCTTCTGATGTGAGTGGCTTTCCTCATCACACCCTGCTTCTGTGATCCTCTATCTTTGTGAAAGTTTTTGAGCTTGCTGAAAGATTTTGGGGGTAAACAGGACTGTTCTGTACTCAGCAAACACCAGCAAGTCCAGGGGTTTCCCCTGTTAAAAATAGTATCTAAACAACTTCCTTCCAAGTCAACTGGGAGTAAAATCTGCTTGTAAGCTATGCTGTAACACTTGACTAATAGAATGAATTTGTCCAATGCAGCCATTTTCATGGAAGTCAAGAGGAATCTTTCCATTGAGTTTCATGGGAGCTGGATCAGGCCTTAGAGGAAAGCAAAGCTTGAGCTGTTTGAGTGAGATTAAAGGAGCACAATGAACTAGGAGTGGCATGTGGGAGGGGAGTAGCTGACTGGGGTCATAAAAGCCAGGAAAGTTAGGCAGTGGAGTACTTTAGGGCATGGCTACACTTGCAGATGTAGAGCGCTCTGAGTTAAACCAGCCTTCGTAGAGCGCAGTAGGGAAAGCGCTGCAATCTGTCCACACTGACAGCTTCAAGCGCACTGGTGTGGCCACATTTGCGGCACTTGCAGCGGCATTGGGAGTGGTGCATTATGGGCAGCTATCCCAGCATGCAAGTGACTGCAACATGCTTTTAAAATGGGAGGGGTGGGGTGGAGTGTGACAGGGAGTGTGTTGTGTGTATGTGGGGGAGAGAGAGTGGGTTTTTGGGGGGCTGAGAGAGCAGCAGACCTCCCCCTCCCCCCCGCCTCCCTCTCTCACACAGCATTCCCAGTAACGGCTTGCATGCCGGCTGTCAGAAACGGAGCTTTGAAAGGGCATTTCCGGATTCCTACAGGAGTTCAAAACAATGACAAGAGTGGCCACTTGACTTAAGGGGATTATGGGACATTTCCGGAGGCCAATCAGAGCGCAGTAACGCAACACCTCGTTCACACTGACGCCCGGGCATTGTAGCCAAGACTCAGCAAACATTATTCCTCTCACCAAGGTGGAATACCAGCCGCGCTGTAGCTGCGGACTCAGAGCGCTCTACGGGCCTTGCCAGTGTGGACGGGGAGTGAGCTAGTGCGCCCCGGGCTCCTTTATTGCACTGTAACTAGCAAGTGTAGCCAAGCCCTTAAAAAGAACAGTTGCTAAAGAAGTAATTAAATACACTGCCTTCCTGCCCTAGAGTTGGGTTGGGGCTAATATCCAATTTGAATTCAGGTGGATGGAATTCATACCTAGCTTGAGAGCCAAATTTCACAAATGATAATAGGTCAGCCCAAGATGTGAGGAGACATACATTTGGGGGGAGGCGGCAAACTTGGAATCTAGAATTGAATCTCATGGTTCAGGATCATTGCTGTTCTGCCATAATCACCAAAGAAAATGGTGTAATGAATGATGGTCTTGTGGTTAAGGCACTGGAGTAGAAGTCCAGAGATCTGCATTCAGTCTGCAATCAGCTATACTACTGATTTGCTGTATGAGTTTGGGCAAATTGCTGCTCTGTATCTGCATAATGGGGATGATAATAATAATGAATGGTTTTGTGGGGCGTGTAGTAAGACTACATTTATTAATGTTCTATCTAAGGTACTTATATGGTCTCCATCACCGTAATATCTGAGTTGCTTAAAATCGTTAATATATCAGGTTTAATTGTGGTAGCTGTGTTAGTCTGTATCAGCAAAAACAACGAGGAGTCCTTGTGGCAACTTAGAGACTAACAAATTTATTTGGGCATAAGCTTTCGTGGGCTAAAACCCACTTCATCAGATGCATGGAGTGAAAAGTACAGTAAGCAGTATAAACCTTACAGCACATGAAAAGATGGGAGTTGCCTTACCAAGTGGGGGGTCAGTGCTAACGAGGCCAATTCAGCTAAGATGGAAGTGGCCTATTCTCAACAGTTGACAAGAAGAGGTGAATATCAAGAGAGGGAAAATTACTTTTGTAGTGCTAACGAGGCCAATGCAATCAAGGTGGACGTCGCCAATTTCCAACAGTTGACAAGAAGGTGTGGGTATCAGCAGAGGGAAAATTACTTTTTGTAGTGACCCACCCACTCCCAGTCTTTATTCAGGCCTAATTTGATGGTGTCCAGTTTGCAAATTAATTCCAGTTCTTCAGTTTCTCATTGAAGTCTGTTTTTGAAGTTTTTTTTTGTTGAAGAATTGCCACTTTTAAGTCTGTTATTGAGTGTCCAGGGAGATTAAAGTGCTCTTCTGCTGGTTTTTGAATGTTACAATTCTTGATGTCTGATTTGTGTCCATTTTATTCTTTTGCGTAGAGACTGTGTGGTTTGGCCAATATACATGGCAGAGGGGCATTGCCGGCATATATCACATTGTAGTTATCCTCACAACACCCCTGTGACATACGGATTATCATCTCCATTTAACAGATGGGGAACTGAGGCATGGAGAGACATAGGATATGTCTATACACCAAAATAACCCTGTGGCAGCAAGTCTCAGAGCCCAGGTCTACAGACTAGGACTCATGTTATAAATAGCTATGCTGACATTCCAGCTTGGGCACTGAAGCCCAGGGAAGGGGGAGTGAGTTTCAGAGCCCAAGCATCTATGTGGCTATTTTTAGCACCACAACACAAACCCCAGTCTGTAGACCCAGGATCTGAGACTTGCTGCAATGGGGGTGTTTGTTTTGATTTATTTAGCTGTGTGTGGATATACCTTAAGTAACTTGCCCAAAGTAACACAGAAAGTCTGATGCCATGGAGGGGAGGGAACTGAACCCGGGTCTCCTGAATCCTACATTTGTGCCTTAGCCACTTGACCATCATGCCAGTCTCATCCTTCCTCTTTGTGAAGTTTTCACATATACAGTGATGTGGGGCTACTAAGCAGATAAAGCCTTATTTTAGCAATTAAGTATGGATACATTTTTTTGAAGTGACTAAGGGTATGTCTACACAGACAGCGCTTTAGCGTGACTGTGTAGTCGCGGCTCCAGTGCTGGGAGAGAGTTCTCCCAGCACTGTAATAAAACCACCTCCGCGAGGGGAATAGCTCCCAGCACTGGGAGACGCAGCTCTCAGCACTGTAGCACTATCTACACTACTACTTTACAGGGCTGAAACTTGCATTGCTCAGGGGTGTGGTTTTTTTCATACCCTTGAGTGAAGAAAGTTTCAGCGCTGTAAGTGGGAGGGTAGACAAGGCCTAAGGCTCATTTTCAAAAGTTATAAAACATAATAAATAAGAGGAACCATATTCTCCTGCATTGCTTAATAGCTAGAAACTGATCATTTTAGTGCCAGTTTTAAAAACACTGAACTAGTTTGTCCAGTTATCTCTTGGCTCTACTGTAATTGGTCATGTGCAAGACTCGGGTTCCATTTCCAGCTGCAGCTTCTTATTCCCTATCAGGACCAGCAGAGGTTAAAAATGCTGTAAAATCAGTTGCTCTGGCCATGGGATTTCTGCAAGTCTCCATGCCAGTGATATTCAGAGTAATTTGGCTCCTGAACCACTGAGGTCTATCTAATCCTCACAGCAAAATGACCAAGTATTATTTTATCAGTTACAATTGGTTAATAACATATTAACCAGTCAGGATGCTTTTACTAACTTAGATCAGTTAATAATTAAATCACACCGAGTTTTAATATCATGTGCTACAAAGAGCCACAGAAGACACATGAAGGAACCACTTGTGGCTCGCGAGTCTCAGAGTATCACTGCTCTAGTCAATGAAGGAGTGGAACTGATGGCCTTTGAATGGAGACTGGTTTAGATTTTGACAGAATGATGGGGGGGAGAAAGAGAGAGGGGAGGATCTGAGAGAAGAAGGGGGTTAATGCTGAAAAAAAAAGACCGGAAAGGGAGGATTCAGAAGAGGGGTGAGAGGACAAATCCTCAGGATAATCTGTGACTTCGTCAATATTTAGCGGTCAATTTTTAAACGATATTGTGGCTTGATCAATATTCAGTTTTGAACAATGTCCATTATAATTCAAATGTATAGAATTACAGAACTACATTATGGTGCCCAATTGGTCATACAGTTAATTTTATTTGAATATCTTATCGCCTACTCCTACACTGCAGTTAATGGCAAAACTCCCCATTGCTTTGAGGGACTGCAGGACTGGGCCCTAATCTCTCTCTTTCCCCCCCCCCCCCCCCCCCCCCCCCAGTGTGCAGTAGTCAGACTGGTTCATGTTATTACCTCATTGTGGGATTTCCAAAATGTGTTCAGCTGTGAGCAGAAACATGGATGGCTTGCTTTTCAGCTGCATGTCAAAGAAAAGAAAAGCTTTGAAGTCCTTGCCCTCAATATCTATGTTTTGTGCCTGAGTACTTTATTCAGCTGAGACTCCTCAAGCAGACATGTCAGGGGATAATGTGCTACTTTTTTAGTGGGCAAACAGTTTATAAAACTCAAAGGGTCTGATTCTGATCTAACTAACACCACTGTAAAACCAGTTACTTCATGGAGTTATTCGTGACTTACCTTGGTGAGATCAGAATTGGGCCCCAAAAACTGATGTCCAAAGTTATTGGCAGATTGTTACCAAAAGGATTAGAACTCCATCAGGCCTGTTTTCTGCTCTACTGAAATGCCATTTCTGAATGTCAGGAACAATGACTCCCCTGGACTCTTATGGTTACGTCATTTTCATAGCTTCAGTGGTAGCGTGTTTGCTGGGTAGAGAGGAAGTTACAACATTCAAAAAAGGCCCTCAGAAAACCAGTATCAATGGGGAAAGCAATTCTAATTTTAGAGCTTTTCAGTTAGTTGAAAGAGCAATAAAGAAAAAAAAACACCTAACCTCATGATGCAGGGATTATGCAGTGTTGTAGCCGTGTCAGTTCCAGGATATTACAGACTGGGTAAGGTAATCTTTTATTGGATCAACTTCTGTTGGTGAGCAGGGATTGTCAATTTTAACTAGAGAAATAGAGAATGTTTTTTTTCTGGTGTCTAATTCCTGGTGTCACATTGAAACCCCATAAAACTTTGGTTTCGTGTGGTTCGGACACAGTGCCAGAGGAAACAATGGATTAGTCTGAATTTCAGACTGAGGTGCTTGGTTTCATTCAAATCTGGAAGTGAAGAAAAACTTGGCAAGAGCCAGGCAGATTAAAACCAAAGATGTGCATCTAAAGTGAATCTGCCTAGTTTTGCAGAACTCTAGGGCCCCATCCTACTTCCACCGATGTGATAGGGCCTTTGGTTTTCATACTTACGAAGAACACATTATAAATGGAACATCCTGTTTCAGATACAGCCACTACTAAGTAAAACACAAAGATATTATCTGACTTCAACATTAAAAAGAAGGCTGTGGTTTGTACTGCTGATACAAACCATCTTTAAGATAAAATAACCTATTATAATGGTGTGGTAAAATAAATCTCATATTGGTGCTTCCAGGTTTTTTTATCAAAAAGAAAACAATAATTTTCATATTTAGTAAAATTGGTGCAAGATGCCAGATTGACACGAGTTGAGATCATATAGTCCAGGCAGGGTATTTCCAGGTGCATTGTCCATTGCAGTTTTAAATGTCCCATGCAATGAGGTTCCAGCTACTTCCTTGGAAAAACCTTTCACACCCTAATACACCCCATTGTCAGAAAGCTTTTCCTGCTAGCCTAAATTTTCCACTTCTTTTCTTACCTTAATTCCATCCCATTGCTCCTACATATGCCCTTGTATAAAGTAATGCCTTCTTCCCCTTGAGGATGCTTTTATCCTTCAAATTTCTGTACTCTGATAACTTGTCCACATCTAATGTACTCTAAACAGTATTCCATGTTTTGCTCTTTGAGGCCTGATTCCCAGTTTCATCCAACCTGTACTTAGTGCAGGATCTGTTGGTGCAGTGAGCAAAGGTGTTCCCTAATTCAGCTTTTTTTGTAAGTTAGAAGAGCCTCAGGGCTGCTCTAATCTATGTCCAGCAGCCAGGAATAGCTAGAGAGGAGAGGTATCCTAATAAGGCTCCTATATCAGAGGCTGTGAGGGGGATGGCAAAGAGCGGCTGCGCCGGCTCTTCATCATATGTGGATTCTCCCTGGGCTACAGAAATTCCCAGGTAGCAAATACTGCTGTATTTCGAGTGCTTTGCACTGGTAGAGCAGTACAAATGGGCTATAATAGATTAATAAATTGGTCCTTAATTTTTCTTTATAGATCAGTTCTGACTCTTGATCATTTTTGTTGTTCTCTGAACTGCCTCCAATTTATATTTCTTTCTAGTAATGTGGAGCAATGATTTTCTATTTAGGCTGGATCCATATAGGATCCCAAAAAATGGCTTCTGAAATGAGGAGGGTCATGGGATTACACCCACCCAAGGATAATATAAAAAGAACAGGAGTACTTGTGGCACATTAGAGACTAACAAATTTATTTGAGCATAAGCTTTTGTGGGCTACAGCCCACTTCATCAGATGCATAGAATGGAACATATAGTAAGAAGATATATATATATATATACAGAAAACATGAAAAAGTGGAAGTAGCCATACCAACTGTAAGAAGCTAATTAATTAAGATGAGCTATTATCAGCAGGAGGAAAAAAACTTTTGTAGTGATAATCAGGATGGCCCATTTTAGACAGTTGACAAGAAGGTGTGAGGATACTTAACCTGGGGAAATAGATTCAATATGTGTAATGACCCAGCCACTCCCAGTCTCTATTCAAACCCAAGTTAATGGTATCTAGTTTGCATATTAATTCAATCTATACATCTACCAATGTGATATATGCCATCATGTGCCAGCAATGCCCCTCTGCCATGTACATTGGCCAAACCGGACAGTCTCTACGCAGAAGAATAAATGGACACAAATCTGACATCAGGAATCATAACATTAAAAAACCAGTAGAACACTTCAACCTCTCTGGTCACTCAGTAACAGACTTAAAGGTGGCAATTTTGCAACAGAAAAGCTTCAAAAACAGACTCCAACGAGAAACTGCTGAGCTTGAATTAATATGCAAACTAGATACCATTAACTTGGGTTTGAATAGAGACTGGGAGTGGCTGGGTCATTACACATATTAAATCTATTTCCCCAGGTTAAGTATCCTCACACCTTCTTGTCAACTGTCTAAAATGGGCCATCCTGATGATCACTACAAAAGTTTTTTTTTCTCCTGCTGATAATAGCTCATCTTAATTAATTAGCCTTTTACAGTTGGTATGGCTACTTCCACTTTTTCATGTTTTCTGTATGTGTGTGTGTGTGTATATCTATCTATCTATCTATCTATCTATCTTACTATATGTTCCATTCTATGCATCTGATGAAGTGGGCTGTAGCCCACGAAAGCTTATGCTCAAATAAATTTGTTAGTCTCTAAGGTGCCACAGGTACTGTTCTTTTTGCGGATACAGACTAACACGGCTGCAACTCTGAAAAGGATAATATACCCACTCTAACCTGTTCCTATAAATGTAAAGGTAAAAGAAATAAATGTTCATGGATGTGTGATGTGGGATTTAAACCTCTGGGCATGGCTACACTGCACTATGAAAACTTGGGACCTTTAAATTCACACCAGCAGTGTCCCCCCAGGAGAGTAATATTGCAGCACATGAGTGCATGCTGCTATTTACAACCTCTTACTCCAAGCTGCAGGGCAGTGTAGGTATGCCCTTAGTCTTCTTGCGCACACAGTGAGAATTATACCACAGGATCAACAAGCCACCTAAGAACCACAAACATATAGACAACCCTTTCTTGCATCCTGAGTTCTGTATAAATTAGCTCAGCCTTTACGTTCATACTGGCTTCAAAACCACAAATTTTCTGGTAGGGTTTGGGTTTTTTTTTTTTTTTTTTTCTTGCTGACCAACTTGTATACTTCTGCTATGTGTTAGTCAGCTGTGATTTCCTGTTTTCACCTGCTGAAGTGCGTATTTTGGAAATGGAATGAGACTGGAAAATATCACAAGTTGACACCCTGGTCTAGAGAACTGTTGTTTTTTTTTTTTAAAAAGTGTGACCTAAACCAGGAATAACCTAACATATAACACCCTCTCAAAGCAACTCAGATGTACCAGGCTGTGGTACGTGTTTCATTGGTGATATATGAGTTTGATGTTCCATGCAATCACTTCACAACAATAAGGAAGCGCTGAGATACACAATAATTCTCTAAACCTACTCTTTACTATTGTGATGCATTCACAGGACAAAGTGAAATAAATAATTGGCAATAAAGGATTGTGGCCCTACTCCTGCTTTCGCCAAAAACAAGTGACTTTAATGAGAGCAGGATTTTTGTACCTTTTGAAATTTGGGGGCAAGTTCTTCTTTAAGTTTCACAGGTGTTAATCTAGAACAAATCCAGTGATTCTCGATTTATGACAGTGTAAGAGCAGAATTTGGCCCTCAGAGGTAAAATTTTCAAGAGCCCCTAAATGACTTAAGAGACTAAGTCTTATTTTCAAAAGTGACTTAGAACCTGATCCAAAACCCACTGAAGTCAATGGGAGTATTTTCAGTCACTTCACTGGGCTTTGGATCAGCCCCTTGGGCATTTAAGAGCTGACGCCTCATTGACAACCAATGGGATTTCAGCACCTAGATCGCTTAGATGCCCTTGAAATTTTTACCCTGGATCTTTTGTCAGAGTAAATATTAAATCATTTCATGTTCAGTCTGTTACCCCAATATCATCTAATGGGGTTGTTTCCCCTTGAATGTGGTTTGTGAAGACACTTGTTTAATCTTAGTCTCTCATTTAAAAAAGAATAGCAATGAAGAGGTAGGCAGTGTAATCCAATAGAGTAATGTCTGGGAGATGCGAGGAGAAGACTAGGGCCCTCTTCCTGGCATTGCCACTGACTTGCTGTGTGACCTTGGGCACATCACTTCACCTTTCTCTGCCTCAGTTTCCCCCAGTTGTAAAGTGGGGGAAAATGACACTGATCCTCTTTTGTAAAACATGTTGGGAAGAAAGCTATATAAGAGCAAAGCATTACTATTGTTTTACACATTGTTCATAAAAACCCTGAGAGGGTTTCTTTGCACACACATTTTTGTCATGTGAGGGGGTGATCCACCCCAAATAATAATTACTATGGGCATGGCATAGTCTCTCTCTCTCTACATCAAGATGATGATTTACCCCTGCATCTTACCAGAAAAGTTCCACAGTATTTAATAGGAGGAAACCAACAGTAGTCTATAGAAATTGTTCTCAGATCCTATGAAATTTAATAAAGAATTAGTTCATAACCTAAAGAAAGAGTCTATCTTATGGAATTCTAAAACTGGAGCATAATTCTCTATTCAAATCTATACAATGATTTGAAAAGACTACAAAAAAGTTATCATTTTCTATTATGTTCTATAGGACTTATTGCACAAGGGACATATAAAGAGATGCAAAACTTAGTGCCTGGATTCCTTGGTTTTGTTCCTACCTTTGCTACTGACTGGCTGTGTGATTTTTGGACATGTCACTGAAATTCTGTGCCTCAGTTTACCCATCCATAAAATGGCTATAACAATACACTACTACCTCACAGAGGTGCTGTGAGGTTTAACTACTGTACCTAAAGTGTTTTGAGATCCTTGGATGAAAAGTGCTATGTCCCATATGATAAGAGCAATATATTATTATTGCTAACTTATCTTTTTAAGTAACAAGTTATGCATGGTGATGACTATGAAATACATTTGTTTCAAAAATCACTTTTTATTCATCCTCAGTAATACTTATTAAGTCTAAATCATGTGGATAAATGCAAAGTAATGCACACTGGAAAACATAATTCCAACTATACATGCAAAATGATGGGATCTAAATTAGCTGTTACCACTCAAGAAAGAGATCTTGAAGTCATTGTGAATAGTTCTTTGAAAACATCTGCTCAATGTGCAGAGGCGGTCAAAAACGCTCACAGAATGTTAGGAACCATTAGAAAAAGGATAGATAATAAGATAATATCAGAATGACACAATATAAATCCATGGTACGCCCACACCTTGAATACTGTGTGCAGTTCTTGTCACTCTGTCTTAAAAAAAAAAATACATTAGAACTCAAAAAGGTACAAAGAAGGGCAACAAAAATGATTAAGGGTGTGGAACAGCTTCTGAAGGAGGAGAGATTAAATAGACTGGAACCTTTGTTTGGAAAAGAGACGACTAAAGGGGGATATGATAGAGGGTTATAAAATAGTGAACGGTGTGGAGAAAGTGAGTAAGGTAGTGTTATTTACTCCTTTACATAACCCAAGAATCAGGGGTCACCCAATGAAATTAATAGGCAGCAGGTTTAAAAAAACAAAAGGAAATACTTCTTCTCACAATGTACAATCAACTTGTGGAACTCATTGCCGGGGATGTTGTGAAGGCCAAAACTACAACCGGGTTCAAAAAAGAATTAGATACGTTCATGAAGAATAGGTCTATCAAAACCTATTAGCCAAGATGGTCAGGGATGCAACCCTATGGTCTGGATATTCATAGCCTCTGATGGCCAGATGTGGACGACGGCATTGATCACTCGATGATTGCCTGTTTTGTTCATTCCCTCCAAAGCAAGTGTCGGAAGACAGGATACTGGGCTAGATGGACCATTGGTGTGACCCACTATGACTGTTCTTATGTTTTTATTTAGTTAATTTAATTTAATATGTTACACTCTGACTAAGCATTTTTAATGATAATGTACTAAGTCATTTTTAGGACATTTTGTCTCCGATTAAGAGCTCATTTTCTCAGTGTAGCTGTATGGTTTATTTTATTTTTTTTTAAATAATCTACATAGGCTTTTTTTTTTTCTTATTTGTTTTGCAGGGGTATCAGTCTCTAATATTACTAATCCTGCCAGAGTGCCATTAGAATCACCTAAACAGGAGAACATACCCTGTTATCCCACAGAAAACAAAAATAAAGCCAAAGAAAATGAGATTGGACCATCACCAGACTTACCACACTTGTGTGTGTTAGCAGTACCTAGTAAGTAAAATAACATGAGATATATTTGTTTTAATGGTAGAATGAATGTGTAGATAGGGACGATTCGCACTCCCAACACAGCATAGACACACTGTAGTATGACGCAAACTCACCCTTTCCTGTGGTTTGCCTTTATTCCTGCTTATGTAACAAAGCCCTGAACTTCCTCCTGAGCTGTCTGTTCCTGATGTTTTCCTGGCAAGACCTCCAGTTTCTCCCTCTCTCTCTTGTCTTCAAAAGACTGAGCATTTTATATCCCTGAGCTAGAACTAAAGAGTCCCACCCTGTTAGGGTGAGTCAGAAGAACAAATCTGCACCCTTACACAATGTGCCTAGTCCTGACGGGCTGTCAACTGGTTTACGGGACGTGAAAACAATCAGAGAAACTGAACTAGTCGTACTTTTAGTATCACAAAAATAATGCATTTTCCCCATCACTGTTAATGTCATTTTCAGATCCAGTTTCTGGAGGAATCTCAGACTCACTCCCCTATCCACTACCTCCCCCAGAGGACCTTATGCACTCCCTACAATCAAATCCTCCTCGTTCATCGAGTGTGAAGGTAAACCCCATAGTTTAAACCCCAATTTTCTGATGACCGTGAAAATTGCCTTTCATGCCATTCTGTGTTCCTTTAATTAAAAGGAATTTGTGTGCATCCTTCTACCTGCATAAACTGTATATCTGTTGAAAACATGGTGCCTAATTTGGATCTCACTTACACAAGTTCTTGTTTGAAGAACTTGTGCTGACTCTGCTGACTTCAACCTCTGAGAAGAACTATGCTCATTAATTCCATTGCAGATTATAAAGTCAGGTATGGGAAAAGAATCTGGATGGCAACTGATTATGAGAGAATTCCCAGTGTGGTTACTGATTCACAGCAGTAAAGGGTGCTTTTCACATTGTATTGTGCTGTGATCACACCAGACATGGAAGTAAGGGTGGGATATTTATTTTTAGAAGTTTAAGAAAAGTTCCTAAGTGTGGTGAATTTGGGGACTCTTTTTTTTTTTTAGAGTTTAGACTTTAATCAGTATGTCCCACTAGATTCTAAAAATTTTGAAGCAGGTTACATTTTAAACCTCTAAACCTCACTGGTAATGTCCAATATAACATCATACAAGCGTTCCAGCCAGAGGAGGAGACTGCTGTACATAAATGCAATGGTTCCAAAGCTCCTTGCTGGGGAGTTAGTGTTTTGCACCTTTGTATGTTGAACAGATTGATCAGGCTTGGGGTGTGGGAGCTGCACACTAATATTTAAGCTATTTCTTCCTTCATACATATTGGGACTTATAATATCAAATGGAGTTGCTCATTCAGTAAAAACAAACACAGGAGTTGCCAAACTGGAACCGATATTGGACTGGAAGAACAAAATAAAAAAAATAGGTGTATATATATATATATATATATATATATATATATATATATATATATATAAAATCTCCTAGAACTGGAACAGACCCCAAAGGGTCATTGAGTCCAGCCCCCTGCCTTCACTAGCAGGACCAAGTACTGATTTTGCCCCAGATCCCTAAGTGGCCCCCTCAAGGATTGAACTCACAGCCCTGGGTTTAGCAGGCCAATGCTCAAACCACTGAGCTATCCTTTTATAATTTTGCAGTTAATGCCAGATGTTTCAGAAGTAGGTGTAAAGCTCCTATCAAGCACCTAAATACAATATTTAACGTATAACATGGAGAATATTTCTTCTTGATCCAGCTGATGATCAATTTATGCCCTGAAGCATGAGGATTGATGGTTCTTGTAACTTGACTTTTGGGTATGTCTATACTGCAATAGAAGACCTGCGGCTGGCTGGGGTCAGTTGACTGGGCTTGAGCTGTGGAGCTATAAAACTGCAGTATAAACACTCAGGCTCGGAGATCGTATGAGTGGTGAGGGTCCCAGAGCCCAGGTTCCAGCCCGAGCCCCAACGTCTATGCTGCAATTTTACAGCCCCACGAGCCCGAGTCAGCTGATGCAGGCCAGCCACAGCTGTGCCACAGATCTTTTGTCGCAGTGTAGACATACCTTTAGTGTCACTCCTGATGCTATTAATTCTTTAAATAAACATCTGATCATTTTAAAAAATCCTACTTGCTAAGCTATTTATTGAGAACAAGACAAAGTAGATGGTTAAAATGTTTATTTTATAGCTGTGTGAAACTTTAGCAATGTAACTGAAAACACTCCATAGCTGAGCTTATTTACATATCTTTGTAAACTCTAAAACTGCCCTTTCACAAAAAAGTCACAACAGGTTTAAGAATGTTTCACTTGGAAATAGGATATTTTTCAGTGAAGGACCCATTTTTGAGGCAAAGGAGTGAAATTTCTCCCCAAAATGGGCAACATTTCAATCCAAACTAAACCTCTTTTACAAGCAAAGTCTGTGCCTACAACAAAATTCACATTTTCAACTGTGTTCAATGCAAAATCCCCCATTGTGCAAAATTTCTCACGACAGCAAAACTACCAAAACTGAATTGTGAAAAACATAGGGATTGATCATGTAGAAAAGCAGTCACAATTTCACACAACCCTGGTTTATTTTGCTATCATGGAAAAGAAATTGTGGAGTAGAAAATGAACTCAGTAGGGATGTCAACACATCACAGACAGGGCTGAAAGGAATCCTGCATGTGGATTTTCTAACTTCAGGGGATATCCATATAGGACTCACATCCTGGAGTCCTAGAAGACAAAGGGAGTTTTGCCTATGTTAGAAATACAGGACTAGTTTTTTCAGAGCCTATCCACACTACTAATTGGCCTTGGACCTGTGTTGTAATCAGGTTAGGGGACAACTGTGTTGTAACTGGGTCCTATGACTTGGCTGTGTTTAAAAGGCCCTTAAAGTCCCTAGCAGAGAGAGAAATCCATTGTTCCAGGAAGATAAACTTGTTTTTTTGTTATTTCTAGCCCTGTGGTTCTTCCAGTCCTCGGCAGGAAACGATTGCTGATCTCCCTAGTGGGTGCCTTTTGTGGACCCCGGGGGAAGTGATAAATGCTACCAATGGTTTCAGTGAGGAGAACCGAATTAATGAAGGTATTTTTGCTGAGGTCTACAAAGGTCAGAGACACAATGCAGTATACATCATTAAAAGGCTCAAAGAGGCAAGTACCATCCTTCCTCCCTTTCTTCATTTATGTTTGAAGGGGAATCATTTGTTAACGTCTCCTAAACATTAACAGTTATCATTTAATACACCACAGACTGGTAATCAGAAATGCTGCACTATGGTATTTTTAGGAGGGTAAATGATGTCTAGTTTAAAGCAAGATCCCACAAACATTTATGCATGAGACCTTTTACCCACATGAGTAGTCCTATTGACTTCAATTGGACTACTAATGTGAGTAGTTACCTGCATGCATAATTGTTAGCAGGATAAAGCCTTTAGTTATTTATTTGCTATTCTACATATAAAAAATGTTTTGGTTCTAGTTTAAATGAAGTCCGTGCTTATGACAGTTGATTTTAGTGCTTTTTTGTGGTGTTTTTCACAGCTGGAATGTACAAGCCAGAATTCAACACAAAGATTCTTTCATACAGAAGTACAGATTTGCTTTCGGTAAGTAGCTATTTGGAAATTGGTTCTGATCACAGTCTGTCTGGGGATTAATAGATCTTTTACAAAATAACAAGAAATAATCTGATCTGTGTTAAGGGCTAAATTTTGCCCTGTAGACACCGCACTGTACTGAGGATGGTGTGGATCTGTACTGACCCAGCAGGAGCTCTGGGAAGCAGCATGCCTCCATTGCCTCCAAAGTTCACCTACTTGCTGGGGGAGTGGAGCCACAGCGCCATTCCTTAAGCAGGTCCAGGGCAGCTCCTTTCTGCAGCAGAGCATCCCCTCTACTTAGTGTGGAAGGGGATGGCACTATAGCCCCACTTCCTCTCTGCTGTATTGTTAGCTTTGTGCACGCCTCATAATCAATGATGTACAACAATTGTGATTCTGCTGTGCTCCCAAGGAGAGGAGTCAGTACACAGTCTAGTCTGTATGTTGTCAGTTTGATCCAGCACTGGAATTTTAAATTGTTTCTGTTTATTCTCATTTTACTTGCTAATATTTGTTGATATTTGGCTTCAGGTGTTGTCACATTAACATTTTACAACTAGTGGGTTTCTCACTAGAAAGTGGATATCACTGTCTGATATACCCCTACATGGATAATGGATCACTTGAAAACAGACTACAGTGTCAGGTAAGCAGAGGATTTGGGTCCTATCAAAGTACTGTATGAAAAGCATTTGTATCTCTTTGAAAAATTTTACTATGTTCTTTGGGTTTTATGTAGTATTCCTGCAATTTGGGAAAGATCTATATTCACATTTTCTAGGAGAATTCAACACATCCTTGCCAGTACTCAGATGGAGAGTCTCTCTTCTTTACTTTTCCCACAGGAAGGGTAGCTTCTCTTCTTGCCTTTTCTCCCCCACCATGTGACTTATTAGCAGCAGAAAAAAGGAGCATGAACATGGGGTGAGGGATAGCTCAGTGGTTTGAGCATTGGCTTACTAAATCCAGGGTTGTGAGCTCAATCCTTGAGGGGACCACTTAGGGATTTGAGGCAAAATCAGTACTTGGTCCTGCTAGTGAAGGCAGGGGGCTGGACTCAATGACCTTTCAGGGTCCCTTCCAGTTCTATGGGATAGGTATATCTCCATATATAACATACATCAGTCACAAGTATTGGAAAGGCTGCAAGTCTTTTTACATACAAATAAATCTGTTTTCTGCCACAAGGCAGGCCATCTGTACTGAGAGTTTCTGCCATGCAGCTTCTGCCTTAAGGAAAAGGAAGCTATAAAATGTGCAACTATACAGAAGCGCCGCTTCTCTCTAGCTGGCTTTGAAGGGGAAAGTGCCGCTTCTCTCCGGCCGCTGGCTGCGCGGCTGCCCCTTTTCCTCCTGAGTCCTCCGGCCCGTGCTCGCAGAGCCGCATTCCGAAAGGGGCTTTAGAACTGCAGACCAGGGCCACCTTAGCCCAAGGCCCTGCAGCCCCTAAGGCCTCTGCATTCCGGGTGGCCCTGCCTGCTGGGGGCGGGGGTGGGAGGGGGCAGCTTCCCCACTTCCTCCCTCCCTCCCAGAAAGTCCTAAGCACCGCCAAACAGCTGTTTGGCAGCGGGGGAAGCCCTGGGAGGGAGGGAAGGAGGGGGAGGAGGCAGAGAAGAGGAATTTGTGCAATGCTCCCTTGTAAAGTCAGCCAAACGATGTTATAAGGGAGCACTGCACAACTTTAAACGAGTATGTTCCCTAATGGAGCAGCGACGTAACTTCGAAACAACGTTAAGCGGGAGGACGGTAAGTGAGGAGTTACTGTACAGTGTTCGATTGTGTCAGAGTCCTGTGTTGAAATACAGTATGACGTCAGCTGCTTTAGGGGGAACAGCTTATGAGATGCTCAAATTCATTGTTCGAGCACTGTGCAGGGGAACTAGCAGGGCAATGGAAAGGACACTTGTGAATTCTTCAATAGGAACATAGGATTTACTGAACCAGATTGGATGAGTGTCCTGCCTCCAGCAGTGGCCAATACCTTGTGTTCCAGAGGAAAGTGATCTCTGCCTCACCCGTACCATCATCATGTAATGCATCACACCGAGGGTGCAGTGCTGTATGTGGAGGGCGGAAGGATTCCTTCCTGACCCCCGCATAATTGGTTTCTGCCCTGAAGCATGAGATTTGTTTACTCCATCTTGCTTCCAGTTAGGTTAGTGAGTGTTTTGCCAATGCCTACAGTGAGGGAAGGAGAAGGTCTCTTGCTTGTAAAACTAACACTGTTTTATGCTTCCTTCCATAAAAAGAAAAACATACCAACCCTCTTCCTCTTTTTCTTCCAGGTTGGTTCCATGCCATTAACATGGGAGAAACGCATCACAATTTCTATAGGACTTATCCGAGCCATTCAGTATCTCCATAACTTCGGGATTCTGCATGGGAATGTCAAGAGGTAGGGTTGCTGGCTTATCGACACATCTGCAACTCTCTGTCATTCAACTGTTGTTTCCAGAATTTCAAAAAACACAAATGTCTGAAAGTCTTCCAGTCTGCATATGAGCTAGGAATCATTCCCCATACACATCTGCTTCCTGTTATCTCTTGCTCTTTTGGATGTCTCCCCTCCACATTTCGTTTATCTCTTCTTCTTCTTTTTTTTTGAATGTGTTAAAAGTATATTCTTCTGAAGTGTTTTTTTTAGCACATTCCCTTCCATTTTCCCCCATATGTAAAATTTCAAATATTCCCCATAATATTCCAGTATTGGAGAGTTGTTTGTTCCCTGAAAAAGTCTTAGGGCTGTTCTGTACATGAAAGTTGTACCACCTTAACTATATCTATAGAGTTAAAGTGGTACCACAGTCCACCCCTCTAGTGTGCATGCAGTTATATCACTATGAAGGTGTTTATACTGGTACAGCTACTCCCATATGGGAAGGGGAATAAGTTGTATCAGTACTTTGTTACTGCTGTAACTGTAACCATAGAAGGGTTATACTGATTTGGCTATTTTGATTTAAAAATAAAAACAAAAAAACCTTACCCCTATCTAATATTAAATTTGTGCATAGACCCGGCCTTACTCTTATACAAAATAATGTTTACAGCTTTGCCTTAAAATACACATTCTGTTAGTTCTTTTTAACCTTTGTGTTTCCAAGTTTGATCAGAGTTTAGGAATGCAAGTTCAAAGACAGCTGATTTTTCCTCAGATTACCATAAGCTCCTCATTGTGCTCAACCATCTATTTAACTCCACTCTCCAATGTTCTTCTCCCACTGGTGTTAATGGAATCCTAGAATTCCAGGTGAAAAAGACCTAAGGAGTGACTAGATCAGTCTATAAGTACCTACTTAGGGGACAGAAATTTGATAATGGGCTCTTCAATCTAGCAGACAACGATATAATGAGATTCAATGGCTGGAAGTTGAAGCTAGACAAATTCACACTGAAAATAGAGTGCACATTTTTAACAGTGAGGGTAAACGCTTACCAAGGGTTGTGTTGATTCTCATCACAGGCAATCTTTAAATTAAGATTGGATGTTTTTCTAAGATATGCTTTAGTACAAACAGGAATTAATTCAGGGAAGTCCATCAGCCTGTGTTATCCAGGAGGTCAGGCTTGATCACAAGGGTCCCTTCTGGCCATAGAATCTATTATCTATTAGGTCAAAATGTGCATTTGCTTGTGCCCTACAGCATGCGGCCTTTCATGGTATAACCTGTGACTAATATATGCTTTTCCTGTAATAATCAGAAAAAATGCATTTCCAATTTTGTCAGGCAAAGCTTTTTATATTCACATGCAGCTGGAAAGCAGAGTGCTCCTGTTCTTTGTGATGGCAGAAAGGTTTTAAATTACAGAAATGCTGGTCTTTTTGCTTTGTTTTATATCATGGGGCCATGTCCTGTGTTCCTTACTCAGTTCTGATGAGGCAAAACTCATTTTGAGGTCATTTGGAGTCCATTGTGGTCGCAGAATTTGGACTGAGTAAATGCTGAGAAAGGAACTCAGGATTTGCCTGACAAACTGTGATCTTTCCAGAGAACGGGGGGGGGGGGGGAACAATTTCAGACCTCTTCAATGGAGGAGTTCCCTATAGTCCGTAAAACTGTTTAACTAAAAATCAAATGGGCCAAATTAATCCCTGATGACCCATGGTTTTCGAGGAACTTAGACCAGGAATGAGTATGACCCTATATATTTGCTAACAAACAATAAAATGTATACAACAAAACAATGTAGAATTAGATTAGATGGGAGGAAAACACTGCTATTGTCTGACTTTATTAAAAAAAAACATTCTGGTCTATGATAGCTTTACTAAAGCTTGATTTATATCTCAATTCACTAACCTTTCAACGTACAAGACTGGAATCTAAAAGAGAATTTGCATAAAGAAGCTCTTAAATGTACTTTCTAAAATCACATATTACCATAAGACTCTGCATTCAGGTGTGAATGGATTGATCACTATTGGTATTTGCCTTACTTTATGCAGCTCCAATGTTTTGCTGGATGAAAACTTCACACCAAAACTTGGACATTCAGGTCTCCGACTGTATTCTGTGGAAAAAAAATCAGACTATGCTATGATGAAAACCAAAGTTTTACAAGCTTCCCTCACTTACCTGCCAGAAGATTTTGTCAGGCATGGACAGCTAACACAAAAAATTGACATCTTTGGTTGTGGAATAGTAAGTTTGTCTTTTTTTTTTTTTTTTTTTTTTTAAGTTTTGCTATTACAGTTTGCAGATATCGAGTTATATTCTGTGCACATAGTTTTTTCTCATATATCTGATCAAGTTTTTCTAACATAAGACACTCAGATCAGCTGGACATGTAATATCCATTCAATAATAACCAATGCAAGAAATCCGAATTCTCCCCTGAAACGTATACATGCGACTCCCATTTGGATAACATAATTCGATGGAATGGCTATCAGGGAAAAACCAAGTTGCAGTCTACAAGATCTTTTCTGCAGAATTTAGTGTTTATAAATAGGAACAAAAGGAGTTTAACATCATCAGAAAAAAACTTCCCAGCTTGTGGTGTACCCAAGTCCTGTGATCCTGGGTCTGGATCCCTGATCTTCCCAAAGGTGTTCTTCCTACTTTGTCTCCCAAGAAACCAATTGATACTCCTTCATATCAACACATGTGAAAGGAGAGGAGGAAACTGTGTTGAAGTAATCTATGATGAATATAGGTTTAGGTAGTGCCTTGTATCTTGTTAGAGAGCCATCCACACATATTCAAGGTCAGAGTATGACATATAATCTCAAAAGTGTGGTTATGATCAATTCAGTACCATGTAGTATTGTTGGGTGCTCGTAGTCAGAAAAATGGATATGTGAACATGTTACCACCTTATTCAGTAAAGATACCAGTTTTGTCTGTGTGTTCAAGTCAGATGTGCTGACTTCGCTGAATGTTGCAGACATGTTTTTAATCCTGTTCATCCTCCAAATCCAATACAGTGTGGGTTAGAATGAGATGGATTATACTCTGCTTTATGCAACATCTACAAAATTATCACTACATTGTAGCTGCAAAATCTTTATTACTGGTTATGGTGGAAGAAGCAGAAAGAGCATAACTTGGTTCTCCATTCCCTTGTTCAATTTGCAGTATTGGACTTTGGAAAAATCATCTTTTGATTTGAAAACTTGGCAAACGTGGTATAGAAGCCATTGAGAAAGAATAAATATGATGGCCTACAACATCATTTTTTAAAATTCAAGTTGTACTTTAAATTTTCATTTTTATATAGGTTATTGTTACATCTATTTAGTGAACCCTATAGAACAGAATAACCTTCTACAGTCCCTACAGTGTAATATATAAAGATAGGGCCAAGCCACAAAATTTGGATTTGGATCTGTACCTGGTTCCAAACTCTCTCAAAGGTTATTCAGATCTGGAGTGTTGGTTTGTGCCCATCTTGTCTAAGAATGTAGGGAAAATAGCTTAAAATGCTCTAATGGGTAAATATTCCTTTTGTTAAAATGTGCAATTTTTTAGAAGAAGCCATCTAAATAAATTGTCTTACCTATAAAAATGTTGTCTAGGTTTTAGCAGAGATGCTGACGGGCACTAAGGCAATGGATGAAGGAAGAACCCCTATTTATCTGGTAAGGGAGAAGCAAAATAAACAACACTGGCCTAGTGTAACCCTTGCAAACAGTGCTACTGTAATGAAATTAGTTTGAGTGCAAAACCAAATACAGAGTTGTTGCATACTGTACTCCTGGGGAAATTCTGCACAATGCAGAATTTGCGCCGAATTCCAATTTTTTTCCAACAGAATTGGGGCTGCAGAGCTTCTGGCCGCCACTAGGGGCTGATGGACTCTGCAGAGCCCAACTCGCAGTGAGCAAAGCACCCAGCCTGGCGGGGATGGAGACTCTGCATGCTTTGGGTGCCCAGCTTGATCTCATTATCCTGGGGATGGGAGAGATCCCAGGAGACCCACCTCTGGCAAAGGGTGAGGAAGGGCAGGGCCGCACCACACCATGTCCCCTGGCAGGATAGTAAAGAAGCTGGGGGGGGGGGTGTCTGTAAAGGCTCGGGGTATCTGGGTGGGGGCTGCCCTGCAGCTGGGCTCTTTGGGGAGGGGGTGCGGGTGTCTGGGCTCTTGGGGTGCCCCATAGTTAGGGTCTGGGGGAAGGGGTGTGTAGATATCTGGGCTCTGGGGGTAGAAGGGTGAGGGTATCTGGGCTCCGTAGGTGCCCCGCAGCTGGGCTCCGTGGTGAGGGGTGTGCTGGTGTCTGGGTTGGGGGGGGGGTGCCCCATGGCTGGGCTAGGAGGAGGGGAGTGCTAGTGTCTGGGCTCTGGGGGAAAAGGGTGTGGGTGTCTGAACTGGGGGTGCCCCCACCTGGGCTCTGGGGCGAGAGGAATGTGGATGTCTGGGCTCTGGGGGCCCCACGCAGCCTCTCTAGCACCCCACAGCTGGAACTGGGTTGTCATAGCGGTTTCTTTAACTCTGTACTCCAGGGGAATCTTTTTTGTTGTTGTGTGTATTGTTGACATACTTGTTGACGGGTATTTTGAAATAAATTACCAAAATAATTGAGACCGGAGTGGTTATATTGTGTTGTTTTGACAAAATATGAAGAATTTTAAAATATTGTGGGCAGAATTTTTAATTTTTTAGCGCAGAATTCCTGCAGGAGTAATACTGTCAAATTTATAACTCCTAAAGAGTTGTGTAGAGGCCAAACCTTGGTTCCATTGAAGTCAGTGGCAAAACTCCAACTGACCTCAATGAGAGCAGAATGAATGCTCCAGTTTTAATATTGCTCCTGATTGTGTATGAGCTGTTTCAACATCACTAGTTTGTAGAAGCCCACGTATTTAGAGGCAGCAGCTCTGTTTTGAAATTGTGACTATTCATATTCTTGAATCAGGAAGGTGTGCACTGAATAGTGAAACGTAAATAGAAGGTGAATCATAATGGGCTAATGTACTGTATTTATGGCTAGGTGTACTCACCAGTATTTTGTACACAGACACATCACTGAATATGTACTTGGAGTAGTGGAAATTACTTTAACAAACTCAAAATAAATTTGGGCCAGGTTCACCTAATTGTGACAAAATGAATACTTTTTGTGTGAATAAAAACAGACCCTGTTTATTCCCTTGCACATGTGGTACTTTCCTTTTGTGCTGTCATGCCCCTGAAACATTGAGTAAGAGGGGAAGGAAGTGAACCCTCGCCTTGTCATTCAATCCTTGCTAAATGCTTCAGCAACTTTCTAATGGATTCCAAAAATGAGGAAGATGACAAATCTCAGTGATAAGATCATTAGCAGGGACAAGAGGTTTCTGATTTGTTGATAGATGTTTAGAAAAGGTAATTAACACACTTAGGATGCTGTACATTGCACTGATTTTTTTTTTTGATTTTTTTTAATCACTGGCCTGATAATATTGAGAGGCCTGCCTGGAACTGCTGGAGCCTGGTGTAATGAAGCATTGCCCGCATGCATACAGACCTCATGAAGCACAGAGTATCAGACTCTCCGCTGTTAAAACACAGATTTCTACCATTCGAGCTAAAGGAGAATTTCCTCCAGCTTTTTATCTTTTGTAAGCCAGTCACTAGAGAGCACTAGTATGCATACACAGGGTATGGCAAGTACTCGGGGAGTGTCTTAAGTTCTTAAAGGGTTGGATAGGAATTAATAATTTTCTTTGACAAATCATTTTCATCTTCACCAGTGTATCTCTTCCTCTTGAACAGAAAGATGTAATTGCTGATGAAATCCAAACAGCAAAAGCAAGTTCATGCTCCAAGCACAAAATCTTTGAAAATCTTGCTGCCAAGGAAATATGCTGTAAATATCTAGACAGGAAGGTGGGACACTTGCCATCAGAAATTGCTGTTCTCTTTGCCACTGCCATCTGCCTTTGTCTGCGGAAAAAGAATCCTGACCTAGCAGAGGTAAGTGTTGTATGCCTTACTAGTCTTAGATACCAAGGTCTAAGCCACAGCACCCAAATGTGATTTTGTTATTTTTTTAATGTCCACCAAGGAGAAGGACGTGGGCACTGATTAACTGCTTACCAAATGTTGTTGTTCTGAACAGGTGCATGAAATGATGAAAATGGCTGAACATAAAATAAGAGATCACAGCCTTCTTGAAGGCAGCACTTTTTCTGGATTCTCCATTAATACCCCAGAAGAAACAGATGACGAGACAGCTAGTCACAATTATAGTTCTTCAGGTGATAGCAATGAGGACAGTGCAACAGCAAGGTCCCTGAAGTGTGCAAATTCATCCCCACCTTTACTAAGAGTCATGCCACCTGAAATGTACAATGGACAGGTGTCACGGGTCCCTTGTGAATCGGATGAATCGAGTAGTTTTGTATGGGATCCTGAGGAGGGTTCTGCATATGGCCCACCTAGCAGTGGCTGTACTGATCCAGAAAATGCCACATCCTCTCATTCTGGGAGAAATGCTGAAATATGTACTGGTGGCTTCCAAGAAAAAAATGTGGCATCCAGTGAAAATAAAAAGACTTTGGAAATGGTATCTCCTGCAGAAAGAATGGTTTCTTCAACCAATGCAAACCTTGACCTTTCATGTTCTTCACAAGGTAAATCTAGGTATTTTTTGGGAGTGAGAGGCTGAGTTAAGATCATTCAATATGTGACCATTAAATTATCATGACACAATGTCCCCAATCCTGTTACCATGACCACAATATTTATATAAGGTGCTCAGCTACCATGGTGATAGGCAAAATATAAATGCCCAGACAGACTGATAGATCACTCCTGCAGTCTTTGAAAAACCTTCCTTTTATACATTTGAGCATATTTTGTCTCCTTGGTTATTATGTTACCAATTAATTTATAGGGGCAATTAAAATTATCTAGTTTTTCAATTTAATTTCTTGTTAGAAGTCAAATTTAAATGATATAGAATTGTTTCGCCTCTCCCAAATTATATGTAATATCAGTGTGTTAGCCACAGGTGAATTTTTGCTAAATATTTGGGCCTTTTTCCCCCCTGCAGGATTAGCCAAAGAAACCTCTTGGGAAATAAAGATCAATGATAAAAAAAAGAAGCTTATGGAAAATATTTTACTATATGAAGAAGAAAAGTTAAACAGCTCTGAACTCTTTGAATCTCAAACATGACTGAATTATCAGCAGTGGCATCTTGGAAGAAGAAATTGGGAATCTTTTTCTGGTAGCAAAATGGTAAAAGCTAAACCACACACTTCATGTAAGGTTAAGTAGTATATTTTCAACAGACATGTTAACTCTCTTTAGAGAAAAAGAATAGCCACATATCAGGTGATTCCAAGAGAATGTCTGCTACGGTGTGGATTAAAGCAGAATGCAAGTTTTACACCTCTAGCCCGATATAACGCTGTCCTCGGGAGCCAAAAAATCTTACCGTGTTCTAGGTGAAACCGCGTTATATTGAACTTGCTTTGATCCGCCGGAGTGCGCAGCCCAGCCTCCCTGGAGCGCTGCTTTACCGCGTTATATCCGAATTCGTGTTATATCGGGTCGGGTTATATCGGGGTAGAGGTGTATGATCAGAAAAATTAGCATTGTCCTCTTTCTCCTTGCCTTACTGTGCTGAAAAAAAATTACAAATTGGCAAACTGAGACAATTGCCTGAATTGGCTTAGGGCAAGCTCTGTTTTGCACTGCACTTCATAAAGCATTTGTGTACAGTATATTTCTTTTATGACAAATTAGGATCCTGCACACTCTACAGCAGGCATTCATTACATACTAGTTGGCAGTACTTTGTAATATCCATTGCATCTAGTATTCACAGAGTGATCAATGGGAACTACTTTTCACTCTTTCAAAACAAAGTAACTAAAAATGTACCTAGTTTCATATAATCTTATTCCATATTCTCGATTGCACTCCATATCCTAGATGATGTGGTGGGTTTTTGTTTTTAAGGAAAGTTCTCTGCTGAATTCCGTATGTTTCCATCTCCAGCTGCATTGCATTGAAAACTGATGTTTGTTTGGACAATTTTACATCTCAATGATGGAACACTCTGGAACTGTACATATATGAATATGTAGTATCAAACAGCTACACTGAGAGATGGTGTACACTGACTCCCTCTGTAGCCTTGAGAGTCATTTAATCTCTCTGTGCCTCAATTTTCTCATTTGCAAAATAGGGTTAATACCTCACTAAGCTGTTTGAGTGTTAACTAATGTTTGTAAAATGCTATATAAGTGCTATTAATATGGTTATTTGATTCATACTGTAGCTTTTGTTGTAAATGTATATTTTGGATTTTGATATAATTCAGTATTTTAATTTAAAACCTATTTAATTTTTTATGGAACTCTTGAGTTTGGATTTGTAAAGGGCCTGAGGCAATGATTAAAACAATCAGCTAAAGATTAATTAGTTAAAGGGCTGGATCTTGAAGCCTTTACTCACCTGAGTAGTCCTAGTGAAGTAGCTGATTTCAGTGTGCCTGCTCACTTGATCAAGAGCTTCAGAATTAGGCCCAGTGTTTGTGATCACTTTGAAGAGGAAAAAAGCTAGAAATTATAATAGAAAGCATGGATGCTACTCCTATTTATTTTCAAGAGGAAACCTCCTCAAGAACATGAGTGACATTCTTACTCCTTTTTTCTTTACCTTGTAACAGAGTCCTTTAATCCAGCATAAGGAAATAAAACTTTATAATAGGGGAAAAAAGGACCTTCGAACCATATAGCTCAACTTTCTGCTGTGCGTAACTGCTATTTCTGGGCCTGATGCTTCTAATCTATACTTGAGGAAAATTCCCATTACAATTTGAGCAAGCAAGGAATGCAGGATTGGGCCTTGTATGTGATTCTTCCTTTTGGAATTATGGAAAGGTGTAATTTTCTTAGATGTACAATAAGGTCTCCACATTCAAGTCCCTCCTGAGAACCTACTTCTATGAAGACTTCTACAAGAAACTAGCCAACTGACAATGGTAGGAGGAACTGTGGTAGACTATCTTTTAAAAAAAAAAAAAAAAATTGCCCTTGTGCAAATACTGCCTTACCAAAGTGTGGCAAGGCCAACTGTCAACTTGCATGATCTGCTCCAGTCCACTACCTTTCAGCTGCCTAGGGTGTTGTGTATGTTTGCTTTGGTCTTTTTATTGTGCAAGGCCTCATTCTTGCATTGGTAGCAGATTTCAGTGGGTGTCAGTTCAGGCACAGCAGTCAATCCACACATTAAGAACATCAGAGTAGCCATACTGGGTGAGACCAAAGGTCCATCTAGCCCAGTATCCTGTCTTCCGACAATGGCCAATGCCAGGTGCCCCAGAAGGAATGAACAGAACAGGTAATCATCCAGTGATCCATCCACTGTCGCCCATTCTCAGCTTCTGGGAAACAGAGGCTAGGGACACCATCCCTGCCCATCCTGGCTAATTGCCATTGATGGATCTATCCTCCATGAACTTATCTAGTTCTTTTTTTGAACCCTGTTATAGTCTTGGCCTTCACAACATCCTCTGGCAAAGAGTTCCATAGACTGACTTTGTGTTGTGTGAAAAAATACTTCCTTCTGTTTTAAACCTGCTGCCTCATAATTTCAGTTGGTGACCCCTAGTTCGTGTGTTATGAGGAGTAAATAACACTTCCTTATTTACTTTCTCCATGCTAGTCATGATTTTATAGACTTCAATCATATCCCTCCTTAGTCATCTCTTTTCCAAGCTGAAAAGTCCCAGTCTTATTAATCTCTCCTCATATGGAAGCTGTTCCATACCCCTAATAATTTTTGTTGCCCTTTTCTGAACTTTTTCCAATATATCTTTTTTGAGATGGAGTGACCCCATCTGCAAGCAGTATTCAAGGTGTGGGCGTACCATGGATTTATACAGAGGCAATATATTTTCTGTCTTCTTATCCCTTTCTTAGTGAGTCCCAACATTCTATTTGCTTTTTTGACTGCCGCCACACATTGAGTGGATGTTTTCAGAGAACTATCCACAGTGACTCTTTGAGTGGTCACAGCTAATTTAGACCCATTACCCAATGCAGTATCAGAGCTTAAGTTTTTGGGGTCAAGGACCGCGCCTTCTATTTGTACAGTGCCTAGCACACTGGGCACTACTAGAAGCAAATAAGTTAAATTTATTATACTTTATCATTTGAAAGTCACAATCTTATACCAGTTCCTCAGGTAGATACCTACACTAGTAACTGATAGAAGTTCCTGGCTACAAGTGCCTAGATAATCAAATTACTAGTATCCATAAATATATTGTCTAGATGTTTTCTGGTATTGAATTTATATTACTGGTTTAAAAATACAAAGAAAAAATTAAATGATGTGGGCATTATTTTTTATAAATAATTGTCTGTTTATTTTAAGATATTCACTAACTGTTCTGAAGTAATATAACCTGGATGTATAAACCTATTATTTTATACATTGGGGTATACATTGGTTGCCTCTCTATGTAACTTTCTTAGGGTAATGTACACTGGAATTTTGTTAAAATCTATATATTTTGAATATATTTTTGAATAAACTTGGGGGAAAACACCCTTTCTGTAAGTCCTGCCTTTACAAGATCTGTAGGACAACAAAAATTGTTCCAAACCATCTATTTTGGCAACTCCTGTCTTCAGAGAGCAGCTCAAAGTATCCCCATCTGTACAGAGTGCAATTATTATTTGTTTTGTGGTAGCACCAGGGGCCCCAGTCATAGATCAGGGTTTCATTTTGCTAGGTGCTATGCAAACAAGGAAAGAGAGACTATGAAATGTACTAAATTTTGACACAATTGCTCCTTCATGGTGAATGTCACAGGCAGGTCACAGAATAGAAATGGAAAATAAGTGATGATTTTGGAATTAATGTCATGTAGCTAAGGACATTACAAGGGTGCAACTGAATGGAACACTAGGGCCTGAGCATCATTCTATGCCAGTGGTTCTCAACCTTTCCAGACTACTGTACCCCTTTCAGGAGTCTTGCATCCCTCCAAGTTTCACCTCACTTAAAAATTACTTGCTTACAAAATCAGACAAGAAAATACCAAGTGTCACAGCACACTAATACTGAAAAATTGCTTACTTTCTCATTTTGTCTGTATGAAATTTTAGTTTGTACTGACTTTGCTAGTGCTTTTTATGTAGCCTGTTGTAAAACTAGTCAACTGTCTAGAGCTGTGTTGATGTACCCCCTGAAAGATCTCTGCGTACCCCAGGGGAACACACACCTCTGATTGAGAACCACTGTTCTATGCTAATGACTGGTGATGAAGTTAAAAATTCATGGACATATTAGGCTAATTTCAGTCTCTTGTCAATATAATATGAAGCTGAAAGTAAATGTAGATGTCCAGTTGAAGTAGCATTTCAAATGGTTAAGCTAGGAGGGTATTTAAATATGTAATCTAAGAAGAAAGTATTACTGGCCAGCTTTCCGAAGCTACGCATGATTGTTCTAGACTCTCACATGCATTTTTTTGGTCTCATAATAGGCTATTTTATCTGCCCTCTGTATACAAACATTTTGCATCTTAAAATGAAACTTTAGTGTCACAAAACATGCATCTTATAAAATTAGCTATATTTTTTTTTTTATTGGGCAGTGGTGAGAGGGGTTGTATATCATACAAGCTGACTTTTACTAAGAGTCAAATTTATCCTTTCCTGGCCCCAATTTGCATTAGATATTATACAAACACCATTTATTTTAGTAATTAGTAACAAATTCCCTAAAGTAAGAAATTGAAACACATTATAGGGCCTTACACTGAAGTGAGAATACACAGAAAACCAAAACACGCATGAAGTTGAAATGTCAACCCTTAATAAGCAAAATAGTCTACTGCTGGCTATTAGCAAGCTAAACATTTAGGACACAGTACTGCAGTGAGTACACATGTAAAATTCCCATTGAAGTCAAAAAGAATTTTCCCTGCTTAAGGATTTCAGGATCTATCCTTAAATAGTACATTTTTAAGGAGAGAAAACAACTACAGTACCTTTAAGGGGGGGAAAATTGGCAGTAAATGATATATTGCCTCTCACTTCTGTCATTCTTTGATAAACTTTATGGAATTCAGGGTTTTTCATATACTGCTCCCAGCCCATTCACCCCTACACGCAGCTGGCTGGAGAATCTTGTCAGATGTAGCTGGCAATGGAAAATTTTGCTCAAAACCAAAAAAGCACGAGAGTATGTGTAATGGACAGAAAAGAATAAAGAAAAAAAGATAAAATTGGGAGCAGGAAGAAGAGGTAATGGAATGAAGGACTGGTAAAGCAAACAAATTATAAAGAATTTTCAAAGATTGTAAAAGTGATAGCCTCGGTGCTGAAAATGTATCACTTTTATTTTGTATGTTATATTGTACATCATTCTCACATAAGCAGATGCTTGGGTGAGTATAAAAATATTTGTGCATTTTCCGAGAAGATCACGGTGTCTTCTTAGTGACACAGCATATTTTGCTTTGCCAGTATTATTTTATAATAAGGTATTCAATCACCAGGAATTAGTTTAATAGTGTTTGATTATCACTCCAGCACTCACAAAGCCACATCTCCAAAACCTGACCCCAGAAACTTTTTATAATTCCACAAATTCATAGGGCTCAAGCCTGCACCATCTCACCTGTAAATATCCAGGATAAGGTGTTGCTGATACATTAGGAAGCTATCCAATACAGGGAGGAATTCTGAAAGGTGAGCTCAGCGCCTGCTGTGCAGTGCTTTTCATAGAATCATAGAATATCAGGGTTGAAAGGGATCTCAGGAGGTCATCTAGTCCAACCCCCTGCTCAAAGCAGGACCAATCCCCAGACAGATTTTTATCCCAGTTCCCTAAATGGCCCCCTCACGGATTGAATTTACAACCCTGGGTTTAGCAGGCCAATGCTCAAACCACTGAGCTATCCCTGCCCCCCATAGCTTTTGTCACTGGGCCTCGACATACATAACCCAGTAGCTCCTTTCCTACTGAACGTTTTTTAAAAGCCACGCGTTTATTTATTTATTATTCAACAGGAACGTGCACGATGGCCCCAGAGGATCTTGCAAAGACCCACCCTGGGAACATTCTGAGCCACGCTCGCCCTCTGTGACTGTTCGTAGGAGGTGTCCAGTGCAGGGCTGGGGACGGCCCACCTTTTTTTGAGACACACAGCTCGATCCCACTCGGCAGGGCACGCGCAACCTGCATTGCCGCACACACGGGAGCTCACCATCGGCTGTGTGCGCATGGCGCAGGTTGAAGCCCGATGCTCTTCCCCCCGCCCGCAGGGGCCACCAGCACGTGACACCGCCCCGCGACAGCCCAGTTCCCGCCACTTGCTCTCCCGCGCCGACTCAGCCTGACCGGCCCCGAGCGGAGGGGCGGGGCCAGCCGGTAGTAGACACGCCCCTCCCGACCCGCGCCCTTTTTCGCAGCCTGTCCCTAGGTGATAATAACGGCAGGGCGGGCGCGCGCCGAGGCTCCAGCGGGCGGTAGGGGCGGGGCGGGGCTCGCGGAGATGGCGGGTGGAGAGGAGGGGAGCGCCCCGGCTGGACCCGTCTCTGGCTCCCTCCATCCACGGCCCGCAGCCTGGACCCCCGCCGGGCGCATAGCCTGAGCGGCCTGTCCCCGGCCCGGCCAGCGTAGCTCCCTCAGCCGCTGAGGCCTCTGGCGGGGGCTGCCCGGGGAGCGCTGCGGTGTTTGTGGGGGTGGGGGCTCGGTCTTGGCTGCTCGTGCTGCGGGCTCGCCCCCCACCCCTTGGCGCGGCTGCCCTCGCGGAGCCGGGCTAACGGCTGCTCTCTCTGCCGCCCAGGTGCCGAGCCCCGATGGAGCCCGCCAGGCGCCGCAAGGCGAAGAGCGCCTGGGACAGCTGGTCAGACGGCTCCCCCGCCAAGTACCGCAAATGCTCCAAGGAAGGGCCGCCGTGTCCGTCCTCCCGCCCCGGCTCCGCCACCGCGCACCCGGCAGAGGCCGGGAGCGCTGGGAAGCCAGCGGCGTGCGGGCGGGCGCGGACCTGGCTTTCCCCACAGCCCGTTTGCCGAGGGCTTTCTGCCGGCGAGACATCCAGGGCCGCGCTCTCTGCACGAGGCTCCTCCCCTGAGTCAGCAGTCGCAGCAGGTGGGAGCAGCAGCAGCCTGGAAGAGGGGGGTAGGGGCTCTTCCCTTCCCAGGAGAACCCTGCTCAGGAAACCTCCTGGCTGGGAAATTTCCAAGGCAGACATGGTCTCCGTGCCCCGGAAATCCTTGAACCGGGAGGTATGTGATAAACAGAAACGGCTGCAAACTAGAGGCAAAAGTTGACCGAAAACAGGAGGAGCTTGATAAAGCCTTGAATGTTTTGGTGCGCTGTGAAGGAAGTATGCGTTTGCCCCCTTTGTGCAGCTCATTACCCGAGGGGGCCTTTTTCTATTGCAAACTTTAAAAAAATCGTACAGGTACAGATTCCAGGTTGAGAAGAAGATGAGTGTTTTGAGCTACATTTCAGAAGGCGTTGAAGAAGATAACAGTGGAGTGGCAGTGTTTTCACTTGGCCTGCCAGCCACTTTTTAAAAACACCACTCCTGTTTGGCCGGGGGCTGGCATCACACCCCAAGAGTCTTCCCTTGTCTTATAATATATAGTGCTTACTATCCTGGTAAAAGTGTGTGTTGTTTTAATGTAGTGCTCTGAAGCAGGTTTCAGAGTGGTAGCCGTTAGTCTGTATCAGCAAAAACGAAAGCTTATGCCCAAATAAATTTGTTAGTCTCTAAAGTGCCACAAGTACTCCTCCTTGTTTTTGCTCTGAAGCAAAGGTCAGTGAAGAGTGAAAGTTAAAGGTTCATCCTGTTGTACAGGCAAGTTTTGGACAACTGGCTTAATACTTTTTCTGGCCTCTTGTACAAAGCCCTAGTAAAAGTGTGTGTGTGTGTGTTTTAAGGTAACCTGCAAAGGGAGAAAATAGGTTTGTGCTATCTGTGTTTCTTCTTGATGTATAAAAGTCTAAAAAGTTGGTTTGTTTTGGCAGGATAGGGGTGAGGGAGAAAGATTTTTAGTCTGTTTTACCTTGGAAATATCAGGAGCATAGTAATTGCCATACAAAATCAGACAAGTGGCTAATTTTATTTGGTAGCCTGTCTCCAACTGTGGCCAGTACTAGATGCAAAGAAAGGTGCAAAAAACCCTTAATACTGTAATAACTTGTCCATCAATGAAGTTTCTAGTTTAACCCTTGTTAGTGGTTATTTGTGTCTTGAAGCATGAAGATTTTCTATCCATATGGTTTTTTCTTTAATGTAGCTACATGTTTTGATTGCCCATATTGATGTCTAATCCTTGATCCTACTAAATTCTTGGCCTCAGTGATATCTTGTGGCAGTGAGTTACATTGTTTAAAAGCGCATGTACACAAGGCATAAAGTTTTATTTTTTAGGTAAACTCACTCCCACTGTCCTTGTTCCCTTGTATTGTAAAATGGATTAATCAGAGTGCCCGATTTATTTTCTCTTTACCTTTCATTATTAATTCATTTTGTACAACTGTCACATGTTTCCTGTTATTGAAAAGTTTACAGTTCTAAATTAAACTATCTCCCCTGGAAGTTCTTTCAAATCTTGTCTTCCTGTCTCTTACAGCAAAGGTGGAAGCTCCAGAAAAGTACGTTAGGAGCTTTCTTGACCTTTAGCCGAAGGGTTAGGATGTCAAATCTTTAACAGCTCTCTTTTCCAGCTGTTTCTTAAGCCTTTGTATTCAATATAGGAGTTAACAAAGCCAAACAAAATCCTAGAGTTTTAAATGGCCTGAATAAAAATCATTTTGGTTCTCTATCGGGTTTCACTTACTTTATATCTTTAATATTATAACCCAATTAATTATTTAGTTCTCTAGAGAATTTCAGGAAAAATGAGAGAGACACAATCTGAATTTCTAAAGCAGTAAAACTCCTTTGGTGAAAAATCCTTTAGACCTTCATTTGACCTCAAGAAGCAAAATCCTATCATTTTCATTAATATGCTTTGATCCATGTTTACAGAGACTGGCTTCTGAAGCTTAACATACTGGGTTTGTTTTTATATTAGCAAAGTCTAGGCCAAAGAGAGTTGGTCTAGCGGTGCAAATCAAAATATAATTTAGGTTGCAGCATGCCTGATTCTCTTAATATTATTTGAAAAGTTTATTCTTTTAATAGGCAAAGACTCCTGTGGCTTGTTTTGAGTGGGGAGAGCATAGTTCCTGCTTGGAATGGGACCAAGCTGTTCCAAACAGTATCCTAATATGGCCTCTCTTGTGCTGACTAGTCTAAAGACACCACCTGTGACACTACTGTAAGGACCGGAGGCACTGGAGACAGTTATTTTACTACAAGGGATAAGAGTGTAGTCCTTTGGAACAATGCAGAGACTATAGCAGCCCCCAGTGGTGAGAAATGATCCCCTACTACAGGGTTTCCACATTTTCTCGAATTACAGCTGGATTGGCAGCTTGCCAGAAGCCCAAGGGTGGCATTTACTTTGCAGAAAACGAAGCAGATTCTGGCCACTCTTTTCATAAGAGGTGTGGCCATACTCCAGCCCATGCTGAGACTTTAAGTCTTTGTGGGTGGTGCTGTAAAATTCTTTAGGCTGCCCATCTCTGTCCTCTCTGCTTTAGAGGGATTCTTACCCTTCTATTCTCCCCACCCCCAACAAAGCATACATGCTTTCTGATTAGTAAAATGTTTAGTACTTATGAGCACCTCCATAATGCTGTTTCCTTTTTTATATAGCTTTATAAATCCAAGGGTGGTGCAGGCTGTAACCTCACACCAAGGACTGAAGGTAAAGGTGTCTCAGAAGAACAGACTGTGGATCATAGGAAGAAGAGAATGAAGGATCAGGGATCCACAGTAATATACCTTAAAGCTCTCCAGGATGCATTTGGGAAAACATTGGGGAAAAAGGTCAGAAAGGAGGCATCTACATCAAATGGAGATCAAGATCAAAGCCCCTGTCCTAGTAAAGAGCCTTGCAAATCAGATGGCAACTCAAGAAGTATCTGTGCAGTTTCAAGGCGTGAAGATCAGCGACCTCAGCTAGATTCAGACAGACAGGAAACTTCAGTAGATGAAAACAATGCTTGTGCTAGTTCAGTTAGCACTGTACAGAGTAACCCCAAAGAACAGTATGTGGATTACCAAAGGCCAGATATTTCAGGACCCTCTCCAAAGCTTGTATTTGTGGACGAACACAATTCGAGTTCAGAAGAAGATTATGAGGTAAGTGTGTGTGAGGCCATGAAGTAGTGTTCCTTGACTAGGACATATCAAAACATACCGTATATACTTGATCATAAGCTGGTTCGTTTATAAGCCGACCCCCCCCAGATGGAAAAGTAAAAATGGAAAATTTTTATGACCCGTTCATAAGCCGACCCTATAATGCAGGGGTCAGCAAACTTTGGCTCCCGGGCCATCAGGATAAGCCGCTGGCGGGCCGACATGGTTTGTTTACCTTGCGTCTGCAGGCATGGAGGTAAACCTAAGTAAACAAAGTGTCCCGGCCTGCCAGCGGCTTACCCTGATGGGTCGGGACAGCAACTGGTGGGGAAATGTTTTGGGGGGGAGAAGCTGGGGGTCAGGGGAGTAACCCCTGTGACCACCCCCCACATGGCCCCACCCCTAGCCTGGGACCCCCACACTCTCCCCATTCCATCCCTTCCCACCTTATCTGGGGAGGGCCAGGGGAGGATGTCTTTGGCATGGCTGGAGCTGCTTCGGAGGCTGGAGGGAGAGCAGCGTGTCCAGAAGCGGAGAGACCCTTCTGGCTGTGCTGCCTTTGTTGGGGGGAGGGGCTGTGTCCCACCTCTCCCTCTCTATACCCGTTCATAAGCCGACCCCTCGTGCTTCCCTTTTTTACTAAAAAAATTCGGCTTATGAACGAGTATATACGGTATTTGGAATTTTACTAGTTAAAACTTTAAATGAACAAACCAAAGTTCTTTGTATTTCTGACCAAATTGGAAACACTCAAAACACAAAGCAAGGGCCCAATATTGGGGAAAAATCTCATAGATTTCTCTACTAGATCTTGATGTCATTTGAGTAAAATTCAATGGCAGCTCTCCATTTTCCCCTATATATAAAGAATATGCATTTAGGAACACTAAATACTAGCTGCTAATTTTGAAGGATCTATTTTTTAATGTGTAGAATATATCACTGTCAATTGTACAAACAAAGTCTTAATGTGAAGCATTTTAATATCACTATTTTTTTTAAGGAAAATGGGATTCAGTATAGCTAAACACTGAAATATAGTAGCTCTGAACATAAAATGGTGGTAGCAATGTGTCTCTTGTTTCACACTTGGATAATAATCCCTAGATGACTGTAGAAAGCAACACATCCCTGTCTATGCAGTGTTAGTTTTATAGCATTATATCTTACATAACTTATATGATATTAGCTTTGAAGATGCAAGTCCTGTAGATGAATATTGTTGCCCTTTATCTTTGTGTTCAGTCCCTTAGAATAAGAAGAGCTAATTAACTTAAATAGAGAAGTAATATATTAGCTGCAACATTCTTAATAATCATAACTTATTAACTTAATTTGTGGATTCTTCAGAGGCTATGGTTGAAAATCTTCCCTACATTTTTTAAGCACTGCTGTACCCCTTCCCTTCAAAAAATATTTAAGGATACAATCAAAATGTGTTCCTATGCATGATTAATATAAATCAGATTTAGCTCCTTTGTTTTGTTCTGTAGGGTGCATAAGGGATACTACTACTTATACGTGCCAGTTGGGTGCTATATGAGACGGATCTCTGTAGAAATCAGAGAAGAATGGGATTTATTAAATTCTTTTTCTGACTGGGAATCAGTGTTGCCTAGTGGATAGAACGCTGGACTGGGTCTCAGAAGACTTGATTTCTATTCCCAGCTGGCTAGTGCCAGATTTGGGTGATTTCTAGCAAATTGCTTTACCTCTCTGAGCCTCCATTTCCTCATCTATAAAACTGGGATAATGATACTTGTCTCCTTTGTAAAACATTTTGAGATCTACAGATGAAAAGCACTATATAAGAGCTAACTATTGTTATTTTTGTATATTTTGACTACAGTAAATTAGAATGAAATATTTTCTTGTAGTCACTTCTGAAATCTTAACATACAGCTTTCTGTGATGGGGAGAGACTTTGGGACTCCACTTTTCTGCTAGAACCTGGGTTATTAACCTTTTAAGGAACTTTGAGGCTCACTTTCTGTCCCAGACATTTGAAGGGGTAGTAGGCTGAGGGTCCGAGGGTTTTTATTAGTGAGATTTCTGTGAAGGTGGGTTAGGTTTATATATGCTAGTGACAATCTGTACATTCATTATTGGAGTGGGATGAGAAATCTACTGCTCAATTTTACATTGAAAAGTAAAATGTGTGTCTAGAGCACGGGTAGTCAATAGGCAGACTGTGGGCCAAATCCAGACCACCAGAGGCTTTTGACCAGACCACAGAACTCTGAGGGTTAGTGCAAGGGAGGGTGTCTATGGACTGGCTGCATGCTGGCGGGCTTGGGGGAGCTGTTGTATGGGGCTGACTCATAACTGGGGGGGGGGCAGGCACCCCTCCCTAAATAGAGCCCTGCCAGGTGCACCAGGACTCTGGGCTCCCACTACCAGCCCCAGGCACCTGCCAGGGCTCCATTTAGGGAGGGCAGGGGAACACCTGCAAACCTGAGTTACCTGTCAGCCCCGGGCACCAGCTCCCCCAAGCCTGCCAGCACGTGGCCAGTCACTCTGCCCACGCTAGGCCTCCTCTCCCCCGCCCTAACTGCCCATGGAGCCCCCAGAATTTCATGATCTGGTCAAAAACCTCTGGCGGTCTGTATTTGGCATGTGGTCTACCTATTGACTACTCCTGCAATAAGCCCTGTGTATATTACACAGCATTGTTTGTGTTCGTTGAACAGGGGCACTTGCAGTGTGAAAAATGTTTCTCTGGAGTCCAGACCTTCACTATACCTTGACCAGGAAATTTGGACCTTGACAAAAAATAATTGACTACCCCGATCTAGAGACTAGGATAGGCACTTGTTGTATACATCTAAATAAATACATTTTTCTTTGTGATTACCATACAATTCTGTATTCCAATCGGATTCTCCTTCCAGTCTTTCCTTCTTTATAAAAGAAACCAAATCATTAGTTAGATGTTAGAGATGGAGGTGATTTGTTAGGTCATCCTGGATTGCCTGAGAAAAGAATGACAATTTCATGTAGGTCAAATTTCGGGTATAAAGTTCTGTAGGGAAAAATCCTACAAAAGCCTGTTTATCCTGTCCAGATGACCTAATCTTTTATAGCTCTAATGTCTGTGAGCTACAGTTAGGCCTGCTCTATAGTTAAAAAGTTTTACCAGGATAACTGTGGTGTGACTGTTATTTTTTTTATATAATTGACATTATGCTGGTAAAGCCTCCAGGATAGACACAGTTATATTAGTAAAGTTTATTTCATTTTGCCAAACAAAAATAAGTGATACCAGTATAACTGGGTCCACGCTAAGGGAGTTTTGCCACTTAACTATGTGAGCGTAGTTAAAGCAGCAAAGCTTTTAAGTGTAGACAAGGCCTCAGTCTCATGTCAGTAATTCATTTGTTCAGACAGCAACCCTGTATATTAGTTCAGTCTGAGGTTTGCATGTGCTTACTGGAACAGCTCTGGTTTTGGTAAATAATAAACCGGATACAAAGTGGAACATCTAACTCTGACACACCTACAATTTACTGTTCACAAAGTTAAGATTGTTTCAGTTGTATATGTTGTTTTCCATTTGACTTGCAGTTCCAAGAGCGAGATATGCTGGAAAAGGATCCCTCCGTGGGAAGTGATTGGTCTGATGTGGATGATGTAGAATCTTTAGCTAGGTTCTCCCAGGAGGATTCAGTTCCACATCACAATAGGTCAGTTATTTTGGAGAATTCACCAGTTATAACTGATTACGTAATGTACCCGGCTCATCTCTACAATCGCCCATGGGGTGACTTTGCGAAGTGCTGGACAAGTAGTCCAAAACCACCTAATCGTTCATTTTCAAACCCCAGTGAGGATACTACTTATTTAGGTGGCTCAAGTAGCAGTCATCTTTGTGATATTTCTGTAGAATTTGCAGCATGCACTCCTTCCAATACATCGAAAGATCTAGAGTCTGCAATTGAAGGTGGACATTGGAGATCACATTCCTTTGAGTCTTCCCTGGTCTCTGAGGAGAAAAGCAAAATGTCTAGCAAGGAAGCAGAATCATATGCTCCCATTATCTCTAGAGCACGGATGTCTGATTCTTTTACTTCTGAATATGTAAACCAGGAAGCAACTATTGAACTCCCTAAACATTTACAGGAGGGTTTCATTGATACCCATTGCCACCTGGACATGTTATATTCCAAGATGTCTTTCAGGGGTACGTTTGCAAAGTTTAGAAAAGTTTACAATAGCTCCTTTCCTAAAGAATTTCAAGGCTGTATAGCTGACTTCTGTGATCCTCGGACCCTAAAGGACTTCTTGTGGGAGGATTTGTTAAAAGAAGAAATGGTTTGGGGAGCATTTGGCTGTCATCCACATTTTGCACGTTACTACACAGACCTCTATGAAAGAAATCTCTTACAGGCACTGAGGCACCCGAAAGCTATTGCATTTGGAGAGATGGGTCTAGATTACTCTTATAAATGCTCTACTGATATCTCCAAGCAACACCAGGTAAGGAGCTAAGCTTCTAATTGTATGGTACTAATTGGAACTTTTCTTTCAGGTCTACCTATGGATTCTAAACTTTTGCTTTTCTCTGTATACAACATACTTTAGCTTTCTACAACTTTTATATTCGTTTTGGGATAGGAGAGAACCCTGAGGGTGATGTGTGAATTAGACCATTTCAGATGAAGATGTATAAATCATTCATCGAATACTCTTACTGTGTCTTCCCTCCTAACAGTTTTCCAAATTTGAATTGGAGACATTGGATAAATAAATGAGATGTTGGCCAGTTACAAAGCATATTAAATGTGTATTCTAGTTATTTTTTCTTGCAGCCTCTGAAATGAATATTTAGAATGCAGGAGTTCTGATATGGCGGTGATGAGCATAATACAAATACCTGGATAGCTGGCCAAAAGCACCATACAGTATTGTAGGGGAGCATCATGGACAACACTGAAAGGAAGGAGAACTCCACTCTACTTCAAGCTTTGTCACATACTTCCTTTTTAACTTAGGAAAAATCTGCACCCTCAGTTTTCCCATTTGTTAAATAAAAATATCTATTCACATTTTGGAAAGTGCTTCAAAATATGACTTTATAAACTTATGGGGGTGTGATAGTTTGATCCAAGTAACTAAAACTGAAATGAATACATTTATTGGTGTAGAAAGCTAATGCACCGATCACCATAGTGCCTGGGTGTCATCTATAACAATTCATCTGAAAACGTGAATGGATTTACAGGAAATTGGCATAAAATAGGGGATAGATTTTTCCACCCCCAACTCACTATCACCCCATTGTATTCCCTTTGTTTCTAGAACAATTCTAGTGGAAATTAAGGCAGTGCTCATTTCTTATTTTACCTTTTATTCAGGTATTTGAAAAGCAGCTGCAACTAGCTGTGTCCTTAAGGAAACCCTTGGTAATACACTGCAGAGAGGCTGATGATGATCTGCTGGGGATCATGAAAAAGTTTGTGCCTAAAGACTACAAGATACACAGGTAGCTGTATTTGCTAAATTAAATTCTATCATTCATTGCTGGAGATCATATAATTAAATCAGAAATTATACCTACATTAGTAAAATAACAACCCAGGAAATATATGAAACTGTTCAGACCAGGTGATACTTTAATTGAAAAAGAAATAGGGAGGTAGCTCGATCGTCAGTGCTTAAAATTATGGAAGCTTTACTCCAGAAGTAATGTTTTGTGGCTTCTTAAAAGAATTCTTAGGATGCCTTAGGGATGGACAGGAAATGATACAGCAGAAGTTGTTCTGATATAGGGGGGAGGGATAGCTCAGTGGTTTGAGCATTGGCCTACTAAACCCAGGGTTGTGAGTTCAATCCTTGAGGGGGCCACTTAGGGATCTGGGGCAAATCAGTACTTGGTCCTGGTAGTGAAGGCAGGGGGCTGGACTCAATGACCTTCAAGGTCCCTTCCAGTTCTAGGAGATAGGATATCTCCATTAATTAAAATATATATATATATATATATATATATATATAACTGTCTTGTTCTGAAGCTGTGAATTTGACTTATTTGGAAAGGGACATTTAGTGTCTGGAATGGGCATTGTCAATTTGAAAATAGAGGTAAAAGTACTGTTGGCTATTGCATCTATCCCTGATTCTACCTGCCAACTTGTGACTCTTACAATCACACTTTCCTATCCTTTTTTTTTTTTTAATTTTAATTTTAAAATCTGTTTCCTCCCCTTACTACTGTGTAAGAAATCTACCCAAAAAGAGGAAACTGACTATAAAGGGGAAACCATTGAACTGGTTAAACACAAACTTGTGTTTAACACACAGTGTAGATAAATCCAGGAGGAAGGAAACCATTTTCTCTAATCTCTTTTGGTTCTAGTAATTTTAGGTGTTACTATTGTTACAGTTAAATAAAAGGTCTTCAGAAACAAGTAATTTATTTAAATAGATGGTATCCATTTGAAACAGATCAGACTTCTCTTCTGTTAAAACTTTTCTGGTTTTTTTTGATAAGAGGTCAAACCTCTCAAAATCATGAATGAAACTAGAATTGTAATGCTGGGAATATCTAAATTGCATTTTAATGTGATTCGAAGTCCCCAGATGATGCATGATCTGTAGGAACGCATTGCGCACTACACAGAACTAAATGAACGATCTAAACAGATGTTTTTATTCTAAATTGTTGGAAAGAATTCTACCCTTGTGGCAGCAACCATGTTAAGTATCATCTAGCTCCTGTTTGTTGCTTTGAGTGCTGTGCTGCCTGCCTCAATCCTTGCAGTCTTTTCCCTGTCTTTTTTACAATAATCCCACCCTTCCTGACCCCTTCAGTTTTGAGTCAATCTCCATTAAATACAGAAACTTTAGACAGGATTGGGTTAATCCAAGAAAACTGGATTCCTTGAATTCTTATCCCCTTAGTCTGTCTCCTATTAGAAATTTGCAAAACTGTTACCTTGGAGAAAGACCAAAGTTTTCTGTTTATCTTTAGGCATTGCTTTACTGGTAGTTATGATGTCATAGAGCCATTGCTAGAGCATTTTCCAAACCTTTCTGTGGGATTCACTGCACTGCTGACTTACTCATCTGCCTTTGAAGCCAGAGAGACGATAAGAAAAATTCCTTTGAACAGAATAATTGTTGAAACGGATGCTCCCTATTTCCTCCCTAGGGAGGTAAGTATGTTTCTAAAAATGCTCAAAACATTCTTTTCTGCCCATGCTGTTAATGTTGCTCTATCAGAAGTGTGATAGGATATCTGCAAGAAGGAATGGATTAGAAGAGGGGTTGGCAACCTTCGGCATGCGGCCTATCAGGGTAATCCGTTGGCAGGCCGCGAGACATTTTGTTTACATTGACCTTCCGCAGGCACGGCTCCCCGCAGCTCCAAGTGGCTGCGGTTTGTCGTTCCTGGCCAATGGGAGCTGCAGGAAATGGCGAGAACTGCAGGGACATGCTGGCCGCTGCTTCCTGAAGCTCCCATTGGCTGGGAATGGCGAACTGCGGCCATTGGGAGTGCGGGGGGCGGTGCCTGCGGACGGTCAGCGTCGTCAAAATGTCTCGCGGCCTGCCAGCGGATTACCCTGATGGGCTGTGTGCCGAAGGTTGCCGACCCCTGGACTAGAATATTGCATTTGTACGCCTGTGTTTTGCTTCAAATATTCAGAAAGCACGTGGATCTGGAAGCAAGTTCTAATATGGTATGTCTGGTGAGGTGTTCCCTTTACAAAGTAGCAGTGATCTAAGCCTCAGATTTGAAATTATAAATTGTTTAGAACCACAGGTTCAGATCTTAGCATGGCCAACTCATCCCTTTATTCATCTGCGGTCAACATACTTAATTCTCTACATATAGGACTTTAAAAACTGAGGTCCTTTCTGCTTTGCGTGAATGGAGAGATGTTTACTCCAATGCCTCTTGCCAATAGTTTCCCTCCTCTGTTGTGTAGTTTGTTTGCTTTCTGCTGTCCTTATAAAGAGCTCTGGGATGGAGGAAACACTGGGAACATCAAATAGTATTATTGTTGAAAGACACTTTCTGAAAAATGTCAGTGACCATATTTAGAGGCTTGAAGTGATAACTCCTGACTAGTTCTGTATACTACAGAATAGGAGGAAATGACCTGCACCATTCTTAATTCTTCCCTTTCATTAATGTTTGTGCAGGTTCCCAAAAGCATTTGCCAGTATTCTCACCCAGGATTAGCCCTGCACACAGTGAGAGAGATTGCCCGTCTGAAGGACCTGCCACTCTCCCATACCTTGGCTGTTCTAAGGCAGAACACCAATCACGTATACAATCTATAGGATGGTGCTAGCAAATGTGGAGAAGAGCGAGGTCAGGAAAGCTACTGTGAAATGGTGAAAAACCCTTCAAGTGACATCTATATTATGTCTTCTGTGGCCCCGAAATGTTATGCTGCAATCCAACTTGGAGATGATGGTTAGTGTTAAGTACTCATGACTTGCCACCCCCACTCCTCCCAAAAGAGTTACACACATTCCCTTTTAATTCTCTACTGGCCCATTGTCTCCCTATGGCGTGCCACAAGAAAGGGTGTTGAGGTCTTTGTTGGGTAAATGGTTTTTCTTGTGGAGACAGAGAATCTGCTGTGGTAAATATTATGGGATTTTATTCAGCTTTATTTGTATTAGCCTGTTGAAGAGTAAACAGCCTATAATTATTGAGCAGATATGTATTACTTGGGTGTAGTTAGAGCCCAAAAGGGGGATAATGATCTTGGCTTCTTAAAGCACCTAATTGCTGAAGCTATACAGAGAAGAGTATGCATCAGAGCAGAGAATTTGATGCATAACTATGCACGGAGTTCCTCATGCCACAGAATGAAAACATACCCCAAATTGTTAAGTGTTGTTTGTATACCAGTGCCTTTCTTTGGCTAAAGTATACAGCATGTAGGTGCCAAATAAGCTTTTAAATTTTTTCAGCAAAATGTTAAAATTACCAGAGTGTTGAATAGCCTCAAAAAGACATCAGTTTTTTTGGCTACAGTGAGGTTTTAAGAGAACCAAAGTAGAGTATGAACATAGAAGCCCACTGATCCCACTTTTGATGGATCCTGTAGTATGCAATTGAATGTGGAAATCCATCCTGAGTGTTCTTATATGGGGTTGTGGCCCAGCTATGTTATCATGAAGAAAAATGCCTGTGTAACAGATATGCAAAGCACTTTGGTGAAAATACGTCTCAAAATAAGCTTTTTGTAAAAGTAAGTCTAATTTTAAACTACTTCAGGCCAGTTTTAACGTCTTTCAGAGGGCAATTTGACAAATGACAATGACTTAATTTTTCTGTAATATAGATTATTTTTAATGTACCTTGAAACTACAGTTGAAACTTTTTTAAAGCTTATTTGTAAATAAAGATCTCTGAGAAAGAGATACTGTTAAATTGTTGTTTGGTTTATACAGAACTGTGCTAATATTTTGTAGATTGATTTTTAGTTATCTGTAAAACCTAGATTATTAGATTGGGACTCTTCCATTTATCAATCGGGCAACCCCTCCAAACTAATAAATGACACTGTGAAAGTGTTCAGTTACACCTTTCCACTTTGTACATTGTCCACATCTGTATGCTAGTATCAAGCAGGTGTTGTGGCCTCATGTTCTGCACAAAGGTTTTTAAATGCATAATTTTCTAAAAGTATTACATTAATATTTGGAGTAAGTGCACATAGCCTGTCTTAAATCAACAGACTGAAAGATTTGAATGTGAAGCTGTCCAGTATTTCCACCACAACCACCGCCCCCCTCATGGATCACTGCCACATGTGAATTTACTAATCTTTTTGACAAAGCAACAGTTTAAAAGCTTTCATGTTCTAAAGGGTATAATTTGCTGCTTCCCTACCTCTTTAGGACCACTAAGGAGACAATATTGTGTTTATTGAAATTAACTGCAAAATTCTCATTTACTTCAGTGGGAGCCAGATAGGGCCCTTGTAATGATGTCAACTTATGCCTTATGTAATTAAGTCAGCTATTAAAAGATGACTTCATATACACATCTCTTTATCATATACATAGGTGTATAATGGAGACTGAAATTTGCATCTAGTGCCACATGTATATAGAATCAGTTAACAAATGACTGCGGTTTCAACACTAGCTTTATTTTCTGCTGAAAGAAGCATATGGTAAATTAACACAGTTTTTCCCTCACTTTTTTAGAACAGGTAGCTTCAGTCACATAGTTTTGAAAGGTAAGAAAACAATTTAGATTTCAGTGTTTGACTTTACTTGCTGTTATCTGTCTACCACACATATACTACTTGCAACCTCATCAAAAGATCTGTTGCACAATAAAATGTCATTTTTTTAAAACTGCAAACTGTTCAGCTTCATGCATTTGTCTTTTAACGCATGCTATTATCATCTGTTGCACAATGTAAAGCAAGATTTAAAGCAATCCAAGCCAATGAGTGGAACTTTGTTGTACTCTAATCAGTTTGTAACATCGTCATGTTTCAACTTGTGCCAGTTTTGGGTTTCTGAAAGGGAAGAGGGTAGAGATTTTAATTTTTCCTTTTTTTTGTTTTACTTTTTAATTATTTAAGAGGTATTAACAGGTTTACAAATCCTTGCCATGTAACTTTCAGAAACAAAACAATCGATGTTATTGACAGACATACAAGAATACAGTGATCAGATCTCTCTAACAGGATATTACCATATTACAGAGTGAGATTCATAACATCTGTGTTGTAGTTTCTAGAGATTTTATTGGGTGAAATCTCTGATTACTCATTTAACAGACCAGACATCTAAAAAATATTAATATTCCAAAAAAAATTAGGTGTGCTGGATTTTTGCAGGTGAATGTACTCCGAGTATTGAATAAAAGGTAACCAAAAATCTAAGTATCTATTTGTCCTCTGTCTGTTTTGCTGGGTATGTAATTCATGTGCTAATTTTTCCATTAGTTTTTAATATTTACATTAGAGTAGGTCCCAGAGGCTCAACCAAGATCAAATTCCTGTTGATGTAGTCCCTGTCAAAAAAGTTTATTGTATGTGTTACTAAGCAGCATGTGAGAAGTGGGGGAGAGGAAGACATATACACAGTTCTATGCATACTTGCTGCTATTAGATAATTATAGTGGCTGACTTCTTTTAAGAGACCTGGAAGAGTGAGGCTTGAGAAGCGATGTTGAGGAGGACAGAATAAGTGGCCATGCTGATCCATCCGTTCAAGCTTAAGGAGCCATGCAGAAAAAAGCACAATCAGACTATCAAAACTGGCATTGCTGGCAGAGTGGAGAGGGTGAAGGGCCAACACAATAAAAGAGCAGAGAGAAGCACCAGGGTCTTGAAGGGGAGGATAAGACACTTGGTCTTGATATGGTGGAATGGAGAAACAGCAAAATAGTATCTGTGGCAACTAAAATGAGTTTTGTTTGCTTTTCACTGCTAATGGATAGTTTTGGTCAGGGTGGATTTGATTTAAATCATTAGTCAGGAAGACTAGATTTAATCATGGTTTTCTACATAAAAGTGCATTCTTGTTGGTTGTTATAACCTTAATACATATTATTCACAACTCAGAGATAGATATAGGTTTCATTTTTAGAAGGTACACACTATACATTTTTATACAGTGATTTATTTTGAAAACTTTTCAGATTAGTTTTATAGCTATATCAGAAAATGAATAGTTGTCTGGTTATTTCTTTTACCAAAGGTAATTGAAGCAGATATTTACGAATTCACTGGGAGGTGAACTATCTCCAGTTCAACAGGTAAATCATTAGTATTTGGAGGATTTTCTTGCCATGCTGTATTAGGAGGAGAACATCACTAAACAGACATTTAAATTGTTTTATTTAACTAAAACAACAACGTTAAGTATTCTGGATTTTTTTCTTCAACAGCAAACCTATAATATTTTAACAAAATATGCATATATCCCTCACTTCTCAGATTTATCTCCAAACTATTTCTTTCCAGATCAATTCCACCCCCAACTATCTTCTATTCGTTGAACTTTTTGAAACTTTGCACTTTTAGAGAGAGGTAAGGGATTGACTCTGTGTACACAAATTTGCAGAGGGACAATAGAGTTGAGGTCTTATTTCTCACCTCTATATATTATGTATTTAAAAACATTTTTGCTGTTAACAAGCATGTTACCTCTGGAGACACAAATCCACAGTTTGAGAACTGCAAAACTAAGCATCTCTGATGGTATCTTCTAGACTGAGCACTGAGTCCCATTGGAAATATTAACCTAAATAATCTATACAGAAGCCTGTGGAACCCCATCAGATGGGGTCCCTAATCCATGAACTATTGGAACTCATTTACAAAACTTTTCTTAAACATTACATTAATATATTGTCTCATACTATAGAATTAGAATTTATAATCCCTATTCCATGATGAGATATCTTTGAGCTACAATGTATCTTAATTAAAACTATCTTTAGATAGATTTTTCCTCAAAAAGCATTTTATAAAAAAAAATGATTTAAATAAAATCTGATTTTTTTTTTTTTAAATCATTGATTTTTATCCACCCTGGTTTTGGTCTCTTTCACTGCTAGAGAGATGAAGGTGTTGGCTTGTGGGAGGCATAAAAAATTCTGAGATTTTCAAAAGTAATCCATGATGTTAGGTGCTTCTATTTTTGGATTCTCAAATTAAACACTGAGGGATCCTATTTGCCTAACCTGAAAATCAGGTCCCTTTACAGAGTGTCATGTTGGACAGCCAAAGTGGCTCTTGAAATCTTGGCCTAATGTTTTATATATTAAGTTAGATAGTACCCTTTACTTCCAAGAACTTTTGCTGGAACACTCTTCTCCACCCGCCTGTCCCGCACAGAGGAGTTGGGATGTGGGAGGGAGAAGTACCTTTAGTGTCCTCTGCAAGAATGTCCTCTAGGATCTTCTCCAGCACTTGTCCATACTCCTGGTACTGGTCTTCTGTTATCTTGACACCAATTTCAAAGGGAACATTAAGCTAATGAAAACACCAAACCAGAAGAGCTCAGTTTAACAGTTTCCTTAAAGAGAGTTTAATTCTTTTCTGCTATTGGGTAAACAGGCTTTGCAGACTGATTACATTGATGGGAACAGTGTTTAGCGGAGCTCTCTGAAAATGAGGAGAACTTGTTCCCGCTAAGAACCCACTTGACTAATGGTTGAAATAACTATATACGCAAGGAACCGCAATTACCCTGTGTATAGCTATTGTAAACAAAACAGTACAGCAAAGTATGAGATTAATGAAGAAAGTCTACAAAGTAAAATTTCATTGCACATGTATCTTGAAATGGAAGTAAATCTTCAGTAGGAAGTTGCAGTTTGACCAGTTGCAATAAATTTTAAACTGCTTTAGACTTTTTTGTAAAGTTTAGCTATGGTTACCATTTTCAAGTGCTTTTTCTAACTGCTTCTCAAATCGGATATCAGTATAGCTTTGATTGTGATACACAAAGGTGGTACAAGTCTATTACATTTTGTATTATGTGGTCATATACAAAACAAACCCTCTTAAAAACTCCTATTACATTGACTGTAAAATACAAACCTTAATCTCTATTTCATTTTTGTCTCCTTCTGCCTGCCTTGCATCTGCATCCAAAAATCCTTCTGCAGCCCGGCGGTTTAACTTTGTATGCTTTTTTGGATCCTTTCGTTGCTGGAAAGTAACCAAAACGAAGTGTAAATACTCTATCCGTAGACAAACAATTAGGCCTTGTCTACAATAGGAAAACAGGGGCCATAATTCACCATATGGGCAGCTTCATTAGGTGGGAGCTGTAGTGTAGACAGGGTTTTTTGTCTACTTTGTTTTCTTACCTTGCTGTAAGCAGACAACAGTGGTAAAGTCATCAAAGTCCTGTCTGTTACAACATCCCCCTTTGTTGTCACCACTGCAGAATTGTGGGTCCTAATTTTCCTACTGTAGATGCAGCCCTATTGGTTTACGTTACTCATCTGGGAATTGGGATAAACCTCTCCTTTGGCAGAACTTGTACCTTCTTAAGTTGAGGCAGTCTGTTAGGTTTTTCTGAGTATTATAAAAAATTACTTTGTCTCAAGAAGTAGTTTTGGAAGAAGAGGGAAGAAAAGTAAAATATACCTAATTTTACCTGTGTGTGTTGATATTCAGGGCTTAAAAAACTAGATCCAGCCATAGTAGTCTCTGTCCAGAGAATGCAGATAAGGAGAATTCCCAGCATAGTGCTTCTGAGAAACATGAGTGTCTTGGGCATAGACTATATCAAACCTGAAAACTTAATAAAGATAGGAAAACATAATATGCTTTTTAGTAACACTTCTTTTGTTTCCTTGAGTCCAGATTCAACCCCCAATTTTTCATGAACTGATTTCAGATAAATTTGTAATGTTTACTAAAGGTAGATGTATATGAGGTAGTTGGTCGCCTTACAGAGATCCAGCTTTTATAGGTGAGTTTATTACTTTAATAAGAAATAAAATTGTATGAAACTTACCTTATTTCCCTCCACAAGTAGAAAAATATAAAACTGTAGGAGAAGGGGACAGGAGAGAGGAAGTGTGTAGGAAAACAAAAAAGGCAGTCTCAAAGGTTACCTACCTGAGATTTCTTGTTTATCATATGGCTGCTGCTGTTAAGCATTTATATAGTGCCTGGAGTATTTGTTTTGTGCTAAAACACCTTTTCAAATGCAATCCAACATGTATTTGGAATTCCTTGGAAACTTGCTCTGCTCATGTCATTGTGACAAAATCAACAAGAAGTGAAAATAATGCATAGATCTGTTGCTGCATTAGATTTTCTGCGGGGTATGGTAGTGACTCTCTAAAATATGCTCTTATCTTCTTTAGAGACTTTTCCATTTACTTAAAGATTAAATAGTTGCTTTTTATTCTCCTAAGAATACTTTTATGTGTAGTTGGACTGGTATAGCTCAATGGAGTGTATCTAAGATATAGAGCAGCTATGCTTGTGACCTATAATGGAAAATGAAATTGGGAGGTGTATGTTTTGTTTTGTTTTTTAAAATTTCCCCTAGAGTTCTTTGCCTATGTTCTACCTTATCAGATGTTGCCTTGCTTTGTTTTGCTGGAGGGCTCAAACTTGGAGGGGCTTTCAGCCCTCAGTACCTGGGGTGCGAGTGTGTTTCTCTTTCACTTTTGCAAAACTGGGAGGGGGATTTGGAGAGGAGGGACAATAGTAATCCAAGGCTGGGAAAAACCTCACTTGAAGAGAAATTGAAAAGACTGGGATTGTTTCTCCTGGAGAAAGAAGATGAATGGGACATGATAAAAGCATATGGTTTAGAACTACAGCTCCAGCTCTGTAGTCTCTATCTCCTAACACAAGAACTAGAGGACATTCAATTAAATTTAAAGGTGGGATATTCAAAACCAATAAAAGGAAATACTTTTTCACATAATGTGTAATTAATCTGGAACTCTCTGACACAGGAAGTCATTATGGTCAAGAATTTAATTAGATTCAATAAAGGGATTGGATATTTATATGGATAAAGAATAGGCAGAGTTGTCATAATTAGTGACAAAAAAATTTGAAAGTGATATTAAACCTCATGCTGCAGCCCCTAAGCCAATCTCTAACCTCTAGCGATCAAGGTGACTCTAGTGTAGGGGGTAGATTATTCCCCAGATGCCTTCTGGAGGGTTCTGGTGCCTGTCAAAGATAGGACAGGGGACTAGGTGGGGGACTGCTATTCTGATCCATGGTGGGTTTTCAGAAAGCCTTTGCCAAGGTCCCTTAGCAAAGGCTCTTAAGGAAACCAAGTAGTCATGGGATAGGAGAGGAGGTCCTCTCATAGCTCAGTAACTGGTTAAAAACAGGAAATAAAGGGTAGGAATAAATAGTCAGTTTTCACAAGGGAAACAGTAAGGTCCCCCAAGCATCTTTGCTGGGACCAATGCAGTTCTACATATTCATTAATGAGCTCGAAAAGGGAATGAACAGTGAAGTGACAAAATTGCAGATAATACAAAATTATTTAAGATAGTTAAGTCCAAAGCTGATGACAAAGAGTTACACGGTAATATCACAAAACTGGGTGACTAGGCAACTACATGAATTATGAAATTCAACATTGATAAATGCAAAGTAATGCACATTGTATAAAGTAGGGATTATTTTTCCCCAATGACAGGTTCTAATTTAGCTGTTAGTACTCAAGAAAGAAATTTTGGAGTCTCATTGGATCATTCTCTGAAAACTTGAACAAAATGCACAACCATGGACAAAAACACTAACAATGTTAGGAACTATGAGGAAAGGGATAGAAAATAAGGCAGAAAATATCATCATGCCACTGTATAAATCCATGGTGTCCCCATACCTTCAATACTATGTCCAGTTCTAGTCACCCCCTTTCACAAAAGATCTAGTGAAACTGGAAAAGGTTCAGAGAAGGGGAACAAAGATGATCAGGGGTATGGAATGGCTTCCCTATGAAGAGAGAGTAAAAAGATTAGGACTGCTCTGCTTAGGAAAGAGATGAGTAAGGGGGGATATTGTAGAGGTAGGTAAAATCAGGAATGGTGTGGAAAAAGAGAAATGTTTATCCTTCCCATAATACAATAACTAGGGGTCACCTGATGAAATTAATAGGCAACAGGTTTAATACAAATGAGGAAATACTTTTTCACACAATCCTCTATCTGTGGAACTCATTGCCATGGGATGTTGTGATGGCTAAAAGTATAACAGGGTTCCAAAAAGAACATAAACTTCCATAAAAAAGTTCAGAGAGGATAAGGCCATCAGGGGCTATTATCCCAGATGGTCAGGGATGCAACCCCATGCTCAGGGTGTCTAAACCTCTGACTGCCAGAAGCCAGGAGGGGAAGATGGGTGGATTGCTCCAGCTTCCCTGTTCTATACACTCCCCTGAAGCTCTGGTATTGGCCACTGTCAGAAACATTACTGGGCTAGGTGGCCATTGGTCTGACCTGCTATGGCAGTTTTATTGTTCTTAATTCCTACGTTCACAGAGAGACCTTTTCTCTCAAGTGTTTTGGCAGAAGCTGGAGTGAAATAGGGTGCTAAAACTTAAAAAGTTTAAACAGACTGATTAAAAACCTCTTCTCTCAGGTGCTTAGGTTTTGTTTGTAATAGTCACCCCATTAATTCACCAGCAAAAAACATGTAAAATGAGTAATGGTTTTAATATAAAACAAAAACAAACTTTCAGGCCATCACAAATAAAGGGCACAAAACTAATTTTAATGTGTCCTTTTCACATTCTGCTGCAGAGGGGGAAGGTGGGAGAGTGAGGGATAAGGGTAAAAAATAAAGTAATTGAAGTTCTTAATTTCATTTATTTGTTTTCAAACATTTTGATTTTCATGTTCTGGATTTTTTAATTTTGTTGTGAAGTCTTCCATAGATAAACTTTATCATGACAGTTGTCGATCATCTCTAACTAGAACCACCTGTACATAACTGTGTATTTTTAAAGCTGTAAGCATATAGCAAGTGTGGCCAAACCACAGCTCATGAGCCACATGCAGCTCTTTTACAGTTAAAGTGTGGCTTGCTGAGGCACCCCCTCACACACACACCCCCAATTCTCCATCTACCAGACTGGTGGGGGAGCTTGGGGCTTTTGCCCTGCAACAGGGTGGTGGGGCTAGGGGCTTCTGCCTTGCAGAGAGGGGGGTCTCACGGTTTTAGCCCCATTGGGGGGTGGGTGTCAGAGTGAAGTCCTGTGCCCCAATAGGTGCTGCCCTGCGGGGCAGGTTGTGCCTGTCTTGTGGCTTTTGAACTTCTGAAGATTATCATATGCAGCTCAGAGGGTCAGTAAGTTTGATCACCCTGGCATATAGTCACAGATCTTCAAAGGTATTTAGGAATAGGAGTTAGGTGCCTAAATATCTTTGAGGATCTGGTCCATAAATTCCCATTCAAGCAAAGTACTTAAACATGTGCTTAATTTTATCTACAATTCATAAGTTTAACCACAATCTTTGAGTTGGGGACATAATGCCTGTGCTTGCAATTCAAGATCTAGTAACCTTTAAAACTATAAACAGTTTGGGCCCCAGCTCCTTCAGAAAGCACCTTGCCTGTTAAGTCCCATCATGGTAAGATTAACTAAGGCAAACTTGCTTTCATTTCTAAACCTGGGGGTGTTGGAAAATCAGAGGTGCCCTAGGATGGTCTTTCATTCTGTACTTGTACCTGTGAGCTCTTAGGAACCTCTTCTGCCAAACTCTCTGCTTTGGATGATTCAGGACCATGAAGGTTTTGTGTGGCAGCCACAGCACAAATAATAGTTTGAGACTTTGCAATTGGTAGCTTTATATTCCAGTACATTTTCACTTATAATTGGGTAAGGAGCCAGCTTCCATGGCAAGGGTCCTGAATAACTTACTAATTATGTAAGGGGCTTGGGTAGAGAGAGATGAAAATGCTTTTGCAAGAGGCAGGTGAGAATCCTGGTGGGGAAAGATTGATGGTAGAGGATCTAAAGTGATGGCTATGGGATAAAAAGGTTTGCTTTCTAAAAAACAAGTCCATTTGAACACCTGAGGAGTGAGGCATAGACACCGAGTGCATGTGTTTTTGCAGAGAACCAGGCAACATAAAAAGGAAGAAAGTATTTTAAAATCATGTACAGGAAAAATATCACTCAGTCAGCTTTGGGTATAAGTCAGTGTTAGTTTAAAAATGGAAATACTCCCTTGCTATAGTGTTTCTAAAAAGAGTTTATCTGTAATGTCCCAGCAAATATTGATCTTAGATAACTCGGTTTCTCCGCTTTGCCTATGCCAACAGGAATGTTACACACCTCAGTGCAGCTATGTAAGTGTGTGAAGTCCCTCTCTGCCATGTCTTTTCAGTGCAATTGGGAAGGAGTAGCAAAGAAAGGAGGGTTATGGCTGCTATAAGCAGAAATACAGCTAAAAGATCCAGTGCAGCCCCTCTTGCTGATGGAGAAAGGGTATGAAAACTGCTCAACTCTTTCATCTGACAATATCCATAATGAAACTTGTGTGATGCTAAAATATATTTCACTCCAGGAAAGTCAGCTAGTGGTTAGGGCTTAACCAAAGCCAAGTGAGCAAGCTTTAGTTTGAGTTTTTTTCTTACTGCTTTCTCCCCCGACAACGCACATTACATCAAGTGAAGACCAGAGAAGATAATACTAGCAGGGTGAGACACCCAATGCTCATAGCTGCACTAGAGTGTGCCAAGAGAACAAGTTTTATTCTATCTTCTTGCTCAAGGTTTTATTAGGACTGCCTCAGGCCCCCAGTTATTAAGAACAGTACAGCATGTGCCCTAAGGCACATCAGGAAGGGTCTCCAGCAGCCAATAAAAGGGAGGGACAGTAGTGGAGAATGGCTAACTGGATGCTAGATAGACACTCATGGTAAAACCACTGCAAAAGATAAGCTGGGTGGCCTAATCAAAAGAGCACTCCGACTTAGGGAGCTAGGTTCTATTTCTGGTTCTGCCACTGGTCTGCTGGGTGACCTTGGGCAGGTCACTTCCCCTCCTTGTGCCTCTATTTCCCTATATGTAAAATGGTGATGATAATACTGACCTCCTTTGTAAAGAGCTTTGAGATTTGCTGAGTATGAGGGCTACATATTATTTCTCAGGAGTTAACACAGAACACCAGGGTTGTAACCAATAGGATTTTATTCCATTTTTATTTAAACCAAAAAACACCTGAGGTACAGTACACAAAAGTGTCTAAAAAAAATAGTTTAAAATTAATAGCTTTGAAGATTTGGGAAATTTTTAAATAAGAGCTTTCAACCTAATTTAAAGGCAAATTGTAAAGCAATAATACCTTTGTACACTTCACTGCTCCTTTGCATATGAAGGTAGTCTCTGTGCTGTCCTTCATCTTACCCCCAAGTTGTTTTCACTAGATATCAGGATCTGATTCTCTTTTGGTGAAGGACTCTGGCGAGTCTTTATGGTACTTGAGTGGTGAGAGCACAGCTCAAGCTGAAAGCTCTCCCAGCCCTCCTCTGAAGAAGGGGATATTGAGCCTTGGTCAGAGGCACCTTTCCACCAGGAGAGCCACAGCTCAAGTTTCAGCACTTATCTGTCATATCCTCAGTTTAGTCAGCCAAAGTCCTCCAGCAAAAAGAACAAGTCATGTAGGGAAAGGGAGGTTCTGAATTCGCATCAGAAAGGAACAGCACAGGACACAGTACTTTGCTATACAGTTCATCTTCAATTTCAGAAAACTGACATTAAGGCTGATGATCAATACTGTGTTTGTAGCTTTTACCATAAATGGTTACAGGATGTTCATCAGATTTTCATATATCTAGAAGGATCATATAAATCATGTTAAGTGATTAATCTCCTTGCATTGCAACTAGAGTGTTATTAAATCCATCTGTCACTGTTCGTTCTGCTGACCCTCTGTAATAGCAGACACTGCTCCTTGGCCCTTATTCACATCGCTGATGCACACCCATAGTCCGTCTACTGATTCCTTCCATAAAGTGACCTGAAAACAGATCAAGAAGGAGAAGAATTAGCCTTAGTAAAATACCAGTACTCTTCCATGCTACCCCACATGGTCTTTCCCCACCACTGTTCCTTTCGTCCGCTTTTTAAAAACCCCTCTGCATATTGCTGATTCCGGTCACCTCTTGATATGGCTCCTTAATTAACCACATGATTGCGCCTAATGATAAAAGGTTCTTCATAATGCTCTCAACCCAGACAACTATGGACATCCTAATTCATAAGTTCTGACAGTTATAACTGCACAAGGAAGGGATGGTATGTTAATATCCTACATAAGACGCTAACTGAAGTTATATGTATAAGTCTTATTCCACCTGCCATCAAACAATACTGGACCGCAGTTCTGATTATGCTGCATCCCACAGAATGCTGCATTTCCATGCCCAAGAAAGGATTGACAAACTGCAGTGCTAAGTAGTTGAACAGGAGTTTGGCCTTTCTGATGAAGAGAACAGGAAAGGTAATGTACAATAAATAGGTAGCACTAGAATACTTAGGATAAGAAGGTTCCAAGATCAGAAGAAAGACTTAAAACACCTCACTTAGATTCATGTGTGACTGATGTGAAAAATGAAACCTAATACAAGAGACTGAATTCCCAGATCAAGGTAGTCCTCTCAGTGTGATGCTACTGCTGACCATCTCAGTTAGGTCAGGGTAGCTGGTTAACTGACCAGCAGAATCTGGACAGTGCAATTCCCTCCAGAACAAATTCTAACTACACCCCTTCTCAAAGTGAATGTACACTGGAAGGACTGTATTTTTCAAAATACTCCAAAAAATTTAGCTCTCTAGTGTTTTAAAAATCAGGTGTTTAACTCTTTCACGGAATGAAAGAGAATCTTATTTTCAAACTGGCTTTAAAGTATTTTAAGAGGACTGACTTTTACATCCAGTAGAGACAAGAATGAAGAAAGCCCTTAATGCTGGACTGGAGACTACACCAGAAGTCATATTCCTGATATGGCTCAACTGAAAATTTGGAAAACGCACCTAACAGTTCAGAGCTTAGGTTAGCATTGTGCTCCATCAGTTAGCTCTACTGAGAAGAGCCACATGCAAAGTTCAAGTCACAGCACTCACTTTATTGTCTCCTCCTGACACAGCAAGAATGTTTGCAGTAATAGACCAGCTAACGTGCCAGACTACATCATTGAACTTGTGCAGCAATTTTGGTGACCATGAATTTCCAGAGGCATCGTCGCATGTCCAGATGAACACTCTGCCATCCTGGGAAAAAGCAAAACAAGTCTGTAGAACCAATGGTGGCACATCGCAATACTGAAACAAGATTATCTGGGCTTTATAGCTGCACTCTGCTCACTTCAAAAAGCAGCTATAACATAATCTGAAAAAACACAGTCATTTTATGTGCATTTGTTTAAAAACCACCGTGACGACAACAGTTATGGACAGGTTGGGGTTTTTTTTAAGAGGTCTAAATGAAAAATGCAGAAACATTAAAGTGCTGATCGGGTCAGAAAAGTAGCTATTGACATGTTCCTCCTCAAGATTTCTGCTCTCTGAGCATTCTGGGTCACATCAGCTGAATTTTCTGCCATAAATACGTTCTTGTTACTTTTTATTCTGCCAGTCTTACAAAGCGAGCTGGTTCTTCTCTGGCACATGCAGCAATGGAACTGTTCAATAAATACCAGTTGGAAAATCTTTATTACTGCTGAGGATATAGGAACCTGAAAGGAGGACTGGACCCTCAAATCTCCAAATCTCAGGTTGTTTGCAGGGCTAACAATTAGGGGGGGAAATATTTTTATTTGTGAAATGGGGAAGTTTGATCCCAAGTCATTAAGAGCTTTTCAGCTTAGAACCACACTTCCTGATGGGACTCCTGTACCCACTTTTCCTTACTCTATCAAATGGCTGTCTTTGCTGCACTGATCTACTCCTTCATTCTTGTCAAATATTACGTCTGTTAAGCATCTGAGCTCTTAAACTCTGTAGAAATTTCTTAAGGGAAGTAGTGGAAGCCTAGGACAGCTAAGTCCTGATGGGGCACAACATTCTAGAACAATGGATTGGCATGACAACTAGTTAGAGATGAAAAGCTATGTTATCTCTCCTACTTGATTACCTTTCATACAGCACAGCAATCTTGAAATGGGTGGCATTGTCGGAGCCACCATGTTCCTCACGGATGAGAGTCTTACCTGTGAACAGCTGGCAATGGTACTTGTTGGCAAACCTATGGAGGGAGCCCAGGCTACATCTCGGACCCAGTCACTGTGAGCCTCCAGCTTCTGTTCTTCCTTCCACTGGCCATCTTCCTCTCTGAAGGGATTGTAAGACATATTCATGCAAAAAAATGAGCAGCGGCAACATCCCCAACTTCTCTGCTTCTGCCTTCCATCTCCCATTTTGGAAGGTATTATTTTGTAATGCATTCAATACTCCTGAGAGGGTGTCTGATTTATCCATAAGGCTGGCAACATAAACATCCCCTTCTTCTCCCCCTCAGTGTAACACAGGCCTGACTTGAAGGGACAGTTGCTCTAGGGACAAGAAGAGAATTCAGTTTCCATGGTCTGTTCACCTCTTGGCTCAACAGAGTTGGAATTATATTCCAACAACTTCAGACATAGCCAGTGAAAAATAAGTTCAAAGTATATCTGCTTCTCACTATATAAAGTGAAGCAGGATTGTGTTGAGTATTAACCACCATAATAATGCAATAGGATGCAAAAGTCATGGAACTGTTAAGAGAAAAGCTTTTAAAGCATGGAAGGCAATATGGAATTGCTTAAAATATTAATTGAGATACCAACGATGGCATAAAAAGTCTATTTGGGGGATCAGCAAAGAAACTGTTCCCTTTTACAGGAAGAGGAAAGAAACAAAGTCTCCAGTTCAGACAGTGGGGATACTTACTTCCAAATCTTGATGAGGTTGTCACAGCCACCCGATGCAAATCTTTTGATGTAATTTGGTTTTTGGCCAGATGGCTGGTCTATAAGGCTTCCTGGTACAACTGCAGGGGCCCAGCTAACAGCATTACAGCCGATCTGTGCAAGAAGAGAATTTCACTGTTCGATTTCTTACCCTTTAAAATTAAAGATGCTGGAGTTACACGAGATAATAGCTCTACCTTCCATACAGCTCCAGGAGAGCAGGCATCCAGGGATGACTTCTGAATCTAAGTTTCCTACACAATGCTGTATTAAAATCTGATGAGCAAGCAGACCAGCTACGGCCTAACCTCAACACAACAGTTACTGAGAAGGCCAGGAATGGCCAGGAGGGCAGGGGGGGGGGGGGGGGGGGGAAGGTTTAGTGGACAAAACCTTTCACATGCAAGTGGCTAGATAAACCAACTTCTGTTTTTACTAAGACAAGGTAAAGCTGCACAATGCTGCAGCTTTGAATGACTATTGTGAAAGGCAGCATTTGAAGTCACTGGGCAGAGCTGGCACTGCAGTCATATCTCATTTCCATTTTATTTTACTGTCCACAATGTACAATAGCTTCCCGCATATATTTTACTTTTAACAAAGACTCTGCCATGTTTCATCTTGGGAAACCTCCTCTCCTCACCAAGTGTGTGTCACTTCACTGTTCTCTGTCTTGACTTAGAGTCTATAAGCCCTTTGGGGCAGCAATAGTGTGCCTATAGAGCAACATGCATGTTCATGGAGCTATAGAAATACACTTACAGTATGTGCATTGCTGATCTTTTTGATTTCCCACTGCCCATCGCCGGTGTAGCTCAACAATGAAATGGCCCCATCAGAGCTCCCGCAGGCCAGGATCAAGCCATAGTCATGTGGTGCCCAGCAGACGGAATTCACTGTCAGAAACATATTGAAGATTGGATTACTATCTGGTAACTGACTGGTATGACACTTTGGAAGCCAAGGGTAAGGCACTAAGATGAAGTAAGTTACTTTTTTAAAATCAGCTTAAGGGTCCTTATTGAAGATAAAAATGCTGCAGGGATTTTTTAAGAATAGTTTGAAATCCTGAGTTTCTTCTCTGACAGCTGTGACCCCAGAACAGAGCCAGGAGCTGCGTTTTAGGCATCAACATCAGATTCAGAGGAAAACAGAACAGCTATTTTGCTTTAAACCATATTTGTTTGAGCCAGGTGAGTACTTAATGGGAGCACAGCATACTACTGTGGTCTTCAGTGTTCCAAAACCTTGTTCCTTCCTACCAGGAATGGGAGTGATGCAGAGACTGTGTGTTCAGCGTTGGCAGAGAAGAGTACTTGAGAGATTCTGGCCAGCACACAACAACTAGTGTGACCCCTTGCCACAAACTTCTTGTGATGATCCCTTGAGGGAGGCGATGGATGTGTGCACAGAGACCTCTTCAGCCAAAACTGCCCCCAACACCACAAAATGCATTTATCTGTAGTTTTTGTAAGTCTACAGTCATATTCTGTTAATGAGCTGGAATCTTAAACCTTTAGTGTAGGCTTCAAGTCAGGCTCAGCTTTAGAAGCAAGTACTTCATGTTATCCAACAGCAGCTCAGTGGGCCCAATAAAGAGAGGTACACACCAAAGACCCGATACTGCAGTCCTTACTCTAACTAAACTGACAACGCATGAAGCAGCAAGATGGGGCGCCTATATCTTTTCCACTCTTCCTCAGGAGGCTGAGCACAGCAACCCCCAGGGTCTTGTGGGTTTTTTAAAAAAGGGAGACCGATGATCCAGAAAGGCCTGCCACTCTCACAGAACAGCCTCTTCATAAAAAACAGCACTGTAAACCAACCCCACCTATTCTGAAAGCATTCCTGCTACAGTGACCATATACCATTCTGTTTGTAGTGTGCTGTATTATACCCATCTAGCATGATCGGCCTGTAAGCTTGTTCAGTTAGGGATCCATTGTTGCCTGACATCTCACATAGCACACAATGCCATTCGTAGGATGTTCATGTTATATATAATTATAGAATGAACTATCAAGCCAGAGATTGGCCACATAGGGAAGGAAGCACTATATTGTATAACTCTTCTCCATGCCAGTTTAAGATGGTATTTTATGAAATGGTCCTTTTTCCCCCTTATTTAATAAAAATGTTAAAATTTTAAACCCCAGTCACCTTCCAACACCCAAGATGGTCAAAGAACATACACACTGTTATATGACAGATGAACAAAAAGATTAATTAAGATACAACTTGATCCCCTCTGCCCATTTGCATGGTTAGAACACTCCACGTACCCGAGGAGTCATGCCCAGTGTACTCATATGTCTTTTCCCAAGTGCCATTTTCTTCCTTCCAGACAATAACTTTCCTGTCGTAGGAACACGAGGCCAGAATATTTCCATACATGGGGTGAGCCCACGCAACCTGCCACACAGGACCTTCATGGCTATAAGAAACAACATTAGTTGTGAGAGATAAGGAAAGCATGGCATTTGAAGAGGAGAAACCCCTTTCAATCTTGCCTTTTTCACAGCAGACAAATTGCAAAGCAAATTTTTTCATAAGTAATGACCACCAGACACCTCTGTAGTGTCAAGATGAAAGTGGGAGAGCAATGAAGGGTGCAACTTGGATGCTTTGGTTAAGATAAAAACCTAAATATTCATTCACACACTAGTTACTAAGAGCGCATATTTATTTCTAGACTACCAGAGATGTCAAGGTTTCAAGTTATTTTTAACTTCCTTGCTTTCTCCACTCACAGTAATACAAGAAAAGTTTAAAGACAGCCAGCCAGAGTAACTACTTCCCAGGAGGAATCTATAGTGCACACTGCATAGTACAGGTATGAATTATTACGCACATCATTTTTTTTTTTTAAAAAACCTCACCTGTAGAATAAATATAAAATTAGAAAATTAAAGTTAGTTTAAGCTTGGTTAAAGAAATGTGTTGTAAAGAAAGGCCTAACTAGCAAGTAAAAGAAAGAGAGTTTGAAAGAAATTAATTATAAGGCCAGAAGCAATGAAGTGCAGAGGATGTCTGATAGGGTTGACTGCAATAAGACAAACAGAATCGGTCTTAAAAAGAGCCAACACAGATCTTCTCACCCCACATGCCATGTTATTTCAAAAATTAGGGCCTGTGTGAACCCAGGTGCAAAGGAGAAAACAAAACAAAAAACTGTTGGTCAACAAAAAGGAGTGGGAAGAGGTAGAGAGAGGAAAGGCTGTAAATCTTATCTGGATTAAGACTGGAAATAAGGGTGAACTGTCTCAATTTGGTTTTTAGCTGAAATCAGTAATTGGCAATGACACCTATTGTTTGTTAAAGGGTATAAAAAGTAAACTCAAAAGGTTCATTACTAACACCTGCCTGACCACACTGGAGCCAACCAATATGTGTCTAAGTCCCACCAGGTTTAGCCCATTTGTAAGAATTTTGATCAAACACTTATAAACTTTTTGTTACTGTTTGGATGTGGTAAGTTGCTTATTATTTACACTTTTTAGGCATGTTTGGAGCAACTGTATAAATATCATCTGGTCTTTTGATTTAATAAAGGAATTTATGGTTCATTAGTGTCTTGATAATATCCTGCATAAATCATAATAATTCCAATATCGTCCCACCAAACAATGCCATGCCAATAATCTATTGATTAGTTACATGAGATTCTTTTTCACTTCACTTACTCACCCTCTCAGGTCAGCTATGAGGATCTGCCCTCCATTCCTTACATCAAAGATTTTTACAGATCTGTCAGAGGAGCAGGTTGCTAATCGAGTACCATAATAATCCATCTGAGCATCATGCTGGAAGATAATGGAGATTCCCATTAACATCTGCATACTCTTGCTGCATTAATAAATATTATAGATTTTATGCTTTAAAAGTAGCTGTAACAATTGTGAATTGTTTACCAAATTAGAGCAGTAGGATAAAAAGGTTAGATAGCTTATAAATTATCTTGTTCACATAAATCATCTCTTCAAACAGAGATATTTTCTTGCACTAAACACAAAAGAGTTAGCTATTAAAATACAGATATTAAAAGTATTTTACACTTCTCTCTGACTTGGGTATATCACTCCACTACAGTAAAAAGTAGTAGTGTCTGGTAGTTAGAGCAAGAGACAGGAAGTTGGTACTCTGGGGTTCCAATCTCTGCCACTGACTCTGTAGCGCTGGGCAAAGTTACTTAATTTTCTTTATTTCAGCTTCCCTTTGTAAAATAAAAAATCCTGACCTACCTAACCTGTGTACTCAGAGGCTGCATTAATCAATGTTTGTAAGTCATTTTGAGACCCTTCCATATAAAGCACCAAAGAAGTGCAGAGTTATGGAGGGAAGGCCCTGGTCTTTTGGGTAGAAGACTCATGTTCTGAAGTGCTATTATATTCCTTATCTAAGGATGCATGTACACATTAATCTTCCTCAATTTCATTCTTCCGAGTTCTCTAAGCAACAGCCTACATTCTTAGGGTTGTTGGTTTTGTTGTTGTTGTTTGTTTCTCAGCAGCAAGTCCCTGACATCACATGAGAGCTCTACATTGTTTCTCCTTCCTCAGCCAGCTCCACTTCCCTAGTTATCACCAAATGAAATAGGCTTAACAGCTTTCTATACCGTCTTTTGCTTTCTTCCATCCAAAGCTGTAACACATCCCCTTACCTCCCTGTGTGTACTAACTCACTCAAGCTGTCACTAGGAGGTGCCATAAAGAACCTCATTGAAGTCACTGGGATTGCACGGGTAACTGGGAGCAGCATTTTCCCCACTACTACACTTAGAAAAAATCAAAACAGTTTTGCTTTACCGAAGAAAAAATCCTCAGCTTTTATTTCAAAAAAATAAAATACTTACAATCATGTCCTCATGAGAGGTGTCCACAGTGTTAATTACTGACACCTGGGGGGGGAAATAATTTATATTTAGTGCAAATGCCAACTTGGAGACAGAAACTAACCTATAATCAGAGGCGATTTTATATTAAAATACCTAGGTAAGATGTTTTCACCTATACTTCACTAAGATATAACCCATTTCCATTCAATAAGAACTTTGTCTCAAGTCAATCTTAGTTTATCTTTGCAAATGTTGTAGTTAAGGTGGAGAAAGTACAAATAGGCATGCTTTGTTCTGGGTTTTTGTGTGAATTTAGCACTGACTCGATCCTCCCTCGAGAATGAAGTCCTCTCTTTTATTTATGAAAGAGATAAAGCCCAGGCTCTGGCAAGGCAAGCTTCCCCACATTATCCTACCAATATTTTTGCCTCTGTCCTGGAAGAACCACGTCTAGAGGAGGAAGAACAGCTTGATCTCCCTGACTAGTCTTTGTGTCATAGTGCCAAGACTTTGGAAAACTGAAACCAAACTCATTTCACAGCCATGGCCTGTACAGCCATCAGCTCCTAGCGATTTCAGCTCCTTAGCCAGACTGGACATGACGTAGCAGTGCAGAAGTAAAGGATTCTACCCATCAATCCCTTGAACTGTTCAGTCCCCCTAGTAAACTTTTTGGGGATGAAGGACAAGAGGATATCCTCACCAGACATTCAGAATGCAGGACTTCCCCACATTCTGACTTCATTCACCTGGCACTGCTCACTTCAGAATACCAAGGAGTCCTGTTTGGTTGGCAGGGTCAGCCTTTTTGCATCTATTCTGCATCTTGCTAACAGTCCCTTTGTAAGAAGGCAACAAGACCACTAGGTAGCAGCTAAAATAAGGGGCAGGAGCGCCAGAGTTTTTACTCCAGTTCAGACAAACAGGCCACAAATAAAGTCACTTCACCTCTCTGTACCTCACCTGTAAAATACAGTTCTCCAGTCTGTGAAACAGGGTTAATGATACCAAACATCCCTGGGGTGTAAAGTGCTATATAAGGGCGTGTCTACACTTGCAGTGCTGCACCAGTATAGCTGTAGCATTTCAGTGAAGACATGACTATGCCAACAGGCGAGCTGCTACTGTTGGCGTAGTTAATCCACCTAAGTGAAAGGCAGTAGCTATGTCAATGGGAGAAGCCCTCCTGTCGGCACAGGGCTGTCTACACTGGGGGTTAGGTCGGTATGACTACGTCACTCAGGGCTTGTCTACAACGCAGCTTTTAGCGACAAGGATGGGTCGACACAGCCTTGTAGCTAAAAGTCAGCATGTGTGAACGCACTTTTGCCGACAAAATACTTCAGCAACACTTTTGTCTGGGGGGGGGGGGGGGGGGAGCTTTTTTTAAGTACCCACAAAAGACGAAAGTTTTGGCAACTGTGCAGTGTAGACAAGCCCTCAGAGATGTGGATTTTCCACACCCCTGAGCGACATGGTTATATCAACACAACTTGGTAATGCAGATGAAGCCTTAGGTATATAGCAGACATATATCACATGTCAAAGACAAAGCCCAATATGGCTGTTAAAGCCGATGTATCTTCTAAGGAGGCGGTGTAGCTTGTGGGACAGCCAAGAGCAGCAGCCGCTGGGGCTACGCTTCTGCTTCCTCTTCAAATAAAAGATTTATTTTATCTTCTCTATCCTGCACTCGACTCCCTCGAATTTTTTTATTTGCTACCAATCACACAACAGGGTAAACAGGAGCACAGGGGCGTAAGGGGGCAGGGGAACTACTGAACTGGAGCAGCAAGGGGCTGCTGGGGCATGGAGACATCACCCGGCCAGGGCCCTGCAGGCGGGAGTTCGCGAGCCTACGGCAGACGAGGAAGTGAGGGGCCCGCCCTCACTTCAGGCCAGTGTGAAAGCGGCGAGACAGGCCAGTGGCGGGGGGGGGGGGGGCGACAAAACCCCCCCCCGGGGGGCAGCGAGAAGGGCCCGTCCCGTGGGAAGCCCGGGGTGGGGGGCAGGCAGGGGGCCCGGGATGCGGGGAGAGTCCCAACTCCTCGAGGCCCTGGGGCACTGTCTCCCTCCCCGGTGGAAATCAGCCGCTCGCGGGAACCTCACCATGGCGGCGGCACTAACGCTGCTCTGGCGGCGGGACGGGACAGGCTCCTGCGGCTGCTACCGGCGGTTCTCAGACGTGGCAGCTCCCGGTCCGGCGATGAAGCCGCCCCGGTCGGGAACAGGAGCCCCAGGCTCTTCTTCCCGTCACGCAAAGGTTCCGCCTGCCGCTGAGGCCCAGCTCCCCCCACGTCCCGCTCAGGGCGGTCACTCCCCCCTGCAGGATTGGCTTCCTTACCCACTGCCGCCTCACAGGCCCTGCTTCACTACTGCCCTGCCCAGCCCAGCGCCGCCTGCAGGCAGGCTTAGCTCCTCTCGCTCCAGTTCTCTAGCCTGTGGGGAGGATCCGCCTCCCCAATATGAAGTTAATGAGACAAAGGGAGGGGGGAAGCTCATTCCTAAAACATTCCTCGCAGTGAGGCAAAACTTCCCAGGGGGCCAAATAGCATGTCCTGCTAGATTTCCCATTTCGCCTTTAAAATGGACCAGCCACCTCAGGCGTCTGTCCCTTTACCCAGATTAAGGGCTTGCCTACTATGTTACCCAGATACAGAAGCCAAAAACCAGACAGGTGGCAATCCTAGGACAGGTAGGGTAACCAGACAGCAAATGTGAAAAATCAGGACAGGGGTGGGGGGTAATAGGAGCCTATATAAGAAAAAGACCCAAAAATCGGGACTGTCCCTATAAAATCGGGACATCTGGTCACCCTAGTTGTTCCTGATTAACTCCAGGTGTGGACACTGAGTCTGGAATAAAAATGGCTCGTTCCTGCTTCGCTGAACCATAGAACAGTTAATTAGGAACAACCTCACATGTGGGCAAGCCCTAAAGTGCTTGTTTTGCTGTCCTGTTCCCATTAACTCAATGTCTTTGAGAGAGCAGCACTAGTGGGTTAGAGTTGGCATGAATTAACAGGGCCCAGCCATACTCTTTGAGATAGGCCAAAATCTCAACTGAAACAGTCCAAATTTATTGGAAGTTCACATCTGGCTAAAAACATTTTTATAATCAGCTGAAACAAAACCCCAGCTCCAAATATTTCTAAACTTTGGCCAGCATCCACTAGCCTCTCTAATAGGATTACCAACTTTCTACTCGCACAAAACGGAACACCCTTGCCCTGCCCCTCCTCCGAGGCCCTGCCCGTGCACTACTGCTTCTCCAAGGCCCTGCCCTCCACTCACACCATTCCCCCCTCCCTCTGTCACTTGCTCTCCCCACCCTCAGTCACTTGCTTATTTTCACTGGGCTGGAGTGCAAGAGGGGGTGAGGATCCAGCTGGGAGTGAGGGCTCTGGAGTGGGGCCAGGGATGATGGGTTTGGGGTGTTGGAGGGGGTTCTGGGCTGGGGGGTGGAGCTAAGGGGTTCGGAGTATGGGAGGGGGCTCCAGGCTGAGGCAGGGGATTGGGAGGTGGGAGGAGATATGGGCTCTGGGCTGGGGGTGTGAGTTCTGAGGTGGGGCCAGAAATGAGGGGTTCAGGATGCAGGAGGGGGCTCTGGGATAGGACAAAGGGTTGGGGTGCAGGAGGGTGAGGGCTCCAGCTGGGGGTGTGAGCTTTGGGGTGGGGCTAGGGATGAGGGGTTTGGGGTGCAGGAGGGTGCTCCAGGCTGGGACTGAGGGGTTTGAAGGGCAGGAGAGGGATCAGGGCTGGGGCATGGGGGTGGGCTCTGGCTGGTAGTATGGGCTCTGGGGATGAGGGGTTTGGGGTGCAGGAGGGTGCTCCAGACTGGGATCGAGGGGTTTGGAGGGCAGAAGGGGGGATCAGGGCTGGGGCAGGGGATTGGGGTGCAGGCTCTAGGCAGCCCATACCTCAAGCAGCTCCCAGAAGAAGCTGGCATGTCCCCCCTCCAGCTCCTCCACGGAGGTGCAGCCAGCCAGCTCTGCGTGCTGCCCTGTCTGCAGATGCAGGTTCCTGGCCAATGGGAGCAGTGGGGGTGGTGCTTGGGGCGGAGGCAGCGTGCAGTGCTCCCTGGCTAGGCAGGCTACACAAAGCAGCCGGAGTGGGGACATGCCAGCTGTTTCCCAGGAGCCGCATGGCATGGAGGCTAGCAGGGAACCTGCCAGCCCCCTGTACTGAGCTGCCAACCAAACAGTTATCAGCCTGGTCAGTGGTGCTGACCGGAGCCATCAGGATCCCTTTTGAACCGGGTGATCTGGTCAAAAACCGGACACCTGGTCACCCTATTCTCTAATACTACTGGTTGAGAGCCATGACTATAACCAGACCCTTAACTCCCAGTTTTTAAAATAACTGTTGAAAATTTCTTCCAGTTATTAGGACACCACAGTTAGCATCTAAAAGGTTAGCTTCTCAAAATTGCTACCTGTAAGGCCCCAATCCTGCAATGAGCTTCCATGCAGCCGCACAGAGCTCATGCAGCCACACAGAGCTCAGAGCTTACGGGAGGAAAAGTCTCCTGGATTCTAAATAAACGTAAAGTCTGCTGGTCCCTAAGACAGACTTTTACCCTTTTGCATCTCAAACCAATCAATAATTGGGATTTCTGTGACCATTGTGTGCAGAATAATTGCAAATGTGAAACCCTAGATGGTCACAGATTTGTCATGCTATAATAACTAAATTTTTAATCCTGATCCTTACTCCCAAAGGGCTCAGAGCACTGCAATAATAAGAAGGGGGAAATAATATATAATAAAATCACTTCTCTCCTATAATAAAATATAATGTTACTGGGCATCTAACACCAAAAATATATACACGGGAGAAGAAATAAATGTGGGGGCAAATAGTGGTCATAGCAGAAATCCTTTTGTAGGGGAGGGGGAATGTTTTGAGTTATCAGTTACAAGGAGGGAAGGTCTCTGACGGATGTAAAGGGGTAAGATGCAATTACTTAACAACTTAAGATACAACAGTGGGACCTTAAGACGATGTTAGCCCTTACCCCTAGGAGACAGTGCAGTCTAGTGGAGAGGTCCGTGGACTGGGAGTTAGGCATTTCTAATTCTGGCATTCGCACTGATCAATTTGGAGAATTTGGGTAAGTCATTTAATGTTTCTCTGTCTCAATTTCTCCATCTGTAAAGTGTTGAGAACAGGGCTGGCTCTGGCTTTTTAGCCGCCCCAAGCAAAAAACGCCCGGCCGGCCGGAGCAGTAAAGGGGATGGGGGGG
>NW_020664440.1:17031775-17261530 GCF_002925995.2 Terrapene triunguis
TGGGGGGGACAAGCCAGCCGGCCGGAGCGGCGAAGGGGGGGGGGGGGAGGAAGGCCGCCGGCCGGAGCAGCGAAGGGGGGGGGGGAACAAACTGGCTGGCCGGCCGGAGCGGCGAAGGAAAGAAAAAACAAAAACAAAAAAAAATACCTGCGGGGCGGCGGGAGCGTGGGTGCAGGGGGACTCCCGGCCCTGCAGACCCCGGGCAGCGGAGTGCGCACCCCGGCTAGCGGGGGCGGGGGAGAATGAGAAGGGGGGCGGCCAGGGCTTCCTTAAGCGGGGTGCTTGCCACGCGGCCCCTCCCGCTGCGCCGCCTGCCAGGAGGGCTCCTCGCCGCTCCAGTCGGCAGGCAGGGAAGGACGCGGGCTGCTCTGCCGGGCTTGCTGCAGGGCACTCCGCTCCTCCGCCCTCTACAGGGCGGCGGGAGCAGCAAACCAAAAAGAAAAAACCTGCAGGGGCGGCCAAAGCGGTGAAGCGCAAAACAAAACAAAAAAGGATTAGATGGAATGCCGCCCCTTGGAATCTGCCGCCCCAAGCACGAGCTTGCTCGGCTGGTGCCTGGAGCCGGCCCTGGTTGAGAATGATACTTATTTTCCTCTGTAAAGTGCTTTCGGATCTTCAGATGAAAACTGCTATCTAAGAGCTAATATTGTACCCCACGAGCTTTAAAAGCCCCAAAGACCTATTTACATTAATCTTCAACCCTACAGACACCCAACCTGAAGACTGCAGGGCAAGTGTAACATGATTGTAGATTGCTGAAAGCAGTGCTTCTGCATTCTGGACAGCTTACTAGTGAAGATGATCTATTAGGAGGGAATTAGAGGAGCTGAGCCTCTTGCTCCTTGTACAGTTCATCAAGGCCACCTGAGTGTGCTTTGCAAAGGCAATCTTCTCATCATGTACTCCCACCCATGCATCCCCAGAGCTAAGGTCACTGTCTCTGCAGTGCTCTGAGACCAGCAAAACAACAGGTTGGAAAAGTGAACCTGAGTCTGTTGTGGTTTTTGTGTGTTTGTACAATGCCTAGCACAGGTGAGGCCCTGGTCTATAACTGGAATCCCTAGGCATTATCACAATACAAATAAACAACAATTATGTAGCATGTAGACTTAAAAAAAGCACAGATAGCTTTGTCTAAGCTACAAACAACACCTGAGATTATAAGTGAAAAATTTTAAACTAACTTTTTTTCCACCATTAATTTTATTTACTTTTTGCATTCACTCAGTTTGGACAATGAAAACTACTTATAGATTCATAGATTCATAGATTCTAGGACTGGAAGGGACCTCGAGAGGTCATCGAGTCCAGTCCCCTGCCCGCATGGCAGGACCAAATACTGTCTAGACCATCCCTGATAGACATTTATCTAACCTACTCTTAAATATCTCCAGAGATGGAGATTCCACAACCTCCCTAGGCAATTTATTCCAGTGTTTAACCACCCTGACAGTTAGGAACTTTTTCCTAATGTCCAACCTAGACCTCCCTTGCTGCAGTTTAAGCCCATTGCTTCTTGTTCTATCCTCAGAGGCTAAGGTGAACAAGTTTTCTCCCTCCTCCTTATGACACCCTTTTAGATACCTGAAAACTGCTATCATGTCCCCTCTCAGTCTTCTCTTTTCCAAACTAAACAAACCCAATTCTTTCAGCCTTCCTTCATAGGTCATGTTCTCAAGACCTTTAATCATTCTTGTTGCTCTTCTCTGGACCCTTTCCAATTTCTCCACAGAAACCTCCACTTGTAGGTTTCTTTCTGGTTCTCATGCAATAACACAGTGTTTGGGTTTGTCCAAGGTTTAAATCCAAACTAAAAGCTTTTAACATTTTCATGAAATGAAGACAAAAGTTTTTATTGAAATTGCTGTTTGTAAAGAAAACCTACATTGGGCCTAAAATGACCTGACCTGAGGCTTTAACATGTATAGCATTAGCATTTATAAAGCTCTAAAGTTTGTCTGAGGTTGTTAATGCTGTTTTTAAATTATTTATTTGTTGCTGAGCCTGAAAGAAGGAAGGATGGTTTGTGGATAAGGCCTGGGACCTTATGGGTTTGATTCCCATGTTTGCCATAGACTTCCCTTGTAACTTTGGCTAAGTAATTTTGTGCCTCAATTCCACATCTGTAAAATGGAAATACTAATATTTCTTTCCATCTTTGACTGTGTTGTCTTTATAGAATTCTTTGGGGCCAGAACTGTCTTAGTGTAAGTAAAGTGAGTAGCAAGCTGGGACCTCTAAGTGATTATAGAATATAATAAAGAAACAATCTCCTTATGAAAACTTTAATAGATTATAATATTGTGCTAGTGTGACAGCCACCAGCTTGGCCAACCACTAGGACCTTCAGAGCTAAATGCAAAAGCTACCACAGCTTGAGCTAAAGAGCCAGGTTCAGTAGGTTGTAAGACTCATATCCTCTGCGAATTGGGCATCGAGAGGGCTGTGTAATACACATGGACCAGTAGATTACAAAGGGACATATTAAACCATCACGTACATTTTTCAGTTTTTCTTGCCTCTTCTTTGCTGTAGACCCAGGTGTTGGGGTAGACAGAATCCTTCTGTTTTCTCAGTCAGCCCTGTTCATTTAATGATAATAGCACATAAAACAGCATGTACAGTGTCACACTTCAGCCCAGTAAAGCAACCATAGTTTCACCAAACTCAAGATTATGGATGCCATGAATGAAACAGGAATGCCAGCAGGAGAATGTTAATCATAAAGGAGAATGCTTCTGTTCACCTATCAATAGCTTGGCAATCGGTAGTGTTGGGAGAGGGAACGCAGAAAAAGTAATGAGTTGAGAGAGAGAGAGAGAGAGAGAGAGAGAGAAAGTGTGTGTGTGTGTGTGAGAGAGAGAGAGAGAGAGAGCAGCTGCTTCTGCACCTTGTCCCTATTCCGCTCCCTGCTGTAACTTGAGAGGCTACAAATAACTGTCAGCAGGTGGCGCCCTTAGCTCAGCAGCCTGGGCTCCGGGCTATTTATATCCCATGATTACAGTGCAGGGGCTCAGCTTTTCCAGCGACTTCTAAAGGGGGGGGGGGTAGAGAGGAAACTCCCCCCCGCCTCACTGTGTCCCTTCTGTCGCCATATTCTCCATGCAGATCTCCAGCAAGCAGCACCCCGGCTCAGGGCAGCACGAAACTTCAACACCCCCTCAAAAAATCCAGGCTATAGTAAGGGGAGCACCTTCCAGGAGCGGCAGGGCAAGATGACTAACGTGTCCTATCACATCTCTAACCTCCTGGAGAAGATGACATCCACTGACAAAGATTTTAGGTAGGATCCCAGCCGCTGTTTGAGATGAGTGTGGGGGAGATGTTAACTGCAAACCTTTAAGAGGGGGAGATTTTGTTAATCGCAACACACTAGTTAGGGGTAGAAAGGTGTATATATGCAAACCCCATACAAGGGAGAGATCTTGTTGACTGCAACTAGCTCAACCCTCCTAGAGCAGAGAGGGGTTGTTTTATTAATTGCAGCTACTACAAAATCCTAAAAGAGAGAAGATGCCAATTGCAAAATTTCTTAAGGGTCAGCTGCAATCAGCGCAACCCCCCAAAGGGTCAGGAATGTGCTGCATGTTCCGGATTGATTAGTAAACACATGAATGCCCAAACGAAGGGCTCCATGGTTGGTGGTGGGGAAGCAAGCTAATTTTTTTTTAGTTTCTTACAAGTGGTTAGAGGTTTTGCTCTTATTTTTATAGTACTCTCCCCTCCTATCCCCCCGCCCCCCCCGCCCGAAATGGGGCCTGAGAGGCACTGGACAGCAGCAGCTAGGGGAGAAAAATCCTAATCAGCTGCTATTATCTGGGAAAATATCTGCTGTGTTTTCTGTGCTGTTCAAGAAAAATAAAAAGGCGTATGAGGTCTTCTTTTAAAAGAAGTTGGATGGTGGTGGTCCTCCATCGCTGGTTTATTTGTCTGTGTTTGGAGGGGGGTGAAGAAACCCACTTGGAGTTCAGTGTAGGTGAAGCATCAGTCATAAGCCAGGAAAGTGAAGGGGAAAGTTGATATGGAGTAACACATGTAGTTTCTATTGGCCTGAATAAATGATTAAGTAAAAGGGTAAGATATCCTAACCTGTTAAAGAGGAACTAAGGGTCACTATTATCAGGTAGTTAGGGGCCCAAAATCAGGGCTGCCCAGAGGGGGGGGGGCAAGTGGGGCAATTTGCCCCGGGCCCCACAGGGGCCACCATGAGAATATAGTATTCTATAGTATTGCAACTTTTTTTTATGGAAGGGACCCCCGAAATTGCTTTGCCCCAGGCCCCCTGAATCCTCTGGGCGGCCCTGCCCAAAATATAGATATTTTTATGTTCAAAGAAAAAACAGAAATTAATATTTTTTTAAATATGCATCTGCAACTTAAACATTGCAGCATTGTGCTAGAGAACCCTAAGTGAAACTGACTAGAAGGACACATGCAATTGTCTCTTTTAATTGTCCAAAAAGAGAGAAATGCCTAAACAGAACAAATAGTTTAATAATGAGATAAGCGAATTAAAACAACTTCTATTTTAATAATCTCAGGGCCAAAACTATGCCCTAAGTGACTTCTGTTGGCATCAGTGGGATTTGTTCTAGACTATCAGAGAACCGATCTTAAAATAGAATTTGATCCTAAAATATTACTAGTAGCTTATTCAGATTTTTTAAATGATTTTATTTTAATTAGAGGTTCTTTAAATTAAGTGGTAATTGTCCTGTGTATGTATCATTTTACCATCCGTGCATGCAGTTGGATTTTGAAATACCTCTTTAAGGAGTACTTCAATTTTATTGGTCATGTTTTTGTCATGTTTTATGTGCAGCATTTGCCTTTGAAAAGTGTTTTATGAAATTTCAGTAAAGTTTAGCACATGTACCCAAGGATATGGATACAGTATTGCAGGTATTTGCTGTGCTCAAATCCTTTATTTTTAAACTATATTGGCATGTTGAGGAAATATTTTGTTTCTGCAAAAATACTTCTCTAAATGGACCAAAATGCTCTACTGCTTTTATTCTTTTGGGTATATATGTTTCTGGAAAAGCAAATAAACCTTGTTAGACTTTGGAGTCAGTGGTATTAAAGGTGCTCTATAAATAAAACGTAATAGGCGTGTTTAAAAATTTGCTGATTCACTATGAAAGATTTTACTCTATTGCAATTCTGCAAACTGTACCTCTGCCCCCAGCCAGGATGGGTAATGTTTATGCCAGATAGGAAGGTTTGAGGTACTTTATAAAAGAGTACCTATAAAACAGTATACTGCTGTTTTTGTTTACAGCAGTATAACTTCTAGAAGATATGTCTTTTTTTTTTTATGACAAAATAGATTTTTTTCCTCTAATGAAGCTGATGATAGAGCAGCTTCATTAGCTCTTAGTAAGGATGTTTACTTGTGTTTCCCAGCTTTGTGCAGACTTCCAATTTAAAATGGAGCTAAATAGTCCTTGCTTAATCAAAAATAAAGTCAAATATTGTTTAAATTGTAGATCAGTAATTCCTCTAATTCTCTCATCTTCAATTTCTGGCTGGTGATCTAAGAGTCCAGCCATCTCTTATCCCAGATGTAGTTATTTTGCTACTCAAGCACAGTCTTACACACAGACATGGCAAAACTATTGCGGTAGGATAAACTGGTGCAGAAAAACACACATTTTTCCATTATAGAAAATCAAATATATAATCAAAAATAAAGTCAAATATTGTTTAAACTGTAGATCAGTAATTCCTCTAATTCTCTCATCTTCAATTTCAATATTAGTAGCATTGGTGGGGCTACACTGGTGCAGAAAAACACACATTTTTTCAGTATAGAAAAGGCCTCTAAGGAGGAAGTAAACAAGAGAGGAGGTTAAATTTGCTGATGATACAACCATTCCGATTTTTGAAGAATACAAGAAACTCCAGAAGGATATAAACAAACGGAATGACTAGACTGAACAATAGAAGTTTAAATATAGCCTAGATCAGTATTTCTCAATGACCGGTCCATGCGGCGCCAGTCCCTGAGATCTCCCTGACACAGTTTAGGAAGGCAGTGAGCCGGTCCCTGGTATCAAAAAGGTTGAGAAACACTAGCCTAGATAACTTTAAAGTGCACTTCTAGTCTGAGGAGTGATTATGTAAAAGTGGCACTTTCTTTCTCAACAGATTTTCTCTCTGTAATCCGCATACTAACTGCTTGTTTGAGTGAATAAAATAAGTTTTAACCGTCAACTTTGCAAGAGAGTGAGCTAGATTTTATTTTGTCTCGTGCATTATCAACAGAATTGTTAGCAAAGGTATAGTTGTTGGACCACGTTCTGCCCTCAGTTTTATAATTGTGCCTCAGAGTAACTGAAGGCAGAATCTGTCTGTCAGAAGTTTTATTACTTGTAATGATGAGTAAGCTAGAAAGAACCTATCTGGATTTTCAGACCCCAAGCTGATCTTTGCAGGACTGGCAATTAGAAAACACATTTTGTTCTAGTAACCTGAGACCATTCAATCTGAAATCATTGAGACAAAGTACACGTGAAATGCCACGATACCATTTTTTATAGTCATGTTTCAGAGTGGATTTGAGGGGTGAGAATAACTTAAAATTCTCCTGTGTCTTGGCTCACTTAGTTCTGAACTAGCTGAATTCTTTGCCACCAATTCCTACTGCCTGAGTTCCCCCACTTGTCCAAACTGGGGTGGGGGAGGGAGGGACTACTTTCTTAACTAACTCACAGGAGGGTTGTGAGGATTAATTAGTTAGTGTTTAAGTGCTTTCCATATTCGTGCCATGTGAATACTAAATTTTATTCTCCACACTGATCTCTGTGAAATGTATCTGTGCTTACATACCAGTCAACCTATTGTTGATGTTCCTTGTTTCAGATTTATGGCCACCAATGACCTGATGATGGAACTGCAGAAGGATTCCATAAAGCTGGATGAAGACAGTGAGAAGAAAGTTGTGAAAATGCTTTTAAAATTGCTTGAGGACAAAAATGGGGAGGTGCAGAACTTGGCTGTCAAGTGGTAAGAGCCTCTGTATGGGGTAACATACATGTTATCAGCCATGAAACTGTCAAATAATCCAGAAAATTCTTTAGATTAGAGCCCTAGGTATACAGTGTCTTGTAGCTTCCGCAGTGCCAGGTTTACAATGGCGCCAGTGGCTCCATGGAGCCGGGCCCATGCTCAGAAGGGGCCACGGCCTACTCCACTTGCACTGCGTCCCGAGACCTCGCTCGTCCCCCGGCGCATCACTTGCGCCTCTCAGCCTGCCTGCTGGCTGGCTGAGGGCTCCTCTACGCCCGCTGTCCCCACTCCCCTGATCCTCTCTGCTCCCTGGCAGGACCCCAGTGCACCTCTGGCTCCAGGCCTGTGGGGCCCTGCCTGTCTCCCCAGAGCTGAGCTGCCTGGGACTGGTGCAGAAGCCTGGCCAGTCTCAGCCTGGGGGATGTGGGAGGCTTATCTGGGCCCCTCCAGGCAAGTGCGTCTTGAGGGAGCCCAGCCAGGGCAGGCCTTGGCCTGGCTGATCACACCACTCCTGAAGGGACAGAGCGATTCCCGGCCCCCGGACCAGCCCTGGCTGCGCTGCCGGCTCAGCCCACCAGACACAGTCACCTCCCAGCAGGGCTGGTGAGTGCAGCTGGGAGGTAGGGCATGGGGGAGTGGATTTCTGGGGAGTTTGGGTGTGTGCATGTGCTGGGCTGTGAGGGGACGGGGAAGATGTGTGTTTTGGGGCAATAGGGAGTGGAGGTTCTGTGGGGGGTGCTGGGCAGTTGTGGTGGGGCTGTGGCCAGGGGTGGTGTTGTGCAGGGCGCTGTGCATTTCTGGGGAAGGTCTGGGGGGGCACTGGGCATAGTGGGTCCGGGGGGACTCTGGTCATAGGGAGTCGGGGGGGGGGGTGTTGGGCAGGGAGCTCTGTGGCATGGCATGGGCCCACTCCCCGAGGGGAAGGGGCATGCTGGCATCACAGGGCCACTGTGGGTCTGGCAACTGCCAGTTTGTAAATAGTGCCCTCCCACTGGGCTGGGCGGAGCGGAGCGGGGCCGGCCCTACCATGCCCCTGGCTGGCCCCTTGGTCTGGGGACTGACCTCCCTGCGCCATGCTCCATAGCCTCCATGAGGGCCCACAAATATGTTTGATGCCAGGCCCACAAAAGGTTAATCCGGCTCTGACTTCCTTGAATCTTCCTTATGAATACTTTCTGTCTGATACAAGGCAAAGACAGTCTCTAGTTATGGTGAGAGATGTGTGGAAAGGGGTGAATTGTAGGGATGAATATATAATAGTTTTGTAGGAACAGTAGATGAAACTATTGAAAGGCTTATATTGTAGATTTTGCCATAGATTTTGCCATATCTAAACTTGCATCCTTAAAATTTTATTTCTTCAGATCAAAAAAAAGTTTGCGAACGATACCAAGCTTGGAGGGGTTGCAAGTGCTTTGGAGGATAGGATTAAATGACTTCCTAGGAAGGAGTACTGCGAAAAAGGGTCTGGGGGTCACAGTGGATCACAAGCTAAATATGAGTCAACAGTGTAACACTGTTGCATAAAAAGAAAACATTCTGGGATGTATTAGCACAGGGCTTCTCAAACTGGGGGTTGGGACCCCTCAGGGGGTCGTGAGGTTATTACAGGGGGGGGTCGCGAGCTGTCAGCCTCCACCCAAAACCCCGCTTTGCCTCCAACATTTATAATGGTGTTAAATATATTTAAAAGTGTTTTTAATTTATAAGGGAGGTCACACTCAGAGGCTTGCTATGTGAAAGGGGTCACCAATACAAATGTTTGAGAACCAATAATTAGCAGGAGTGTTGTAAACAAAGGCAGAAGAAGTAATTCTTCCACTCTACTCTGCACTGATTAGGCCTCACCTGGAGTATTGTGTCCAGTTCTGGGTGACACATTTCAGGAAAGATGTAGACAAATTGGAGAAAGTCTAGAGAAGAGCAACAAAAATGATTAAAGGTGTAGAAAACATGACCTATAAAGGACAAATTGAAAAAATTGGGTTTGTTTAGTCTGGGGAAGAGAAGACTGATGGGGAACATAACGGTTTTCAAGTACATAAAATGTTGCTAACCTGGAGGAGGGAGAAAAATCGTTCTCATTAATCTCTGAGGATAGGACAAGAAGCAATGGGCTTAAATTGCAGCAAGGGCAGTTTAGGTTGGACATTAGGAAAAACTTCCTGTCAGGGTAGGTAAGCCCTGGAATAAATTGCTTAAGGAGGTTGTGGAATCTCCGTCATTGGAGATTTTAAAGAGCAGGTTAGACAAACACCTGTCAGGGATGGTCTAGATCGCTGATTCTCAACCAGGGGTACATGTACCCCTGGGGGTTCGCAGAGGTCTTCTATGGAGTACATCAGCTCATCTAGATATTTGCCTAGGCTACATAAAAATCACTAGCAAAGTCAGTTCAAACTAAAATTTCATACAGACAATGACTTGTTTAAACTATATCAGCAGTTCTCTGAAACTTGTGGGCAAGTTCATTTTAATGGGGTCGCCAGTGTTAGACTCGCTGGTGCCCAGGGCAGAAAGCCAAAGCCTGAGCCCGCCACATGGGGCTGAAGCTGAAGCCCAAGTTTTTAAGTGAGGTGAAACTTGGGGTACACAAGACAAATCAGACTCCTGAGAGGGGTACAGTAGTCTGGAAAGGTTGAGAGCCACTGGTCTAGATAATACTTAGTCCTGCCTTGAGTACAGGGGATTGAACTAGAAGATCGCTCAAAGTCCCTTCCAGTCCTATGATTCTATGATCACATGGTCAGTATCTTTAACAAGAGGTTCCTTAGGATGCTGACCGTCTGGTTAGGCCCAACATCTGATCTGTGTGGTCTATATAGGGCACAGGACTGGGATTCAGGAGACCTCTCATCTATTCCTGGGTCGTCCATAACTTTTTGTTTGATCCAGGCAAATCACTTAATTTCTGTGTCTTGGTTTCGCTATATGTAAAATAGGGATAACAGGTACTTTGAGATTCATGGACAAAAAGCGCTTACATTAGTGCTTAATGCTTATATTACTTTTCAAACTTTTGTACTTCAGAAGAATCATTTGGATTCTAAATATCTATTTTTGCCTCGATCACAGAATTAAAAAAAAAAAAAAAGTTCCTACCAAAAAACAGGTTACACATGAGCTCACAGTGTTAACTTTAATAAATGCTATATTCTGTCAGCAGGTCTATGCCCCATTCTGCCATGGTTCTGATACACCAAAAAGGAAATAAATGTAGGTTCATACAGATTTTGCACAATTAGCATCACAACAAGGAAAAATACAAGGTTTGCCAAATAGACAAGGATAAAACCTTTTCCGGCAACCTCTCCCCATGGTCTGTACTGCACTGAGGTCAGCCAGGTCCCTTATCTTCCGCAAGGAGGGATCTTTCTGCAACTCGGCCTGGAACTCAGCAGCTGGGACAGGGAGGCCACCTGCTCTCTCTTGCCGACTGGGTCTGAAGCCGCAGCCTCCCTGAGCCGTGTCCCTGGGCGTTCCCTCCCCACCAGGTTAGGGTCCTGCGCCTCGGGCAAGGTACCCTCCTGTAGGACTCATGAATGAAATGGTTTTTAGTTATCCTGTACCATTGTAACTTCTGTTCACCATTTCATAACACTTGCCATTTTTTCTACATTGTAACTTCTGTGCCATATTGTAATTCAAACCCCATTTTAAAACGCTTACTCCATTTTGTAAGGGCTTGCTGCAACCTTCATTTTTGCAAACCCTGCTGTAATTTTATTAGTCTAGTTGAGATGTGTGAATGAGGGATGCATGGGTGATAGAATCAACCTCCAGCACCAGCCCGTCCTGATGAGATAAAGGTCAAATACCAATGGCTGAAGAACTAGACAACAGCCCTAACTCAAGCAAGAAGCATCCACCCTAAAAAGAAACAGAAGGAAGATCAAAGCCAGGTCCCAGGCTGACAGTCACGCCTGCAATTGACGGGTGATCAAGCACCAAACCCAGAGGCGGCGTGACACAGCAAGACCTAGAAACTTTGAATCCAAACTAAACTCCTATAAAAAAGGAAGGGTGAGATGAGAGACTTTGGGTAACTTTCTGCTATCAACATCAAGGAGCATCGGTGCGCGCCCGACAGAGACCCGGCTCCTCCTCGTGCTCCGCTTTCCTGGCCAGTTAGCTGCCACGAGCTCTGATCCCAAGCTGCGAACTCAAACTACAATCAGGACCGGTAACTATCCAGCAGCTGCAGAACATTTTGGTGTGTGTGTGTGAGTGTATGTGTATAAGCATTAAGGTATTTGCTAATAGTTACAGATTAATAATAAATGTGGCATCTTTGTCTTGACCCCTAAAACGATCCTGTGTAAGTTTGTGGGACAACACTCCCCAAGGTCAGGGTGCAGTGCCCCTCGCCGGCTCTGACCACGGGTCACGACCAGGGCACCCTGGGGGTTGCTTGGCCAGTCCTCCAGGCCCCCCCCCCATCAACACCTCAATGGGCAAATACGGGTGTACCCCCACGTCCTTGGGGCCTTCCTTGGCCCCCCACTGCAGGTGTACCCTCGCCACGGGCACCTTGACTGGGGATCCGCCCGCCCCTCCAGCTGGGCAATTAGCTGTTCTTTGGTGGACCTCCCAATGCGCAGCCCCCTCTGCCTGCACAGCTCCACCAGGTCGCTCTTAAGGCGTTTAGCATACATCCTCCTGCTGGCCACTCACAGGCCTGTGCTCTCCGCTTTCCACCGTTCCAGGGAGACCCCTTAGTGTGCCAGCCCATCAGGCCACCACCTCTCTGCCAGGGTCGAGCTGCAGACTCCTCCGCCCCTGGGACCGCTCGCTGCGATCCCCCGGGGGACCCTGTTACTGCAAAACTCCTTCTTTCTGGTCATGCACTCCCAGGGGTTAATCGCCCCCTGAAACTGTCTCTTTCTGACTCTTCAGCCCACCTGGTCCCCATCGATCCCCCTTCGTTTTACTGTTCCCCAGTCACTTACTGCAGGAAGCGCCATACACGGGGTGCAGTACATCCCACCACTGCCACCAGTTGTCACGGAGTGTGGGGGGACCCAAGACCCTGCACCCCCGGCTTCCTGCGATTCACCATGACTCTCAGCCAGCCAGTAAAGCAGAAGGTTTATTCAGACGACAGGAACACACTCCAAGACAGGTCTTGCAGGCACAGACAACAGGACCCCCTCAGTTAGGTCCATCTTGGGATCCCAGGGGCACCACAGGCCCACTGGAGGGTGCAGAGCCCCGTCTGGGCTCCCTCCATTACCAGCCAACTCCTGAACCTCTCTCCAGCGTCTCCTCCCCCAGCCTTTGTTCAGTTTCCCGGGCAAATGTGTCACCTGAACTCTAACCCCTTCCTGGGTTCTCACGTTACATGCTCAGGTATCCTCCCTCAAGGCCAGTTTCCCATCCCACAATGCAGACCATCCTAGCCACATTCCCCTGCCTTCCCAGGCCAACACTCCCCACTCAGCATTCAAAGACCACATTAAGAACAGTCCCAGTTCGTCACAAGCACAAACAAGCACAATGACTCCCTCTAATATTCTGCATCTAAAATGGAATTCAAAATGGCAGCTGCTGTTCCTGCATTGGACTAGGAGACTCCTTCACATTTAAAGATGCATACACAGAAAATAGTATGACATCATCTTTCATATACCACAGATTTCTTAACTGATAAACAACAGGTTACACAAAGGGGCATGTTATGGATTAAGTCCCCATACTATGTGATGTGGCAGGGCCAGCCCACAGGAAATAGTAGAAAATAGTTGGAGAACCTGATAGTTTAGCCAGTATTCAGGCCAAACTCCGATTGAAGTCATTCCCCAAATAAAGCCTGCAGAATCTGGCTCACAGTGTTTCTCTGTAAGCAAGATGCTCTGTGAGTTACTTTCCCAGTGAGACCTGTGGAAGGTGGAAGAATGCAATTAAGGCACAGGATTGAGAGTTTCTGTTATTGATGCTGTTGCTGATTTGTGTGAGCTTGAGCAAATCACTTAAGCTATAGAAGTACAATGTATTATTACTATTAGAGTTGGGCTAAACATATTTTCTGTGAATGTTCATTTCAATAAAAAATTGAATTTTCTTTGCCTGTGTTTGCATTCCTTTGTGTTTGTATTTCCTGAATGTTCTAGCAACCAAATTTGTTAGTGGAATGTTTGTGGAAACAACTAATTGCCATGACATTGTATAAAATATTCATGGAAGATGAATGAATTTTGAATTCAGAAACTTGAAACCTGAAACCCGATTTGAAGAGTTACATTCATCTGATTAGAGAACTGAGATGTTACCATGTTACTTATCTAACTAACACAGCTCAAACTTTGAATATCAAATATTTGCAACTAACTGCTTGTAAACACCCTACTGACAGTTATTGCACATGTAATTTTGAATAGTGGATTCATTACAGAAAATCTCATGTTGTTACCGACATAAGAGAGGAAATTCAATACTGGATTTGGTTAATCAATTCTTGCTCTTACACTGTACAGAGGCAGAGTTCTCAGCCCGCATAGCAGTGGGCAACAGGAGGTAAATTACACATGGAAATGTTAATGTTATTTTTAGACTGGTCAGTTTTGGCACCTTTTAAAACATGACTATAGATTTTGGTGTTAAAAGAACTAACATGGCTGCCTTGTCATAATTCAGTCTATTAGCTATTAAACTGCACATTCAATTAAGATAATCTTATTTGCTATAAATAACTTGGCCTCCCCCTCCATATTTCCAATAGACTAACTGATGTTCTCCACTATGGATCTGATAATGACTTCAATGAGTCTCTAGTGATTTAGTTGGTGGTGGTACTGCTTTGAGCAGGGGGTTGGACTGGATGACCTCCTGAGGTCTCTTCCAATCCTAATCTTCTATGATTCCATTGACTTCAGTGGGTTTTGGATTAGACACTATCTGATGTGCTAACTAGCTAGGAATACAAAGTATGATGAGTATAGATTTCTGACAGACCATCTGACATCAGTTTTGGATTTTAAACATGTTTCAGTAATGATGGCAGTGTTTGCAACATTAGATCTGGTGCCCCCTTTATTTTAAAGAAATCTGAAGGACTACATCTGAAATCCAACACCAATCAGATTATCCTTCCTTTTGACATGAAGTGTAGTTTCTAGAGAATGGCTTTCTTCACATTTGGTCTGTCTTCTTTTTTCCTTCTGTAGTTTGGGCCCTTTGGTCAGCAAAGTGAAAGAATATCAGGTAGAAACTATTGTGGACTCTCTGTGTACAAACATGTTATCAGACAAGGAACAACTTCGGGATATCTCCAGCATTGGTCTGAAAACAGTCATCTCAGAGCTGCCTCCAGCATCTACAGGTAAAATTCCTCCCTAAAATCTACTACAGCCTTTAGGAAGCAGAGTTCAGAACCTGGAGGTTTATGGGATTCCCTCTCCCCCTGCCCAGTGCTGTCAGTAATGGTGGGCCCAGGGCTACGGAATTACAATGTAATGAATAAAGAGTTGAAGATGGTAATAAAATTGATGATTAAAGATAGGACTTGAAACAAAACCCTAGATCTTATCACTCGCAAAATGGGGGTGCTTGAAATCTGAACCTTCATCTTCTAACGTTTGCAAATGACCCCTATCTGCAGAATAGTCCAAAATCATAAACCCTGGATTCAAATGTTGTTGCTTGGGGCCATCACTGAGAGAGACTATACTAAAGTCTAGCAGGGCTGCTCACTGTCTGGTTCCCACAAATGGTGAATCTAATGTCTTCTGGATCTTAGCAGCACTGACACATTCACTACCTCCATGTATAGTCTGTTTCACTGCCTGTGTCTTTTTACTATTGACAGCCTCTCCAGGCTGCCTCTTTTGCCCAGTTTCTACAGCCATGGGACAAAACAACGTATTGAGCTCGGTTTCCAGTAAACACAATAGTAGTTCTTCAATAATATATCTCTTAAGTGCACAGAGATTTGTGCTGTCTCTTCAGCAGTTTCTGTGCTTTGATGCCATCTCTCATGCATCTGACAACTCCTCCCTCCCATCCCCCCCCTCCCCCCCCCGCATAGCAGGAGCCAAGGCAGCATTACTATCTTTGACTTTGAGTTGTACTCGATGGAATTATTTTGCATGCAGATAGCTTTCAAGCTCTGTTTACAAACTCTGCTAAATTTTAAATACTTGAGAGCCATCGTTTTAGAGACCTTTCATTGGTGTATGTCACATGAACTGAAATAGTCCTATTGTAGTAACTGGGATTAGATCACCTGAGCCTTCTTCCCAAGGGTTGGGCCTAGTACTCCATATGTGGGGACAGAAGAGGGAGGAGGGGAGACTTCATTGCTTGCTTTCACTTCTGACCCCACTCCATGTGGACATTGGTGCTCAGGTGTTGGATTGGGGTGGGGAGGTGATTGGGGTTGGAAAAAGTGGAGCAGGTCTGCCTGCAGCACATTCTTCTCGATGCAGAAGTTAATGATGTTCCTAGCAGCATTTACTTCTGTTCTGGGCCTGCACCCACCTCAGGGAGGTCATAGTATTGCCTGGGCAGAGGAACCAATAGGAGCATTGCTTTTCAGGCAGCCATGTTACTAGGAAATGGAGGAGCCCAGGCATCACCAGGGAGAAGCAGCCTTCTCCAACATCCCAGTCTCTTTCCTCCCTTCCCCACAAGGGTAGCATTAGTTGACAATTCCACTCCCTTTGCTTTCCTTTGGTGATTTTTGACTGGGAGAGACCATTATGGCCCATAGTAACTTAGCCACCTGCTGTGGACGAGTCCACATGTATGCTGCTGTGCATTATAACCTCTGAATATCAGAGAGGAAAAAGTGGTTTTGAAAACAAAAAGTTGACCAAAGGTCATCTCTGTTCTTAGGTTCCACCATGACAGCCAATGTGTGCAAAAAAATCACGGCCCAGCTAACTGGAGCCATTGGGAAACAAGAGGATGTATCTGTGCAGTTAGAGGCTCTTGACATCCTGTCAGATATGTTGAGCAGGTATGAAAGGATTTCCTCCAAGCAGCTGTGTATGGCGGGGGCTGCACAATGTGTTTGTTTGTGATTTTTGTGCTACTTTGAGGACTAAAACATTAAAGGATTGGGATTGGTGCCAGTTGGGAAGTGTCTGGGCAGGTCTGATTACCTAGATGAGCTAAGAGAATGTATGTATGTATCTTTCTACACTTGGAAGGATACTGGTAGCATTGCAGGATCATAAGGAACTTCTGGGGAGGTAGGAAGGGAGGGGCAGAAAGAAGGAAAAATGTATTTTGGCAGGTATGACCTGGTCTCTCTCAGTTTTTTTTGGCTAGCAGTTTCTCTTATTACATAACGCAAGCATAACTCAGAATGACAGCACAGTGGATAAACTTGGCAGCTGCAGTCAGAATTTTATCACCAAAATAACTGGGCCATGCAAAGGTATGTTGTCAAAATCAAACTCTTGTTTCAGGGACAGGGGGGAAATGGTCACTCCCTGTCTTAGCCAGAGCAACTTTAGATTTCATCTAGAACACACTGTTTTTGCTAGAAATGTGCTTGTCCTCATTTATGTAGTTTCCTTTTTTTGCATTTCAGTTATACCAGCTAAGAGAGCCTTCATGCTGAAGATCTAATTCCTTTTGGGTGTTGCCTCTGTCATTGCAGGTTAGGGGGGATGCTTTACACTTTTCATTCCTCTATCCTGAACTGCCTCCTTCCTCAGCTCACAAGCCCCAGATTGGCTGTGCGTAAGAGAGCCATCATTGCTCTAGGCTATCTGGTTTTGACTTGCAATGGGAATATCTTCTCAGAACTCATGGAGCACCTGCTAGCTGAACTGAAGAGGAATGAGTCTACTTCTACCACAAGAACGTACATTCAGTGTATCGCGGGTATCAGCAGGCAGGCTGGGCACCGCACCGGTAGGTCCAGTAGCTTGGAATGCTATCTACAAAGACATACGCACACATGTTACATTTTTAAAGCTGCTCCTTTTTAGATATAAAAAGAAAGATACTTATTTGGTTTTAATAATAATAATATATGGAGATATCCTATCGCCTAGAGCTGGAAGGGACCCCAAAGGGTCATTGAGTCCAGCCCCCTGCCTTCACTAGGCAGACCAAGTACTGATTTTGCCCCAGATCCCTACGTGGCCCCCTCAAGGATTGATCTCACAACCCTGGGTTTAGCAGGCCAATGCTCAAACCACTGAGCTATCCCTTCCCCCACCCTCTGGTGTGCTAGTAGTTAGCACTCTGCAATTCTTCGCAGGGTTCCCGCTTCTGGTTCTCAGATCTCCACCCAGACCTAAGGGGAAGGCACACTGGATCTCAGTGCTTGGCTGTGCTTCTATAGGGTCTTTCATTTCAAGGTCTTGCAGTATTTCCAAAACACTAATTAATTAATCCTCACAGCGCCCCTTTTTGGAAGCTCAGCATTATTAACTTAATTTTACACATGACGAAATGGAGGCACGGAGTATTCGAGTGACTTGCCAGAGACACTATCTGATCTGGGATTACACCCCCGGAGTTCCTCAGACCATTAGATCATCTCTGTCTCTCCATAACACCTTTGTATGGAAACAGGGTGGTTCTTCTGTTGAAATTGTTTGGCAGGCTGTTCACGATGCATAACCAGTGAGATCCAGGTAAAGAATGCTCTGCCAGGCATTGGAACTGACTGGCTGGTAACTAGGCTCTCACTTTACCAGTCAGCTCAAGGGGGAAACAATTTTCCTTGCTGTTTACTTTGTCTCTTTCAGGAGAATATCTGGAGAAGATCATCCCATTAGTTGTTCGGTACTGTAACGTGGAGGATGATGAGCTGAGGGAATACTGCTTTCAGGCCTTCGAGTCTTTTGTGAGAAGGTGTGTGCCCTCAAGAGTAATCTGTGCTTTATTTCTGTTTCATTGCCCTTCTCTGGGAAGTGCATGTGCAAAGGGGTCTGAGGAAAAACTAAGCTGAGTGGAATATTTTCCTAAATGCATTATTGTGGGAGAGAAAGAGATACAATATCAGTCCAGGAACAAAATCCATCCCTACAAAGTTGGGCTATTCATCTAGCACCTTGAATGTATGAGGTATTTTACCAAATATGTGAGAGAATAGGTTCTTGACCCAGGAGTCTACAATGATATTTGTGAATGATACAGGTATCGTAAGTGGCTGTTTAATACCCACTCTGATTGAACTTCACTTACTGCAGGTTCTTGGAGGACATTTGAGTCCTTCAGGTGACTGGGAAGGAGTTGGCTCAGACTTTTGATGTCTGTAGAAAGGGTGGGAGATGGGAATGGTGCTCTTGAGAAGGGACTGCTGCGAAGCAGTCTTCATACACTAATTCTGATGAGATGGTTGGCCTTGAGGAGAAGTGTTAGAGAGCTGCCTAAGAGGGGAGTGGGGACTGAATTTGTGGGGGGCATATATTTTTTTTGTTTTAAAGGGAGAATCTCAGGTAGTGGAGAGTGAGAGTCTGAAGCTCACTTCTTGGAGTCTCACATGGGTACATGACCCTGCTTCATGCACTATGGTGAAAGGGAAATTTTACAGTTGAATGCATTTCAGTAATATGTGTGTATAGTTGTGTGAAACACTTTGGGATCTTGTGGGATGAATTATGCTGATTAACTGGAAATAAGTAATTTTTATATCAATCTTAGGCTTTGTTTTTGTCTTGCTAGGTGTCCAAAGGAAATTGGCCCTCACATCCCTAGTGTGATGGGATTGTGCCTGAAGTACATAACTTATGACCCAAATTACAACTATGACAATGAGGAGGAGGAGGAAGAGGAGGAAATGATGGAAACTGAAAATGGGGAGGATGAAGAGCAAGGTGCCTGCTTGTGAGGATGACTATGCTTAGCAGAACTGTTGACATAGTATCCAAGGGGTCCAGTTCTCCCCTCCTCACTCACACTATATGGCATTACCTTCTTCCTCACGACGTCTGCATTGACCCAAACTAGTGCACAGCTGCTTAGTTCTGTCAGTGCTGTAATTATAACGATTTCCAAACCTGGGACTTTACTGTTGTGTCTTTCCTGATCCACGTGTCACAGGCATCTGTTTTCATGGGAGGATGGCATTTGCTAGAACTGACACCATAAACTAGCCTGGCAGAGAGCAAGACTGAAGAGATGCTGCCTCTGCTGTTGTCAGTGAATGCAGGTTCCTGGCACAGCATGCCCACAGTTCACCAGCCCTAGCACTGGTGTATCTCGATTAGCTGCTGCTCTGTCGCTGTGATTGCCCAAATTCAAAACAATCCCCCCCAAATGCCAGTGCTGGTTGCAGTCTGCTAAATGATGCTCAGACTTCCATTTCCTGCATTTGAGTGAGGCTATTTTATATGCATACTACAAGCAGGCAGGCATCAACTCTATGTCTACACAGCAGCTGTGAGGGTACTTCCCAGCGTGGAGAGACAGACAGTGCTACCTCTGCTTGTGTGCTACAAATAGCAGTGTGACAGTGGTGGCATAGGCAGCAGCTCAAGCTGGCCGCCTGAGTACATGCCCAGGAGGTCAGATGGGATTGTATTCGGGTGGCCAGCCTCAGCCACCTCTTACATTGCTGCAGCCACACTGCAATTTTTCGGTGCTAACTCAAGCAGAATAGTGCATATCTGTCTACCTGAGCTGGGAAGCATCCTCCCAGTTGCTTTGTAGACATTTCCTGGGGCTCTTGGACCCTCCCCTGATGGTTTTTTATATATCTGGTGGAACTGGTGACTTTAATGCAGCTGCGTGTCTGTATTCCTGCCTGTAGGGATTGTTTAGTGCTAGCAGCTCTGTCATGTATGAAGAGGGGAACTCCTAGTAGCCAATATACAGATTTTGAATACATCCTGCTGAGGCACTGCATACCAAACTCATACCCAAACAGAGCAGTGTAAAATAGTGAAACTAAATATAATCCAAAAAAATAAAAAAAGGCCTTGCTACCTTCGGGCTGACATTAGTTACAACTGACACCGCCTCTGATCCAGGTCTTTTTCAGTAGCTTCTTTTTAAAGGAGTGGGGTGAGGGATAGATTGAGGTGAGCGTGTGGAGAGAACAAGTTTCATGCTCTAGGCCCAGGTCGCATCAGTTGTGCACTTAATACATTTCAGGTATTGAATGAGTTCCACAATGTGCCAGTTCTGTCGCTGCACAGCGTGTCATGACTCAGAGTAGAAGCTAGAATAATTCAAAGTAAGGCACAAATGTTTAATGGTGAGGGGAGTTAACCATTGGAACAGCATCCGAAGGGATGTGATACCTTTTCAAGTTCGGATGCCTTTCTAAAAGAGATTCTCCTGCTCAACCACAAGTCATGGGGTAAAATGCAGAAATTGTGAAGTTCTGTGACCTGTATTATGCATCATAATGGATTGCCCTAATGGTCATTTCTGGCCTTAAAATAAATGGAACTCGAGACCTTATCCCCCCTTCAAAACACAAGCCCTTACAACATGAGCTAAAGTGGACTCTCCAGTAGCTGTAGTTAACATTAGTGAGACCTTCAGGCACTAGAGGTCCATGGTATCCAATACATAGTGAATCAGTCGGACATTTTATCCACCACAGGGCAGCGGTGACACATACAAGCCACTATAATGCACTGGGTTCTGATGCCTGACTGGAAATTTTCCAGAATAACCCAAATCTGATTTTTCCCAGAAACATGTTAATTATTGGCATCTGTTTATCTCGTGTTCACTTTTGAATTCAATAGGAGGAGAAATGACATGCGAGAGGGAAAGTCGGGGGCATGTGGTGATTCTCTACTTGTGTTTCTCTTGTAACGTGGTGTGTTTTTCCCCACTCACTGTTTCCAGAGAGTGACGATGAGTACAGCGATGATGATGACATTAGCTGGAAAGTTCGCAGGTCTGCGGCTAAGTGCCTGGAAGCCATTGTCGGTACCCGCCATGACCTCCTTCAGGATTTCTACAAGACTCTATCCCCGGTTTTGATTGGCAGATTCAAGGAAAGAGAGGAGAATGTCAAAGCCGACATCTTCTGTGCTTATATCTCTTTGCTGAAGCAAACGCAGCCTATACAGAGCTGGCTACATGCTTCAGATGCAGGAGGCAAGGAAGAGATACCCCTCACCATGCTTCAGAACCAGGTGAGTGAGAAAGTGGTAGGCCAGATTAAGTTGAATAGGAGTGAAAAGAACTGGAAGACATGTCCTCAACAAATGTGTGCAATAGCTCAGCCAGGGAACATGGCTATCAGACAGGGCCGCCCAGAGAGGGGGGCAAGTGGGGCAATTTGCCCCGGGCCCCGCAGGGGCCCCCATGAGAGTTTTTTGGGGCCCCTGGAGCGGGGTCCTTCACTCGCTCCGGGGGCCCCGGAAAACTCTCGTGGGGCCCAGGCCCCCGGAGCTTCTTCCGCTCCGGGTCTTCGGCGGCAATTCGGCGGCAGAGGGTCCTTCCGCCCCGGGACCCGCCGCCGAAGTGCCCTGAAGACCTGCGGAGGGGGGTTCTTCCGCCCTGGGACCCGCCGCCGAAGCGCCGGGTCTTCGGCAGCAATTCGGCGGCAGGGGGCCCCTGCCGCCGAAGACCCTAGGCCCCCTGAATCCTCTGGGCGGCCCTGCTATCAGAAGGATCTTGTCTCTTAGTAAGAGTAGTATAAGGAAGATGGAAAGCTTTTCCGCCCCTGCTTGTTTGATTCTTGGATTTATAGCCACATTTCAGAAGATCTGTTGTTTTCAGGTCCTGTGTCCACTCCAGATTTTCAGTAAGGTTGTAAAATTGTTGACGTCACATAGTCTGTGTCTACACACGGAACGGTTAATGTGTTTTCCAGCCATGTGGAGGTACTCTACCACAGGCAGAACTGTAACACAATTTTCAAGCTATAACTGAGTTCTGGTATGGTGGTCTTGTTTTGTAGATGGGATGGCCTAACTGTGTGTCTGCATAACAGGGTTAGCCAGTCCTCTTATCTCTCAGGTCACTGTGTAGGAGGACATCCCAAAGTGCATCCTCTGTTCGTTGTGCCAAAAACAGAGGCAGAATGGGATATCTGCCCAGGTTTACCCAGAATGGGCTCATACTGTGCAGGATGGTAGGAGGGGACAGGCTCATCGGGTTGCGCCAGGAAAAATACATCTGTGTTTAATGTGTGAAATCACGCACACAAGCTGTAACCATGAACGTGTCACATCGTGGTTATACCTAATGTATCCCAGTTCTGTCTGTAGCATCTACTGTAGGATACAGTTGAAATCATGCTAGTAGCTGGGCTACACTGGGTGTTGAATTCGGTTCAAGCACTGTTCCTGCTAAACTAGGTTAAGACACTGTCTGGCCAGTGCCAACAGGGTGAGACTTTTTAAAACAATTGAGTTCTCTGGAATTGTACTTAAGCGTGGATGAAAGATCCATTTTACAACAGGGCTGTGTCTACATTAACTATTTTTGAGAAATCTCCCTCTAATGCAGCTCCCCAGGTGACAGTAAGAATGGGAGTGCAAGTGGAGTTGCTGCAATGATTCAGAGCAGGTCTAGAAAACATTGTGATCAAAATGCCAAAGCCTCATCAAGAGTAGTTTCCCAGTAAAAAAAACTGGAGTAGATGAGGTCTTGGAGGAAGGGGCAAATCCCGGTATAACCAGATTTTTAGACCAAACAAAAAACTCAATGTGCTGAAACCATTTTTAACTGTCTGCATGGTTCTACAGTTTGGCTCTGGCCACCCAACCCAGAATTATAGCACCTTTGAACCCCATGATGTCAGCTTCTTAACAGTTGTTAAACCTGGTTAATTTCATAGTGTAGATAGGACCACAATGTTTAAATGGCTGATGCTAGCATGCTCAGCGAGAGTTTCCTTGACCATTGTAGACAGGGACCTTTCCCTCATGTGATCCGTGCTAGGAAAGCTATCTAATTGACCTACCTTCCCCACGCCCACCCTATGATTCTCAGAAAAATATCAATCCATGCCGGACAGGGAAGCCATGCTAAGAACTATTGTACCAACAGCCATTTCAACTGTGTTTCAGCAGGATGGTTAACACTAAGCTAATCATAGTGTGGCCACTCCCTTAGTGATCACCATGACTGTTGGTAGCTTACAGGAGGAAAATGTGCTGGAAGAATGTTGTTAACTCTTGAAATGTGTACTTTTAAAATTAGCCATAGCTGTAGCATGGCGGCATGTTTATAATTGTTTTGACTCCTGTAGCAGCAACAATAAACCAAAAGAGTGTCCTGAAGTGAACCCAGGGCCACTGAGTGGGATAATCTGTGCCAGGCATACCTGCAAACGGCTGCGAAGGGGTTTGCAGACACTAGGGTACCACCTCAGTCATTGTGTAAAATCCATCGGCTGTTGTGGCAATTGCTCCAGTTAAGCAGACGCGTCATTGTTCAGGAACCCATTGAATAAATTACTGCACAAACATATCAGATTTAGGCCATCAGAAGTCAGATAAATTTCGGATGCAATGTATAGGTGTGGCAGAGCATTAACACTGTATCGGGCTCTGATCATTATAGGAGCCATTAGCTAGTGTTTCATAATATCTTTGTATGCTTGTGTTCTTGTAACTCAGCAGGGTACACACTTCACAGTTAATTGAACTAAATAAACGTTAGAAGCCATGGCTTTTTTTTTTACCAATTTTGTAAATTCTGAAATACGCTAAGGGGGTACTGTCAACATACTTTAGCAATGTAGGAATGACCAGACCAGACCAGGGCTCCATCTAGCCAGTATCCTGTCTCCGATAGTGGCCAGTCCCAGGTGCTTCAGAGGAAGATGAAAGAAATACTGTAGTCAGTTATTATGGAATAAGGTGCTCATGAGAAAACAGCTTGCTAGCCCACATCAGTTAGCGGTTGTCTTTTACCCTGAAGCAGAAGGATTTATATCCTTTCCAAAATGTAGTTTTCTGCCCATTTAAAGTAACTGATGTAAATAAATTCAATATTTAAAAAAGAAAATATCCGTGTGGCTAATAACTTATACCTTGTCCTCTAATTGGTTCTGTGTGGGTGGGCTTTGCTGGAGCTCTGCAGAGGTCCACTTGTTCAGATCTAATTGCAGGATCAGGTCCTTAAATTTCTTTCAGGATTAATATTTAACTTCTAGCCTACTCTTCACCTTTGTTCAACTCAGACAGTTGAAACTTGACTGGTCAGTTTCACTTCCGTCTCCTTGTTAGAGAAGCATCCAAGCTGATCACTACGCAATGCTGCTGTGTTTTGAGGTTGTGGCACTAGAGGAGAAGCTTTGCTTTAAAATATTTTCATAGAATTAAAAAGAAAAAACTTAAAATATATGAATAGAAGAGTTTAAATAGCCACCCCTTCATTCCACACTCCCTCTCTCTCTCTCTCACTCACTCAGTCCCTAATTTACTGTCCAGAGTCTCCCTTTAATAAACCATTGAACGTATTCATTTTTGATCGCTCTCTCTTCTCACACTGAATTATTAATGTGTGTAGCTAAGCTGGGTAAACTGCTGTGCTAGCATAGCTCTGTGTCAAAAAGGCCTTGGTTACCTATGAGGCTTTTTTTTTTTTCCTTTTCGTCTTGCTTTCTAAAACTGCAGGTTCCAAACATAGTCAAGGCCTTGCACAAGCAGCTCAAAGAGAAAAGCATCAAATCGAGGCAAGGGTGCTTCAGTCTCCTTACAGAACTGGCCAATGTTCTTCCTGGCTGCCTGGCAGATCACATCTCTGCGTTAATGCCTGGTAAAACTGGTTTGTTGGCTGGGAGATGGTAGGGAGCGGTTGTCTCAGTGCTATAAGGTTTCTAAATGACGTGTGTTTCTCTTTCCTGCCTTTTAAAAAATGTCTGGATGTTTATAAACACTAAAAAGGTACAGGGTCTGCTCCTGCTGCCACTGGAGTCAATTGACTTTGAGCTCAGGATTGGAGCCATAGCAGTGACATTTTCTATTTTTCTTTTAATCTCATGGAACATTTTTAAAATGTTTATTGGGGGAGGGTTTTATTTGCAGGCCCACAAGTTTTTTCACCCAACTTTCCCTCCTTGTAAATTAGTGAAGGGTGCACATCGAAGAATGTTGAAATACTCATAACATTGAGGTCCTACCAAGACCTTGGGCGTGTCCTTACTGTAAATGTTTAGGGAAACTGCCTTTTCAATACCCCCTGGCCCTGATCATCCTATGACCTTCAATTCCTGTATGTTTACATGAGACAACAGAAAATATGAACAATAAATTGCATTGGGGGTGGTAAATGGGACTCTTGGAAATACTTTACTGATGGCTCATCTGAAAAACAATTTTCAGACTAAATCATAGGAGTTAGCTATGGAAAAGACCCATTAGTGCATCCAGTCTATCTCTCTGCCAATGCAGGATTATTCTCTAAAGTACATTTTTTCTAACATTTTTGTCCAGTCTAATTTTGCAAAGCCCAAGCGGTTGAGTTTCCACTCCTTTCTTTGAGATTTTCCACAGCTCGACATGTCTCACTGGCAGGAGTTCCTGGTGTTCAGCTAGATTTTCCCTTTTCTTAATTTAATCTTATTACTTGTAGTTATAACCCTGTGTACTCACTAACTGGAGAGCTATAAAACCACCTGTCAGTATTTGTAGGGTGATCTGGGGAGGAATTATTTAAAGTGCTTGTAAAATACTTTTGTAGCTCTCCAGTGCAGCCATGTGGACTGGCTATATTCTGACTTGCCACTTAGCTGAAACCATAAACAGCTACTGTGAGAATGCATGTGTATCAAGTTATGTCCACACTAGGAGCTTATGCCAGCAGAGCTCTGTTGGTCAGGGGTGTGATGAGGTATAATCCCTTACTGACATAGCTATGCTTCTACCTGTATAGATTGTTTTTCTTGTCGGGGGTGGCTTTACTATACTGGTACAAAGCAAAGCTTTGTTGGTATAACTGTGTCCACAATAGTAGTGCTTTGTCAATATAGTATATTGGGATTCCTGTATTGGTGAAGCACTCCTAGTGTAGATATGGTCTCAGTGGGGTGGAGCAAAGGAAACTATTTGGATTTGTATCCAACTATTTTAGAATTTGTTTTTTAATCTTTGTGAAATCATTTGAAGAAATAAGATAATATATGTTAATGTCTCCCCTGAACAGGTATTATTTTCTCCTTGGCTGATAAATCCAGCTCCTCCAACATGAGGATTGATACACTGTCTTTCCTTCATGTTCTTCTCTGCAACCACCAGCCAGAAGTATTTCATCCCCATATTAAGGCACTGCTACCTCCAGTTGTGACCTGTATTGGAGACCCCTTTTATAAGATCACGTCCGAAGCTTTGCTGGTCACTCAGCAGCTTGTGAAAGTTATTCGGCCCTTGGACAAATCTTGTGCATTTGATGCCAAGCCCTATGTGAAAGACCTTTTTTCTGGTACTCTAAAGAGACTGAAAGCTGCTGATATTGATCAGGAGGTGAAAGAACGGGCTATCTCTTGCATGGGACAGATCGTCTGCAATCTTGGAGACCATTTAAGTGGTGATCTCCCGCCAACCTTGAAGATTTTTCTAGAAAGGCTCAAAAATGAAATAACCAGACTAACAACAGTCAAAGCATTAACCTTAATTGCTAGTTCTCCACTGAAGATAGACTTAAGACCTATTCTAGGGGAAGGATTCCCCATTCTAGCTTCCTTCTTGAGAAAGAATCAACGTGCCTTGAAACTGAGTACTCTGACAGCTCTGGACATATTAATTAAGAACTACAGCGATAGCCTCAAGCCTGCCATGGTTGAGTCTGTGCTGACAGAGCTTCCTGCTTTAATTAGTGAGAATGATTTGCATGTTTCTCAGGTGGCTATCGTGTTCCTTACTACCTTAGCTAAGGTTTACCCATCTTCCTTATCCAAGATAAGTGGTTCAGTTCTTTCTGAACTCTTTCAGCTTGTCCACTCCCCTTTGCTACAAGGAGGAGCACTGAATGCCATCATAGACTTCTTTCAAGCTTTGGTTATAACAAAGACAGCCAACATGGGTTATGCAGAGCTGATGAAACAGCTAACAAGCCCCATGTATTCAAGTCCTGGTGGGGCGTCTGTGACTTTACATAAACAAGCCTATTACTCTGTAGCAAAGTGTGTGGCAGCCCTTTCATCAGCATGTCCAAAAGAAGCCACCAGGGTAGCGAGCCAGTTTATTCAAGATGTGAAGAACCCCAAGTCCAGTACTGCTGTTAAAATGCTAGCCTTCCTTTCGCTGGCAGAGATGGGTCGCACCATGAACCTAAGTGCTCAGAAGGAGCTTAAAACAGTAATACTGGAAGCATTTGCTTCTCCCAGCGAAGAGGTGAAATCAGCAGCTTCCTATGCTCTGGGGAACATCAGTGCTGGAAATCTTAAGGAATATCTTCCCTTTATGCTGAAGGAAATTGGAAGCCAGCCCAAGAGACAATACTTGCTACTCCATTCTCTAAAAGAAGTCATCAGCTCCTCCCCAGCAGATGGCCTCAAACCTTATGTGGAAGATATTTGGGCTCTGCTTTTCAACCACTGTGAGTGCACAGAGGAGGGGACACGAAATGTGGTTGCCGAATGCTTGGGGAAACTGGCCCTAGTGAATCCATCCCAGCTGCTGCCCAGGCTGAAAAAGCAGCTGTCATCAGGTAATGGGAAGGACGAGGATAAGAATGGTAAAAGGCCTAGGGAAATGTTTTTGTTCGCTGTGTAAACATCTTGTAGAGTCCTATCTTTTAATATCTTAATGTAGTATAGCTGTAGTTGGAGGGAGCAAAGCCAGGCTGGAGAGATCAGCGAAAGATTAACCAAAAGAAGTGTCTTTGAAGGAATGCAGAGTTGTGTGGTGCATGGTATTAACAAGGATGTTACAAGAATAGGGGGCTGCGTGACAAGAGATTGTGTTGGAGGCAAGATTTGGACATGTGATGTGATCTGATCCAGTATGGCATTCTCTATTCCTTTATCCCTTTATTACATTTCCCCTGAGCAGCATGTTTTCTAATCCAAACACATGTAAAGAGTAGGGCTGTCAAGCGATTAAAAAAATTAATCATGCGATTAAACAATAATAGAGTACCATTTATTTAAGTAGTTTTGGATATTTTCTACATATTCAAATATATTGATTTCACTTACAACACAGAATACAAAGTGTTCAGTGCTCACTTTATATTTATTTTTTATTTCAAATATTTGCATTGTAAAAAAACCAAAAGTACTGTAATATTTTTCAGTTCACCTAATACAAGTACTGTAGTGCAATCTCCTTTATCATGAAAGTTGAACTTACAAATGTAGAATCATGTACAAAAAAAAACCTGTTTTATTTTTGAATGAAATGTAAAACTTTAGAGCCAACAAGTTCACTCAGTCCTACTTCTTGTTCAGCCAGTCGCTCAGCCAAACAAGTTTGTTAACATTTGCAGGAGAGAATGCTTCCTGCTTCTTGTTTACAATATCACCTAAGAGAGAACAGGCATTCGCATGGCACTGTTGTAGCCGGCATTGCAAGATATTTATGTGCCAGACACACTAAAGATTCATATGTCCCTTCACGCTTCAATCACCATTCCAGAGGACATGCTTCCATGCTGATAATGGGTTCTGCTAGATAACCATCCAAAGTAGTGCGGACCGTCGCATGTTCATTCTCATCATCTGAGTCAGATGCCATCAGCAGAAGGTTGATTTTCTTTTTTGGTGGTTCGGGTTCTGTAGTTTCTGCATCGGAATGTTGCTCTTTTAAGGCTTCTGAAAGCATGCGCCACACCTTGTCCTTCTCAGAATTTGGAAGGCACTTCAGATTCTTAAACCTTGGGTCGAGTGCTGTAGCTATCTTTAGAAATCTCACATTGGTACCTTCTTTGCGTTTTCTTTGCAGTGAAAGTGTTCTTAAAACGAACAACATGCTGGGTCATCATCCGAGATTGCTATAACATGAAATATATGGCAGAATGCGGGTAAAACAGACCAGGAGACATACAATTCCTCCCCAAGGAGTTCAGTCACAATTTAATTAATGAATTATTTTTTTAATGAGCATCATCAGCATGGAAGCATGTCCTCTGAAATGGTGGCCGAAACATGAAGGGGCATATGAATGTTTAGCATATCTGGCATGTAAATACCTTGCCATGCCAGTTATAAAAGTGTCATGCAAACGCCTGTTCTCACTTTCAGGTGACATTGTAAATAAGAAGAGGGCAGCATTATTGCCCGCAAATGTAAACAAACTTGTTTGTTTTAGCGATTGGCTGAACAAGAAGTAGGACTGAGTGGACTTGTAGGCTCTAAAGCTTTACATTGTTTTGTTTTTGAGTGCAGTTATGTAACAAAAACATCTACACTTGTAAGTTTCACTTTCACAATAAAGAGATTGCAGTACACTACTTGTTTGAGGTGAATTGAAAAAATACAATTTCTTTGCCATTTTTACAGTGCAAATATTTGTAATAAAAAATAACAATATAAAGTGAGCATTGTCTACTCTGTGTACTATTGTAATTGAAATCAATATATTTGAAAATGTAGAAAACCATCCAAAAAGATTTAATAAATTTCAATTGGTATTCTGTTGTTTAACAGTGTGATTAAAACTACAATTAATCATGACTAATTTTTTTAATGCGATTGTTTTGAGTTAATCGCGTGAGTTAACTGCAATTAATTGACAGCCCTAGTAAAGAGCATACTGTGTAAATGTACACACATTTTTCTATGTTCCCTCTTTGTTGCAGGTTCCCCGCATGCACGAAGTACTGTAGTAACTGCAATCAAATTCACAATTTCAGATCAGCCACAGCCTATTGACTTACTTCTTAAAGGTTGCATAGGTGAGTTTCAATTCCTATCGAAATCTTGTGAGCTCTGCACATGAGGTCTGGTACACTATCAATGGCCCTACCACTGCCCTATTTTGTACTGCAAGTAAGATATTTTTCAAATTGATTTGAGACTAATTTAACCCCAGAGAAATGTAGATGAAAAAGATCTAGAGTTCCATGCTGCGGTTGCAGAGTGAGTGTTAGTATATGTTCTGGTCTTCCTCCTTCAGGTATGTGTGTCACTCATGAATGGAAACTATGAATTTAGTGGAGAATGAAACCCCTGTGATTCTGGCTTCACAGACAAGTGTCTTGTAAAATATTTCTTAGGTTGGACACCCCTGTCTCTGCATCTGAGAGCTATCAAAGAGAAACTGCAAAAACTCTGCTTCAGAGACATCTAGGCTGAGCATCGAAAAGAAACTTCCTCTGCAAAAACTAAGGCTTCTACTTGGACCCTCAGATGAAGTCACTGGTGGCTAGCATCACATTGGTATTTCTATACCCCTGATGTAGCCTGTTGCCTCAAATAGTTTAAATCCTATCCCAGAAAAAGGAAGGGAAAATAGATCTAAATGCATCACTATGTATAAGCTTTGCTTCTAGAATTATTTTTAATAATGGTGTATAAGATTTCTTCATATCCTGGCTCCTTCAAATATCATATGTTACTCTGAGGATCAGCAGTAGATAGATCTTGAAGAAATACTAAAACATTGCATTTAATGCTGTCAAACAAATGTTATGTTATTGTCCTGCAGGTGACTTCTTAAAGACTCTTCAGGATCCTGACTTGAATGTTCGACGTGTTGCTTTAGCCATGTTTAATTCTGCTGCTCACAATAAGCCTTCTTTAATCCGAGACATGCTAAACACGGTCCTACCCCACTTATACAATGAAACTAAGATCAGAAGGGAACTGATACGGGAGGTACGTAGACTAGTGCTGCTGCTGCATGAGTTCTGTATGTCAATGTCTTGGTCAACATGGAATTGACAGGAATATGCTATGATGCTCTCATGAGCAAATAGTTGGGTGGAACCCTTGGGGCTCAGGTGGGTGGGAGAAGAACATCTAGTAGGCATTAAGTTGGTAGCCCAGATGTGGCAGTAGGGAGCCTTCCTCACTGATAGTGACCAGGTGTATCATTCTTTCCTTTTAAGGTAGAAATGGGACCGTTCAAGCACACAGTGGATGATGGCCTTGATGTGAGGAAAGCTGCCTTTGAGTGCATGTACTCACTGTTGGAAAGCTGCCTTGACCGACTGGACATCTATGAATACTTGAACCACGTGGAAGATGGACTTAAGGATCATTATGACATTAGGGTAACATCCTCTCCTTATCTGTTCAAGAGTAGTGGAAGTAACTGGTTTTGATCTTATTTACTACACTGAAGGCCAGGGCTCAGATTGCGCCGATGTGTGATGGTGCAGTGCCTGGCACCCTTTTCATGCTGCTTTCTTGTTCTCTAGTATTTAGGCTTCCTCTTATTTTAAAAAAAGGTTACTTGCTGTTACAGTTGCTGCGCTGGCCTTGAAAACATAACCCATGTGCAACTGATGTACTGCTGTCTGCATCAGTTTGCAAAACCTGAAACAATGGCTCTGAAAAGTGTGACATGCCACAGTCAAGGAAGAAGGCCATATTGGTTTAAAAATCTGATCTGGTTTAGAGGGGAAGTGAAAGCAGTTATGAAATATAATATATATAACAAATGGAAGAAAAAGGAATTTGATAGTAATGCATATAAATCAGAAGCTAGGAATTGTAGAAAATGTATAAGGGAAGCAAAGGGGCAGGAGAAATCTATTGCCAGCAGAGTTAAGGACATTAAGAGAGAGTATTTTAAGTATATGAGGAACAAAAATAATTCTGACAATAGTACTGGTCCATTACTAGATGGAAATGATAGTTATCAATAATAATGCAGAAAAGGCAGAAGTGTTAAATATTTCTGTTCTGTATCTGAGGAAAAAAACAGATTGCCTCATCATATGATGATGGTGACACTCTTTCCCTTCCTCTAGTATCGCTGGAGGATGTTAAACAGCAGCTTCTTAAGTCAGACATTTTGAAATCTGCAGGCCCAGATAACTTGTATGCAAGAGTTTTAAAAAGCTGGCTGTGGAGCTCACTGGATGGTAATGTTGATTTTCAGTAAGCCTTGGATATCGATCCTGGGCAAGATAATGGAGCAGCTGATATGGAACTCAATAAAGTATTAAAGGAAAGTAATAAAATTTAATGTCAATCAACATGAATTACTGGAAAATAGAACTTGTCAAACTAACTTGATACCTTTTTTTTTTTTTAGTGAGATTACAAGTTTAGTTGATAAAGGTAATTAGCATTTGTAAGGCATTCGACTTGGTACTGCATTACATTTTGATTAAAAAACTGTAACGATATAAAATTAACAATGGCTCATGTTAAATGGACTAAAAGCTGGCTAACTGATAGGTCTCAAAATATTACTGTAAACGGAATCGGCGAGTGGGTGTGTTTCCAGTAGGAGTTTCCAGAGGGGTCTGTTCTTGGCCCTACTCTGTGTAACACTTTTATCAGTGACCTGAAAGCATAAAATCATCACTGATGAAGTTTGCAGATGACACTCGGGGGAGCAGTAAATAATGAAGAGGATTGGTCACTGATTCAGAGTGATCTTGGTTGCTTGGTAAACTAGACACAAGTAAACAACATGTGTTTTAATACAGTTACATGTAAATGTATACACCTAGGAACAAAGAATATGGGCCTTACTTATAGGGCGGGAGACCCTATCCTGGGAAGCAGTGACTCTGTAAAAGATTTGGAGGTCATGGTGGATAATCAGCTGAACATGAGCTGCCAGTGTGAAGCTGTTGCTAAAAGAGCTAATGTGACCCTTGGATACATAAACAGGAATCTTTAGTAGGAGTAGAGAGGTTGTTTTATCTCTGTATTTGTCACCGGTGTGACCCGCTGCTGAAATACCATGTTCTGTTTTGGTGCCCACGATTCAAGAAGGATGCTGAAAAATTGGACAGGGTTCAGAGAACCCTGGGTTATTTTTTTTTTTTTTAGAGAAGAGCCATGAGAATGATTAAAAGATTAGAAAATCTGCCTATAGTGATACAGACACAAGGAGTTCAATCTATTTAGTTTAACAAAGAGAGGGTTAATGGGTGACTTGATTACAGTCTATAAGTACCTACATGGGGAACAAATATTTGATAATGGGCTCTTCGATCTACAAGAGAAAGGTATCATGAGATCCAGTGGCTGAAAGTTGAAGCTAGACAAATTCAGATTGGAAATAAGGCATAAATTTTTAACAATGAGAGTAACAATTGGAACAGTTTACCAAGGGTTGTGGTGGATTCTCTCACTGACCATTTTAAATCAGAGTTGTATGTTTTTGTCTAAAAGATACATGTTAGGAATTATTCTGGGGAAGTTCCGTGGCCTAGGCTATACAGGAGGTCGGAGTAGATGATCACAGTGGTCCCTTCTGGCTTTGAAATCTATGAATTTTGTGTGGATGCAATTGCACTAGAATAAATTGTTCATACTGGTACAGCTTTTTAGAAATAAGCTATGCTTATGTAAATACTTGTGTATTGGTTCAGCTCTGTCCACATTAGTTTTACTATATGAACTTCTGAACAGTTTTCAATCCTTCTATTATTCTTTTAGGGCTGGTCTACACTCAATTTATTGTCACTGGCATCTCTTACAGGCAAAGCTTGTAAGAGTACTATCTTTTTCCCTCTGGCCCCCTTCAAATTTGACTTCTGCTGAGGGCCAGATCCTGCAGTACTCAGTGGGGCAAAACACCCACTGACGTCAAAAGATAAGTCTTAAGGGCTGCAGGATTTGGCCTCTGTTTTTAAATACTCAGAAGGGTCCCGTGTATTCTGTAATGCTTTGGAATTTAATGCATGCTTATTTTCTAGAATCTAAACCTTTCTTTTGTCTAAAAGACATACCCTTTATGAGTGCAAAGAAAACCATCCGACAGAGAACAATGCAATGTGATGCAGTGATTTGTCTGAAATTGTTGCAATAGAGTGCATGGGGACTTGATAGAAGGGTTCTGGGTTCGAGGGGGATCTGAGAGTATTTTAAATCAGCCTTTTAAAAAAAATCCTCTAGATGTTGACTTTCATCATGCTGGCTCGACTCTCCACACTGTGTCCTAATGCAGTTCTACAAAGGCTAGAGCGATTGATTGAACCCCTGCGGGCAACCTGCTCTACTAAGGTAAGATTAAATGAAAGCTTCAGTTGAGGGTCTGCGATTTTGGAAAAAAGTTAGTACTATGCTTCTGTGTGCAATAGAGATTTTCCAAGATCCGGAAAGTCTACAAGCACCACTGCTTTGGTACTGCAGTCTGGGTCTTAATCCCTGGTAAAGGCAAGAATTTCACATTTGTAAGAAAACAAAAATTAAATGTTTCTGAAAGGTATGGTGCCTTAGACCATGTCAGAACGTGCTGAAAATGAGCCAATTTGGGGCCTACAATATCTAAAATATTTGTTATGGAATGGAATTTTTGTCACAAGTTCTTAAAAACTAGACCTTTGCAGAAAATATTTAAAGTAATAAATGGTACTGTGGTCTTGAGATTAAACTCAACCTACTTAAATCATAGTTTGCTTATTTCCATACTTGCAGTAAATAGCACTCAAGATCATTTGAGTTTTGAGACTTCAATTGTGGTTCTGCTCTGAAAAAATGACTATAAAAATAATGTTGTGATGTTCCATGTTTATGGGCTTTGAAATATTTCTATATCAGACTTGCTCAATTACTAAATAAAAGGATGGGTTTTCAAACTGCCATCCCTGCAAAGTCAGATTGCATGTTCCAACCAGTAACAAATATTCTACAATAGGAACTAAAACAGCTCTGCTGATGTGCAAGCCACAATAGAATCCAGCTCCCTCTCCCATAGCTGTGTTGGCTTTGCAGGTGTAAAAAAAACGAATACAAAGCAAATTTATTTTCAGGAAAGTATTCAGCATGCATATAGCAGGGTGATGTTTAGTTGCCATTTTTACCTAATTACAGACTTTATGGTGAAGAGACATTAAAACCAAGCAGTGAAAAAGTAACCACAGCTGCTAGATTTCATGTAATAGTATTAACTTGACATATAGGAGGAGCAATTATAATTGAGGTCATGAATACCTAGTCACCTTGGCTGCCAATAGGAAATTTAGTTTTGTTGATTAGTTTGGTCAGGTGTATTGTACTGTACCTAGAATTTATTATTTTAGATGTGTAACTTAAAGTGATGTATGCATGTAGCACTTGCTAATGGAGATGTGTGTAGGTATCAAAGCAGAAATAGCCTTTTGTGAATACATGTACATAATTTAGCTTGCTCATAATCATCTTAATGATAAGTACAACTACTGTGGGCATTTTCAACAATGCTCAGTGTCCGTTTAATTCTGCTCTGTCTGAATCAGTTAAGTCCATATGGATTGCTTTTGGGAAAAAAAAATTACCATAAATTCCTCTCCAGATAGAAAATATCCCACCTCTCTGACTCCCTCCCACTTCAACTGTGCATTTGTTCATCCTTTTCCAGATCCCATTTAAGGGCGGTGTTTTACATTTTTTAGGTAAAAGCTGGTTCAGTGAAACAGGAATTTGAAAAGCAGGATGAACTGAAACGGTCAGCAATGAGGGCGGTAGCTGCTCTACTAACCATCCCTGAAGTAGAAAAAAGTCCAGTGATGGCTGAATTTTCTTCTCAAATCAGAGCCAATCCTGAAATGGCTTCACTCTATGAAAGCATTCAGAAGGATTCAGCTTCATTACCTACCACAGAATCAATGGACATGAATTAAAGTCCTCTGTATCCTTCCCCCATTACCCTCCTCCCCCCACAACACGTAAGTGAAATAGATGCTGCATAGGCAGGTAGAAGACTGTCTCAAAGCTAGCCTCAGCTTAAAAAAAAAGTTTATGCTGTTTAAGAAAATGACCGCTAGTTCAGCTATGTGAGTCAGACTTCTGATTAAATAAGTTGGCAATAAGACTAAGGTTAAAAGGGCTGTGTGCTGCAGAGGGAGTGAAAAACAAGTATATTAAATTATTCAGCATGTTATTAAAGGGCTTAAGTGAGGCCATCTGAATTCACTATTACAATTCATTACTGAAAACTAGAAACTGTCTCTTGGAAGTTTCCCACCTTTGTAGCATTTCTTGCACTGCCCTTTTGAATAAGGACAGTAGTTTAAAGGCAACTTAGCAAAAATGAAAACTATTACACATGCATTTCTATCCAAAATAACTTGTCTGCAGGTCTTTCTATCCTTTTCACTAGTTTAAAAATTAAGAGCAAATGTCCTGAAACTCAGAACCAGTTAAATGGCAGTACCACAGCCCTGTTTTCAAAATTAAGACACCCCACACTAAGATATTAGCTAATGTTTACTATAAACTGCACTTGAGAATTTCTTTCGAGCTCTACTGGTTTTCAGTGTAGCTAAATTCACAATTTTATTGATATTCTAGTAATTTTTATAGCAGCAAAAGGCAAAGCTCACTCGATTTTTCATTCTCAAGAAGTTTGACCATACAAACTAAAATCAAGTGTCTTCCAAAATAGAATGGCATCTGTTTTAAATTATCATTTTAATCTTCCACAAGAAGTATTTCTTTAATCTTTTTATATATGCAGCAGTCTTTTCCTGTATTAAGTTGCCAGCAGTGTTCCACTAGGTAACTACAGACTCTTGGTTGTGACTGTCAGATACCAAAGCATTGATGTATTCCAAACTGTAGTCATTAGAACTAAAGAAATACAGCATGCAGCTGTAGAAGAGACCTGCCTTCAGTATTCTGGTATCAGATATCTAGTAAAATAGTATAAGGCAACTACTAAGTTGCATGAATGTAAATTAGCTCTTTTGCACACCATACAAGAACTAGTCAATAGTTATCTTGCTCAAATCCTGCCCTGCACACAGAAAATTCTGTAACAAGAATGACAGATGGAGTAATGGTAAACCAGAGAATGAAGCCATAACACTTCTTGCAGACATGTATTTGTAATCTTTCATTTCAGGTTGTTTCCTGTTTTTGACTGAGTGGTTAGTGTGAAACATTTTAACAGTCCTATTTATAGTGCAAAGTGTGAGACCTTTCCACTTGGTTTGAGTGGCATCCTAGGAAAATAAAGATGTATTTTTGAAGCTGTATCTCCTCCAATATTTAATAGAAGTAAAACACATTTGGTTAACCACAGCATTTCAGCTATGCTGCTCCTAGTCTGTCCCTTAAACTACTTTAGGAAGATATACTCATGTGACATTTCAGAAGACCATTAAATTTTTTTTATTCTTTTTCTATTAATTCTCCCACGATTGCATTCCATATGCTATGCTCCAACAGTGCAAGGTGCAGGTTTCCAATCCCACAGTTATAGCACAGAATCTTTCCTTTGCTCTAAAGCATTAGGTATTTACTACTACCAGAGAATAGTACCTGTTAACTAATGCAAGTCATCTCTACACAGTATTGAGTTGCAGCACCACTGAATTAAAAAAAAAACAAAAAACCCACATTAAAAAAAACCCACAAACCCCACACTTAACTACAAGAACTTGCTAAGATAGTGGGCAAGTGTCCCCATCAGGAAGATTTATACTAGTCTTAACCATACAGCATGGTGTACTACTATACTTCCTGGAATATTAGTGTTCCTTAACAGAAGTAGCAGTGGGGCAATTCAAAGGGTGCTGTACTCCCATTCCCCTTTCAGCTTCCTACCGTGAGTCTTTCAATTCAAACATGCTATATATATAGTTCCCACCGCAATGGAACAGGAAGTGAACAGGCAGCTTAGAAATGCTCTAGACAAAGTGTAACAGTATTCACTGTAGTAGCCCCATTAGAGGCCTCCTTTTGAATTCAATAAGCTTTCTACACTTATGCATAAAATAAGGTCCTTAAGACTTACAGTAGGAAAATGAAGGCTAATTCAGTACCAGTGCAATTTCACACCATTGCAATAGTGCAGTTCTTTCCCTCCACCTTTAAGAACAGCACAGAAGGACAACTGAGGCACTCAGTCTGCCTTTAGTCTCACTTTTTCTCTAATATTTCATAGGGAGATGAAATCTTCATTGAGGTCTGGTCTGATGAAGACTTAATACAACCATTCAACACATACCATCACATTGTGGCTTTTTTGTATTTTATTAATTACAGTTACACAGAGGAGGAGACCATTTATTCGTTTTCCTCACTGCGCAGTCTGGCATTTGGATTGGTGATCTTGATAGCAAGCTGAGCTGCTCGTTCCACGATTACCTTGCGGTTCTTGGAGGAAACGTTGTGAGCAATCTCTGCACAATAAGACCTATTAAAATATTAATATGGATAAATCAGTATTTCAGCAGCATAAGGCAGGCCAGTATTCAATTCACAGCCTAGGGGGGAAAAAGGTCTCCCCCTTTTAAGCAGCACAGGAATGGAAATGTTGAGCCAAGTGTGCATGCATTGTGTAGGGAAAGAACAAGCAAGCAGCTCTAATAAAGTATTTTTGCAAGAAAGTTAAAATGAATATTTGAAGAATCAAATATAGTATTAGCTGGTGTCTGATGAGAATTCATAATTTAAGCAGTTACTCCTCTGCAACATTCTTCTGGACTATTTATAACTAGGACTAAATAGGCTTAAGTTTGAATGCAAACATTAAATCTAAATTCTGAACACACCATGTTAGTTGAAAGATGAGTAGGTTTTAATCTGGTATTTTTGCAAAAATCTACAAAAGTTTAACAGCCCAAATATTCCACTTGCACTTCATTTCCTTTCTCCATTTCTCATCTGCCCACTGCTGTAGAAGATTAACTCTTGCAGTAGGACAGTGTGTCAAGTCACAAAATATTAGTACCAGCTTCCTGCTCCCAAGTAGCAACACACTCCCCTACCCTGCTACTGAACGGTCTACTATTCCCTTCTTCAAATGCCAACTGCATTTTCCTCTCCTGATCCCACTTCTCTGCATTATCTAACATCCTCGGATTGAGTTACTGCTGGAATAAGGCAGCGCAGATCCAATGAAAACAGCCAGGTTGCATCCACTCATGTCAGTAGTGACTCAAGCCCTACCACTGATAGTTCCAACTCAGTTTCCTTGTGGGGCTCAGTTTAGTTACAGCAAAATGTAATACATAGTTAGAAAATGCAATTCAAAAATATACCAGGGACCAAATAGGTTTCCTGCAATACACAAGTCATCAGATGCATTTACAAGGATAAAAGGTTACTGTTTAAAGAATTAAGTCTGTCATTTTATAAAGCCTCTATTAGTTACTACATATGACTATGATCTTTTGCTTGTGCAAAGGGGGGAGAGATAGCTCAGTGGTTTGAGCATTGACCTGCTAAACCCAGGGTTGTGAGTTCAATCCTTGAGGAGGCCATTTAGGGAACTGGGGTAAAAATCTGTCGGGGGTTGGACTAAATGACCTCCTGAGGTCCCTTCTAACCCTGATATTCTATGCATATCATAGGCCTAATGGGGTCAATGCCAGGGGGGATATGATTGCTCTCTTCAAATATATCAAAGGGATAAATACCAGGGAGGGGGGAGGAATTATTTCAGCTCAGTGCTAATGTGGACACGAGAACGAATGGATATAAACTGGCCGTGGGGAAATTTAGGCTTGAAATTAGACGAAGGTTTCTAACCGTCAGAGGGGTGAAATTTTGGAACAGCCTTCCGAGGGAAACGGTGGGGGCGAAAGACCTCTCTGGCTTCAAGATTAGGCTAGATAAGTTTATGGAGGGAATGGTTTGATGGGATTACATGATTCTAATCAATTAGGCAATAACGGCCATCGCTGGTAAAATGAGGGTCTGGCTAGAGATTCTTGCCTGTATGCTCGGGGTTCTGCTGATCGCCATATTTGGGGTCCGGAAGGAATTTTCCTCCAGGGTGGATTGGCAGTGGCCCTGGAGGTTTTTCGCCTTCCTCCGCAGCATAGGGCAGGGGTCGCGAGCTGGAAGATTCTCTGCGACTTGAAGTCTTTAGATCACGATCTGGAGACTTCAACAGCAGAGCTAAGGGAAAGTGGGGGGGTCAGCTTTTGTGGCCTGCATCATGCGGGGGGTCAGACTAGATGACCATATTGGTCCCTTCTGACCCTAAAGTCTATGAGTCTATGAGTCTATGATAATTTAACAAATACTGTATTAAGAAAAATGCAATCTTAAAACACATTATTCCTAAATCATTACTGTGTTTCCACCTTGTCCTTATAGCACCTAAATATCAAGATGATGAAAGCAAATCCATCTGCCTAGTACTATTTTCTAGGATGCTGCTGCAGCAGTTTGTAGACATGGAGGTATTCAGCACATTGTCAAATCAGACCCTGAATGTAGTGTGATATTAAGACCAATCATGATACTTAAGTTAAAGGGAGGTTGTGGAATCCCCATCACTGGAGGTTTTAAAGAACAGATTACACAAACCAGTCAGGAAAGGCCTAGTTATACCTGGTCCTGCTCAACATTAGAATTAAGGAGGACTACATGGACTTCTCCAGGGCCCTTCTGCCCTACATTTTTATGGTTCTATAATGTAGTTACTCAGGAAGCCTGTATCACAAGAATAAGATCTACAAAAACCTATACAAAGCAAAATTTAGGGTTTGTTTAATCAAATTTCAAATTATTTCTACCCTTTGAATGTTTGATCATAAAATGATCTTCTCATAAAGGCTGAAGAGGACGATGCACTGTACTTAAATAGAATGTTTAATTCTGTTCTTTTAAGCCAGGTGTTCTCAAGCTCTCTCCACCTTGGACCCCAAAACTCAAATACAACCTTGTTTTTTTACCTCAATTCCCAAAATCCTTTATGGTCACATCTCACAGTCTTTTGTTGTTCCCAAAAAAACATGGTATTACAGGAACAGCAAGAAACCACGGCTTGGTTTTGAGTTGGAGGGTACAGGCTGGTCAGCAAGTTGATATTGCGGAGGGATAGGAATGCTGTACAAGGGTGGTTAGAGCAGTTGCAAGCTAGGGTTAGTTTCAGTTCATCCCCTCCCACATTCTGCTCCAGGAAGGTTCCACTTAAGAGATGTCAAGAAGTTGAATACTTTGACAAGCAGGACTGCATGTTCATCCTCTTATGCATATGTCAGTAGTGTCCAAAGGCCTCCAAACATGATTGAGTCCCCAATGAGCTAAGGCCCTGAATAATGGCATGGTACTTCCTGGGCGCAAAGCATGGTATAGATGGGCAAGAAGAGGGAGCAGCTCCAGCGACAGGCAAAGACAGGAGAAAAAGAGAACAGAGCATCTTGGGCTTAAAATCTAGCAGATTCTAACCATTTCACTGGATCTCTCCCCTCCCTTGAAACTTGCCCTGCACTCCTGCCCCCCATCCCGCCCCTTGAGAACCTTGATTTTGATCACAAAATTACAACAGAACTGAAGTGTAAACCTGCATCACAGAATACCAGGGTTAGTTTAAGACAAACATTTTGAATGAGTTTTAAAGAGATCTTTCCCAACTTACTTGTTACTCATCATCAGCACCTCAAGTTCTTTGACATTGTGGACCAGAAACTTTTTGAATCCTGTGGGCAGCATGTGTTTCGTCTTTCTATTGCTACCATAACCAATGTTGGGCATCAAGATTTGGCCCTTGAACCTCCTGCGAGCTCTGTTATCGATACCTCTTGGTTTACGCCAGTTGCGCTACAGAAATGCAAGGAAGTTTTAAGAATACAATTGCACGATCATGAAGAATAAATCCAAAGATTCAGGGTGGACGTGATCTTTTTCAAACAAACATTTCTCACATCCTACAACATTACAAGCACATCTGCAAGGAACCTCTACCATGGTGTTATTACAGAAAATCCACATTTCTGATTCTCGATAATTAAAGGTACTTTGTATGTTTGACCTCATCATAGCGACTAAATATAGTCACTTCTCAGGCTTTAAGATTTAGACACTCTTTTCCAATTTTTTTTTTTGTTCAGAGGGATGCATACCTTGATCTTGACATAGCGATCTGATTGATGGCGGATGAACTTCTTGGTTCTCTTCTTGACGATCTTAGGTTTCACCAGGGGTCTGAGGGCAGGCATGGTGTCTACGATAGATAAAACACGGATAAGAAAGGCCACAGAACAAGATGGCAATAAGTCATCTCACTCAAACCTGTAGCAGATTGCCTTCCATTAACTAGCCACTTCCAAAGCTAGTAATGGAATGGGTATTCCTCTGCAGTAGTTCTCCCTCCTGCTTCCGAAGCTGGAAGAGTACTGAAAGCTCTCCAGATGCGGTCCCGGGGAGGTCCCATTTTGTCCACACGAGTCAAAGTTATTTGGGAATAAAATGTCTTTGCAAGTTGTATCATAGAACTTGCACAAGACGTTTTTAGGAGCTTAATTCCCAAATGATCCCACCCATCCTCCCAATTCTGTGGCTGTTGCTAGACTCCTTCCAGTTTGTGCCCAAACAGCTGAGACTAAAAAGCTATCCTTGTAACATGTACTAGTTTCCATTCCATAGAAACTAGAAAAGTAAATATAATCTTGCCCCCCCATCCCAGCTAGATCTCTCCATTATTTCCTCAGCAGATGCTATTTCAATTTGAGTTGTGTGTCCATTAAAGAACGTTTTGGTTTCCCCTGTGCAATGCAATAACTCCCTCTAGCATTAACCCTCAAGGCCTTTCCCTTACCTACAACAAGGCTCCCACTTCCACTGGCCAACACAGTGGCTTATACAACCACTTTAAATTGGGATTTCCAGTGCGATCTTGGTTGACTAGAGGTGAACGATGCTCAGATACTAGGATGGTCAGCACAGTAGTATAAAGAGATTAGATAGTGACGTTCGCGTGATCACTCGTGTGAGTAAATTACCACTCAGTAGGAGGACATGTGGGGGATCCTAGTAGGTTCCCTCCGATCACGCTCCCCTCCTCCCCCCAAGCAGTCCTCTTGCCACTGGGTTTCCAGGCGCACAGCCGAGGCGACACTGGAGCCCCTGCAGGGGTGGGGGACGATGCCCCGTTTCCCCAAGCTGCAGCCCCAGCGCCCCCAGCATTCGGAGACGGGACCCCCGCCCCCCTCCCCTGGCAGCCCGAGCCGAAGGGGGGAAGAAAGCTCCGGTCACCCAGCGCTGGGGGCCAAGGGGGTCTCCTGCTCTGCCCCCCGCTTTCCCAGGGCCGGCGCATGAATCCACCCCTTCAGTCGGGGAGCTCAGAACTCGCCCCTCCCGGAGCGGCCCACCACATCCCCAGGCTCGCCTAACCCCCCTTCCCTGCATCCCGCTCCCGAATCCGGCTCGGCCGCCAGGCAACCCCCCGGCTCCGCGGCCTGGGCTCCGCGGCCACAATAATTCGCCCCCGCCGGGAAATACCCCGGAGCGCTGAAGTAGGGAGCCGCCAACGGGCCTTGGGAGACGGCAGAGCCAGGCTAGTGGGTCCCCGGGCACCGATGGCGACAGATCCCGACCGGCGCGGCACTTACCAGTTCCTAATGGCGGCCACCCTGAGAGGCAGCGCCGCTGAGAGAGAGAGAACGGGCGAGCGCGCGGGCTGATGAGGTAACTCCTGAAGGTCCTGGCAGGCCAGATCCCTGATCAGGACCCAGAAAGGGAGACTCTGAACCAGCCTCCTAACCCTAGTAACTACGATGGTTAGATGAAGACCAGAGAGTATTTATTTAAGAGAATAACAGATGTTAAAATGACTCGTAGTTTTTCTACAATAATAGCAACTATAATCTGCCAGGACCTATCTCCAAGCAACTTCCGCCAACGGCATAGGCAACAGCCAGAGGAGCGAGAATGAAGCTACTTCCGCCAGTACTGATACCACTATCTGAGGGCCATCTAGTGGCAGGTTTCGGATACTGCAGCGTTGATGCCACATGGCACCCAAGGGCAGATTAGGAGCAAAGAGTCCTGTGGCACCTTATAGACTAACAGACGTATAGGAGCATGGGCTTTCGTGGGTGAATACCCACTTCTTCGGAAGCAGATTACTACGTTTTTGGCTGTATTCATTTATTTACTTTTTTCATTTTATTAACATGTTTTTTTCCCTGCGTCTTCACGGGAGATTGTCAGGTAACAAAGCTTCAAATATTAATTGTTGGTTGCATAACACGTTGCTTTACGAAATCAATATTTTTATAATAATGTAATATTAATAAATATACCTATATAAACTCTTTACAATGTATTTTCTATTAATATTAAGGATTTTTCTTATTTTTTAGGGACGTTTCCAGATAAAATATTTCTTAAATGTCTGTTTCTTGCTAGTGTTGTCAACTTTTGCTGTTTTTATCACAGGACACAAACTGTTGGTGTGTTTTCTCAAAGCTCATCTTTTAGGCAATGTTTAGTTTTCTGCATTTCACTTAGGTTTCAGTCCTCCTGCAACTGGATCCAGTTGGCTCATGCAATTAGTGATATTTTTGGACAGGGTGTAAAACTAATCTGGAAAGTTTTGGCTGCCCTGGTAATTAGAAACGACCTGGCACTTATAACAAGACTAGCTCTTTGCCCTGAGGATTTAACCAAATCTAGGTACAGGTAACTGCATTTTATGTCCCTGCATTGCCCTTGCAATTCTAGTTTTTGAAATGTATCCCTTAGTTCCCTGCCTAGAAATAGGCTTTGGGAGAATTTGACAGTCACTATAGGATACCAGCAAAGGAATAAATTGGTATTTTTCTAATAATTTTACTTTACGGTGAGGTTACCTTACATGACTGGGATTAAGTCCACATGGCTATATGAGGTTGTTTGCAGCCTCTCTTATAGGATGCACCTGGGAGGTCCAGGTATCTACCCCAATAGGGCTGATCCATAAAATGAAATGAGTCAATGGATTCTAAGCAGAGACTCAAGTGGGACTCTGTTGAGTGGATGTACTTTTAGAGAACCCTGGGACTAGAATGTTCTTAAAGCTTTCAATGGTATATCAAGTCTTTGGGAACATATTTTATCTGTTTATGCCTTTTCCTTCAGAATCCCATTTATACCCTTGCTAAGCTTGTTTGAGGATCCTATCATATTTTTGTAAGATCCTATCTCTATCCTCTCCTGTAGGGATATCCTAGTTCTAGAATCCAGTCTTGCAAGTACCTATGTAACTGTTTTAACTTTAAACTCCTGAGTAGACTCTGGAAGTTAATGGGACTACTCGTGTGCTTAAAGTTAAGTGTCTGCATAAATAAAGGGGGCCCTAATTATGGCTTTAAGCTCTGTTTGGAGCAGGGGTTATTAGAGGAGCACAGACTGAGAAGTTGTAAAGACTATCACACCAACCTGCTTGCTGGTGTATTTCAATAGTAGCAGATGATGCCTGCAAAGCACTCTAGGATCTCTTGGGATGTTATACTTTGTAATTTTCTGTTAAAACAGCAGCACACTGCTGGTCATTTGCTCCTGGTCCCACATCTCCCCAATGGTGCTGTTGATCATCAGTTAACGTTCCACTCAAGCCTGATCAGTAATAACACATGCTGGCGCATTCTCTTGAATTTCACTTGGGTCGCTCAGCAATGAAGTAGGTGCATTCAACCTGCTGAGCAGACATCACTGTTAGAATTGTAAACTCTGAAGGTTTCCAATGTGACTAGTGATTTAACAATTTGAATAAACCCATTTATTGTTTCATATGTTCAACGGCCAGAAGGGGCCATTGTGATCATCTACTCTGACCTCTTACACAGCACAGGCCAGTGAACTTCCCCAAGGTAATTCCTAGAGCAGATCTTTAAAAAATAAATAAATAAATAAAAAACCCATGGTGTACATTGTATTTTATGACTAAAGCCACAACTTAATGTAAAAAACAAACTTGATTTTTATTTTTTGAGACATTTTTGTAATTACACTTGTCTGATTGGCACCAGCTATTCACAGTACTGTGAGGTGCATAACATTCAGTGTTCTAAAGCTTTTCTATTTACTAACTAGCCTGTTCATAAATATTTTCAAGGAAAGATCTTTATGCCTGGAACTGTCTGGTTAAATTGTATACAGCATAGCTAAATAACCATAATCCATGTTACTGAGAGATCTCCATAAATTCCATTTGATTGCTACTTGTACTGTGTTTTGAAGAAAGAGAATACAGTTCAAAATGAATAGCTAAAACATGCATTCCATATAGTATGAAAACTCTACGTCAGAACCTGCTGTTGAAAAATGTTTTAAAATAAAATTCCCTTCTCTATGAGATTGGCCTTTTTTTTTTTTTTTTTTTTGCAGGGGAGGAGAAAGGTACATTTATTTATTTATATCTATATTTATATTTAAATCTTTCATCAGCCTGTTAAATTAAATTGGGGTCACTACCCCCCACCCCCCATCTCTGGCTGAGCAGGAGGCAGTTAAAGATCCCATCATGCTGCTCAAAGGGGCCGGGATAAGACCAGTGTCCCAACAACCAGTGTTCCTTCTCTCATAGTCTAGTGTCCCCAGGCTGTGTGAGAATTGGCAGGTTTCAAGAGTTGGTCCATCAAGACATTTTTATCATGGAAATCAAAATCCTTCTGAACAGGTACAGCGTGGGCAGCAGGAGAGCAAGTTTCCCCTCCCCTCCCACACCCATGTGCCTTGACCCTGACCTCTACGGGTGTGACAGGTTAGTTTAGTCACCATCATGGTCCACTCACTCTTCCATCCCAAGGCTGCCAATAAGTGCGGCTAGTTGTGATGGCAGTTTTTGTGACTTGGATCTATCTGCTGGTGGAAACTAGACTGAGACTTGCCATGTGCATTTTACATGGGTCACCAAAGAGCTGGATTCGAATCACAGGAACAGAGGAATTGCCAGATTCAATCAGATCTGAGTGTAGTATCCTGTCTTGGACAGTGGCTACCACCAGACGCTCCAGTGGAAAGTGCAAGAAACTCTACAATAGGTGGCTGTGGAATAATCTGACCCCCAAATTAGGTTTTATCCTGATCCTTAATAGTTAATTTGGTTTTTGTCCTGAAATATGAGGTTAATATCTCTCCCAGAATTTTTATTAGCATTAACTATTATAAGTCTAGATAGTCTTGTTATCTTTATGAATGCTCTATCCCTTTTTGAATCTTTCTAAATTCTTAGCCTCAACAATGTCTTATGGTGCCGAGTTCCACAGTCTAATATTATCAGTTTTGAATTTGCCACCTTTCAATTTCATTGACTGTCCCCAAGTATTGTGTTATGAGTCACAAGGAACAGAAACTTGCCAATCTAGAAGTCAACTGCTCTGTCAAGTCCCCCATAACTTTGGGAAGGCGTACTTTTATAGCTTTGATAGCTTTATTTTGCTTATGATGGTGGCCTAAGTCCATGGAGGTGACTGAGAGATCACAAAGCTTTCATTATGCATAGCATTACTGTCCCAGACAACATCAATACTTTTGAGTCTCAGTATTTCCATAGGTCACGTATCCCTGGTCACTGATTGGCCAGCTGCGATGTGGGTTGTAGACGCCAGGATAGACAGGTGGTGTTGGATGAACATAGCTGAACAGGGCATGCTCCTGATTAGGCTCTATCTGTGGGAGGTAAATACGCAGCTTGTCCAGAAGGTGACCTGGCCAGAAGTTATTGTCGTGAGACTTGTAGCTCAGATTAGACCACTTCGCATGCAGACATCTGAAAAATATGAGCTAAATAATCAATAACATATTTATATAATGCCTTTCACTTAAAGAAACCAAAATGCTCAAATAATTATATTCATTGTCCAGGGATTTCTTTAGCCATCACTGAAATGCAGCCAATTGTGGGGTGGAATGTGGCAGCTGTTTAACAGGAACATGACAGAACAGCTCAGGATAGAAAGTGGCAGAGAGCCACATACTGAAATGAAACCACAGTCATGGGCGGCGGGTATCATAGGCTGGGGGAGGCTGTGCCTCCCCAAACAGCCTGGCATGGCCATGGCCGCGCTCCATCCTCAGCCCCCCTCCTGCAGTTTCCGGCGCTCTGCCCTGGCCTGGGCGGCTTGCCACAGGGACTCGGGGCAGCTGGCGCTGGGGCCACGCTGCCCGCCTAGCACTCGGACCGTGTCACCTGGCCGCCAGAGGCTGGGGGCACTGCGGCCGTGCCGCCCAGCGCTCCGGGGCTGGGGCGCTGCATCTGTGCTGCCCAGTGACCCAGCGCTGGGGTGCTCTGGGCTCCCGTGGGGAAGGGGGAAGGGAGAAGGGAGAGGGGACTAGCCTCCCCCAATGGCCGGGTCACCGGCCACCCACGACCACAGTACAAATGCAGGCAAAATTATATTAAATTATATGTATTTATAACCCACCATATGGCCACCCGTATTCTGGTACAAGTGTATCTACATATGAGGTTATACCAGTATACCTACTCTGTAAAACTATATCAGTATAACTGGTAAAACTCTCCCATACTGACAAGGCTTCAGAACTCCAGTAGCTTCTGAATAAAGCTGTGTCTGACTGGTTGTTGGGAAAGAGTGTTCTTGAAACCAACTTAGCCATTGGTTGCCTCTGCTTCGCTATTGTATATGGAGTAAACTATTCTCTGCACAGACCTTGTTAACTGTTCATAATCCTCAAATGACATCCAGCTGCCTCTGTATGCCTTCTGCTTTCCATGTAGTTGCCCCTTAATCCCTGTACCATGCATTCTAGCAGGGAAGATCAAACAGGAATCATTTCAAACTATGAATACACTTTGTGGTAGAGATCTCAACCAACAGACTAGAAGCTCATTGGGGAAAATTCCCTTATCTTTCTACATGTCTGTAAATTATCAGGTGTATCCATGGAGCTACATAAATAATAATGCAGTGGGGAAAGATGCTGAATAAGTAATTGTACTAGATGTTCCATTCAGGTTTTCACCATCATCATGGTACATAAGAATACTTAACATCTGTATAGCACTTGGTAAGTTCAAGGCACTGTACAGACATCAATGAAGCAATCCTCCCAATGCCCCGTGAGGTAGGTGGGTAAGTAGCACTAGCCCCTTTGTACAGATGACAACACACATTGACACCAGTGCAACAGTGTCAGTGGAACTGAGAGGAGAATCTGGGTCATTCACTGTCATGATCTTATCAGAGGCTGCCCCCGAATCTATTTCATCCCAATACAGATACACACCATATTGGATGCTGTATCATGTCTCGCCAGAAGGGCCAGCAAAATGGGGTTTGGGCAAAGAGGAATGAATCACAAGATGGCAGCAGGAACGTTTCCACCCATTGGATCTGATTCTTCTCTTACTTACATCCACGTAAATAGTTGACTTCAGTGGAGTTACTCTGAGTTACACTGTTGTCAAACCAGTGACAGTAACAGGCGAATTGGGCATACTGTGTGTGACTTTCCCTTGTGTCTCATGGACACTGGATTACAGGGCCAGCAGGGGAAACTGTATGCTCCATACCTAAAGCAAACATGGTCATCTGCTATAGGGTACACATGCCCTGGAAGAGACACTTGAGCTAGTGAAGGAAAATTCCCACCCCCCACCAAAATCAACAACTTTTGCCTGCTTGTCTAAAAAAAAAAAAAGCCTGAAGCCTGCCTACTGATGTTATACCAGCATCCCTTTTAATTATTATTAATAAACTAAGACTGGGGCATCATTGTGTTAGCATTTGACATACACCAAGTCTCTGCCGCAAAGATCCTGCACTCTAAATAGACAAAGGGCAAGAAGAGAAACAAAGGAACAGAAAAGTGAAGTGATTTGCTCAAGGTCACACAGCAGATCAGTGGCAGAAATTGGAAAAGACCCTGGTCTCCTGATTTCCAGTCCAGTGTTTCAGCCACTAGGCCATGCTGCTGCTTGGAGATAAGTCACTGTAGGTTTATAGCCCACTAAGTGGTCCACTACAGTAGAAACTCTTTGAACAAACCCATTTTTGGCGTTCCTTTTTAATGCATTTCTTAATCCTTGTCTGCTTAAAAGCAGTTGTCTTTGGTGGTGACTCCCATCCATCGTTGTATAGGGACCCCCCGGCTGTTTGATCTTCCGCACATATGCTCCTTCTTTTATTATTTTGTCTCCTGGGTACAGCAGGGCTGTCAGCAAAGAACGCAATAAAAACAAAGCAGTAATGACTATATGGCACATGACCTGCTAAACGTTTTGAATGGATTATGAGCTCAGTGAAGTGAGGGACTAACAGAAATGGTTTGAGTCTGGCGTAGTGCAGGCAGACCCTGTGCAAGCTTAATCTACAGAGCTCTCCCAGTGCTCTTCAGTCCTGACCTGCAGCACTCCTGCTAGTCCAGTCCTGCCAGTCCATCTCTTGTCTTCACCTGCAGTATCTCTTGCTAGGCTGAGCTGGAATCTCCTAACACCGCTCTACCCTAGGAGCCTCACTCCTGATTTGGAGCACCGCTTGCTAGTCCAATCCTTCCCTAGCGCTCTCAATGTATTTTAATCCTAACCAGCAGCATCCACTGCTAGACCAATCCTGTTGCTATACACGGAACTGCAAATACACCTCATTCTTCACCCATCTACTTTAGCGTCTGTTTCCCACCCATAGGAAATCCTAAAATAAGAGCCATGCATTTGGGCTGGAGGGCAAAGCTTAGCCTGAATTGTTCTGAGGTAGCCCATTTACACCAAGCCTGAGGTTTTGCTTTACCTTTTTCCAGGACCTTTTCGGTAAGTGGAATGTTATATTCTTTGCATAATTTGAGACACTGCAGATAGACCATGTAGCAGGTCCTTCGATGCTGATCAGTTATTTCCCCCATTTCACTCTCCATTGTAGATGGCAAGCAATGTTCATCAATGGCCTTGTTTCCAGATCTCACCAGTCGACAGCGTTCCAGCCATTGTATTGGATTGACCTTGGCCTGCAAGTAAAGGGCAGGTCCCCATTAGAGTAGCTGGATAGAACATTTTCATGGCCAAAGGGCTAAATGAATCCCTGGGGTAATTCCACTCACCTCAGTGAAGTTACGCCAGGGATGACTGTGGCTCAGAAGGCACTGTTTGTGTGTACAAATGGAATTCTGTGCATGCAGAATGGATAACTGTGTTTTCATGAGCACAGGCACTGATTTGTGAATGAAATCCATCTTGTGTAGAGGGCCAGTACAAGGCCCAGGCACACTCATCCCGCATAAGCCCCATTTCGAGTGGTGCATTAGTTGTCTACACAGCAGTGAATTGCACAAGAGTTTGCACTAGAAAACACTGTAGTTGTATTTTTCAGAGATCTTTTGAAAAACTGAGCCTTATAGTTTTGTTCCCCTTGCTCTTGGAATGTCTTTAGCACTAATTTCCATTACAATGTGTGCCCTGGAGATTCATCAAACCCTGGGAGGTGAGATTGTTAGTTTCAGAAGATGCAAATAGCTGGGCCAATGCATCCTGATTTTTTTTTTTAAGAACCTCTCCCAGCAGCAGTGCTACCTAGTGGTTAGAGCACACAGTGGTGGGAGAGAGAACTCCTGAGTTCTATTCCCAACTCTGCTACTGACTCATTGTGAGTCCTGCTGCGGGATATATAGAAAACAAGACAGGACAAAGTGCTTGCAGATATCCCATAGGGATTAATCCTGTTTTGGTGAGCAGATGGAGTAGAAAAGATGACCTTGATGGACTTTCCATTCTGGGGTATGTAAATCACTTATATTTAGCTGTGCCTCTCTTCACCCCTCTGTAAGGAAGGGAATAAAATACCTATACCTCAGAGTGCTGGAGGCAAAATTAATTGTTTATAAAGGGAGAGCGTCAGATAGAAGGTGCTATATACAGAAGGGCAAAAGATTACTAATCAATAATATTCACATTAAAAGCCCTTGTTTTGGTTTGTTTTTTTCTAAACTGCTATTTCATCCTCAATCTGTCAGACGCATGGGAAGGCCTGAAATGCAAAGCATAAGTAAATGAATAATTTCTCTGCAGATATGCAGTACCTTCTCCCATCGTTTCCTATCTCTGCATCTCTTCCCAATCTCCTCCATTTCCTCATAGGTTAGAGGTCTGCGATCCGGTTCGGTATGAATAGGAGGAACTTCTAACAGTGTTAACTTTGCTCCAGGTTCACTAGGAGCTAGTGGCTGTGTCTCTTTGGTTTTGCCAGCAGCAGATGCTGGACGACTAACAGTTTTAGAAACAGCTTTTCGGGTGTGAAATCGGGGACATGCTGTAGAATCACAAGAAACGAAGACATTATCTTAGCATGTAGCAGAAAATAAACTTCTGAACTGATCAGAACTCATGAAAGAATGAACAAGGGACTTTGCTTTCTGTGCAAATTTGAGTTAGCAACAGGCTTAGACCGGAACGCTGGATACCAACAGCCTTGAGCTCTGGATCCAGATTTGTAGCCAGACCTGCATTTTACAGCTTAACCCACCTCTAGTTTGAAATGATTCCTTAAAGCGTTTTATTGAAAAGTTTTGAAAGTAACTAAAGAGTTCCTGGGTTTATGTTGACCCTCCTCCCTCCACCCCCTTTACTAATGATAACACTTGATTCACAGAGCTTTACAAAAGAGGATGTGTCAATATCCACATTTTATACATCGGGAAACTGAGATACAGAGAGGCAGACTGACTTTTACAAGTAAATCTCTGCCAGGGCCAAAATCCAGATCCCCTGATTCCCCATCTCGCCGCTGGACTATGGTACCTTCCACCTTTATTTGAGAGAGAATTTGTTTGACATTAGGTAACGTTGATCATACAGCAGTGTTTCCCAAAGTGCCCATTGCAAGGAGGACTAGATGGGGGCAGAGGGAGTGGAGAGACCAGAACTAGCTTGGGGGGTGGGGGAGGAGCAGACAGTGGCAAGAGCTCTCCATTATTCTCCAGACTCTGACTTGCAACTTTCTGTTTGAAAAAAAGAAAGTCTCTTGCTGTTATGGTTTCACCATCAAAATGTGACCCGAACATAACCAAGGCAGTGGTGTCTGCCTGAAGTAGCAGGGAGCTTGAAACAATAGCGCTGCTGCATGAGCTGCCTTGTTCGGTTCAGTGGCTGCTCGCTCAGAAGCCAAGGATGATGCTTTAAACGTCAACATCGTTAACCATTTCAAAGCCCGTAAGAAAAGAGAGGGAGGATCATATTATGAGGACTTAAAATAAGGGGAGCCCTTTAATGACACACGGCAGAGTTGGAGAGTGGTGTGGTGTCTGATTTCATTTTCCTGAATGGAAGCTCAACTTGGAAGTGCTTGGCAAATGCTGCCTTCTGTCACATTCCTTCAGAATCAGACCTTTGTTTCCCAGCAACGGTGATAGAGATAGGCCCGAACTGGGGGGAGAACTAAATTGTAACCCTCCAAATAAGTGTTTGTAGGAAACATCTGAGCACAGGACTTGGTGTGAGGCACCCTGAGTTCTGTTCCCAGCTCCAACACTGACTCACCATTGGGCCTTGGGCAAGTCACTTAACCTCTCTGTGCCTCAGTTTACTCAGCTATACAATACAAATAATGATGCTTACCCCAGTGGGATATTTGTCTTTAATCCTAATACTTTAATAATACTGTGGCCTTCTCTAGTGTCTTTCCTCTGAGGCTCTCAAAACATTTCAGAAATATCAATTAATTGCTCTGAGGAATAAGTTAATGTTTGCAGGGTATTTTGAAGCTGTAAAGTGCTACGTATTTCTCAGCACTTCTAGGCATTTCTCCTTTCACCTCTTGACTGGTGAGACTGTAGCATAAGGTAACACGTGTACATGAACAAGCTTTCACGTAGAGATGAGCCAAGGAGGTTGGGTTTTGCAAAACCAGGGGTGGCTTGAATCTTGGGTCCATTCTATCCAAAATCCCAGAGTTTGAGTGGAAGGGCATTTGTGTCAAAGGTTCTAGTTTTCAGCCATCTGGCTGGAGGGGGCCAAGAATGTCAACCAAATTCTGGAAAGGATATTAAACTTAGGGTTTAAGCAAATCTCTATTAATGACCAGGATGAGACCTAATGTGGGGGCAGATAATCCCACATCTGCTACTGTGGGCATCTTACTCTTCATGTGAAGCATCTGCTGCTGCCCATTGTCGGAGACAGGATGTTGTACTAAATGGACCCAGTGTGGCGATTCCCATGCTCCTAAGAATGAAGAATAATTTTCCTACCGCGAGTTCCTTTTTCTTACCTGTTTTTGCCTCCCCAGGTTGTTTCGTCTGATCTCTCATTGTATCCAGCCATATATTTTGACATTCAACCAGATCGTCACTGGTTATAAAATTCCCACGTTTTGAAGAAGTAAGGAAGATGATCACATCTTCCAGGTCATTGTCACTGATAGGGACTTTGGCCTTTAAAAAGAAAAAAATTCAAATGTGATCATAATAAGATTGAAAGCTGCCATAAAGCCCTTGGGACCAGTTCTGAAGTTGCTTCATGTGCACTACTACCATGGTATTGAAAGATGGTGTAGCCTGCTGGCTGGAGAATCACAGAATCATAGAAATGTAGGGCTGAAGGGATCTCAAGAAATTATCAAGTCCCACTCCCTGTGCTGTGGCAGGACCATATAAACCTAGACCATCCCTGACTTTCCAGTGATGGGATTCTACAACCTCTCTTGAACCCTATTCCAGACATTAACTATTCTTAAAGTTAGAATTTTTTCTCTAATATCAAACCTGAATCTCCCTTGCTACAGATTAAGCCCATTACCTCTGGGAATTAAGTTCCATGGATTCTACTCCCAGCCTTGCCACTGAGAGGCTGGGTGGCCTTGGACAAGTCACTTTGCATCTTTGGCCTTCAGTTTCAACATCTGTCAAATGAGTATTGTTACTAGACATATTAGAGTAACATCTAGTGGCACCAACTGAGATCAAGGCTGTGTTGTGGTAGGCACTGTACACATAAATTGTAAATGACAGTCCACAGACAAAGGGTGGTAGGAGAAATTGAGGTAGAAAGAGGTGAAGTGACTTACTCAAGTCACACAGCAGGCCCGCAAGACAGCCAGGAATAGAACTTAGGTGTCTGGAGTCCAGTCCAGCACCCTCCCCACTGGACCACATTGCTTCTCCATTCACACACCCCTACCTCACAGCTTGGGTTGTGAGGCTAATTAATGGTCCGTAAAGCATCTTGAGCTCCCTCAGACTGAAGGAACCTATATTATCACTGTTATGGAAACCAACAGCAGATCTGCACATAGGGCAGAATCCGAATTGGCCTGTGAGTTTCTTTTGGACAATGTGGCTGTGGGTTTCGTCCTCAGCTGGGATTCACTCTATCTCTTGGGTCATCTAAATATGCAGCTAAATTCTCTTTCCCTTCTCCCTACAGATTTTCACAGGTTGTGGAGTAAAATCTCTGAAGATTAATTCCCCATAGATCATTTCTAAAATCAGTGTAACCATGGGGAGAGGAGGACCCATTGTTGTGAGATCAGCCCTTCTCGTTGGCTTCAGGGGAGTTACACCAACAGAACTAGGGCAGAATTTCAGCCTTATGTTCTTAACCTGTTTTCTGCATACCCCCTTGATAACTTTAATGAAGTCTGATCTCATGAACTGCTTCTTGTCCTTATCCGCCTTCCTGAATAAGTCCACCATCTTGAGCTTTTGTTTGTGCAGAAGGTTATGCAGGGTGATGAGGGACTGGGGATAGGGAGCGTTGATAATGGGGATGACTCTTCTTCGAGGAGGCAGGTCATGCTTTGGCAGCAGGTTCTGGAAGAGATTGAAGAATAATCATGAGATCAGTTTCATCCTAATGAGAAATTCAATCAGGACATAGAAGTGTGAAGAGTGTAAAGTGATGGAGGATCAGCTGGTATAAATGGGTACAGCTCCATTGACATTAATGGAGTTATATTGATTTATACCAGTAAAAGACCTGGCCCTGGCATGTTCCATACCCCTCAAGATGACCTTATTTTGGATTCAGTCTTTCCTCACCCTGACCAGAGGCCATATAATCCCCTCTGCCTCCATGGTCAGCGGGAACTGGAGTCCAGGAGGCTTTTCCTGGAGACCCACAAGATGGAAGTGCTGCCTCTGCAGTACTGTTCCACATTTACCCCTGTCCCCAACACCGCCCAAGTCACTCCATGAGGACTATGCATAGTGCAGGCAGTGCTGATGGAGGAGGTAGGGACTGGATGGGAGGGCCAGCAATAGACAGCTTTGAACTTCCTGGATGCCCAGAGGTTGTATTGGGGAGGAATTCACCAGCACCAACCTGCAGGGTCTTTCACCACAGGGTTTTCATTATAGTTGCTGCAAAAGCTGCATTGCCAGGGCCCAGCATCAGGGGAGCAGGGAGTTAGTACACAGAGGAACTTCAGATGGACTGCTCTGTGCCCTGTCAACCTGCAGCTTTAAGGGATGGAATGTTCAGCTAATTCCAGGAAAGTGCAGCTGCTGCCCCAAAAGGTAGAATTTCAGAGAAACTCCTCCAATGCAGCCTGGCTGAATTACCTCTTCCTAAGCAGAAGTAACTGGTCTCTAGGGGAACAATCTGAATAGGTTGGTTGTATAATTATCTCACTTTCTGTAATTTTACTGATGAGAATCTGCGAGGATACGTGACTGATACTAGCACCCATAGAAAGAAAACTTACCTGACTGCCCTCCAATCTCCCTCTGTTTAGCTACAGTTGTTAAATTCAAATGATCAGTGTAATAGTGAGGTGTGACTTCCAAGTGCGGCAGTGCAGTAATTCAAAGGGAGGAGGAATGAGGCATACACTTACTTCAAGATTTCTGGTCGCAGCTAACTGCCTTTCAGCCTTCCTCATTGCTCTGCAGTTTTGTAAGTTTTCCAGGACTCTATCTTCTTGCTCAGTGGTGCAAAGTTTTTGACTTAGCCATTTTTCAACATCCACAAGGCTATCCAGTTGAGACCGGAGCTTTCTCCTTTCCGTTATCCAAGCTTCCAGCTTTGGTAGATCATCTCCTGCCTCTGAAGGTTCTTCTGGAGTGTGGGGACAGCTTTCTACCTCAGGGGTCACTTGCCAGGCAGCAGCTTCCTCCTTTTCATCGATGGCAGTGGTCTGAATGGGTTTTGAACCATCAGAAGCTGGTCTTACCATTGGAGGTGCGATAATAATGCGACGTCTGGATTTGGGTGGCCCAAATTTACTTGGTTTCACTTTAAAGAAAAACTTTGGATACAAATCTCTGAGTTTGTATTGTTTAAAACAGTGCTGTAAGACCAGTTCCGGCTTGACGCTGGTAGTGTCTTTGAGCAAATCTTCCCCAGTCATGGTGTCCCCTTAACTAAAACCAGATCAATTGTTTCAAAATTCAGTGTGTCAAACTCAATGGTGTTAATTTTGCTTCGAAATATTTGTGGGATCCTTAAAAAAATGACAATGAGCTGAAATCAGATATGACCTTCCAAAGCTAAGATGAAATAATGCATGATACAATAAAAAGGAACCTAGATGGACACTAGTGTGCAGACAGTGCAGACCTCCTTTATAATAAAATATAAGAAATTAATCGTGACATTTACATTTCCCCTTTCAGAGCACTGGACAGGGACTCAGAAGACTTGGGTTCAATTCCTGGCTCTGCCACTGACCTGCTGGATGACACCTGTAAAATGGGGATAATGATACTGAACTACTTGTAAAGCACTTTGAGATCTATGAATGAAAAGTGCAATGTGAAAGCTTCGTATTATAACTATTTCATCACAAGAGAGGTTGGGGAGGAGTGTCAATATGAAGTTAGAAATGGGCTAGTCTTGTATTATTCGGTAGTTTTGGTCCAGTAAAAGACAGTAAAAAACACAATAATTCATCACACAACAGGTTCCTGAACTCTGGGATCTCTCTAGTCCTCATTTGTGTTTATTAGTATTCACAAAGTATAGGGCATGACATCACAACCCTGGAAGAGGCTCAGATTATCATGCTAATTTTCTAGTGCTTCATATTGCTTTAGAACAAGTGTAAGTGGTAGCATCCGTCTTATTTGATATGTATGCATGCGTTTCCTGCAGCCATCAGCAAAATGAAATTTGCTTCATTTTATAAAATATTTAGCCGCTACCTCAAGAACCAGACCAGCCAGTTCCGTGTTCCTAATGCCAAGCTGACAACCTCAAGATGATGCTGGAATTTTTTAAAACGCTTGACTGGAGAGCAGGCATTACTATGCTGAGGCTGGAGTGAATGACAGCTGCTAAAGTCCCTGCTGTAGCCATCAGACCCAGCGTCTCAAGCTAAACTGTCTCGGTAGAGTCAAGCCAAAGTGGACCGGTTCTTAGCGAGTAGGGGCTGCTAATGGACGTGGCGCTGGCACCTTTCCTTCCCATGCAGCTGCAAAACAGCGGAGACTTCCAGGCTGCCAGGCCAGAGTCCTGTCCTACCTGGCTGCTCCCGGAACAGGCTGGCCAAGTCTGCACCCAGCTCTACCGCGCCGGCCCGTGGGCAGGGAGCGAGGGAAGGCGCCGTTCGCAGGGGGGGGGGGGGGCACAAGGCTGCCCCGGAGCTCAGGTAGCTGCGGCTGCCCCCTTCAGGGGCACGGGACGGGAGGCAGGAGCAGGCACCCGCCCCGGCTTCTCTCACTTGCATTTTCGCTGGTGCAGAGCCTGAGCAGTGTTGCAGTTTGGAGACCATAGCAACGGCCCCGCGTCCTGGCTCCTGATTGGCTGAGGACGGATCGGCCTGGATGTTGTGTGAGCGACAAGTCACACACTGGCTGGTCGGCCACGCGTCCACCTCCCCTGCCCCTGAGCTGGCTGGGAGCAGCCAGTGCCCGGGGCAGGGCACAGAGGGACTCCGCTGGCTGGGAACCCTCAGTTTAACCCCCCCATGGCCATGATGAAGGGACCCCTGATTGCTGGGAGGCCTCAGGTTCTACGCTCCCTGTCTGCATGTAGATGTTTGTGTGCCTTGATTATAATGACCGAGGGGCACATAGTCCAGGGGTAGGCAACCTATGGCACGCGTGCCGAAGGCGGCACGTGAGCTGATTTTCAGTGGCACTCACACTGCCTGGGTCCTGGCCACCGGTCCAGGGGGCTCTGCATTTTAATTTTAAATGAAGTTTATTAAACATTTTAAAACCTTATTTACTTTACATACAACAATAGTTTAGTTATATATTATAGACTTATAGAAAGAGATCTTCTAAAAACGTTAAAATGTATCACTGGCACGTGAAACCTTAAATTAGAGTGAATAAATGAAGACTCGGCACACCACTTCTGAAAGGTTGCTGACCCCTGACATAGTCAAAGGCTTTTCCCAGCAGAGGGCTTTGGCATTTTATTAATATCTATAATGCATAGCTTCTCCACCAAGCCCCCATGGCAGCCAAAGAGGAGGGGGCAGTCCCTGCCGTTGCAAACAGTTGTTTTCACTTCATGCTGTACTCTTCTAGTGAAGGGGGAAAACAAATCTCCAGTACATGTTCATTTAATGACCAAGTCTGAATGGGTGATTCATTCATTGCCTGGGTAAGGCCTCTCAACTGATGCTAAATCTGCTAACTTTATGGACCAAATACCTACTATAATTTTATTGTATGTATTGCTGGGCTCTGTTAGTCAGGTTTTTAAGGTCCCCATCTCCAGAACATTTGGGCACCAGAATCCCTTTGAATAGAAATATTTTATTGCTATGTTGTTGTTTTAAAGAGTTAGTTGTAACCTTTAAAAGAGCCCCACATTTTTCATATTATATTCTTCTTAAAATATCCCCCACTTAAATATTAATCCTGCTTTTCTTGACATTGTACCTTCATGTAATATGAAGGTACAAGCACTCAGATATTGCAAAAACTACTCAATAAAACCATTACCAAGTATGCAACAGATGTGGAAGTCTGGAGAGGTGGTTAAAGCAGGGGACCAGGAGTCAGGAAAAAGAGGATTCCATTCTGTTGTACATTAAGGAGTCATGCTATGGCCTTGGGTAAATCATTAAGGGCTTGATTTTCTGATGTGCTGAGCATCTCAACTCCCACTGAAGTCAGTGGGAGCTGCATGTGTCCGGCACCTTTGAAAGTCAGAACATTAACCTCTCTCCATCTCATTCTTTCCATCTGTAAAATGGGTCAAAATACACACCCAGTTTGAGATGCATAGATTAAAGCTGCACTGTATGTATAGTTCATTAGGTGCTTCACAGAGTGAAGGCATTATGGATTAGAGTCAAATGCAGAGCTTCAACCCGGTCCTTGCCCCAACCGTTACATGTTGTTTACATGCTTTTGTAATTATAGATGCATCTTTAGGACCTGTTTGACTCCTTTAAATATGGCAAATATGAATTCAGAAACAAGGATTTTACAGCTGCTCAGGTGTTAAAAAAAATCTTATTGAAAAATAAGGCTCATTAACCAATATCCCACTAGGTTGGGCCCCACTGAAGTCTTGTTCTGGACCTGATTTTGTGAAGTGTTTGACTTCAGCGGGAGTTAATTAGTGCTCCGATTTCTGCAGGATCAGGCCCACAGTATGCTAAAAGAAAGGCACTACCTGGATGGTAGCAAGAAATGCTGAAAACTAGTCTAGAGAGTTAATCGCTAGTGAGCAGTAAAAACAAAAAAATTATCAAAGGAAGAGTAGTTAGCAGGGCTGTAAGAATGCACAGGTGTCAAAGTCCTGCTCAGCATGAATACAAACCGGTAATACTCACAAGTCAGCTGCAGGAAGCTCTTTAAAAGTTAGCAAGTTAGGGTCTGATCTGGCAAACATAACACCAAGCCTAGTGCATACTTCCATGAATAGTCCTGTTACAGTCAATGAGGTTATTCAGTAGTAAAGCAGAAGTGAACTGATCTAAAATCCATTGGTCTTTTCTTTAACTCCAGTGAACATTGGATTAGACGAGGGGTGGGCAAACTATGGCCCGCGGGCCAGATCAAGCCCGCCAGCCATTTTAAGCCGGCCCTCGAGCTCCCGCTGGGGATTGGGGTCTGGTGCTTGCCCTGCTCCGGTGCTCCAGCCAGGGAGCAGGGTCAGGGGCCGCTCCACGCTGCTCCTGGAAGCAGCAGCATGGCCCCACTCCTATGTGTAGGGGCAGCCAGGGGGCTCCGCTCTGCATGTTGCCTCTGCCCCAAGCGCCGCCCCCGCAGCTCCAATTGGCCGGGAGCTGCAGGGGTGGCGCCTGCGGATGGGGCAGCGCACAGAGCCGCCTGGCCGCAGCTCCGCGTAGGAGCCGGAGTGGGGACATGGCCGCTGCTTCCGGGAGCCTGGAGTGCTGCCTGGAGTTTGTACCCCTGAGCCTCTCCCCGCACCCCAACCCCCTGCCCCAGCCCTGATCCCCCTCCTGCCCTCCAAACCCCTCGATCCCAGCCTGGAGCACCCTCCTGCACCTCAAACGCCTCATCCCCAACCCCACCCGAGCCTGCACCCCCAGCCGTAGCCTGTGCCCCTTCCCGCATTGTACTCCCCAGCCCGGAGCCCCCTCCTGCACCCTGAACTTCTTATTCTGGCCGCACCCTGAGCCCTCATCCCCTCCCGCACCCCAACCCCAATTTTGTGAGCATTCATAGCCCACCATACAATTTCTATTCCCAGATGTGGCCCTCAGGCCAAAAAATTTGCTCACCTCTGGATTAGACCCTAAACTAGTAGCTTCTACAGGATCAGGCCCTTAGTTTGCAAAGTTAGCAGTGGGAGTTTGTGTTCTAAGGACCTGCCCTCTTCTCTTCTGGGATCATTTGACTTGATTACTCACAAGTAGTCAAACAAAGGGAGTTGGATGTTTCCGTCCCATCACTAGATAGAAGGTCAGAAGCAATACTTAACTGGCAAAAGAAATAATTGATAACACTTGGATTTCTATGGTAAGGTAGCAGGGTATTAGTTAGTTAGGTGAAAGTATGATATCACTTTAATTTTTGCAGCACTGAGGAATGGCCAACTATTAAAATAACTTATTTAAAATTTATTTTAAAATATCAATGTTTATCAGCTTTTAATTACAATGATAATGTGGGTTTGAAAACATGTAAAACACAATCAAATATTGGAATTAAGCACTCAATGATCAGAACTACAAATGTGTAAAGAGAATATAGGATGTTTCCATTTCATGTGTACATATAGCCAAGAGCAAGGTGGTAAGTACCAAAAAGTGAAGCTATATAAAAACATATCTGCATTTTTCAATTAAGACTCATTTTTTCATGGTTTTCCCAGAGCCATGCTTGGTATGTATTTAACTTGTGATCTTGTGGATGTACCTGAAAGAGAAGGAAGGCATTAGAACTAATGTTTTTCATAAAAATGTCTTCTATAAAAAAAAATCTCTTGCAGTACTGAAATAACTGCCTGGAATATCTCCACTCCCAGCTTGGAGCCTACTTTATAGTTTAGGGTTATTACAGCAAGCTGATACAAAAAAAGACCTAAACATGCATGTTCCTGAAATGCGGGAATAAATACTGATCACACATGAAACATCACTTGCATCAACTGAGAAGGCAAGTCACACAATAACCTTGCTAAGTGGAGTACAGCTGCTGTTTGCAACAATCTGTAAACAAGAGAAGAGCCTAGTGAGGATTTTGGGTTGCAGTAGAGGGAGGAGAGGCAAGTCAGAGCAGATCCTATGCTCTTGCAGACAAATAAAATAGGGGGTACCCTGACACATCACAAAGACCACTACCATTACCAGGATGGGGAAGAGAAATCTCACAACCGATCCAAGAAACGTCAAAGAAAATTAAAGGGGGTGATTGTTGTGTCAGACTGACAACATCCTGTAATATCCTGGATAAACCTTATGGAATTAAGCTAAACTTTACTGAATAAGACTTAATACCTTTTGGAATCCATTAAAAATTAAAATGTATGGACCTTCTCTAGTAGGAGGAAGATGCTAATGTATTTCCTTCATTATCAGCCCTTTGAAGCTACTCCCCGCAGGGCCGAATTTCCAATTAGGCACAGTAGGCATGTAGCTAGGGGCACTGGCGTTCTAGGGGAGCCTTACCTCTCTAAAACTGTATGCAACAGAAAGGTCAGCTGTAGGCAGGGGGGCGCTGAAGATGCTGTGCCTAGGGGTGCGTAAGGTATAAATCCAGCCCTGACTCCCCTGGGAGAAGTATGCATATACTAATTCAAACTTGATTTTCCATGGATGAAAAAGACGAAGTGTTTCTAGATAAATATCCTGTTTATAAACTGGCTCACAGCCTTCTTCATGATTCAGCAAAAGGACAGGATCTCTAGTCCGTGAAGGGCCCCAATCCTCAGAGGAGTGGAAGGACTTGGCCTACTGAGGCCCTTCATGATCGTGTGCTCTTTGAGCTGAAGCTGTGACGAACCTGATCACAAAAGAAATCCTTTTGATAGGGTTTGGAAGGTCTACTCCAGCCAGAGCCCATGTTAGTGTTGGCGTGGTCTATGGTAAGCCTATTAGCGTGCATGTAGGTTCTTGTGTGGTCTTTAATGTTTTCTCTATAGTGCTTTTAGTTTAAGAAAAAAAATAAGCTTGCACAGAACTGTGTGGTAACTTATAACTACTGACAAACACTCTGTTATCAGTCTCTGAAGAAGAAGCAAGCAGGCGTGCTTGGGCAGCCTGCCTCTGCTGGCAATAACACAGCGAAAGGCAGGGAACTGTGCAGCCTGGAAATACTCTGGTCAGAAGAGAGAGACAGAGACGCAGGTTTCCATCCAAGACAGGCAATGGCTGGGAAGCTGGAAGCCTGAGTAGTGGGTGCCCTTGCTGGACCACTGAGGGGTAATACAGGTGCAGTTGCCCTGAACTGAGACAACTGTTGCTAGCCTTTAGGTGCCTCCTTGCACACCCAGGCACAATTGTAGGACTAGCTCTTGGGGCTATTCAGATCAATATGGATTTGCAGGATCAGGCCCATAAACAATACAGTCCATGAACACTTCTTAATTAAAGTTGACAGATTATTTCTACTCTATTTTATTTTTAATCCACATGATTATATAGGACTTGATCCAAGGTCTAACAAAGTCTAGTGGAACCCAATGCGTTCAATGAGTGTTGGATCAGGACCCTAGAGAATGACAGCATCACTTACCTCCTTCCATTCATTGACACAGAATATTCTGTACGAATCATTGCCATACTTTCCAATCCCATGCAGCTCAATAGGATACCTCCATTGCTTGGTCAGATACTCATCTAGAGAATATAACCCCATACTAACATGTAGAGAAATGTGCCACAGAAAATATTACAAGAAAACATTGGTACTCACTGCAGAACTGGAAAAATCCTGATTTTTACATTAAAACATCCAAATCCCCAGTTTAAAGTCTTTTAAATGCTACAATTTGAACTAAATGTATTACATTAGTAACAGGTGAAAAAGGAATTATTTCTAAGCAAATCTCACTGTGGAAGACAGCTTTAAATGACTACATAGAAAAATCTACACAGTAATGTTTTTATTTTAAACATTAAAATACAGAAAATACTGTACTATCTCATTGCAAAACATATCAACCTTGTTGATACACCTCTACCCTGATATAATGCGGCCCGATATAACATGAATTCAGATATAATGCAGTAAAGCAGCGATCCAGGGGGGCGGGGATGCGCACTCCGGCGGATCAAAGCAAGTTCGATATAACGCGGTTTCACCTATAACGCGGTGAGATTTTTTGGCTCCCGAGGACAGCGTTCTATTGGGGTAGAGGTGTACTAATGTGGTTTTTAATTCTGATAGTCATCTCAAACCAAGGGCCTGTTCCTCCATTACACAGGTTGTTCTATCTTTGGAACACTGAAGGAAAATCACAGAGCAGGGGTTTATAATGCCACTTTCTTACTCACATCAGTTTAGATCGTTCTACAGACATATTCAAAAGAAGCTACCTGAAAATTTGATAATGGTCTTCGCTCTTAGTTCATAGAGGCCAAGAGGTTTAAGCAACTCTGACATTTCTTTCCAGTCTGCAGTTCTTGCTACCTCAGGGGAAGGATATTTCTCCAGAAACTCCCAGAGCACAGGTATTGCCATCTTACCTAGGCAGAGATAATATGTTGTGAACAGAAAGGATGTACAGTAACTTCCCCTGTGTGACTATCCGAAGTGTGCATTCTGAATGTTGTTGATGAGGAAGATGCAAATTATTTAAACTTGTTTATACTAATATACCTTAGATAGTATTAGTTTATTTAATCCTTTCAATATTGTAATGAAAAACTTAGTAGCTAAGGCCCTGATCTTTCAACAACAACAGCCACATCAGATCCAAATTCAGCATTTACATAAGCCGATGCAACTCACAGGCCATGAAACTGGTATGTAGAGGTTAAGCTTCATATCATATCGTATATCTATTTACCTGAGGTCTTATTGAGAAATATGGTTGCAATGAGGAGCTTCCACGGATCATGGAAGAGCGTTTCTTGGACCAAATTAAATGGAGACCGAGGAGGAGTCCATTTCCTGAAGGCCTTCCTTCTTGGTGGGCTTGGAGCTACACACACACAAAGATAATATGCGAAACTTTACTGAGCAGTAAAAGGTTGATTTCTCCCTCCGCCAATCTTTTAAGAGACATTGGAGCAGATTCACCCCCATGCTCCCACTAGTGCATGGGGGGAGGGTAGAGAGTTTATTTCTCTTGTGTTATGACACTGCAGGGGCCAGTGGGGCCCTGGCACAGGCTAGCCTAGCCCCGGTGGGCTGCCCTAATTTGCTCCTGTATTTCTATGGGTGCAGAATTGCCAGGACAAAGGTCTGCCCAAGCCATACTCACCCTCGTTCCATCCCCAGAATGCCTCCTGCACCCAGGGTCACTCTGGAGATAGTACAGAACTAGCCTGACATCTGGATGTAGAGGTTCCCTGTAACTGGGGCTGTTCTCTGGGGAGAAGGGGCCTTACAGCTACCATAAATTCCCACTGCATCAACTAAGTACAGAGCAGGCAGCAGATGTGTGGGCTTCACCGCTGATACAGAATAACAGCCTTAATGGGTAAAAAGGTAGCTCATTCTCAGAGCCCATTCAATCTGCAGCTTCTCTGCTGAAATAGTCACCAAGAATGCCAGTTAATGCAAAATGTGATGGTGGTCTGTGCAATATGGACACCTGTCTGCTAGGTTTAAAGTGAGACAACAAAAATCCTCTCACGTAGGCCACAATGCAGCCATCAGGTGGTGGTACCTCTCAGATTAGTAATGACCAGGTATGGATTTGAGCTACTGATATAAAAGTGAAAGGCTCCATACCCCATTACTAATCTCTTGAGCCTTTCAATCCCCCCAAAACACAGCTTTCTTTCCTATAGAGAATACTATACCTTCTTTACTGTATTTACTAGAAAAATATGGACTGGTTTTCCTTCTCTCTACTTGTGTTCTTGGGACATAGTCTTCTAAAAAGAAAAAAAATACCTGTATGTAAATGAGAATTAGTTCCACTCTGATATCTAATCAAATTTCAGCATCTGTTAAAAAAAATAATCTTCAAATGACAAACCCTTAAGAAAAGTAGTCATATCTCAGTGAGTCAATGGATGCTGCACAGGTATAATTGAGGGCAGAATCAATGAACTATTATACTAACCTCAGAATGAAGTTAAACAAGGTTAGTTGTATATCTTGAATCAAAACCTGGCCACTTTTGCAGTAACTTAAGAAGTTAATTGACATATGGAGAGTAGTGATCATTGCTACATTAAATCAGAGAAAGTGATGGTGTGATTTCTAATTGTGAATAAATCCACTTCCTTGGCTTGAACTGGTTGGTTCATAGCACTTAGCTACTATAATATCTGATGCTCTGTATGGTAAATATGATAAACAGATTAGACAGACTCCAAGCAAGGAGATTTAGAAAGTTCTAACCCAGGGGTAGGCAACCTATGGGACGCGTGCCGAAGGAGGTACACGAGCTGATTTTCAGTGGCACGCACACTGCCCGGGTCCTGGTCACCGGTCTGGGGGGCTCTGCATTTTAATTTAATTTTAAATGAAGCTTCTTAAACATTTTAAAAACCTTATTTACTTTACATACAACAATAGTTTAGTTATATATTATAGACTTATAGAAAGAGACCTTCTAAAAACTTTAAAATGTATGACTGGCACACGAAACCTTAAATTAGAGTGAATAAATGAAGACTCGGCACATTGCTTCTGAAAGGTTGCCGACCCCTGTTCTAACCATACCCAGTCATGGAATAGGCAGGCCTGAAACACTCCTTTTTTGTAATTAGTTTGGAAGTATCCCTGATGGAATTTTAGAAGAGTGCTCTGCTCTGAAATGTATATACCTTGCAGAATTTTCACTGATGTAAAGCTTTTCTTGTCACAAGGCTGTGAAATGCTAATGTCTGTTTCAGTGCCAGGTTTGAAATCCTGGTTACTCGAATGCACCCAGTCCTTCTCTTTCGCAAACGCATCCAATCCTTCTCTTTCTGCAATGTTCTTGTCAGATTTCGTAGCAGCTGCATCATCAGAACTCTTCTCTGCATATCCTAATTGTCCCATGGTTCTTGACTCTGTTTCTGAGAGAGCAGTTACTGGTCCAAGATGCATCTCTGATTGTGATCCTGAAGTCATTATTTCATCCTCTGAAAGTGTGTTTGCTTTTCCAGTATCTGTGGGGTTTAAGTTCTGATTGTCTATTCTGCCTCTATCAGAAACACAAACATCTTTCTTTTGCTGGATTTTTTTGATTTGGCTGCCCTCAGCCTCTTGATTATTACATGATGCTTTTCTCTGCCTTTTATTTTGGCTGTGATCTGGAGTCCTCTTTTCTGAGCCCTTTCTAGCTTTCTTAATTTGAGCCCTTCTTCCAACTGCTCCTTTTTCTTTGGCCTTTATGCAACAGTCCTTTGGCTTAATGTCTTTAATGACCAAGTCCCCCCTGCCTTGCAGATGGATGGAAATGTTTTCTAGCTGTTCATTACTGGTCTGCAACTCCAAAACTTTAAGTTCTTCTTTACTACTTTGCACACTAAGATCTTGCGCTTTACTGTTACATTCTTTATTCTGTAATCTTGGTCCCACAGCTTCTGCACCGAATCCTTTGGCTCTTGATCGAGTTTTGCTCTGAACAGGAGCAGTAAAGTCAAAATCTTCTGGTTTAAGAACAGTCTCTCCATTTTTACTAAAATATGCCACAAGTGCACGTTTGGATCTTAACTTTGCTCCTTGAGGACTATGAAATGAAAGAAAGTTAAATGATCAGTGGTTATAGTTTTCATTCCTTGCTCTTAAAACAAAACAAACAAAACTGCACCTCACATTTCGGGGGGCGGGGGGGGAAGGGAGGAGGGAGGGAAATCAGCCAAAAATGTTACTTGGATTTTCCAAAAAATAATCTAGCTCAATATTTTTTTTAAAAAGGCTGAATAAATACCTTTTAGACAAGCCTTCTATTAATATTTGATCAAAAATGTTCATACAAAGAACTAATTTGCAAGTAATAATACTTTATACTTTCATTTAAGTATATTAAAGTATTTTACAGCCCCATGCTACCCTTATGAGGCATGTAAATATTTTTATTTACAGATTTCCATATTATTAGTATAAAGTACCAAGCAGTTAAAAGACTTGCCCTAAGTCAGATTCAAAGGCTCCTGAAATCAACAGGAGTCTATGGACTTGGAGTGGGTTTTGGATCAGTCCCAGACTAAATCTGTGTGAGGACTGGAACAGAACAAGGACACTTGACTCCTAGACTCTGTAACACTTACTCTCCACTAAGCAACCAGTAGAATAAGTCTATGTGACATACACTGCTTTTACTTACTATACAGATTTAATTTCAAGAGTTGCATCAAATATTACCTGATGAAATAAACATCATATTTCCCTGCAGTTTTGCCTGACTGTCGTTGCTTTGTGATCTTCTCCCATCCATCTGGAATGTTTTTGAGACATCTAGAAGCCACTTCTGATACAGCAGCTACATCTTCTTTGCACTGGAGTGTGTTTTCTGCTATGGTCTCAGTACCTTCAATCTGTAGACCAAAATATTCTCTTGTCTCTGTCACTAATTCTTTCCCCTCTTCTTTTGTTTTCTTTCCAATTTGCATGTCACTTTTGTCACTGAAAGTAAATGTAAAATAAAATGATAGAAATAGACCTGTCTGGAACTATTCATAACTACAATATTTCAAGACCTGCAGAGATTTTGGAGAAAAAAATTAACTGAAAATATGAAGGTATTAGCTGGCCTGTTGCAAATATTTGTGCACTGTTATGTGTGAGACCTTGCCTCTTGTTCATTGGGACAGTAGATGCTGGGAGAGCTATGGAAACAGCATGATCAGCCTCTCTCCCATGTGGAACAAAAATATTTGTAATCTATACTATGTTTACATATTGAACTTCAAGTTAACATGAGGAGTGCATTGTCTTGTATTTCAGCAATAACCATACAGAGGATCATAGTCTGGAATACAAATGTGTGACTTTGCATTGTATATAACAGGGATCGGCAGCCTTTGGCACGCAGCCCATCAGGGAAAGCCGCTGGTGGGCTGGAATGGTTTGTTTACCTGGAGCGTCCGCAGGTTCGGCCGATCGCAGCTCCCACTGGCCGCGGTTCGCCGTCCCTGGCCAATGGGGGCTGCTGGAAGCGGCGGCCAGCACATCCCTTGGCCCACGCCGCTTCCCGTAGCCCCTATTGGCCAGGGACGGCAAACCGCGGCCAGCGGGAGCTGTGATCGGCCAAACCTGTGACGCTACAGGTAAACAAACTGTCCTGACCTGCCAGAGGCTTTCCCTGATGGGCTGAGTGCCAAAGGTTGCTGATCCCTGGAATATAATCTTGTGCCATAAACAAACCACAGTAGGATTCAGAGTAGCAGCCGTGTTAGTCTGTATCCGCAAAAATAACAGGAGTACTTGTGGCACCTTAGAGACTAACAAATTTATTAGAGCATAAGCTTTCATTCGAAGAAGTGGGTTGTAGCCCACGAAAGCTTATGCTCTAATAAATTTGTTAGTCCCTAAGGTGCCACAAGTACTCCTGTTATTTTTTCACAGTAGGATGTTAGCCTTTAAAAGTAAGCTTCCAAGTGCATTTTTCATATTCTTTATTTCTTTGAAACATAAATGGTCTTCTTAATTAGAGCCCACATAAGTAACATACGCATTACTGGGGCTGCCAGTTGGGAGGTTTTGAACTGCCCTGGCTGATGTTTGTACTGTACTGCCTTGCCAGTTTAATGTTTATATGTCTGGGGCCACTTAAGTGTTATGATTGCTAAATCTGTGCAACATATCAGAAAATGACTCCACAGCAGTACGTCTCAGAACCTTATACCTGTTCTAATCCTAGCCCAGGGCCCTCAGCCAGCTGAAACCCAGCCCAGTGCTCATCAGTGGCAGCAGGGATATAACTCAGATCCTCCTGTTCCAGGTCCCGCCATTCAAGCTAAATGAGAATCTCCCGGAGTGCAGCACCATAGAGCGTATGACACATAGCTGAGCAGTTCCAGTCCCAGCTGTCAGTGGCGCTCTCTAGGCAGAGGCTTTGTGGCCAGCACACAACATCCCAAGAGCCAAGCTGGCAAGGAACTAAACAGGGCCCAGAGCGACCGACATACCCACGCAGAACTGGGTTTCACATACCGCACCATGACCCGTGACGTCATCAGAATGTGACATAATCGCGCACTGTGACATCACCGCACCATGTCCTGTGACGTCACCACAGTGTGGCATCACCGCACTATGCTACAGGACCCCACGTTATGGGGACGGACCAATCTGAGCGAACAGACCGCGACCTAGCCCTTCTGAAAGGTCTCTTGACCTCCTGTTGCTATAGTAACTTTACCTGCCCTCTTCTTGCCCCCGTACTTCCGGAGCCGCCATACTGAAGCGCCTCCCATGTCACGTGAGGGTGTACGCCTTTCCTGCCCACACTGCGCATGCGCTTACGCATACCTAACACACCCCCACAGAGCTTCTCGCCAATATACGATCCCGCCAAGGGCGCGCAGAGGTTCTACCGCGAGAACAGCCCCGACACAGAACAGTCCGCCTCTTGCGCATGCGTATTCCAAGCACAGTCCCGCAGAGAGCTTCACGCTTGCGCAGTACTTTTCCCCCTTGCGCAAGCGCAGTGCCCATGGGACGAAGCGTTCGTGGCGCATGCGCAATCCTGACTCAATGTTTGCGTGTCTGTCCTTTCCCTTTCCACCTCCTCGCGTCGTGCCGGTTGATTCCAAGCAAAGGGCTTTGGGGTTAGTGCGCATGCGCGTTGCCTGGGGAGGTTGGGGGAGCTTTAATCTTGTGTAAATAAACAAACAGCAGCCAGGGAAGGGGGAAAGTCAGGGCAGCGCCAGCGGTGCCGCGAGACAGCAGAGGGGGCTGAGAGAGGCAGGCAGGCAGGCAGGCAGGCAGTAACACGGGCACACACAGGCGGGGCGGGGCAAAGCAGGGTAGGGTAGGGTGAGGGGAAGAAGCGGTAGTTAGGGGTAGATGGGACAAGGCAGGCGGTGAGGGAGGGAGTGTTAGGGGCAGGGCAGGCGGTGGGGGGTGCTGTGGGAGAGGGGGCAGGGCAGGCGGTGGGGGGTGCTGTGGGAGAGGGGGCAGGGCAGGAGGGGAGGGAGGGGGTGCTGGGGAGAGGGGGCGGGGAGGGAGGGGGTGCTGGGGCCAGGGCAGGCGGGGAGGGGGCAGGGCAGGCGGGGAGGGAAGGGAAGGGGTGCTGGGGAGAGGGGGCAGGGCAGGCGGGGAGGGAGGGTTAGTAGGAGAGGGAGGGATGAGGGCCGCACTGACCTGGAGGGATAAGGCCGAGCAATGGTAAGAGGCTGAGTATGGTTTATGTTTGCTATTTTCACAGCATCCCAAAGCACATTGGGCACTTTATGGGGCACATGGAAAGATGTGGTTCCTGCCTTGGGGAGCTCATGGCCTAGTAAGGAATGTGAGGGGGGATGGCAGGGACCCATCTTTTGATTTGCCCCAGGGGAGGGTTTGGGATGAGGGTCACTGTAGTATGGGCATGCTGATAATCTGATCAGGCATGTTGCATCTTTGTCAGTCCGTTTTTATTTAATAGTAAATTTCTTATCAATTTAAAGCTCACAATCTGTATGAACCGGTAAGATTTCATGGGTTCTTATTGGGGCCAGGAGAGCAGCAGCCTGTGGTTTATAACCGTGGTTACTAATGTCAATGGGAGACATGGGAGAAACATCAAATATGAGTCCAATGGGGATGGTTTAGTAAATTAAGCATTAAATATGGAATATACAGATTTCCCAGAATCCTGAGTTGTGGGTTCCTGAGGGGTGGGAAGATTGCAACTTTAGCCCTTCATTTAAAGAAAATAGATACATTGAATTCCAGGTAGTTTACTCTGTGGGTGATTTTCCAAACTGTGGTTCTCTTTGCTCTTTGTGCATGTTAAATATCACTCCACAGTTTTTTTCTAAGAGTACACCTCTACCTCGATATAACGCTGTCCTCAGGAGCCAAAAAATCTTACCGCATTATAGGTGAAACCGTGTTATATCGAACTTGCTTTGATCCGCTGGAGTGCGCAGCCCCCCCCCCCCCCGGAGCACTGCTTTACCGCGTTTTATCAGAATTCATGTTATATTGGGGTAGAGGTGTACTTCCGGTGTGCTTGGCCAGACTTCACCCTTTACCCTCCCTGTGGAGGCTTTGCTAAACGAATGAGTGGTTAATTTCTCCAGTGTTGTATATTCAAGTGGTAGGAAGTGCTTTGGGAGAAAATGCCCTCCCACCCCCAGCCAATACTAATTTATTGTATATTGGCAGCTGTTTAATGTTCTGTATCGTGTTCTACTGAACTGTGCTATGGTAGGATTGTCCTCTTGGAAACCAGCTGTATATCTCAGGAAAACTTTACTGAGGAATGAATACAGACCATTTATTCCGCCTCTCCAGCCCCTACCCCTCCCAACATCAAGTGACAGCAAGATTAAATATGGTACCACCTTTCTATTTTGATTTTCTTCATGTCATTGAACAAGAATCTGTTTTTATTATCCATATAACCATCAAAATGTATACTGTAGCGTGTATATAGTTGGTTCTCATAAACAATAGGTAATATAATGTCAATAATAATGTCTGAATAATGCAGGATTTTCCCTATTTTTTAAAATTTTCATCCACCCATGGCCCTGATCTTGCAACTGCATATGCATGGTCACAAGGATCTGTCTACAAGGATGCAGTTGCAGGTTAGTGACCTGGTCCTGCAGTTGGATCTGTGTAAGCATACTTCTGTGCCTGGACAAAGCCAATTGCAGGATGGTGGTCTGGTTTGGAGAAATTCTTATTGCATGTGGGGAAAGCATCGTAAACCTATTTGGCTTCTGGAATTTTCCCCAAAGTTAGATATGTTCTGAGGTGTGTAATAAATTCTATTAAATTAAATCTTGACTCCTTTTTTTATGGCATTTAAACAATGTTAGAAATAGAAAGTATGTTTTCTGGGTATTTCTTGTAATATTACGTGTTCTGTCCTTAATTTTCCCTTTTTGTCTCATTGTCCAGTATATATGATCTTGCCTTTAAACCTGATGGAACTCAGCTGATAATTGCAGCAGGAAACAGATTGCTGGTAGGAGATTGTTTACTCCTCTCCACACCATACCACCTGAATCTAAGAATAATAATATATAATTTAAAAGACCCCAAAATATAGCTATGGAACATTATATAAACTATAGCAATATTTTTGGGGTCTTTTAAAATTTCTTACTACTCTCTCTAATGGGGACTCTTTCATGTGTCCTTTTCTTCAGTTTAAAAAGATGTGGTAGAAAGAACAAGTGATAGTTTTTGATATAGGGAGGGAATGGGATTTTTTGAAACAGGCAGGCCAAGTGGGTGTCTGAAAACAGCATATGAATTGAATGACTTTCATATAAATGATTGAGTAATCTCTATTGTCCTTACATGTAATGCCTGCTTCTCCATGCACAGAAAGAAGCAAGTATGTTCTAGTATTTTAAAAGGATGCCATCAATTTAAACTGTAGTCATTTTTAAAAGACAAGTTAAAAGTAGTTTCAGGTACTACACCTGTTTCAAAATCTCCCTGCCAAATTTTGTCATATAATTGCATTTTCCTTTCCTTTTTTTTTTTTTTTTTTTAATTTGTCTCCTTTTGCTGTGTGGACTTTAATAGGGGAAACTAACTAACTATCCATGAGAAATAGTGACATTGACTATGTACAAAGTATTGTCAAATAAGCAAAGTATACAAACAATTATTTTGCCTCAAATCTTGTTTAGTTCTAATTATTCTAGTCCCTGTGGAGCTTGTTGAAGGATTGTGGTCTTTACATTTTCCTTTTATTGATACAGGTGTATGATACATCTGATGGAACCTTAATTCAGCCCTTGAAAGGGCACAAGGACACAGTGTACTGTGTGGCTTATGCTAAAGATGGTAGGTGACACCTTTGGGTTTCTTAGCTTCCTTGTTTGTGTTAGTTTGTAGAAAGCATGGTAATTGGCCTCATGCCTTTCTTATTGTAAATTTAAAATTAGGAATGTTAAGGTAGTTTTAATAATACTTTGTATTTAAACACTGCCTTTTATCTCAGGTCTCAAAGCACTTTACAAATATTAGCTGCAGAAGAAAGTGCTGTTCTCTGGATATTACAAACATAGGCCCCAATCCTGCAGTTGATGATACGAATAGAGACCTGTGCATCCCATGAACTTTAGTGGGGCTCTGTGTGAAAGCAGAGGTCTACCTGTACAGCATTCCATTGAAGTCAGCAGTACTTTGTGTGGGTGCAGAAGTGCAACCATATGGAGTCAGTAGCAGGACTGGACCCATACTTACATGATCCTGTAGAGCTCAGACACCTACAAAGTACTTCCTGTTTTCTATTTTGCTAAGATGAGTGTTTTTGGAGTAAACGTGATAATTAAATGTATGGGTGTTTTGTTTTAAAATATTATTATTAATCCCTAGGCAAGCGTTTTGCATCTGGCTCTGCTGACAAAAGTGTAATAATTTGGACTTCAAAGTTAGAAGGCATTCTGAAATACACGTAAGTGAACCCATTCACTTCACTGCTTCCTTTAAATAGATACTTTGGTTATGGACTTCTGCTGTTAATATAAGTGAGAGATGCTAGGAGAGTTGAAGGAATGTGAACTAGGGTCAGAGAAGAAACTAGTAGAGAGAGGAGAAATGATGGAGGAGAGCAGTCAAGATATAAAAAGATATTTGAGAGGGTTAGGAAAACAGTTAAGAGAATGAGGGAGTAGTGGGAGGGCTAGATAAAGCACTGATGTTACTCTTGTGAAGACATTGCAGGGCTGAAGGAGCACCAGAGAGCCTCTCTCACTGTGTTAAGAAGCTGCAGGAGTTCAAGAAGAGCAGAGGAGTGTCAGGAGAGTTTTGGGAGTTATATTCTGCCTTTGTCTCAACAGGAGTTATGTGTACTGTATGTCCAAGACATGAGCCTGATCTTGTAAAATAAGCCAAATTAGAATAGTTCTAGTTTGAAGCCCAATCCAAAGGTGGTTGCTAGTACTTGCCTCCACCAAAAAGTTCCATCTTTTTCTGCCCTGCTTCATTTGTGTGCATACAGAATTCTCTTGGTATTTTTCATTGGATTAATACCAGTCTTCCACAAGTCATTAAGAAATATAGATATGTAATTGCTAGTATTTTACGTCTTCAAATCCTAATTCTGCTTTTTGATAAGTTTGCATGATTCTTGTTGAAGTTATTGAGAGAGATGCACGCATACATATTATGGAAAAATTTGGTTAATAACATTTATTTCTTTCACAGTGCTTCCCAAACCAATATCCACCTATGCCCTCATACCAATGCAGCCAGTTCTTGCAATCTGATGAAGCCTCCATTTAGAGACTGCTTAATTTAAAAAAAGTTTATTTTTAACTTAGTTTAATTACATGTTAATTTGACATAGTGTAACTTGATCTGTTTTTATGCAATATTTGTCCTCCTAAGCTTAGCTTTAAGATATCTTGTTATAAAAGATAGAAAATGTGGCATTTAAAACAAAAGATTTGTTTGAAATGTGATGATTACTTTGTTCTAGGCATAATGATTCTATACAGTGTGTTTCATACAATCCTGTTACTCACCAACTGGCATCCTGCTCCTCCAGTGATTTTGGTATGTCTTCTTCCTCTGATGTTTTTCATTGAGCCAGTAAACATTATTAATAATGTTTAATTCTCTCATTTTAAGCCAGTAATGTATAGGTACAGTTTTTTCTTTTCTGTAATGAAGAAATGGAGAAATAAAATGTTACTCCTTCACTATGGAGTATACAGATTAAAATTTAGAAAATACCTTGTTGAGCATAAATTAATATTTTACTTTTAAAATCACTCCCCCCCATCAGTTGGAAAAGGGTTATGTACTCCAGTGCCTTAAAGTGTGTTATCTTATGGTGATATGATTTTTCAAGAGTAGTATTTTTTTTGCCCCACTTTAAGACATATTTCATTATAGTTCTTATATTTAGATGTTTACTTCCCACTCCTTCCATATATGAATAAACAGCACCTATTCAAAATATTGACCCTTCCCAACACTGAGTAAAATCCTGGCCCCTTTAAAATCAACCACCTTTTTTTTTTTTTTTCTAATCTAAATGCTGCTTGTAATGATGAAGAACTTAGTCGGTTTCTTAGGTTTTTTTGTTTTTGTTTTTAAGGCTTGTGGTCTCCTGAGCAGAAGTCAGTCTCCAAACATAAATCAAGCAGTAAAATCACCTGCTGTAGGTAAGTTTTAAGCACTAGATGTGTCATTCAGATTTGTTTTTTTCCTTTATGAATAAAAATATGACAAAGAGAAAAGTATATATAATTAAATGTATGCAGAAGCCATGATTAGGAGCATGAACTGGGAGTTTATAGAACAGATTACAACAGAACCAAAGGTTCCTATATCACGCCATCCTCATCACTGTAGTATCTGAGCACCTTCCACTGGTGCAATAAGCAGCATCTGTTACATACTGTTTTTTCTTTCTCTCATCCTCTTCCCAGTATGTGTGTGCAGTATACTTTTTTTTTTAAATTGTATTGTTTCTGACTTGCAATGACAAGCAGTGTGATCTTGAGCAAGTCAGTTAACCTTTCTGTTCCTTTCTTTATCTATTGATACAGTAATAACCTCTTGGAGGTGCTGCTGAGACTTACTAATATTTGTAAAGTACTTTGTAAACATCAATAGATATATATATATATATATATAACTTAGACTTTTTTGTGGTGTGTGGGGCAACCAGATAATATAAGCATCAAATATCAGGATTGGGCTTTAAGTTAACTTTATATTAATAATAATAATAATTAATAATACAAAAACACTTATCCATACTCCTAAGGGAATTCTGTGCCACTTCATGCACACAGAATTCATGTCCCCTGCAGATTTCTTTGCTTCCCCGCAGAAAAATGACTTTCTGACGGGGAAGCAAAGGGAAGCCGCAAGAGCAGCCATGTGTCCCTCCCCAGCAGCGTGGGCATGTTGTTTTGGGCACCCAGAGCAGCCAGCAAAGAGGCAAATCACTGCGGGTGGGGAGGAGGGCTGGGGATGCCCCGGCCAGTGGCTCCTACCCTGTGCCGGGCTCAGCTGCTAGAGCTGGCTGGGCTTGGCTGGGGGTGGGGAAGGACGGTACTTCCTCTTCAAGGAGCAGCCAGGGCCAGGCCGGGCTGGGTCAGACCCATCCCCAGAAACCTCCACTGGCTGCAGGAAGCTCTGCACCGCCTCCTTTCCCCCGCTTCCTGCCCCCATTGCTCCTCAGCCGCTGGCGGGAGGGGTCAGTGTACGGGAGATGCTCCCCCATTCCCAGACCCTTGCACGGAATACCCTCCCACTGAGCCCACTGAATCCCGACCCTGCTGAGCCTCATCCCCTGCCTCCCGAATCCAGACCCCCATCCTGCACCCAGACCAGCCCCCGCTGAGCCCTCTGCACTCGAACCCCAACCTTGATGAGCCCTGACCACCCTGATGAGCTCCCTGCACTCAGACCCCCACCCCACTGAGCTCCAACCAGCTGCACTGGTACTCAAACTGCTGAACACCAACCCACCTTCACCTGGACTCCCCTGCAGAATTCCATTGTCCCTGCACATGGAACTCCCCAACAAGCCACTGTGTATCCAAATCCCCATGCATCTGGATCCCCCACTGAGCCACCTGCACCCATATTGCCCCACACAGGACCCTCTCACCCCACACCTGGATCCCCCCAGTTAAAACTGTCCGGACTTGGATCCTGCCGAGCTGAGCCTGCTTCCCACACCTGGTGTGCCTGGCATGGTGGGGCAGGGCCCCGGGGTGTTTCTGGGGCAGGCCCAGCCCTTCCACTGTGTCAGGGTTGGGCATAGCCTCACTGCCGAATTCATATCCTGGAGGTTGGAGGTGCGTCAGGGTGATCTCCTACCTCCGTGCAGCCAGTTGCCTGTGCTCTCCACTTCCATGCTGGAGCCTCCACAATTATTTACTGACAAAATTTTGCAGAATTTTAAAATATTGTGTGCAGAATTTATATTTTTTTGGCACAGACTTTTTAATTTTTTGGCACATAATTCCCTCAGGAGTAATATTATAGAGCACTGTAAAGCATGAAAAATTATAAATATACACATGGTTTACGACATATCTCCAAAAGCTTGCAGTCTCAGACAAGACCATGCACTACAGCAGCAGTTCTCAAACTTTAGCAACCCGAGGACCTCCATTTTGATTTAAAATTTTCCGGGGACCCTCAGACCCCTACTCAGCCCTTGCCCCACCCACTTCTCTGAGGCCCTGCCCCTTCTCCAAGGCCCCGCCCCCTGCTCATTCCATCCCCACTCCTTCCGTCGCTTGCTGTCCCCCACCCTCACTCACTTTTACCAGGTTGGGGCAGGGGGTTGGGGTGCAGGAGGGGGAGTAGACTCTTGGAGGGAGTTTGGGTGCAGGCTCTGGGCTTGGGCAGGGGGTTGGGGTGCAGGAGGGGGTGAGGTGTACAGGCTCTGGCTGGGCGGCGGTTAACTCTGGCGGCTCCCGAAAGTGACCGGCACATCCCTCTGGCAGCGGCTCCTATGCGGGGGCGGGCAGAGGGTCTCCATGCGCAGCCCCTACCCTCAGGCACTGCCCCTGCAGCTCCCATTGGCCGCAGTTCCCGACCAATGGGAGCTGTGGAGTCGGCGCTCGGGCCAGGGGCAGCACGTGGAGACTCCCTGCTCCCACCCCTAGGGGCCGCAGGGATGTGCTGGCCGCTTCTGGAAGCGGCAGGGAGCCTGCCTTAGCCCTGCTGTGCTGCTGGAGTTTAAGCATGCAGGAGGCGTTGGGAGGGAAGGGGAGGAGTTGATCACCGGGGTCCACGGACCCCAGTTTGAGAAATGCTGCACTACAGTTCAAGTAAGGGAAGGTGAGGAGAAAGATAGGAAGGATTGATGATAATGTGTTTTAAGGAAGCATTTGAAAGAGTAGAAGGAGGGCAATTGGCAAACAGGTAAACTGTTCTACATGCAGAGGCAGCAGCATAGTCAGTTTTAAGGAAGTGATCGGGCGGGCAAAAGGATATACTCAACTGGTAAAGTCAGGGGAAATAATAAAATAAAACCTAGCGCTTGTGTAGTGCTTTTCATCAGTAGTTCTCAAAGCACTTTACAAAGGAGGTATCATTATTTCAATTTTACAGATGGGGAAACTGAGACACAGAGCGGTGAAGTGACTTGCTTAAGGTCATGTAGCAGGCTAGTAGCGGAGCTGGGAGTAGAACACAGGTCTCCTGAGTTCCAGTCCAGTGCTCTGTATGCTAAACATCACTATTGTCTCTTCTATGTGATCACTATTCTGAATGAAGATTATACAGTGTGTATGTGGACACACAATCTTCACAAATAATGTAGATGTGATTTTTCCATCATGTGTTAGCAGGTGATATCTCTTTTGTTCTCTTTATTCTTGCACTTATTTTTCACTTAGGTATAACAAAGAGTTTCTCCCTAGGTTGCATGTTCCTGCTATAAATATGAATGTGACTGTACATTGCTGCAGGGTAAATGGCTAAATTCCAGTACTCTTTCTCCTTACTTAGAGACACATTCTAAACTATCATCTGCTGGTTCAGTACACTGTACTTTTAGTAGTTTCCTCTGTGTCGTGCTGCTTTTTCATTTTGTTTATTTTGTTATCAGCTGGACAAATGATGGCCAATACCTTGCTTTGGGGATGTTCAATGGCATTGTCAGCATAAGGAATAAAAATGGTGAAGAGAAAGTCAAAATAGAACGTCCTGGCGGCTCTTTATCTCCAGTATGGTCAATTTGCTGGAATCCATCAAGGTAAACCTCTTACGTCCATCCCTTTTGTGCTGAACAGATAATCCTTGTTTTAGTGATTCCTGACATCACAGCATGGCCAGGCCATTATCCTTCTTCCTTAAGTGGGTTTCTTCTGCACTTTACTTAGGGCTGGTCTACACTATGGGGTGGGATCGATCTAAGTTACACAACTTCAGCTACGTGATTAACATACCCAAAGTCGACGTACTTAGATCTAATTACCGCAGTGTCTTCACTGCAGGGTGTCAACGGGAGATGCTCTCCCGTCGATTCCCCTTGCACTTCTCATTGAGGTGGAGTACCAGAGTCGACACTAGAGCGATCGATTTATTGCATCTATACTAGACACGATAAGTCGACCTCCACTGGATCGATCGCTGGCCCTCAATCCAGCCCTAGTGTAAACAAGCCCTCAATCCAGCCCTAGTGTAAACAAGCCCTCAGAGTCCTCAGGCTCTTCACTGGTGATCACCTTTTCACATCTGTAAAAAATCTGGAATTACTCCATAGAAGCAAATGGAGTTACTCTGGATTTAGACTGGTGTAAATGAGATGAGGATTAGGTCTGTTTTTTCTCCCAATCCTACTCTTCCTTCACTTTGCCTTTGTTATAGGCGTCCCTCAACGACACATCAAAATTCACATATGTTACTTCGGCTTAAAGAAAGCTTTGCCCCATCTCTTGAGGCTTATACCGCTCTGTGACTGACCCAAGAGGGCTTTCACAAACTCCGTTGGTGCAGATTTTTCTCTCTTTCCACCTTTGGTTTTCTCACTGCTATATACAGTCCAAAATGGAGTGCATTTTGACTAAGAGATGGATAATTGGCAACTTGAGTTTTAAGATCAAGTGCCCCATCTCCCTGAGATTTGTATCTGGGATAAACTGAGATTCCTGTGGGACAAGCTACACCTCTTTCTAGACATCAGCTGCCTCCTACTAGGCTGCCTGTTTTTTTAATTATAGAGTTGCACTGTTTTGATCACACTAATTCAGATGCTGGAACACACTAATGGTGGGTGTATCTCTTTGGTGGCTATATGTAGCAATTGTACTTCATTGTCTTTTTTGATAAATGGAAAAACTGGGTGCAAAATCAGCTTGGATGCCAGGAAAGATGGCACCTCAACTGCTAGCAGAGCACCTCACCCTCCCTGATTGAACTAACCTCGTTATCTCCATACTGATTTATACCTGCCTCTGGAGATTTCCATTACTTGCATCTGAAGAAGTGAGGTTCTTACCCACGAAAGCTTATGCTCCCAATACTTCTGTTAGTCTTAAAGGTGCCACAGGACCCTCTGTTACTTTTTACAGATTCAGACTAACACGGCTACCCCTCTGATACAGGAAAGATGGTGTGGTTTTTCGTTTGTGTATTTTTATGCAGTGAAGTTTGTCTTAGAATAATAGATTTTGAAATGATAGTTTGACTGTAGTTATAGGGAAGGTGAATGAACAATTAATATTACAGTAGGTGGGAGAATTTCTGGAATCATAGAGCAAGTGAGGAAGAGGAGGAGTCAGTCCACAACTATTTAGAGGAAATACCAGTTTTGAAGTCCAGCACGTGCAGTAGTCAGGGTAGTGAGACAGAAGAAGAAGAACATGAGGAAGAGGAGAGCCCTAGGGACACCAGCTCGTGAGTGAAATTTCAAGGGAATAAAATTTACTGTTCTACAGACAATGTAGACATCTACATTTATGTCCCAATTTATATATGTAATTATTTATTTCTCCTCTCTGTCTTCTACCAATGAACTTCAGCCCTTACCTGAAGCAAACACCTCTAGGAATGAGAAGATATCTCAGTCTCTAGAGCCCAGAGATTCTGATGAGACTGCCAATTGCAACAGTAGTAATACTGAGCAGGAGCTTTTAGGAGACTGATTTTTTTTTTTCCGAGTGTCAGGCTTGTGCAGCAATATCATCAGATCGTTGAACGCATTTTATAGATTATAAAAACTCATAGTGTATGTAAGTAACAAACCAAAACAAATAATCAAAACCTAAAGAACCCCAAAACCCATAGGGCCATATTCATTGCTGGTGTGTGGGTTTCTGTTGACTAGATGGAGTTGCATCGTTTTTTGTGTGCCAGCAGTGAATTTAGTCCCACAATTTTTTAAACCATAATAAAATTTTTTACTTCCAGCCCATCCCTGCTCCCTATCAATCTTAAATACCATATTCGCTCTCCCGCAGGCAAAGGAATGGAGGAGGAGTGATGGTCTTTGTGTGGTGTCCTAAGGTGAACAGACTCGCAGATCAGCAGTAATAATAATACCTAGCTGTTTTATATAGTACTGTTCATCAGTAGATCTCAAAGGACTTTACAAAGGAGTATCAGCCCCATTTTACAGATGGGGAAACTAAGGCACAGAGAAGTGACTTGCCCAAGGTCACCCAGCAGGCCTGCTGCAGAGATGGGAATAGAACCCAGGTTTCTTGAGTTTGAGTCCAGGGCTCTATGCATTAGAGTACAATACCAAATTCCAGAGTTGAGGCCCTTCTCAGAGAATGCTCTGCTATCAGCTTCCAAGGACAACATTTTGTTCTCGATTATATTTATGTAAATCAGGTGCATCTCCACTCAGGCCCATTGACTTTGGATTTACACCCCTGAAGCTATCAGAATATGGCCACAGATATTTAAGTCCAGGGACTCTTAGCTAATCAGCCTTGGCTGATCGTAACTGCAGTGGAAGTCTATGAAGTGATGTATTAAGTCTTTGGAGGCAAACAATCCGTGGCATAGTGATGTGTGGGGAGGAAATGGTGGACTCCCTTACACCCCTCTACCCCCCCAAAGCTGTCTGTTCTCTGGCTGCAAAAGTTCATTAGTATTCTAGTTAGGATGCATATGTTTGCTTTTCTCTCAGTTGTTGTGCCTTTTTTTAAAAAATCATTATTTGCTAAATGTAGTCTGACATAGTACTTATTTTTTGTCTGTAGCTTTTATGAGTTTTGTACAGAAATCACTGCAGTGCACCACATGTCTTAATTGTCTGTTTCTTCTATATGTTAGAGATGAACACAATGACATCTTAGCTGTAGCAGACTGGGGTCAAAGGCTTTCCTTTTTTCAGCTCAGTGGCAAACAGGTAAGTTGAAGTTTAATGCTTTGGAAAGTGCATTCGTATTTACCCTCAGGAGTAACTGAATATTTTTGACCATATTCTGTATATACATTGTGGCTTCTATAAAGCTTTTTGTTTGGCTGCTTTTGACCATCCTCTTTTCCTGCTCCAGTGTCTCCCAACCCAACAGAGACACTTCCTGTCACTTCTTCTAGTTTTGCAGACTTTTGTGACCAGGGCCGTCCCTAGCTATTCTGGGGCCCTACGCAAGGCGCCCCCCCCCCCACACGCGGGGTGTGTGGGGGGGGGGCCCAGGCCTCTGCGGGGAGGGAGCACGGGGGCTGTCCCCAGGCCTCCATGGGGAGGGAGTGTGGGGGAAGGGCTGGCTTGGGGGGCAGTGGGGAACCACTCACCGACGGCGCAGCTGGGGCCGGGTCTGCACTTCCTGCCGCCGGTGAGTGCAGGCTCGTCCATGCTGCAGTCCTCGGGGGGGGGCGGAGGCGGAGCAAGGACGGGAAGAGGCGGGGCTCGGGCGGGGAAGGGGCAGGGCGGGGGCCCTGGGGAAGAGCCGGAGCAGGGGCTGGAGCAGCACGCAGCTGCGCAGGGCACCAGGAACTTTGCCTATGGGTAAGGACGCCCTGTTTGTGACAGTTTACTGGCCCAGATCCTGAGCTGCAGCTGTGGAGTCCTTGGCACAGTTCATGAGAGGGAGACTCATTAATGTTTTTTAAATCACCCTGATTCTGAGCGGACCTGTGTTGGGCTAGGCTGGTTCTCAGATGCAACTTAGAGTAGCTTCTGAGGGCTATTACAACTGTCAGCTGTTGCTGGGTGTAGGAAAGTCTTTGCCACTAGCTGAAGGGATGGTGGTGTCATGGAGCCTGTATGATAGAACTTTGGCACCTGAGGATCCTTGTACACTGGGGAGATCCTCTTGCTAGTTTCCAACTACTTTTCATGACTCAGAAAACATGAAATGACCCTTTTCTTTGATCTCTATTTTGTCTTGTAGATTGGGAAGGACAGGGTGCTGAATTTTGATCCGTGCTGTGTTAGCTATTTTTCCAAAGGAGAATATATATTAATGGGAGGCTCAGATAAGCAAGTCTCTCTCTACACGAAGGATGGAGTGCGTCTCGGTACCATAGGAGATCAGAGTAGCTGGGTGTGGACATGTAAAGTTAAACCAGACTCCAATTATGTGGTAAGAGGGGACATTTTATTGCTTTTCTCTTAGACCTTAGATACATATGGTAGGGCCACAATTTTCAAACTTGGGTACCTAAATGTAGGCACCCAAATCCTTACTGAGGCAGCTAAATACAAGTGGCCTAATCTTTAGATGTTGCTGAGTAAGCACATTCAACTCCCATTGAAGTTAAAAATAGTCATGGAGAAATGTATCCTGGGCTACAAGAAGGTGATAAATGGGGATAAAGCTTACTGGCCTACGTAAGGCATCTACTGCATTTTATTTTTTAAATGGTAGTTGATTTATTTAAAAATAACTTTGATGATATATATGAAATAGGGTGACTGGAGAGGCTATGCAATAGGATGAGTGGAAGTAGATGTGCAAGTAGGCTGTCTGGTTCAGAATTTCTACTAAAGAGCCTTGTGGAGAATGTGTTTGTTACCATTTGGGGCAATATATACTATAATCTGTCAGTGGCAGAACTCCTTTTGAAATCAGTAGACCAAGAGTGGTGATTAAAAATAAGTAAGTGTCCATGATTAAGGCTGTGATTTAGTCATGGAAGTCACGGAATCCATGACTTCCAAAGACCTTCGTGACTCCAGCCAGTGCCGGTTGGGAGCTGCAGGATCCCCTGCCGCCTGTGGAGGCAGGGGCGCCCCACAGCTCCCCGCCGCCACTCTGGGCCGCCATAGGCGGCAGGGGACCCCCGCTGCTCCCGGCCTTCGCGGGTGGCAAGGGGCACCCCCCCCACACTCCCCACCCCCGCAGGCAGCAGGGAGGACCAGGGGGTAGGGGGAATCCCCGCTGCTCCCGGCCGCCGCGGGCATCAAGAGGGACCCCGCCTGCCGAGGGCGTTAAGAGGGACCATGGCCGCTCCCCGCCCCTGCGCGCAGCAGTGGGGATCCACTGCTCCCCGCTGGCGGCAGGGGGGATCCCCGCTGCTCCCAGCCGCTGCAGGCATCAGGGAGGACCCAGGGGCAGGGGGGAATTCCCCGCTGCAGGAGGCAGGGGGGGGACCCGCCGCTTCCGACTGGCGAGGGCGGCGGGGTGATCCCCACCTTTCCCATCCACCAGTGGTGGCAAGGGGGATTCCTGGAGCTCCCGGCCCCCACGGAAGGCAGGGGGACTCCCACAGCTTGAAACTGCCAGTTGAGGGGACCCCCGGAGCTCCTAGTCTCTCCCCAGACTACCCATTTTGTCACTGGGTATTATTAGTAAAAGTCAAGGACAGGTCAGGAGTTTCTGTGAATTTTTCATTATTGCCCGTGACCTGTCCGTGACTTTTAGTAAAAACATCCATGACAAAAACTTAGCCTTATCCATGATCATATAGGGCCTCATCCTGGATCATTAAAGTCGATGGGAGTTTTGCCATTGAATACAATGTGAGCAGGATCAGGGCTAAAGTTGGTATGCTATTTTGGAGAATGTAACGTAAGGGATTTAGTGTTCATTTAAATGTCATGCATTTTTATTAGGGCTGTCAAGCGATTAAAAAAATTAATCATGATTAATCACAAAATTAATCACACTGTTAATAATTGAGTACCATTTATTTAAATATTTTTGGATGTTTTCTACATTTTCAAATATATTGATTTCAATTACAACACAGAATACAAAGTGTACAGTGCTCACTTTATATTTATTTTTTATTACAAATATTTGCACTGTAAAAAAACAAAAGAAATAGTATTTTTCAATTCTCCCATTACAAGTACTGTAGTTCAATCACTTTAACATGGAAGTTGAACTTACAAACGTAGAATTATGTACAAAAAAAATCTGCATTCAAAAATAAAACAATGTAAAACTTTAGAGCCTACTAGTCCACTCAGTCCTACTTCTTGTTCAGCCAATCGCTCAGACAAACAAGTTCGTTTACATTTGCAGGAGATAATACTGCTTGCTTCTTGTTTACAGTGTCACCTGAAAGTGAGAACAGGCATTCGCATGGCACTGTTGTAGCCGGCGTCACAAGATATTTACGTTCCAGATGTGGTAGAGTCATATGTCCTTTCATGCTTCAGCAACCATTCCAGAGGACATGCGTCCATGCTGATGATGGGTTCTGCTCAATAATGATCCAAACCGGTGTGGACCGATGCATGTTCATTTTCATCATCTGAGTCAGATGCCACCAGCAGGTTGATTTTCTTTTTTGGTGGTTTGGGTTCAGTAATTTCTGCATTGGAGTGTTGCTCTTTGAAGACTTCTGAAAGCATGCTCCACACCTCGTCCCTCTCAGATTTTGGAAGGCGCTTCAGATTCTTATACCTTGGATCGAGTGCTGTAGCTATCTTTCGAAATCTCATATTAGTACTTTCTTCTTTGCATTTTGTCAAATCTTCAGTGAAAGTGTTCTTAAAATGAACAATATGCTGGATCATCATCCGAGATTGCTATAACATGAAATATATGGGAGAATGCGGGTAAAACAGAGCAGGAGACATACAATTCTCCCGCAAGGAGTTCAGTCACAAATTTAATTAACGTGTTATTTTTTTAACGAGTGTTATCAGCATGGAAGCATGTCCTCTGGAGTGGTGGCTGAAGCATGAAGGGGCATATGAATGTTTAGCATATCTGTCACATAAATACCTTGCAATGCCAGCTACAAAAGTGCCATGTGAATGCCCGTTTCTCACTTTCAGGTGACATTGTAAATAAGAAGAGGGCAGCATTATCGCCCGTAAATGTAAACAAACTTGTTTGTCTTAGCAAGAAATAGGACTGAGTTGACTTGTACACTCTAAAGATTTACATTTTGTTTTTGAGTGCGGCTATGTAACAAAAAAAAATCTACATTTGTAAGTTGCACATTCACGACAGAGATTGCACTACAGTACTTGTATGAGGTGAATTGAAAAATACGTCTCTTTTGTTTATCATTTTTACAGTACAAATATTTGTAATAAAAAATAATATAAAGTGACCACTGTACACCTTGTATTCTGTGTTGTAATTGAAATCAATATATTTGAAAACGTAGAAAAACATTGAAAAATATTTAATAAATTTCAATTAGTATTCTGTTATTTAACAGTGCGATTAAAACTGCGATTAATCTACAGCCCTAACTTTTATGCGTGTTTTTTGTAGTTGCTTATAAGTTATCATTGGTTGACACATGTAGGTGATTGTATGAGTTTTTGAGATCTTTCTCCTTATGTTCAGGCGATAGGATGCCAGGATGGAACAATTTCCTTTTATCAGCTGATTTTCAGTACAGTCCATGGACTCTATAAAGATCGTTATGCTTACAGGGACAGCATGACTGATGTTATTGTCCAGCACCTAATTACTGAGCAAAAAGGTAGTGTCACTCTTACATTGAAGTCTTAGTCTTAGCTTCATTTTCATTATTATTTTTATTAATAGCTGTTAGCATGTTCAAATGTATGGTCCCTGTCTCGTGGACCTTCCTGTCTTTGATAAACACTGATGGTAAGGTTGAGGCATACAACTCATGGGGTGAAAATGCAAACATAAAGTAGAGCAAATATCTCTGGAGGATCAGCACGGAAGGACTTAATGGAAGAAGTGGGGATTTGAAAGGTCATTAGGAGAGGGAAGAGCTATTAAAATAAAGTCTCTCTATCTCTATCTGAAATTTGTGAGATTCTGTATAGTCCATTATATTTGTAAAGGTGGTTCTTATTAACAGCATCGAAGACTTGTGCTAACATTTTCTAAGCACAATTTTTTAAAATATTCTCACCCAGTTTTCTAACAGGGAAGAGACATTGGAACATGCATCATAGTACATCATTCACAAGTAATGAATGGTAGTAACTTGTGACCTACTGCTAAACAGTAGCATGTATGGGTAGCCTATACTTGACGTGGAGCCACAGACTCTATTCCAGTAGAGTTGATTGTTCAGTGTAGAAATGTTTTGTAACGATTAAATTGTAATCATGGTTTAACATGGTATTAAATTATTTCAGTTTCACCCTGCACCTTACTATGTTTTCTTATTTACTTTCTTTTCAGTTAGAATAAAATGCAGAGAACTTGTAAAGAAAATTGCAATCTACAAAAACAGATTAGCAATCCAGCTGCCAGAGAAAATCCTGATTTATGAATTATATTCAGATGACTCCTCAGACATGCATTACCGTGTGAAGGAAAAGATAGCAAAGAAATTTGAATGCAACTTGCTGGTTGTATGTTCAGATCATATTATTTTATGCCAGGTACGTACTTGAAAGTCAAACATAGTCTTGATAAGTAAGAGAAGGGTACACATGTTTGAAAGGGATGGCAGAATAAGATTAGCATACTGAAAAAAACTAATGGATTATGCAATTATGCAATTGAATGTGTACTGTAATGTAATCTCAAACCAGTTAAACAGCTGCTGTGTCTCTTTTCACTGATGGCTGTGTTTTAGTGAAATGATCTCTGTATGTAGTTTGTGTATCTGTTTATAAAGTGCTGTGGGATCTTTTGGGATGAAAGGTGCTAGAAAAGGGGTTTTTGATATTCTGCTTGATATCATCAGAAATCTTTAAAAATATATTTTGTCTGCTAGATTGATGTGACATGTATCGCGCAGTCTTTTGTTTTCTATGTACATATATGTAGACAGGCATATCTGGATAGATATGAACACATTTCACTAAAGTGGCATGATTTTCTGTTTACCAGTATGTAGTTTATTGTACATCACAGAATTGTTTATTTTTTAGGAGAAAAGACTACAGTGCCTCTCATTTAATGGTGTTAAAGAGCGGGAGTGGCTGATGGAGTCTCTCATTCGTTACATTAAAGTAATTGGAGGCCCTTCAGGAAGAGAAGGCCTCTTAGTAGGTCTGAAGAACGGCCAGGTGATGCTTTAGGACTGACTTGCCTCTTTTTAAGTACAGAGCAAAATCTGTTTTACTGTTTTGAGCAGAACAGAAATACATAGGCCTGACCATAGAAGCAGCAAAGACTTTTATAACCTGAATTCCATGGGCCCAGGCTGAGCCTAATCCTGAATCAAAAAAACTCATTTATTTGTATCTCTTGCCTGTGGGCTCACGTTCTTTCTTTTTAGCTACTCACTTGTAGGTTACCCTGGAAGACAAAAACATTGCTCCCCATTGCCCATGCTTCATAGGTGGACCTCAAGAGAAGTGTATATACAGAAAATGGCTCCCTACAATTCGCTGACAACTCTGCTACAGCTGACTCCCCCAATAAGAAATGGACCTTTGGCATTTGTCATATAGCTATTTTATGACGATCACTGTCAATCAGACAAGTTTGTGCGTAATTCTACATTGAAACCATATCCAATGCAGAGAATAATACAAAAGATATTTGTATATAAAGGTGCTTAGTTTCTTTGTAAATTAAGCATACATTTAATACTTCCTTGGAGTACCCATTTGATGGGTTTCCACTTAATACAGTAGAAAATCAATGGGATAGCCATGTGACCATGCAATAGTAAAATTGCCTGGCAGATGGCATTGTGACTTAAGAGCTTTCCTGAAGAGTAGTTCGTAGCTGCTGTTGGGCCTCAGGGCCAGCAGAAGAATATGAGAGTGGTAAATATTGGTGTCCCACTATTTATCTGTTTAATGGGATCCCCTGTCACACTTTTGAAAGTCAATGAACTTCCATCAGTCTTAATATTTGTTTTAAAATAATGATTATATTTAAAAGAAATGGAGCAGTATAAGTAGCATATTTGGCTTTAGTTTGCTTACAAACCACACATGAAGTTTGATGCTATCCAAACCCTTATATTACCAAAACTTTACATCCCACCTTCTGAATACCAGATTTAGGGAAGGAGAGAGAATCTGGCAGAAACTGATGCAGTAAAAATTTTATCATCATCTATTGAAGGCTGTTCAGTAGTTTAACTGCCTAAAATACACTATTATATTATCACTGAGGCTATGCTTTTTTTCACGGAGGTTGCGGAAGTCATGGATTCCGTGACTTCCGCAACGTCTGTGAATTCACCCCTGGTGGCCGGGAGCTGCAGGGTTCCTCTGCTGCCCACAGCGGCCAGGAGCTGCGGGGTACTCCCACCACCCAGTGGGGATACCCCGCAGCTCCCTGCCACCATGGGTGGCAGGGGCCCCCCTGGAGCTCTGAGCTACTGCGGGTGGCAGGGGCCCCCTGGAGCTCCCAGCCATCCCGGGCAGTGGGGGGGCCCCCCACAGCTCCTGGATGCTGCGGGCGGCAGGGAGACCCCAGAGCTCGAGGGGGGACCCTGGAAATCGTGGGCAGTGGGGGGACCCTGGAGCTGCCCAGCCTCTGCAGGCAGTGTGGAGACCCCGCAGCTGAGCTCCCCATTTTATCATGGATATTTTTAGTAAAAGTCTTTGACAGGTCACGAGCTTCCATTAATTTTTCTGTATTGCCCGTGACCTGTCCGTGACTTTTACTAAAAATGTGACAAAATCTTAGCCTTAATTATCATTAGCGAATGTTTATATAGTACTATATGTTTTCTAATGTTAGTAAATTACAGTTATAAAAAATTGAATAATACCATATGTGAGTTAGTTAATGGGGAAACTGGTATCCAAACTGTAGACTGTCATACAACACAAATGACAGTTTCTTTGTAGTTCTGGAGTTACATACAGCATAGAGGTTACAAAGAGGGTGCAGCACAGCAAGTATTTAAATATTTAGGTTGTTGCCCTATGTAGTCTTTGTTCTATTTATATTTATGCTCATCACCATAGTATAAATGCATTAATGTAACTTTTACAAGTAGAATGACACAGATTCTAGGTTGTCGCATATATTTTGTTTACATTAGCTTGCAAGCTAGCACACTGTAAAGAAGCAAGGGTATAAGCCTTTGAAAGCATTTTCAAGCTGCTTTAGTTCTTACGTATTTAATATTTTAATATTTAATATTTCTTCTTCATAATATGTAATCACAGTTCTGTTTTCAACAGCAGAGTTAATATCCACTATTCTATTGCTAATTTTGGTAACTGCAAATTTGACTGACTAACTTTGACTTCAAATATGTCCAGATTCTGAAGATATTTGTGGACAATCTTTTTGCAATTGTCCTGTTGAAGCAATCCACAGCTGTGCGCTGTCTGGATATGAGTGCATCCCGAAACAAGTTGGCAGTGGTAGATGAAAATGACACCTGCCTAGTATATGATATTCATACCAAAGAGCTGCTGTTCCAGGTAAGAAATCAAAATCTTTAAATGTTTGTAAAAAAGAGAGAAACTTGCTAGGGATTCAGAATATGATTTTTGTTTCTTACATGTAGATAACATCCATAATAGTTGATACAAATATAAATAGATCAACTGTGGAATGTTGTAGATATTAATACATTATGCTCCCTACAGAGAGTGTTGTCTGATGGGAAGGGAGTGGGAGCCAGGAGATTTGTGTTTTTTACCCACCTCGTCCATGCACTTGCTGTGTGATCTTTAGCAAGTCACTTGGGTCCATGTAATGTTCCCTTTGAATTATTGAAGTCAGCGGGGGGTCTTGCTGTTGATTTCAGTGGGAGCAGGATTAGACCCTAAATCACTTTGTGCCTCAGTTTTGCCTAATATAAAGGGATTATAATACTTCCCTCATAGGGAAATTAACATAGTCCCTCCATGAGGCTTAATCCATTAATGTTAGTAAAGTATTTTCAGGTAGATCCTTGGATAGAAAGCATGAAGTATTATTAAGATAGGACCTATAAGATTCTTTTTATGCCAGAAAGCAGAACTAAAGATTAAATGATTCTGATAGCTAGGAACCAGTGTCCATTTGTGGAAGGATTTTAATTTAATGTACGAGTAAAGGTGATGAGCAAGATAAATAAGAAACATATTAGACAAAATTATTGCAATTTAATAAGCATAAAGCAAGTGCTGTGAAAATGTGGCAATATTTGTAACTTTTAAGTACCAGTATATTCCTAAACATAAAGAATTAGTGTAAAAAATACATACATTTATACAGGTTATAACATAATCAGTTGTCTAGCTGAAGGCCATGTATTGCTTAGGGGAAAAGATCTAATTTTGTCGCACAGTAATTTAATCACCCATATAATATGCTCATTAGGAACCCAATGCTAATAGCGTGGCTTGGAATACACAGTGTGAGGATATGCTTTGCTTTTCCGGAGGGGGTTACCTCAACATCAAAGCTAGTAACTTTCCTGTCCATCAGCAAAAACTTCAAGGCTTTGTTGTGGGATACAATGGCTCCAAGATTTTCTGTCTTCATGTTTTTTCTATGTCAGCTGTTGAAGTTCCTCAGGTAATTTTTAATCTAATTAACCCATGTTTTGTGTTTTCTGAACAATATGGTTTAAAAAAATGAAAGAATGTTTCTGAAACTTGTCTGCTTCATATTACCAAAATTAATGTAATCTAAACTCCTAGTGTATTCAGATCTGTCAACACTGTCTAGTTCCTTTTGTGTGAGCTGTGCAAAATTTAAAACTGTTGGACTCATTAACTTTAAGTGTCTGAGTTTTTCCTTCTCTTTTGCTGAAGTGCGCGCTCGTATTATCATTGTTGTCCCCCCATTTTGTTTACAAATCCATTAAATTTAAAAGCACTGAACCACAATGACAATGTGGTTCTGTACAAACTTATTTTGCCTACAGTTTCTGCACATCTTTCCCCCCCCCACACACACTTTTTTCATGTTATTTTTCAAATGTCCATGTTCTACCCATGCCGTGTACCCTCTTATTAATGACCTGCTGTTGCTCCTTTTGGATATGTTTAGGCAATATTTAAGTGGTATAAAATGTTCTAAGCTGTAGGTGTATCCAGTTTGTACACCTCTACCCCGATATAACGGGACCCGATATAACACAAATTCAGATATAATGCAGTAAAGCAGTGCTCCGGGGGGGGGGCGGGGCTGCACACTTCGGAGGATCAAAGCAAGTTCGATATAACGCGGTTTCACCTATAACGCGGTAAGATTTTTTGGCTCCCGAGGACAGCATTATATTGGGATAGAGGTGTATTTGTAGATTCTATGCCAATCAGATGAGCGATTCTTCCTGTATTATGGGAAGGACCACAAACAATGGAAGTAATATAGTTAGTGGGGTATAACTGATTTGCCCGTGGACACTAGAAATGAATCTGCTTTTTTCATGTTTTCATATACTTAACAATGGTTTAAAAATGAACACCAAAACCAAAAAATGGAAGAATCAGTGTAAGCACCGGACATTATTCTGCATTTCTTGTGTTCCCAAAACTGTCATCTGCATCATTTGGAGTTGTGGATGAGTAAGGAATGCACTACATCAATACTTGTACTGAATTGGTAGGATCTCAGACCCTAGCAAACAGTGCCCTCAGGACAAAAGGGTTTGGAATTCAATTATCCTATTCTGTATTGTACTTATGTTGGAGAGGGATGACGGAATTCACAGAATAAATTACTGTATTGTCAAAACTATCATTATACCTTGTATACTCTTGTTTATAATTCAGAAAGTAGATTGGTTACATAGTGGGTTTGTAACTGTTGGGGTTGGAAAATGAGCAGATTTATCCACTAAATACATTCACTAATATATCTCAATATTTTGCTTTTGATTTCTTAATGGAAATCCTCAGTCTGCTCCTATGTATCAATACCTGGAACGGAAAATGTTCAAAGAAGCCTATCAGATTGCTTGTTTAGGAGTAACTGACACTGACTGGAAAGAGCTGGCTATGGAGGCCTTAGAAGGTCTAGAGTTTGAAACTGCTAAAAAGGTAAAGCATTTATTTATTTGTGCAACAGGAATTTTGAAATTTCGTATTAACACATGATTGAAGTGAAAAGTGGTATACATACATTGTAACCTCTTCATATTTAACCTTTCTATTATATCACCAGGAGCTGTGGTTCATGTATCTAACATACTTTTTCTGTTTTTTTTTAAATATGAAGTATCAACTCAAGATCTTATGCACATCATGAAAGCCAAACTGTGATGCTTCATTTTTCTTCCTGTCAAAAACATGTAGAATATCTAATGCCTACACTGGGGTAGGCAACCTATGGCATGTGTGCCGCCTTTGGCACACGAGCTGATTTTCAGTGGCACTCACACTGCCCGGGTTCTGGCCTCCAGTCCGAAGGGCTCTGCATTTTAATTTAATTTTAAATTATAGAATATCAGGGTTAGAAGGGACCACCGGAGGTCATCTAGTCCAACCCCCTGCTCAAAGCAGGACCAATGAGGAAATGAAGCTTCTTAAACATTTTAAAAACTTTATTTACTTTACATACAACAATAGTTTAGTTATATATTATAGATTAAAATGTATTACTGGCACGTGAATCCTTAAATTAGAGTGAATAAATGAAGACTCGGCACACCACTTCTGAAAGGTTGCCGACCCCTGGCCTACACTAAAGAGAAATTGATTTTATATTTTTGGCTATTTAAACTCATAAAGAAAAACTTGAAAAAAAATTCCATTTCAACTCTAGAAATGAGTTTAATAAATAAATTAGGATACAGTATTTCAACAAGAAGGAAGAATCAGGATTTAGTGTTGTATTACATGTATTGTTCACTAGGTGGCAGCAAGGAATCACTTAGCTGAAATGTATCTGTTGTCTCCTAGTTTTTGTCCTGTAATACTCTGCTGCTAATATTCCTATTCTTTTGTCTCCCTCCTCTTTAGAGCATGTCACTTTGAAAGTGGAGACTGTACTTTCTTTATGTTAGTTCATCACTCAGTTCTTTGCAGATAGAAAATATGTGGCAATGCCACACTTTCTTCCTGCTAGAGTAGCCCTGTTTGGGAATGGCCTCTGGAATGGGAGATGCTGGAGTACATGTTTTCCATGGAGTAAAGTCTTTGTACCACCATCTGTGAAACAAAAGGGTCAAAAGAAATATAGTGCCATCAATATCATATGAAACACAAAATTATTTAAAAAATACACTGGAAGTGGGCATATAATCATAGGCATCCTTTACGTAATGACACAAGATTTCATAGGAAGCTAAACGTTTTTATTTTTCATTTTCTCATCAATGGAGGCATTGGACTATACTTTTTCTGTGCAACTTTATAGATGATTTTATGCAAATAGTTCTTAAAATGAAGACGTTTTCAGTGCCTCCGTGGAAGATGAGTACTGTCATCATCTTAGGGCATGTCTACACTTACCTCCAGACCGATGGATCCGGCAGAGGTCGATTATTGCGTCTAGTGAAGACGCGATAAATCAACCGCTGAGCGCTCTCCCTTCGACTCCAGTACTCCACCGGAGCGAGAGGCGCAGGCGGAGTCGACGGGGGAGCATCAGCAGTCGACTTACTGCAGTGAAGACACCGCGATAAGTAGATCTAAGTACATCGACTTCAGCTACATTATTCACGTAGCTGATGTTGCATAACTTCGATCGATTCCTCCCTTCCCTTCCCCCCCTCCCCCCACCCCGAGTGTAGACCAGGCCTCTGAATTAGAGCTGATTAACCTGAACAAAGGCAGCTTCTAGAAAATTTGACATTAAAGACTCATTCTTCCTCTTCTGATCTTGGGTAAGCAGAATATGTATTCCTCCTAAGCATTTAATTGGTTAGAGATCTGGAACGTCCCAATGTCTGAAGAGTTTAATTTCTGGGTTTTATTGTATGTCAAAAGTAAGTGCTAAACTGCTGTAACCATAGGTGACTCTGCCACTTGGAGACTTTTGTTTGCATATTTATCTTAACTGGCAAAGGATATTACACTGTGTCACAGTACTTTTATCTTACCCTGTCCTAACTTTCTTTTCTATCTCTGCATTGTAATATGTTTGTTCTACTTTCATACTGAATTTTCAGAAGGATCCAATAAATTGTCTTTGATATAAAAACTTTAAGCATATGTAGAATACTTGATCAACATTGTCACTTACTTGTGTTCTGCCTTGTAGCATATGAGCAGAACAGTTTTCCTTATTTTGCTTAAAAGTGTGGCATGCTTAACTATTAAAGTGAAAAGTCCTCAAATAGCCAGAATAAAACTGTTTAACATTTTAATTGGTGGTTTGTGTCCCTTCAGGGGGCTGACCTGCATATGCCTGCTGGCCTCCTTCTGTGCTCTTTCTTTTAAATAATAAACAGTTGGATAGTACCCTGTTGTTGTTTATTGTGGTGCCCAGGGTCCCCAATCATGGTCAGAGCTCCATTGGGTTAGGCACTAAAACAAACAGAAAGTAAGACATGTTTTCAGTCTCCCCAATATACACAAAGATAAATATATTGTTTGGTTGTCTATCCTGATGTTATTTCCACAACTTGATTTATATATAACACAAAATCAATTAACTTGCTAGCCAATAAAGTGGCTACTTTTTTCTTTTCTTTTTCCTTTAACAGGCATTTACCAGAGTACGAGATCTTCGGTATCTAGAACTGATCAGCAGCATTGAGGTAAAACAAAGAATGTTAAATATAATATAAAATGTAAAAACATAAATTAAGCTTAAGTAAGCTACTTTTTGGAAAGATTTTCTGTACAATCAGTATTCCTGATTATTAAAGGAATGATGGATGTATGAAAAGTGAAAAATGCTGACTTAAAGTGTTAAGTCAAATTCCCAACCATATGACTGAAACTTGTTGAAAAAATATGAAGAGGAAAGTGAACTATATGAGAATATTGAAAACTTCTTAAGAAAAATCAGAGAGAGCTTCTATATCCAATTAATAACTGGTATACTACTGTAGACTGTTGCAGCACTGTTCAAGGCACTTTACAAGCATGAGTTAATTAAACCTTGCACCACCTGCTGAAGGAGGGTAATTATTATTCTCTCTCTTTTGCAGATGGGAAAACTGGCATAGAGAGGTAAAATGACTTGCTCAAGGTCACATGACATGTCAGTGATGACTGTAAATAGAATTTAGGATTCCTGACTTCCATGCTGTGCTCAACCACTAGGCCATATTTGTCCCCCTACTACTTGATAGAATTTAGTTGTACGATAACTATGTATATAGGCATACATAAAAGAATCTCTGCACTATTCTGACCTTCCTCTTGGATATTACGATGATACAAAGTGTACAGGTCTACACTGAAATGACATAAAGGGAATTTCTCATGCAAATATTAATTGAGGTGCATGCCCCTTGTAGAAGAATATAATCCCCTTCTTCCAGCATTGCAGAGCTGTCCTTTTTCCGTCAGAGTGCCAGCTAAACGTTTATCACAATCCCCATGATTGGCATACAGGATGAAGTGCTGCACTCAGAACCCTAATTTTTTCCGAGTCCATGGGAGAAGTGGAAACACTTTCTGGCCACCTCCATCCTCTTTCCTTTCTATAGATGCTGTTCCTGATCCTATCCAGAGTATTGCAGCATTGCAGTTTGTATTTATTTGATTAGCAATCTTTCCCTTTTAAATAAACATAGGCTTACCTTTTAGTCTCCTTGACATAGTTCCTTCATAGAAATAGTTCTGGTATGCTGCATCACTGCTTACTCTTGCTTGTAGTTTATGGGGACTCCATTACAGGTCAGTAAGGGGGTAACTGAGCGCATTAATTGCATTAATATGAAGCATTCCTCACACCAATGACACATTCCTCTGTCTGACTGGGGACATTAGGTAATGCAAGTGCCAAACTCTAAACCTGGCAAGCTCGCTGAAGATTCTGAAGGATCTGAATTCCAAAAGACTTAATGTGTAAAAACTCCTTTGACTGATTATTCCTTTAACCCAAATTGTATAAACGAAACTTTCCACACCAGTCAAATAAATATCAGCACAGTTAATAACTTCGATCTTTAAAGATGTTGGTTGTATCTGCTTTGGCAGTGCTGGATTGAATTTATACAACAGGATGAAGGATTTTACCCCCTATAATGTAGCTTATTACGGAAGTCATGTTCTTATGTTATACAAAACAGACTAATATACATTTCCAGGGGCTAAATCCTCAACAGAAGTAAATTGGCTTAGCTCCATTGAAGTCAGTGGAGGCCAGATCCCCAGCTGAGTGTCTGGATTATAATTTTATAAATCTAGATGCCCACACCCTAAATTTTCAGAGCGGTATAAATTTGCCACACAACTTGTGTTATGTGAAACGTATATTACAGAATGCAGCTTAATTCTGTTCAGAATTTGGGGACATAGGTATTAACTAATTGTTTTATGAAAAAGGAAAGAATGCTTTAACTTGAATAGGAAAAAAAAAAAAAAAAAAATGGGTCCAGGTGAATGGATAAAGAGAAATGGACAAAATAGAAAAATACATACCTTTTCTTGGACCTATAAAATATTCTGAAAGCCGTTTAAGGGAATTGCATTAATATGTTATGACTTCCAATTAAAGGATCACAATTTGATTCACTATCTAGTATATCCATACAGCCTGTTTTTGGATATACTGTACTGAGGTACAGTTTCATCACTGTAACGGGATTTATCCATATAGTATGCATTAAGGAAATTGTGTGAATAAAGTCTTGTGCACTGCACTGAAAATTGCCCCCACTAAATGCAGTGTATCTTACATGTGACTCCATGAGCATAGGGAGAGGCAATTTGCCAAAGGATAAAAGGTTTATAAGTGGAGCATTTGTTTTAAATGACCTAAATACACGTAAATCCCCCTGTCTGTCTCTGCAGAAATGAGAGCTAAAATAAGACTTTGAAAAGTTAAAGATAACCAAGGTGTTCTGGCCAAACTTTCTTCTCAATTAAAATAACTTTTGAATGGTGAAACTTGTGTGCAATGTTGCTATGGTCATTGTTTTTAAAGGCAGTTGAGATACCTAGAGTAGGTATCATAAATTGTAGATGTTATTTGTATTCTAGTAGTGTACACCCAGCCATTCACCCACCCACCTAACTACCTAACCCCCAACTCTTATGATCCGTAGTATACAAACCAGTTTTTTTGTCTGGTAGCTGGACACATGTTTCATGATAGGAAGCAATCAATTATAACAACTCTCATCTCTCAGCTTCAATCTGTTTCATTGGATACATTTGTGGTTAAATTTATATTTGTTCAAACTGTTGGAGGTTTTTTTTAGATTATACTGTGCATTGACTTTGAAATTCTTAGTTGAAATTTTCTTCTCTTTGTCTCTTAGGTAATAGGATTTCAACCAGCTTGTATGTTATGCCCAATGCCACGTAACAATTAAATGTGCTGGGGTAGGCCTGATGCAAAGCATGAAGTATTTAATTTTTTTAAAAATTGGCATTTTTATGGTACTCGCTATGGTAATCCACTAGCAATACAGAAAGTGAGCCTTAATTTTAAGGAATAGAAAATACTACTTTTTTAGTGTTTCCAATTGTAATACTTGATAATCAAATATTGAATATATTCTAAAATGTAAGCAGACAGTTATTGACCTCCAGAAATTTCTTCATGGTTTTGTATGGATTTAAACATATGCTTAAATGCTTTGCTGAATTGACATTTTAATTGGCTGGACAATATATGCAGCTGTTTCCAAAGTTATTGAACATATCTGTATCTGGTAATGGGCTTTTATGCATGATGGGCACACTGTATTACTGGGCATTTCTGATTCACTGGCAGGTTGTCATACTTTGTGAGGCTGTTTATGACCTACAGTACCATTGTTTGTTCATTGTTGTGCCTTTTCTGAGCATATATTGCTAGTTTGGCCAGATTTTGTTTTGAGTTGATTTAGTAAATTTCCACTGGAGAAAATGGCGGATTCTATCAAATACTCATTTAAAAAAAAAAGCAGTATTTTGAACTTCCATATGAAATCTGTAAAAATTAGTTTCCATCATGTTTTATCCTTCCATTTTATTTTGTTTGTCCTTAATTTTAACTGATGGGATTTAATCTGTTAATTGTAAAGAATTTCTACCAGAAATCTAGGTGAGACCTAATTACTGTATCTTATTAATAGTTAAAATAGTCAGCCTAATAGTTTAACTTTTCAGTGGCTATTTCCACCCTGTGTCCTGCTTGTAGCTATGTAGAATATTTCCTGTCCTAATTTTTTCCAGGAGAGGAAGAAGCGTGGAGAGAGTAACAATGAGCTATTTCTAGCAGATGTTTATGCCTACCAGGGAAAATTCCATGAGGCAGCTAAACTATACAGAAGGAGTGGACATGAGAGCCTCGCTCTTGATATGTACACTGATTTACGCATGTTTGATTATGCAAAGGTAATGAATGTTTTCAACTGAGTATTTAAATACAGAATATTAACGTAATGCTAATGCAACTATAAACGTTTACAAAGTGTGGTTCTACTCTGAAAAGCATTGTGTAAAAACTTAAGTGTAGGGGTTCATGTTTATTGCCACAGATCAAATTTGTTTGGTTTACAAGTGAAAAAGATGGGCCTCTCCTTTATAAAAACTCTGTACATCATGACCCTTTTCTAAAATAGAATTTGCAGATGCAGCAGTGCTGTGTTCTGTATTTTCTCCAATATGCTGCCATGAAGCTGTTTTAGCTTTTCAGTGGGTGATTTTGTCACATCCCCTGGATGTTACCATGGGTGAGTTTTTTTCCCCATATGATTGGATGGAATGATAAATAGAAAATTATGTAGTTAAGGCCTAGAGTTAATTTTTATATTTCTTGCCTTCTTTCATGTTACTTTACTGGAAAGAGCCCTTTATCCTTAGTTTTCTTCTTTTAAGAGTAATTGATTGTTACATGCAGAAATTAATGAATCTACCTGTCAGTAATTCACCTTTGTACTTTACTTTAAGAAAATTCTTTTAAATCTTTTTTTTCCTTTCAGTTTGACCTTGAGTTAGTGTAGCTGTTATGGTTGTTTTTCTCTAACATGTTTTGCAAAGGGCACAGTGTACTAATCTAGTTCATCTTTGTTTACCCGAAAATTTGCTTTCCGAGATCAAATCTGTTTTTTTTTTTTTTTTTTCATTCCCATACAGAAATAAATTGTACACAGTTTGAAAAAAGTGGCATTTTTATGTGGTGATAAGAAAGCACTATTAGGCTTTCAAGTTTTATATAGTATTTTCTTATCAAATCCCTGAGAATGAGTACACTGTTTAGTCTCATTCGTCACTCATCACAGCCTCATTCTATACACCACAGGACAAGGACTTTACTATGACACACACATAAACTATATGAAGCTCATGGGAAAAAAAAATTCTCTAACAGGTTGTGGAGTCTGCACTAAAACATTGTAGGGCTTTGCTCATGAAAGTCTGACTATCACTGTTTTTGGCTGCAGAGTTTTGGCTCTTCAGAAACATAAATCTAATTCATAGACTAAAAGTTTCCCATTGCTGCTCCTATGAATCTTTTTGATTCTTGGCAATAATCATGGCCACTTAACTAGTATAGAGTAAAAAGTCTTCTCTCCTATCAAGAGTAATTCCACGTAGAGGAAAATAAATGTACTTAACAGCATATGAAGAAAGCCCATAGACGATGGTACAAAGACGAGGGCTCTGAATGGAGAACTTCCTTGCTTGCCAGTTATCCATCCATGGAAATGTGATTTTTATGCCTGCCATCATTAAGCATTTGTAGGGTCTGGCTCCTTATGACTGAAAATGACCACTGATTGGCTACAGCTAGAAAACCAGTACTATGGGCGGAGTTCAGGGAAACTTTTGAAAATGTGGCTGTAGGCATTTCATCAGAATGTCAGATCACAAATTACTGAAAATTCACAAATAATTAACTGCAGCTCAGGAAATTGAACTTTGTTTCTAATATATTTCAGTGATCTGAGCTAGAACTCAAATTACACCGGACAAATTATTGTTTCACTCATTTCTGTGCTTTGGCTTTTTAATGTTGAAACAAGATCAAGTGATCTTTGTAGCTTTTATCTTCAGCAGAATTGTGGGTGCATCTTAAGCAGAATCAATTTGTGCAAAATCTTACTGGCCTATGTTCCACATGCAAAGATGATATATAGAAATAATAATTCTGCCCCTTTTGGATTGCTTGCTCAGGAAAGATACTCGGTTGGTCTTCTGACTCTGTAAAGTTCTCCTTTGGTGGTTCAGATTTTCCATTACCTCAGGATCTGCCAGAGGATTGTTTTTTCTCTTTTCTCCCCCTTCCTTGCCCACCTACATGCTCCTAATTTTTTTACATCTCAAGTGATATTCATGATTACTAGAGGGCTGTTGTAATATACAATAACCTATTTTGTTAACAGCCAGAAGTTGCCTTGATCTGTCTTGCAATGTTCAGGTATGCTTTATCTGGCACATTAATTTCAACGAATGTTGTTGTAAAGGGTCCTGGTGCCTGGGCTTTATTCCCAGCAGAGGAGATTCATCAATCAGTCATAAGTATTTCTAGAGTAGTCATCATCGTAGTATCTATGTGTAGTATCTAGAGATGGCATTTGCATTATTATGTTGCATCCGACGAAGTGGGCATTCACCCATGAAAGCTTATGCTCCAATACATCTGTTAGTCTTAAAGGTGCCACAGGACTCTCTGTTGCTTTTTACAGATGCAGACTAACACGGCTACCCCCCGATACTTGACATTATTATGTAAGAGATTCAACAAGACCAGTATTTCAGAGTCCCAACTAATTTATGAGCAGTTGAAATGCTGTCCTTGTAAAAAGTCGTCATTAAAATATTATATCATATGTCATTGCAAGATTATCAATTATATTTGTTGAAGAGAAGATTCCAACCTCTGATGGCCTTGTGACTGGTCATCCTGAGGCTAAGCACCTGTGATTAAGAAGATGTGCCATTACTAATCCAACAAGGAACTGGATTTATTTTCAGAATTAAAGTATGCCTTCATGGCCAGCAGAGGAGACTTTGGGAACTCTTGGATTTGACCTGACTGAACTTTGAGAGCATTTGAGAGTAGTATTTGAGAGCAATACTACTTCTTTTTGAGTTTCTCTGGCAGGTTCCTGGAGAACAGACGAAAATCAAATTTCACGTCCCCTTCAGTGGGGAAGGTCAGTCAGCAGAGTGAGAGAACTTTCCATGAAAGCAAATGGGTGTATATACATTACCTCTGAACAGAGGCACAGTTCTATATAATCCTTCCTTTGATCTTCCCAGGGTGTCCCATCTTCTCTGATTTGAATCTGATTGGGACTAGAGATATATCTTGACTTTTTATACAATCTCAAGTGCATTAGTTAATGATTAATCATTCCTGCCTTCAGATATGTGCTTGGTGCTCTGTGTACTTTGATTTTTAGCTGAGGAGGCAAAGTTGTGTTAAATTTTGTTTTTCCATACCAAGTTATTTTTGCTTAACATGCTTTAAAATTAGGACCATGACAAAATGTTTGCTACAGAAAGCTTAATCCAGAATGTTATCTGTTGCACTTCCTTAGGATTTCCTTGGGTCTGGAGATCCCAAAGACACTAAGATGCTAATCACAAAACAAGCAGATTGGGCCAAGAATATCAATGAACCAAAAGCAGCAGTGGAGATGTACATTTCTGCAGGCGAGCACATGAAGGCCATAGAAATCAGTGGAGACCATGGCTGGGTTGATATGTATGTTTTAGCTCTGTCTCAGAGATACAGATCACAGTGTCTAATGTGAAGTTTAATGCATTCTGCAGAATCTTAAAGAAAAATAAATCTTACTGACTTTGCTCCCTTTTTGGCTTACATATGTTGACTGCAGTATAGCATCACCTATCCTATAGTTATAGTAGATGAACTTTCATTATGTTAGAAAAGTTATTTGGGTTTAGAGGTAAGTACATGGATACATTACAAAATGAGTGGATAAAACAGTGCAGGGATATGCAAGGATTTATCTGTGAGATGAGAATGTTCCCAAAATGTGTATATCCTGGGTCTCTTCAGAATAACCTTCACAGTAGCGCACTACTACTCATATGCACTTGCCTCTTTCTTTTATTTTAAATTATGAAGGGATAATAATCTAGGACTCAGAACTCCTGGGGTAAAATCCTGTCTCCTTTCGAAGTCAGTGGCAAAAATCCCATTGACTTCAATGGGGGCAGGATCTCACCCCTGGGTTCTAGTCCTAGCTCTGCTACTGACTTGCTTTGTGCTCTTGGACAAGTCACTTAACCTTTCTGTTTCTCTGTTTATCCATCTGTAAAATGGGGGTAATATTGATTGGATACTGATTTGGATGTTGGGTGAGGTTTGTATAGGACCTGGTTCCACAACCCCTATTCATATGACTGCGTGATGGAGTAGTCTAGTCCAATTGAAGTAACTACTCACAGGAGTAAGGAATTACACACTGTTGCAGCAACTGGTCTTGTGTTTGCAAAGCCTCTTGAACACCCATTGAATGCTTCCCAATAAGTTAATAGTATAATGTCATCAATATAGTAACTTTTAAATGATAACCTATTGAAATATTTCCATTTTTTCAATGTAATAAGTATGCAGAGAGAAAAATGCTGCTACTAAGGCAACTGCATTTCTTTTGCTGTCTCTAGGTTAATTGATATAGCTCGGAAACTGGATAAAGCTGAGCGTGAACCTTTGTCAAAATGTGCCTACTATTTTAAGAGACTTGACAACCATGGTTATGCAGCAGAAACCTACATGAAGATAGGTGACCTAAAGGCCCTGGTACATCTCCATGTGGAAACTCAGCGTTGGGAAGAAGTAAGAATACCCTGATATCCAAACTTAGATGTTTAGAATTGCTATTTTGTATTGCCTCTGAATGCATCTGGTCTTAAAGGTTTATATACAGCTTACTCAGTATTTTGGTAAGCTACATTGTAAAATACACTAATGTGGTATTTTTAGGAGAGTGAACTATGAAAACATTACAGTTTCATACATCATCAGCTACAGGGTTTCCTTCCACTCTTTTTTTTTAACTCTTTCATAATCTAAATAAGCACAGTTAAAAATCTCACTTTAAAATAATTCTTCACTAGTGTTTCAGTAATGAAAATTGTGTGGTGGTTAGAGCACAGGACAAGGAATTGGGACACTGGACAAGGAGTTGGGACACTGGGTTCTTTTCCATGCTCTTCCACAGACTTTCTACCTGATCTTGAGCAAATCACTTGGACCTAGCTTATCGGAAGTGGTCCCTACTTCTGGGTGTCCTGGTTGAGATTCTTTTAGCCTGATTTTCAAAGGCACTGAGCCCCCACAACTCCAGCTGAAGCCAAAGGTAGCAGTGGGTACTCAACAGCTCTGAAAATCAGGCCATAAGTATCAAGATGGGCACCAAAAATTATTCACCACTCTTGAAAATGTAGGGCTTAAATCCTTTTTTCGTCTGTAAAATCAGGATGAGACTAATACTTCCCTACTGGTAAGGGTCTCTGTGGGTATTTGACTAATATTTAAGCATAAATGTCTGTTTTGTAAATGTGATACGCTCTACATGACACAAAATTGTGAGACAAATGCATGACAGGTCAAGGAGAATAATGAAATCTTTAACATGAGAACATCAGAATGGCCATACTGGGACAGACCAGTGGTCCAGCTAGCCCAGTATCCTGTATTCTGACAGTGGCCAGTGCCAGATGCTTCAGAGGGAATGAACAGAACAGGGCAATTATCGAGTTATCCACCTCTGTCATCCAGTCCATGCTTCTGGCAGTCAGAGGCTTAGGGGCACCCAGAGCATGGGGTTGCATCCCTGTCCATCTCAGCTACTAGCCATTGATGGATCTATCTTCCATGAATGTATCTAATTCTTTTTTGAACCCAGTTATACTTTTGACCTTCCCAACATCCCCTGGCAATGAGTTCCACAGGTTGACTGTGCGTTGCGTAAAGAAGTACTTCCTTGTGTTTTGTTTTTTAACTTGCCTATTAATTTCTTTGCCTATTATTCACTTTTTCCACACCATTCATGATTGTGTAGACCTTTGTCATATCCCTCCTTAGTCATCTCTTTTCTAAGCTGAACAGTCCCAGTCTGTTTAATCTCTCCTCATGTGGAAGCTGTTCCATACCCTTACTCGTTTTTGTTGCCCTTATCTGTACTTTTTTCCAATTCTGATATCTTTTCTGAGATGGGGTGACCCAACCTGCATGAAGTATTCAAGGTTTGGCATGCCATGGATTTATATAATAGGGCACTATGATATTTTCTGTCTTATTATCTATTCCTTTCCTATTGGTTCCTCACATTGTTAGCTTTTTTTGACTGCTGCTGCACATTGAGCAGATGTTTTCAGAGAACCATCCACAATGACTCCAAGATCTCTTTCTTGAGTGGTAACAGCTAATTCAGACCCTATCATTTTGTATGTATAGTTGGGATTATGTTTTCCAGTGTGCATTGCTTTGCACTTACCAACATTGAATTTCATCTGCTATTTTGGTGCCCAGTTATGCATTTTTGTGAGATCCCTTTGTAACTCTTCTCAGTCAGCTTTGGATTTAACTATCTTGAGTAATTTTGTATAATCTGCAAGCTTTACCAACTCACTATTTACCCCCTTTTTTCAGATCATTTGAGTATGTTGAACAGCAGTGGTCCCAGTACAGATCCCTAGGTGACCCTGCCATTTACCTCTCTTCATTGTGAAAACTGACCATTTAGTCCCACCCTTTGGTTTCCTATCTTTTGACCAGTTACTAAAAGACCTTCCCTTTTATCTCATGACTACTTACTTTGCTTGAGAGCCTTTGGTGAAGGACATTGTCAAAAGCTTTCAGAAAGTTCAAGTAAACTATATTCACTGGATTACCCTTGTCCACATGTTTGTTGAGCCCCTCAAAGAATTCTAAAAGATTGGTAAGGCATGATTTCCTTTTACAAAAGCTGTGTTGACTCTTCCCCAACATATTGTGTTCATCAGTGTGTCTGATAATTCTGTTCTTTACTGTAGTTTCAACCAGTTTGCCTGGTACTGAAGTTAGGCTTACTGGCCTGTAATTGCCCGGTTTGCCTCTGGCATGTTTTTTAAAAATCAACGTTACATTAGCTATCCTCCAGTCATTTGGTACAGAGGCTGTTTTAAGCAATAGGTTATGTACCACAGTTACAGTAGAACTTCAAAGATACAAACACCAGAGTTACGGACTGAGGGGTCAACCGGACACCACGTGAAACTGGAGGTAAAGAATCAGGCAGCAGCAGAGATCAAAAACAAACAAAGTACTGTGCCTGTATTGCATCTTAAAGGTAGGCACATCTGGGCTGCCTATCCCCACCCCTACTCCACCACATGTGAGGGACCCACATACAGCTAGGAAGTGAAGATGCTGAGATTAGCCGGCAAAGATGTGAGCCCCCACTGTCAGCCAGAACAGGAGCAGCACTGGGGTCTGTGCTGCTTTCCTGTAAGCCGGCGTGCTGAGGGGAGGAGGGGCGCTATTTTCAACACACACACACACACACACACACACACACACACACACACCCACCCACCCACCCCTCTGCTGGGAGGGGAACGTGCTATTTTCACCCCATCCCCTCTACCCTAGCCAGGAGGGGGACTCAAATTTGCCCAGGCCAGGGAAGGAAGCTGCCTCGCTGCCCTGAGGTGCTACTGTAGTAATTCTGCAATTTCATATTTGAGTTCCTTCAGAAATCTTGGGTGAATACCATTTTGTCTTGATGACTTATTACTGTTTACTTTATCAGTTGTTTCAAAACCATCTTTATTGACACCTCAATCTGGGCCATTTCCTCAGATTTGTCAACTAAAGAGTGGCTCAGGTATGGGAATCTCTCATCCTCTGCGGTGAAGACCGATGCAAAGAATTCATTTAGCTTCTCCAAAATGGCCTTGCCTTCTTTGAGTGCTCCTTTAACACTTAAATTTGGCCCCACTGATTGTTTGGCTGAGTTCCTGGTTCTGACATAGTTACAAAAAAATTTTTGCAGTTAGTTTTGTGTCTTTTGCTAGTTGCTCTTCGGATTCTTTTTTGGTCTGCCTAATTAAACTTTCACACTTGACTTGGCAGAGTGTACGCTCCTGTCTATTTTCCTCAGTATGATTTGACTTCCAATTTTTAAAGGATGTCCTTTTTAACTTTCACAATGTGGATTTTTATTTTGGGCTGTGTTGTTTTAGTAATTTGAAAGTGCCATTTCAGTGAAATTTCCTGTGTATAATCTGGATCTGGTGAATTCACACTTTACTGGTGGGGACTTTTGATCCTATAATCAGATTTATATTTAGGCAAAGCCCAACTGACTTCATTAGGACAACACTTGGTTACAGGGGTCTGCCTACACATAAGCATTGCAGGATTGGGGGCCGTGGTTTGTACTGGCAGTCTTGTTTTTGGTTGTGAGTTTGTTTATTTTTAACATGAAGTATATGCTGGATTTAGGCTGTTAGGTGCTTTTGAAAATTTTACCCTAAGAAATGTAGGCACTTAAATCCCATTGAAACACTCAGTGGGACTTAGACGCTTAAGTCACATAGGTGCTCTTGAACATTTTATGCTTAGTCTGTGATTGTTCAGTGCACATGTCAATACTGGTTTTTTAGAAAATATATTCAATAAAAATAAATACATTGTATTGTGCTGTGAAACCCACTCCATCCCCTAAATAATTTATTATTTTCAGGTTTTCCACAGTTTTCTGCAGTTCAGAAACTGGACTGTTACTAAGTATAGCTGCTTCTTCACAGATGTTGTATTTTAAAAGAAAGGCAATCATTAGTTTTGAGTTTCCTGGAGAAAACACTGGTTGGAATTTTCATACTTCTGTATAAATGATATTTGTATTGTAAATTTTATTTTAACTAAAGGATTTATCTCATGCAGTGTTCTGAACTACCTTAAACCATGCAATATTTTATTAATGAATTCATTCTGTATCTTAGGCCTTTTCTTTGAGTGAAAAGCATCCTGAATTTAAAGATGATGTCTATGTCCCTTATGCTCAGTGGCTGGCAGAGAATGATAGATTTGAAGAGGCCCAAAAAGGTAGGACTGTACATGACTTATATGCTGGTAGCATGCAAAATGTGCTAAGCATTTTCCAAATGCTGAAGATGCAATCTCTGCCCTGGAGAACTGTCAATCTGTAGAACACAAACCATGTAAAGGGTGAGAGAACTGGAGAATACATGTGTTCTTGCTGATCACAGGAGGTTATATTCTGGTTAGCAGAGAGGTCTTATTTATTTGGTAAGGAAATATAACAAACTTAACAAAAGCAATAGCATATATAAAAAGGCTATAATTCTGGATTTTCTTTCCCACTCTGTGCTTGAGTATAGCAAGTGTTTTGAAAAGTGATCTGATACACTATATACACTGTATTATTATCAATGTTTTCCTTTAAAGTGTCATCCAACATGTACTGGACACTGAACAAACATCAAAAGAAGGGGTGAGCCTGGCCCTTATATTTAGGCAGTATGTAGTTCATACAAGATGGAACATCAGCCTTGCTTATGAATTTCCTTGCTTCTTATGGATTTCTATCATAAAATATTATCTGCATGTAGTATTTGTAAAATATACATTTACCAAGTGGGAATTCAGGGCTGAACTTCAGTTTCTGCACAGGAGCCAATGTAAAGAAACTCTGTTAATAAATAATATATACTGTGGTTTTTCTGCCTCTCAAGATTCTTTGATACTACAGTGTTGAGCATTGTAAGAGTGCTGCCTTGAAATATTACCTTCGGTTATGTCTGTACTTTAGTGGCTACAACAGCACACTTTCTACATCTACAGAAGAGGTTTTTCTATCAGTGTAGTTAATCCACCTCTCCGAAAGGTGGTAGCTAGTTTGATGGAAGAATTCTTCAACCAAAGGGGGGGTTAGGTTGACCTAACTACATCACAGAGGGTGTAAAATTTTTTACAGCCCTGAACAGCTAGGTCGATCTAATTTTTAGGTATAGACCAGGTCTTAGAAGATTTGAATTTTGACTTGATCCCACAGTGTTCAGTAGTTTCCCCTGTTCACAAATGTCTGATCATCAGGATGATGATTTTCCTCTGTCTAATTTTTTTTTAAAAAGTAACTAGCCTCGCGCTACTTATGTACATGGTAGTTGTATTTCGTACATTGTGTCCTGACACAATACAAAAGCCACAAAGTACCTGCAGATACTTCTATTTTCCATTGGTGTCACCACTTTCAAAAGTAGAAAAATATGAGTGTAGTCCTTTTCATCCTGTTCCAGCTTTGATGAATATCCTGTTATTAATTTAAAAAAATAATTTCAGTTAATTGATATAATCACACTGTAAAATCTTCTTTGTTTTGGTCTCCTTTGCAGCATTCCACAAGGCTGGCAGACAGAGTGAGGCCGTAAAAGTGCTGGAACAGCTAACTCACAATGCTGTGGTCGAAAGCCGATTTAATGATGCAGCGTATTATTACTGGATGCTCTCCATGCAGTGTTTAGATATAGCCCAAGGTAAGTAAACACAAGCAAGTTCAAATTTGTTACCTGCTCATGCATGCAGATAAATATTGAACTGCGATGGCTTAATTAAAACCTCTTGCTCGCTCATTAATTGTGCTATATACTAATCTGATATACTAATACTTATATACTGCACTGTATTGTAATCCAACATTATATCGTATTGTAATTCTATCTCTCTAGTCTTTGTGTGCTTATAAAAAAAACAACATAAGTCTCATTTTTAAATCAAAATGGAGTCACAACCATGTCTCCTAATTCCACAATATATCCCCTAGCCCCTTTCCTGCGCCTCACACCTTGGATAAAGTGATGACTGGAGGGCTAAATAATAATAAAACATGATCTTATAGTGTAGTCTACTCATAATATTTAAATGTGGATGAGATTAACGGGGGAGACACTTCATGAATTATTTTAGCCTGCCAAAGAAGAAAGTTAGTGTTCATTAGTTCTCTGCTTCTAAATCAATTGCACTGGAGGAGAGGTGGAGCCAGTGGAGATGAGATGTAGATGAGTGATAATGGAAAAAAGAGATTGATGGCCTATTGCCTTGCACTGTGTAAGCATCACTTCAGTTTTGCTAATGCATGATAGTGCTGATCTATAGCCCTTCATACACTGTACAAACACTGCAAATGGTTCGATTGTTTAGTAATGTGTTAATGTGGATAAAAGGAATGACTTTAGACTCATTTTACTTTAACCTCAAAAGATGTGGATCAGGTTTCTAGTGGTGGAAGGCTAATATGTTCCACCTCTAGCTAAGCCGTTAACCTCTGGCTGTGTTAAAACCACTTGCCATACCATCCTGCATCTTAATATGCTTTATGTTAAAGCAGAAAATTGCACATAAAATGGCAAAATTACATAACTCATATTTTGTAGCACACTTGGTCAGGTATATTAATCTATTGGAAGTGGTAACGCTGCAACCATGTTGTATTGTGATCTTTCTAGCTGAGTAATACTCTTATGTTTTAGTATAGAATGACCAGAGGTGTAATGACTTTCCCTCCCACAGAGAACGAACAGCAGAAGACTGAAATGTTACAGAAGTTTCACCACTTCCAGCACTTGGCAGAACTTTATCACGTCTATCACTCTATTCACAGATACACTGTAAGATATTTTCACTAGCAGTTGTATTGTTCATTTAGCTGGCACATTTTCTGCAAATAAATCAGGAATAATTAGAAACAATTAATTACTTTTAAACTAAATATTGAATGGAAGCTGGTGTCACTGCAATGATCTAATTTTGGTTTTGGTTTTTTTTTTTGCCCTGTGTTGTACTGTACTGGACCTACCACCATTCCACCCCTAAAACCACCTTTCTGTGACATAGAAAGAGCCTCTGCAGAGCTATGCTTTGCAGCACACAGTGGATGTGGACTTGAAGGCTTTCCTTCACCACCCCATCTGCATACTGGTTCCACTGTGTTCTGGGCCCACTACTCCTATGGAGGAGATTGGAACTGGATTATCCTTTAAGTGCTTTCCCTCTACTGGGTGAAGCCCTTTCCTTTTTTCTTCAGTGGCAAAGATGAGCTTTGGCAAGAGGGGCATGCAAAATCCAATTGCTCTCTTTTCTCCATCTCTCCCATTGTTGTGATTGTGTGAAAAGCACAGTGTAGTGTCAGAGATGATGGAAGTAACGTTAGTGATATGAAGTGTTGCTTTTCTAGCTTAGAAATTTTTTAATGTTCTTTTTACCACAGGAAGAGCCGTTCAGTTTCCATTTGCCTGAAACACTCTTCAATATTTCCAGGTTTTTACTTCACAGCCTAACGAAGGAGACTCCGTTGGGCATCTCTAAAGTGTATCCTTGTAATGCAAAGCAAAATTCAAAAATTATCATATGAATTGAAGGGAATCCTTGGCACCAATTAGTGATGCATAGTCTTACTATTAGGGTATTCTTGTTCCTGGTTTTAGGGGTTCCCATGCTGTTCATCTATTAGAGAAAATAAATGTGGGGCTGTCTTTAATCCCTCCGATGATAATAAACACCTCAAAACTATCACAGACTTAGGCACATCTAGCCATACATAGCCGTGCATACATTAGAAGAGGCTATCATAAACTATCAAACATGTTGCTCACCTTTGTAAGAGGAGTTCCTTCCAAGATGCCAGTCTCCAAACAAGATGTGTGGTTGTAAATATTGACAGTGCAGTAGCCACAAATTGAAAGGCATTGGGAGAGAAACTCTGAATGTTGTTGCTTCTAACTGATAGATTCTGATTCTCCTCAGGCTAATGTAGCTATGTGTTTCTAAATGGTAGATTCAGATTCTCATTTTCAGGTCTGATGTAGCTGTGTGCCATGTACAAGACCAATTTTTTCATGGCTTCATTAACAAATTTATATGCTGCATCTCTTCAAAGTCCTTCACAAACTACATATGAGTCCCACTGAAACATCTCTTTCTGCACTGGAGAATAGCAGTTAAAAGGAGTCAGGGCAGTTCAGTGGATAGGGCAGTTAAGTGGGACTCAGGACACCTGGGTTCCACTTCTCTTTTCCATTTGCTTGCTTTGTAACCTTGGATAAGTCATTTTCTTTCCCTGTGTCTCTCTTTTCTCATCTATAAACTATGTAGAATAGCATTATTGTCCCTAAAGTGCTTAGAATTTAGAGTGTTTTATCCATACATCTCTGCTTATTTGTTACCCCCTGGGGTCCACACTAATAAGGGGAGGAGACATTTTGGTATAAGACATGGGAGCAAGTTCCTGGAAAAGTGCCATGGGATCTGAAATATCCACATGGTGCCAACAGGATTCTGATGTTTCATATTATCGGCGTGGGGGATGGTCCTTACAAGCATTAATGTTGGTGGGGTCAGAATAGTACCTGAAGCTGCATTATCCATGGGCCAGTTCCTTATCTCTCTAAAAATCATCCACTCTGGTATTTTAGCAGTCCTCTCACATTTTGTTTATGTAAACACATTTATGTGAACAGATTTCTTTAGTTAAGGCCTTTTAAAGTATTGACATTTGTTGTGCTTCAGTGCATAACTTCTCTGATTAAAAGTAACTGTGGTTTTTCCTGACTGCTACATATATGTTTGTTCCTTAATTTGATTATAGCAATACATTATTTGCACTAGCAAAGCAGAGCAAAGCTCTGGGTGCATATAAATTGGCCCGTCATGCCTATGACAAGTTGCAGGGACTGAAGATCCCAGCTAGATTTCAAAAATCAATTGAGCTGGGCAGCCTGACAATCCGATCCAAGCCATTCCATGACAGTGAAGTAAGTTCTGATATATATTATTTTAATTATTAGTATTTGACCTGATACAAGAGGCTACTTTGTCATACGCACAAAGATGCTTAAAATGGATTATGCACAGATTTGCGGTAATTACATTTCTGCAGGAAACAAAATCCTCTCACCATTATTCGCCATGTCAGACTTTCTCTCCCTCTTCATTCCCAATGAAAATTATACCTCTCTGTATGGATAGGTTCCTTCTTCACTCTCTGATATCCCCCTATTTCCCTGTCTACTCACTCTGTTCCTTCAAGCTGCACCGTCCCTCAATTTCATATGCCCTTACTCCACAGAGTGCTTACTTGGGTCTTTCTCTGTGTCTGTCTACAGTTGGAGGTCACTTGTGCTTGCCCCAACTACTAGAGCTCCCTTTCTCCAACCCTTTGAATGGCTTTCCTTCCTCAAATCTTGCTTTAAAACCTTCTTTTTTTCTTTAGCTGAAGTGTGACTGCAGTGTTCTATAAAACTGTTTTTGATGGGATGCTCACTAAAACAAATTGTACTGTGAAAATGCTTAACTGCAAATGAATATGCATCTTGTTATCTGCAATAATGTAAACACAGTAAGACCATTGAAATCGGTAGAGCTGCCTAAGATAATTGTGCAGTTTAGAAAAAACAGAAATGCACGAATCAAAGGACCTAAATTTGATCGAACTTCTGAGCAAAAAGAATTGCTTCAGTAACCTTTATTCATCCTTTTGGCAATCTGTATGTGGCCCAGGACTCTGCTGCAGCAGAAGCAAACAAAATTGCAACAGAAGAGTGGTAAAACAGCTATTTTTAATGGGAAAACTTGTTGATTTATTGAGAGAAGGAAAAATATTTGCAAAAGTTAAAACGCTTGATTTCACCATTGTTACTCCATTTTTTTGCTGCTATGTGAACTCTGTTGGTGTAAAACTGGAGCAGTGCAGTGTGTAATCAGACCCTATGTGTTCAGAATGGTCTGTTTGCAATTACGCTGCTTTCTGTGTGTGTCTGTCTTTGCAGGAGCTTGTGCCCTTGTGTTATAGGTGCTCCACCAACAACCCCTTGCTAAATAATCTGGGGAATGTGTGCATTAACTGCAGACAGCCCTTCGTCTTCTCTGCTTCATCTTACGGTGCGTTGGAAAATAAAAATCGGTTATACTTTCTATGCAGATAAATCTGTGCTTTCTCCAAAGGCTCAGCTAGTTGGTGTTAATTGTACATTATCAATATTTAATCAGTAGGTTGGTGCCCAATAAATTCTGCCACCCTAACATTTCCTGTGTAAAAACAACAAGGAGTCCAGTGGCACCTTAAAGACTAACAGATTTATTTGGGCATAAACTTTCATGGGTAAAAAACCCACTTCTTCAGATGCATGGAGTGTCCTGTGTAGTGTCACTTGGAGAAATAATTTTTTTTCTTTAGTGTTGCTTGCACTGAATTAGTGCCACATCCCACCCCAGAGATGACGCATTTTGTTGGTGGATGAGAACACCAGTTTTCTAGGCAATTAGTCGCTTTCTGAATAGAACAGATTCTGGTGTCCAAGACTGTGAGATTTTTTTTGCTGCAAAATGGCCACTGTTTTGCTTCTGATGTCACAGCCCTGGCAGTATTGAATGTATTACTTTGTGGTGAGGCTCCACGAAGATATGAGGCACCTTATTAACACAAATCGTTTAAGAAGCTTTATTTTCTGGATATGATATATTAAGTTGAATAATGAGAGTGTGGAGGTGGAAGAATGCCACTGTAGAGATCTGAGGACACGTAAATCTTTAAAAGACTTAGGCAAGGCCTGCTATAGATATTCTGAGTTCTTGCGGATAACTGCTCTCTCCTTTTTCACATGTGTCCTTTAGAAGTGTTGCATCTGGTGGAGTTCTATTTGGAAGAAGGGATCACTGATGAAGAAGCTGTAGCTCTTATTGATCTGGAAGCACCAAGATTAAATAAGAGAGAGGATAAATGGCAAGAGATGGCAAGCGATGGTATCCTTTCAATCCAGAATACTCTCTGGTTTTCTTAGGGAAAGAGCGGCAGTTCGGAAGACATAGTTTTTGGTTGTGGGTTGTTGGGGTTTTTTTTGATCTGTTATGCTTTTGTGGCATTTTAATCTGCTTCTCTTATGACTAGGAGACAGATTCATTGCTGACATAAGTGGGTACAATTCCATTGTGTGTTTCTTTTTCAATTGCTGTAGCAACTAAAAAAGTACAGGTATATTAACCAATCCTAGTAATTGTAAAAGGTTTTCTTTAGAAAAGTCAGTTTCATAATCTTGTCAAGTATTTTTAGGTTAAAAATAATACAATTCACTTATTTTCATGTAACTCTCTCTTACCTCCCATCCTTTATAGAAAGTATAGTAAATACTTTCTATAAAGGATGGGAGGTAAGAGAGAGTTACATTATTCTCCTCTTGTATCACACCTTTCTATCTTCCTTGCTAAGGAAGAACTGGATTGGGCTCCCTTTGAAGCCTGTTATTATTGTTGTTGTCTATTTTATAGAATCCTAGAATTTTGTATTGCTGTGGCACACAATGGTGCCAATTGTTGTTGGGGCCTGATAGTAGTAGATGCAATACAAGTACACAAGACAGCACGGTCTTTTGCCTCAGAGAGCTTTAAAATAGGTTGCCCAAAGTGAGGTGTTCGATGTTTACAGGAGGGTAGGGAAATGGAGGATGAGGGTACTACTAAAGTCACATGCGTTTATGTAGATTAGTTACTGCTAGTAACTTGGTAGTTTTAAGCTCTGCTGTTCCACAGCAATTGCTACTTAGTGAGGTGTGGCACTCCAGTCTTCCTGGGCCAGAGTAAGCTTCTTCTGCAGCACTATCTAATATAATCTAGGGATTACTCCAGTGGTATCTGAGTACTCCTAGTCTGCCTGACATGATGGGCATTGGGTGAAGCAAGGAGTGAGAGCCCTACGACTAAGCCATAAGACAAGTCCTATGAGTGCTAGGGTAAAAGGATTTGATTTTGTAGGAGTTCTTGTTTCTTCCGTAACAAACCTCTCTAGGAGCGCAGATGCTGAGATTTGATGACAACACAGACCTTATTGAAGAGGATGATCCCTTTACAGCAAAATTGAGCTTTGAGGTGAGGATACCTCATTTGGGTTTTCAAATGTTGCTGCCCTTGAGGCTGAAGTTGATTGAAGAGAAAGCAAACCCAGGGTGACTCTACCTGCAAATGTTCTTTCAATGCTATCATATCTCCTTTTGAGCTGGCATCCCACAGTTCCTTCCTTGTCACCATTTACTGATCAATAGCCGGTCTCGACAGACCACAGCCTCTCTGATTCCTTTACCAAGTGTTAATATGTTCTGCCGACCTCCCACAAGAAATGGAGGAAAGTGGGTGACTGGGAGGCTAGGAGCAGCAGTTGAGGGAGAATGGCATCTTTCTCATACTAAGTGATTAGCCCACAGAAAAGAAAAACCTGGAGAACCACTTATTCTATCTGAATGTCTTTTTCAAGTAAACTGTTTCTCTCTGGCCTCATCATCATCAATGGAAGAGTAGTCTCCTGGGGTGCCAACCCACCCACTGCAGAAACAGATTTTAAAATTACTATGTTTTCTGCATGCTGCAGTTATGTGGCGTTAAAAAATCAAACTCTGAAGTTAGTTTGAACAGCCCTTTACTTTTTTCATAGTAGAGGGTTTCCATAACACACAGATATAAACATGCCCAAGAGAGAGCCTCTAAGGAAGACATCCAGGGTATAAAATGAGCAGGATATTCATATATAGGCAGTCCATGTTCCCTGTTACCGTATTGTAAATCTGAAAACAATAGTCACTCTGAACTTACACTGATGTAACAGAGAACATCAACTGGCCAAGATTGTTAAATAAGGCCTGGTGGTATTATTATTATTTGTATTATATTAGTGCCTAGGGAGCCCTAAACAACATCAGGGCTCCATTGTGTTACATGTTTTTTACAAATGTAAGTAATAGATAGTTACTGCCTTGAAGAGCTTGCAGTCTAAACAGACCAGACGGATGAAAGATGCAGGGGAAAGAATATAAGATGTGAGCAGATGATCAGTGTGATAGTCTGTAAATACCATGTTAGTTCCACAATATTTTTATTTCCTCATTATTTATTTGGATGGGCATTTGTTGGGAAGAGATTGAGATGAGGCAAAGGAAGGGAGAAGAGACATTGCAGAGAGGGGAAGTAAGGGACAGGGAAGGGGATAAGAGGAATGGGGGAAGGAGAAGAGGGAGCAGTATTAAGAGTAGGTGGAGTGAGGCAAAGAAACTCGATAGAGCTGGAGCAAACAGCCAGTCAGCATGGGAGAGAATGTCTAGAGAAAAAGCTGTAGACAGCAGTGGGCCCTTGATGTCATCTGTGCACATAATGTCTCTGTTCAGCTTCTTTATCTCTAAAAAAACAACAAGGAGTCTGGTGGCACCTTAAAGACTAACAGATTTATTTGGGCATAAACTTTCTTGGGTAAAAACCTCACTTATCTGTTTCTCCCAGCTTGAGTTTCTGGTTGACTCCTCCCAGGAGTTTCTTTATACCCCAGTTTCAGATGGCTGGGGCACGGGTGAGTCCAACTGGAGTCTGGTGTTTCCAGCAAGCAGCAGGGGGACTGTCCCCTAGACAGCTCAGGGTCTGGGTGGGTGCAGTTAAAAATAGGCATTTTCAGGGAAGTTTTTGTAAATGGCTTTTTTTTGTTTTAAATAAAGAATTGTGTTAATGGGAATGAGTGAAGCGCAGTGAAAATACCTTACTCACACCTGGCTTACTCCCACTGAGGACAGTGACAAAACTGCCATTGACTTCAGTGGGAGCAGAATCCATGCCTATTCTGTGTTAGCGCTTTCTACTGAGTAATAACACTCCACTCTTTATCTTTGTCATCTTTAAAATGCTTTGAAATTGTTAAGTTTCATTCTTTTTTAAACGCTGCAGCAAGGAGGCTCAGAATTTGTTCCTGTGATAGTGAATCGTGCAGTTCTCCGGTCAATGAGCCGGAGGGATGTCCTGATTAAACGCTGGCCAAAGCCATTACAGTGGCAGTACTTCCGGTCCTTGCTACCAGATGCTTCCATTACCATGTGTCCAACATGCTTTCAGGTATAAGTAAAAAGTTTTCATTGGGGTCTTTAAAAACTCATTCCTAGTGAGAAACGAATTGTAATGACCCTTATACGTTAATTTCTAATCCTCGATACATACGCTCTGAAGTCCTGAATAGTAAATAAAGAGAGTAAAATACCCTGTGTTACATACAGAGATGATCGGCCTTGCCAGAAGGGCTGGCTTCAGAATAGCTAGTGGTAGCTGAAATTGTAGAATGAAGTATTTGGGGACTTTGCAAGGATGACAAGAATTGTAGCCACTCAAGAAGTCCTAAAGTGAACTAAAAGAAGGGAAACGCTGATTTTTTCCCCCTCTGCCTTTCTAACCTTATAGCCTGGTTTAGTGGGGGCATGCAGCAAGTAAAAGTTTTTTTTCATTGTAGTTTCCCTCAGCGCAGGTACGTTTGCTTCAAAATATTCAATAGTTTGGTTATTTTTGGTTATGTGGTAGCAGAGAAAGCATCCTAAAGTCCACCCTCCTTTCTCACAGAGGAGTTGGGTTTCACTGGTTGGGTGAACTGACTTCCATAGCCTCCATGCTTATTTAATGAAATATTTGCTCTTTATATATTCCAAATTAGAGCTGTTACAAACAGCTGTAAATAACTTCTTGTTTGGAAACATTAACTCTGGTGTAACAGTAGCATCAGATATTCTGAGCCCTAGCAAAACCATTCCATCTCAGTTTCCTTTTCCTAGATGTGAGCCAGTAACGGTGTAATAGATATGCCTAAATCTGTTCCTAATTCACAGATGTTTCATTCGGAGGATTATGAGCTCCTGGTGCTCCAGCATAACTGTTGTCCGTACTGTCGGAGAAGAATTGATGAGTCAAACCAGTGAAAAAGATCTATCCAAGAGATCTTTCTGCTATCACAGTGAAATGCATTGTAGAGTAATCAAGCTTTCTTAACAGCTTGGTTATGTTGTTACATATATTTTCTCACTCTGTATGTTTCATAAGCAGTGGAAAAAGAGAAACCGTTAAATGTCACGTGTCCTATCCAAACAAAAATTTATTTTTATGAGCAATGTAATTACAGAATTTCTATTTATTGCTCTTTGTTTTGTATATAACCACAGAGCCAAATGGGAAAAAAATGTACATATATATTTTTAAGGAAAATTCTGCTTTTACTTTCAAGTGTCCTATGTTTATCATGGCAACCTGCTAGTGTGCCACAGATTCGATAGGAACATTTTAGGGTGAGATTCAGCCTTGAGATAATTCAGTTGACCTCATTGATTTTGCCCCTCTTTATGCCAGGGCTGAATTTGGCCCTTAATAGGTACTTGGTTGTTGACAGAACTCGAAATAAAAAGGGGAAGTTTTTGCATCAGTGTTTTATTTTCTTTAGAGTATTTGCTGTAGCCAATGGGAATGTACCTTTTTATATCGTTTCGGCAGAGAATAGCATTACAGTTAGGAGCTCTTACACATATTGACTCACACGTTAATGAATACATGATTAAAACCCTAGTGTGGACAAAGCAAGTTGTTTTAATGTGTGTTAACAGGTCAAGGTAAACCCTAACCTCCCCACCAGGTTTGACATAGACCAGCTAACACATGTCCAAACAAGTCACCATGTCTACTAGGATTTTAGTATGTGTTAGCCAACATGTATTAAAAACACAGCTTTTTTCCTAGTGAAAAAATAAAAGCCACCAATTTATCAGGTGTAATGAATATATTGGAGGGTTCATGAAATGTGCCAGCTTGACAAGCATGGAAGGTAAAGGCTGGCCTCTATTTATCCACAGACTGGTACATTATGGGCTTGTCTTCACTGCAAAATTAACTCTGGCTCTTGCTCAGGTGTTGCTCCTAACCTGGCTCCCATTTGAACACACAACCTTGGGCCCGAGTATGGTGCTGTTTTTAATTCGGGCTAGCTGGCCTATCCTAGGATATAGGCTAAAGCCCAAGCGCATTTTACACTCAGGCTGGTAATCCACCCACTTTTCAGGGAGTGCGTAGGCTAAACCATTCAGGTACTGATAGGTCTCCAATGCCGTCCTACAGTTTCCCCTGCGTGCCCAGAAGGACAGACAAGTCCCCCCCCCCAATCCACTGGGAAAGAATCATAGAGCAGCACAACTTACTGTAGCACTAAGAACCATGTGATATGACCCCAGAAGTCCTAGAGCCTCATACAGGTATGTGCACCAGGGTGGACCAATAACTCAGACATGGCTTCACAGTGTGGTTGCTCACATCTGGGCTAGGCTAACCCAGGTGCTGATCACCTGAGTTAACTCTGCAGTGAAGATGTGCCCTAAGAGTAGTTGCTGTGCAATCTTTCTCCACCACTATGTTTCAACCCTCACCTGTGGGGAGCAATTCTAGGAGGAGAGAAAGTAGTTCATCTTGAATTTCTATTCTGTCCTTTGCTTTTCTGCTAATACTGACCTATAGGATGCTAACTGAAGTGATGATTTTTCATTATACGTATACTGCACTAAACTAATAGTTGGACTTCGGAATAGGCCACTGAACAAGCAGTTAGCTGTTAACAACTATGAGTAGGTAACCACTTGGGCTGAATTTGAGCTAGTGACCTAGAAGTGATAGGTTTCTTCATTATTTTTAGTTAAATGTAGATAACAGGTAAGAGTATGCACACAGCATGCATGGTTATTATAATCATGCCTACCACAGTTTCCCTGTGTTTTCAAAGGAATATGATATTCATCTTTGCTTACTGTCCTAAACTATTGGACAGTGTTTCTGCATGCTGTTAAACAGCTACCACAGAGGCAGCTGAATTTCACTGGTGATTGAAATGATTCCTGTGTGTACTTTAAATTTTTCTAAAAAGTGACTGTAAAAAAAATAGCTTCAATGGGCTTCCGTATCTCTGTGATTCTGGATCAAATTTTGTTTGACACTTTAAAAATATGCTGTTCTGTCTACCAGCCTTGTAAGCATACTGATCTAAAAGTCCTGCTCTTGCTTTCTTACTCGTAAATTACTGTATGCAATGAAGACTGCAGGTGGAATTAATAAACAGTTCTGTTTGATACGGGAGGCAGAATTAGAATCTAGCTCATTCTCCCATAATTGTGTTGGCTTTGCAAAGCCAGCGGGAGTGAAAAGCAGTAAAAATAAATAGCTATGATTTGTAATGACAGACAGGCAAAATGTATTGAGTACAGAGGTTTCCGTTTTTTACAGACCCACTTTTCTGACCATAGATGCATTTTACATTTGAAAAGCGCTTTTGGTGTCTTCCCGAGGAAAGATGCTGTATTCAAGTAAGTCATGATGTGTAAATAAATGTTAGGGCCAATGTATTCTGAATTTTTAAAATACTGTAGTAGTCCCAATTTGCCCTGTGACATTGAAGCGGTTCTTATGTAACTTCAGCATCTTCTAACAATAACATATCATGATAGAATAAAACTCTTCAAATAGAATTATCAGCTTACAAGATGGTACCAAAAATGACCTTTCCTGCTCTATATCCCCTCAGCCACTTACTCTTCACTAGACGTGGTGTGGATAGCAGCATAGACCACTTTCTGAAACTTGTCCTATGCTTGTTTTTTTACCCTACTACTACTTGCCTTCTCTATCTGTGACGCGCTTCAGGCTCTAAGCTGTGGACGGCAGTTGCAATCTCAGCAATGGCTTATTGCATCAAAGCTTAATGTGACAAATTTGAATATCTGGAAGGATAAACCTTTAATCCTACTGTATGCCCAGGTATATGTGCTAACAACTACATGGGTGCTTAGATAACTGCAATAAACTTGAAAGTAGCTTTGGTAACAAGAAAAGTTAATAGAGATGGAGTTTCGGAATGGGTAATCTACTAGAGAGGACATGGTGCTTTAGTTCAGAGTATGGTATTTGCATATAAGAGTGTAGAAAGACTCTCATCTATACAAATGTCACAAGTGCCCATTTCCCTAGTTCAAGTACTCTATTCTATACAGCCTAGTCTTCCTCTGATATTGTGCGTCATTCCATTTCCCATGACGGTATGACACTGTTTTCAATGACAAGCTGGGTGGGATAATATCTTTTTTTGGACAAACTTCCGTTGGTGAAAAAGACACGCTTTCAAGCTATACAGAGCTCTTCTTCAGGTCTGGGGAAAGTGTCAGCTAAATACAAGGTGGAACAAATTATTTAGCATAAATAGTTAACACATCTGTTTTCAAACATTTATGACCACGAGACATTCCCTTTTGGGACTGAACTTTTCCATGCACGGTCTCCTGAGAGCAAATGTTTGTGCACCCCTGGATATAAAACTTGAGCAAAATCCCTCCACTGCCTCTTTAACGTAAGGGCTAGAATTCGAGGCTGATGCAGGAGGAAGTCAGTTTACTCCATTTTCCTGTAACTAAACTGTATATACTAGGTTAACACAGCATGGGAGCAGCCTGGTCTGGAGAAATAAGACACGGATGGGACACAAGCATTGCCCAGCATTCTCACTCTAGCCAAAATTGCTGTAGGGCCTTAAGATAGGGAAGTAGAGGCTCAGAGGCTATCTGTAAAACTGGGGAGCTGATCCTTTCCCCGCTGAGTGGAGTGGTGAGAATTAGTGAGTGTTTATAGAGCACTCTGATGGGTTAAGTGCTAAGTTTATATTGTTTACCACTAACAAAATGTAATAAAAAGGCAGAGGAAAAAAATAGGTTTTGGGTTTAAGTAGTAGTAATAATGGTGGTGTGATTCTTGAGAGAATCGCGTTCTCCATAAGAGATTCTCTCTCTCTACTGTTAACTTCAGTATTTTCATCCCCCCTGTACATACTGTCCCATGGACTCTGTAGACTTAAAAACAACCAATGTCCAATTACATTTTTTCAGTCTAAATAATTACTTTAGAATGGTTCTCCGTGTACTGAGAGGGAAAACAGAGAAGCATGGAATATCTGGGAGTTTCAAACAGCAGATTTCCCTGTAGCTATAGCTGCCTTATCAATTTAGTAAGTTGCTGCTTCCGAAAAGTTTCAGCGTGACAGCTTGAGAGATTGAAGTCCCCTGACTTCCTGCAGAGCAAACAGAACATTAGCATTAGTTCTGTGAGAGTTGCTATGTGGCCCTGCCAAATGTGCCCCTCCCCACTGAGCAAGAGGGAGATGGGAATTATTTGCTAAGCACTGCCACTGGTGCTGGCGAAATAGCAAATAAAGACAAGCTTTGCCAGAAGGAGTTGAGAAGATGACACAACAGGAGACCCAGAGGCAGGTGTTAATGTTTCACTTTTTCATTTCTCCCATTATGGCACAATATTAGGGCAGACAAGGCATGTGGCTGATGTCGGCTAAAGGTTGTAGGCATCATAGAACAACTAGCTCATTCAGTCCATGGCCTCTCTGCTGTCAAGTCTCCAGCTGGGATGCCCGTTATGAAGCAGATATCTGGCTGCTGGGAACTGTACTGAGACGGTCAATTCATTTCACGTGGGCCACAGACCAGCTTTCAGATGATAACAGGGCTTGTGCCAAGCTCCAATTGATCTAGAGTTCAAAGGCTGCATATCCCATTATCAGTTCCCTGAGTCATCCAGCCTCTATCCCACCCTACGTAATGTGGTTTTTACATCATAGTTACACATTCCTTTGAGGAGGAGGAAAAAGGGCTCAAAGCTCATCCCTGCAACCTGCCTCCACCGTGCTAGCACTTCAAGAAAGTACGATACGGGTACTGGACATGCCTACAATAAAAAATAATTACTACACACCTACCCCTGCTGATAATTATATTTTTGCCTTCTCTAGTGCCGTGGTCTCCAAAGTGGGGTGTGTGCACCCCAAGGGGTGCGCAAGAGGATCCTTGGGGGTGCGCGGCAGGAGGAGCGTGCTCAAAAAATTTGTACTGATAGGGGTGCGCAATCAAAAAAGTTTGGAGACCACTGCTCTAGTGCATTCCACCGGAGCAACCCAAGGTGTTCTACAGCCATTAAAAAATTAAACGTCACAACACCCCTGGGAGGTAGAGAAATATTCTGATCCCCATTGCACAGATGGGGCAACGAGGGACAGAGCAGCTACTGCCCATGAAAGTGGCCTATTATTTGGGTTCCTCTATTTTCTGACTGCCCAGATTTAGCCATGTGGGATCCAGCTTTCAGAAGAAATCAATGCAAGCTACTGGTGATCAGCCCTACATCTCTAAATGGGGCACCCAAAAATGGAGAGACCCAATCTTAGCGACCAGTTCTGAAAATTTGCACCTCAGTGAATTGTGTACGGCCATGCAGCAAGCAAGGGGCACAGCTGGAACCGGAAGCAGAGGTTATGCTTGCTATCTGGTTTTCCCTCTATTCTGTACATGATATCTCTTGAGAGAATCGTGTTCTCCAGAAGAGATTCTGTGTGTTATAGATGAACAAAAGGGACTTAGTTCACACTCTTAGGCACCTACAAAATCGCTGGGATTCACAAAGCCTGAGTGTGGCACCTAGGCTCCCTTTACTATGAATGGGGAGAGACAGCACCTCAGAATGGGACCACAAAAACCAGCACACTAGGGGCTCCCTGTTTAAGCTAGCCAATGGGAGACACCGAGCCTAGAGGTGCCTAAATCCGGGCTCCCTCTGGTTGGGATTCTCAGCTGCCAACCCCTTCTTGGGGTTAGGCACTTACGCCATTTTAGCAAGAAGCCAGGGGAAGAGGGTTAGGAGGAGGAGCAGCACCTCCCTTATAACTATTAGCCCAGTGGTTAGATTACTCACCTGTAGGGTTACTACCTGGGAGGTACAAGAGATTGAGACCTCCAGGATGATCCTGAGCCTATAAAACTGGACAGCCGGCAGTGCGTACTGAGCACCCTTTACAGCTTTCCCAGGACAGCTACCTCAAAAAAGGTGGCAACCTTACTGGGATGTGGGACACCCTGGTTTGTCCCCCCTTCCCACCTGAGTGGGAGAAGGGATTACCTTTGATCCACCATTTCTTAGGTGAGTGCTTGAACCACTGGGTAATGGGATAGTCAGATGGTGAGGGGAGGGAACTCCCTCAGTCTTCCGGTTGAAGAGATACCACTTTGGATAAATAATGAAAGGCCCATTGGGCTAGAGAGACAGCGCGCAAGCATGAGAAAGACTCTGTAGCCCTGTGGCTAGCGCAAAGGAGATTGAGGATCCAGCCCCCCTCTTCCAATGACTTCTTAAAATTATTTATCCACAGTGGAACAGCTGTGACAGGAGACTGAGAGATCTCCACCTCAGAATAGCCCATAGCCCAGTGGTGAATGCACTCACTTGAGAGATGGCAGATTATAGTTCAAATCCCTTCTCTCCCCCTCAAGTGGAGGGACCAGGGCTGGTGCTTCCACTAGGCGACCCTAGGCGGTCACCTAGAGCGGCAGGATTTGGGGGGCGGCATTTTGCCGTCCTCGGCAGAAATTCCGCGGCAGGGGGTCCTTCCGCGGCGGGTCCTTCACTCACTCCAGGACTCGCCGCTGAAGTGCCCCGAAGACGCGGAGCGGAAGGACCCCCACCGCCGAATGCTCAGAGGAGGAGCACTGCCGCCGCTCCTGGGAGGGACTTAAACCGGGGGTCTCCCACAACCAGGTGAGTACCCTCCAGTGGGCTAAAAGTCATGAAGGGCTTCTTCCTCTGCTGCCATCTTGTGTAAGCTCACCTATGGAGGGACTGGGCCATAGATGAGCTCAGCGCATGCTTACTCGATCCAGTCCCGCAGGTGAGTTAGGTGGAGAAATGCCTATTTTCCCCTCATTCATGCATGGCTCCGTGGCTTAGGTGTCGGGACACTTAGCATGGGTCTGCGGTACCTATGCCCAGAGGTGGAAACATTGATGCCTAGGGAACTTTTATTGCAAAAACTTAGGCGCCAAGTGAGTTTAGGGTTTGGCGGCAGCTGATTGGGGGTTTGGGGAATCCCAGTGGGGCCTCATTCTAAAATTTAGGCAATGGAAGTGATAGGTGCCTACGTCCTTTTGTGAATCTAGCCATATGAGTTCAATGTTCTCTGGTAACCAGTTTGCAGCCCAGAAACAGGTGTCACCATAACACCTTCCTGGGAAAGCCAATTAACAGTTGAAATCCTAGCTTGGATTATTATGATCAATAATGCCATAAGCCTTAATCATGCTGACACTGATGTTGAAAGCTTACCCAAGGTGGCACTTTATAAAGGCTGCAATGCTGAGAATAGCATAGCCAGCTTCTGCTCAAATGTTAAGAAGGAGGTGAATTTCAAGAGGGGAGCCTCAAAGGAAGCAAAACATACTTGTAAGTCCAAAAATACCTCTGGAACTGCAACCATGAATGGAACAGAGGGTCCAAATTTCTATGTGCCCATGTCCAACAAGACAGGGATAGTACGGAATCCATTTGAGTATCCTCAGTACTACCTTGCTGACCCATGGAAGTTCTCTGTACTGTCTGCTTACATGTTTCTGCTGATTCTCCTTGGCTTCCCTGTCAACTTCCTGACTCTGTATGTCACCATTCAACACAAGAAACTCCGGACGCCCCTCAACTACATCCTTTTGAACCTGGCCTTTGCTAACCTCTTCATGGTCTTTGGAGGATTCACCACCACCATGTACACCTCAATGCATGGTTATTTTATCTTTGGGACAACAGGCTGCAACGTTGAAGGTTTCTTTGCTACACTGGGTGGTAAGTTTTCTACATGTGTAAATAACCAATCCTTACTTTAGACGATAGTCCATTCTGTACTTTGCTGCACATTGGGCTACGCACATTTGCCATCCTTGCCTTTCAACTGCCTTTCTCTCCAAATCTTCCCATTTCATGTTGAGATGCTTGATTTCATTCAGACCTTTTCTTTTCCATGTTATTCGCGGTCTTCCTCTCTTTCTTCTTGCGTTTTCTGGTGTCCATTCAAAGGCGGTATTTGGTGTAAATAACCAAGAGGCAATTTTAAAATCTCCTCCTTTTGGGTTTCCCCCAAGATTTTTGGAAAGAGAGAGATATCAGATTGTCTCAATGTGCACCCTAAAAGGCAGCTGGAATAGAGAAATTACGTTGTAATTTGGACTAAGTTAAAGTTGCGATATTTCAAGGCAGGAAATAAATGAGGGAGAAGAAATAAAGCACCATTATTTTCCACCTTCTTTTAGCACTTTGGGGGAAGCCCAGCTATTGAGCATCCTGAAAAATGTAGAGTGTAGGATTGACAAGTGACCTGCAACAGATTTTAAAATGTTCGGTTTGTATCCGTTTTGCCTTGTTCTTTTAACCTTAGAAATAACAAATCTGGTTTTCCCTGGTGTTGCCTGAGGACTTTCTGAGACTCTCAGATCATGTCCGTTGTGAACTCTTACACTCTCATTGAAGAGGCCGGGTTATTTAGCCTTTAACAAAGTCATCCTTTCTTCCAATATCAATCAGACTTTAGGCTAAACTGTGGGACTAAAAAACCCTTCCCCTCTCGGTTCAGTTCAGTTTTCAGATATCTGTCTTGTGAGGTCATTTCATTAGTTCTCCCGCTACCATACAGTCTTCATGCGTAGACAAGACCTAAATTTATGACAAAATAAACAAGCACTAACAAAATGATGGGTACAATGATCAGTAGTAGAATAAGAGACTTGTGCATTCCTTACTATATTTTCATTCAGACCTGTGACATTAACATTCTTTGAAACCTTACCTAGATTTCTTTGCCATTTAGAGACTTCAGTGGAAATCATAACATACAAATTAATCCAACCTCAGTCACCAACTTTAGGAATTATTTTGGAGAAGTTCTATGGCCTATGCTATGCAGGAGGTCAGATTAGATTATCATAATGGTCCCTCTAGCCTTAGAATCTATGAAAAGGACTCATTTACATGGCTACGTGTTTTCTTTTTCTTCTGTTGTTGGTAATGGTCTATGTGTGTGTCTCTCTCTCTTTCTCTCTCTTTTACAGGTGAAATAGCTCTGTGGTCCCTAGTAGTCTTGGCCATTGAAAGATATGTGGTGGTCTGCAAGCCCATGAGCAACTTCCGATTTAGTGAGACCCATGCCCTCATGGGTATCATTTTCACCTGGGTCATGGCCCTGGCCTGTGCTGCTCCGCCACTGTTTGGATGGTCTAGGTATGGATTGAACATTTTCTGAAATGATGCCCCAGCTAGCACGGTGTTAGCAGCAGTTAATGAGGCGTTTTTACATATTTCTCTAGCAGCATTCCAAGTAAAGCAACCTCATTCACCAGTTCAAGAGCAGACACTAATCTCATTGGTTTAACTGCAGGTACATCCCAGAGGGTTTGCAGTGCTCATGTGGAATTGATTATTACACTCTGAAACCTGAGGTCCACAATGAATCTTTTGTCATCTACATGTTTGTGGTTCACTTCCTCATTCCACTGATCATCATTTCCTTCTGTTATGGGCGCCTGGTCTGCACTGTTAAAGAGGTAGGTAGACCTGTTAGAGATGACTAAAAACCTGCATCTGAAGCCTATTCTCCCCTACCCCAAATGCTGGGAGACTTCAGATCCAGATCTGAACTCCACAGCTAGCTCGATTCCTGTGGTGGAATGAACCATAACCCCAGAGCCAATCAGCCCTGACATTTGGGGAGCTAGGGTGATGTGAATTTGATGTTTGCAGCTCATCCCACCCCTAAAGCCTTCACAAACTCCCTGGACAGTCAGTTTCAGCATGTCCCCCAGTTACTCCTGGGGGAATTCTGCACCACGCGTGCAGAATTCATGTCCCCCGCAGATTTCTTTGCTTCCGCATAGAAAACGGTGGGGAAGCAAACAGAAGCCGCAAGAGCGGTCACACGCCCCTCCCCAGCAGCACGGGTGCATCATTTCGGGCTCCTGGAGCAGCCAGTGGAGAGATAAATCATCGCAGGGGGGTGAGGGTGCTCCTACCCTGCGCCGGGCTCAGCTGCTAGTTCTGCCTGGGCTGGGGGTGAGGAAGGACAGAACTTCCTACTTCTTCCCCTGCAAGGAGCAGCCGGGGCTAGGGCTGGGGCTGGGGCTGGGTCAGACCTACTCCCAGAAACCTCCCCCGGCTGCTGGGGCTCTGGACCCTCCCCCTGCTTCCTGCCCCCATTGCTCCTCAGAAGCAGGGGGAGGGGTCACTGTATGGGGAGCTGCTCACCTGTCTGCCCAGCTCCCTGTGCATCTGGACCCCCCCAAACTCCCACCCAGCCCCTCCTCCCTGCATCTGGACCCCTGCATCTGCACCCGGCCCCCCCACTGCACTGAGCCCCAGCCAGCTGCACCCAGACTTCCACTCCACCAAGCCCCACTCCTCCAGTATCCAGACCCCCCCCCGGCTGAACTCCCACACCTAGAACCCCCTGCCAACCCCCATCCCCCAACACCCAGACCCCCATCCCGCTGAGCCCCAGCCACCTTCACCTGGACTCCTCTGCAGAGTCCCATTGCCCTTGCACCCAGAACCCCCAGTGAGCCCCTGTGCATCCAGATCCCTCACTGAGCTGCCCGCACTCAGATTGCCCCACACAGAACCCTCTCACCCCATACCTGGATCCATCCACACTAAGCCCCTCCACACTTGGATCCTGCCGGGCTGAGCCTGCCTACCCACACCGGGATCGGGGGCCAAGGCTGGGCATGCATGTGAGACTCTATCCCTCGCCCTTACTATCTTGGTGCACCTGGCATGGTGGGGCAGGGCTCCAGGGTGTTTCTGGGGCCACCAAGTCCGTGCCCCAACAGGGGCTGCAGGGTGATCTCAACCTCCATGCAACCGGTGGCCTGTGCTCCCCACTGCCATGCTGGAGCCTCCACATCTATTTATTGACAAAATATGCAGAATTTTAAAATATTGTGTGTAGAATTTTTATTTTTTTGGTGCAGAATTCCCTCAGGACTACCCAATATGTCCCCCGCAGCACCATCGTCATTTCAGTGGTCTTATCTCTTTAGGCTGCAGCTCAGCAACAGGAATCTGCCACCACCCAGAAAGCCGAGAGAGAAGTTACTCGCATGGTCATCATCATGGTTATTTCGTTCCTCGTTTGCTGGGTCCCCTATGCCAGCGTTGCTTTCTACATTTTCACCCACCAGGGATCTGACTTCGGCCCTGTCTTCATGACCATCCCAGCTTTCTTCGCCAAGAGCTCTGCTATCTACAACCCAGTGATTTACATTGTAATGAACAAACAGGTAGGTGGCAAATCTCTGGTCTTTTTCTTTATTGTATTGAATTTCTTAATAGCTTACAGAGAGTTATAGCACCTAGATCATATTTGTAAAGCCCTTTTTTGCTCAATGTGGCACAAATGGGGCTTTTTCAGGGCAATTTTGTTTCTGTAATAAAAAGGGACATCTAATCATTGTCTTGCTGTCCTTTAGTATTACATAAATCCACTGAATGCTACTGGAAGTCATCAGGACTGTCTATTTGAAATGATCAATGCATTGATTTTATTAAATATCTAGGACTGTATTCTGCTCTGTTACAATGGTGCAAGCATTTTGATTCAGGAGAGATGCACTAGTCTAACAGAGCCAATAATAAGAATACTCAGTAAGGTTAAGGTAATTCTGAATAGAAGTTGTAGCTAGTTCTAGGAAGTGGGAAAGGTTAGGAACATAAGATTTGGCAGAGCGAATAAACCATTGGTGTAGCAAGTCTAGTATTCTACCTCCAACAATGAGCAGCACCTGGTTCTTTAGGGCAACTTAGTCCACAAAAACCTCCCCAAAATGCACTTGGCCATCTGTACAATGCTACATCAGGAGCAGAAATTCCTTCCAGATCCCTGGTGTGATCATCTCATACTGCAAAACATGAGCTTTGGTTACCCTTATTTTTTTTTTTAGCATTTTTTATTATTTTAGTCAAATATTGAGCTGTTAACAAATGGTGATCGTTCAAGGGTCAACCCATGCTTGCCTCACTCAGATGAGAAGCCCCATTCACTTCAATAGGATTGTTCAGCTAAGGGATCCAATGCAAGTCCCACTGAAGATAGTGAGAGTCTTTCCATTGACTTCAGTGGGAGTTAGATTGTTCCCAAGGCGTGCAGACTTTCACAAGGGAGCATCTTCATTAGCCACAGTTCCTTGAATTTCCTCCTTCGTTGTGTTAGTCAGAAATCCCTCCAGGTGCATTACTGACCCATTTAATGTAAGGGTATTCACAATGCCTAGGGTTGGCTGACAGTTGTCACTCTGCCTGCATCGGCTGGTTACCTCTGCCGACCTTGTTTTCTTCTCTAGTTCCGTAACTGCATGATCACCACCATTTGCTGTGGAAAGAACCTGCTGAGTGATGACGACGCTTCTGCTGGCACCAAGACAGAGACTTCCTCAGTCTCCACCAGCCAGGTTTCTCCTGCATAGATCCCTCATGGAAGCCGCTGATCTCAGAGCTGGCATGCCTTGTCAGCAAGGGCACGCAAGTCCCATTTGCATGCATGTAGTCATGTCCACCATCACCACCGCCTGCATGGGATTCACAGTTAACCCAGCAGAATGGACTTTTCAGTTCTGACAATAGAAATCATTTGAACAAGGCTGTACATATTTTTTTTAATTAAATATAAAGGGCTAGCTCCTCAGCTGGTGTAGATGTGTGTATATCCATTGACTTGTGTAGAGTTATCCCCATTTACACCGACTGAGTATCTGGGTCATGATCCTTAGCTTCATACAGAGAGACGAATGTTCTCCTTTCACAGAATGGAAAAGATTAGTGAGGCCGCAGCCTTGGGGATTCATCCCCACCATGGCAACTGTTCTGGGTGTGAACCACAGAGGCTGTGGTTAGGAAAGCCCACCGTAAAGACCCAAGACACAGCAATCTAGCGAGGGATGAAGTATACCCGTGTTACAAAGCTGGGATCAGTGGGGGCGCATGAAACCTAGTGAGCAGTGGGTAGGGTTGCCACCTCTCTGGGTTTTACCTGGACAATCCGATTTTTGGCTTCTGTGTCCGGGTACCATTTAGAATTGCCAGGTGCCCGGTTTTCAACTGGAAAGACCAGGCACCACAAATCTGGTTACTGCAAGGCATGGGGAGGCACCAGGTCATTAACCCACACCAGCCCCTGCTCAGCTAGGGCCATCTCCTACCTCCAGGGGGCTCCTTCTCAGGCTGCAGCAGCTCCCGTCCCAGCCTTAGAGCAGAGGGAGCCCAGCTGGGGGAGATGAGAGGAGGGAAGAAGAGGGAGGTGGAGATGATCCAGTGAGTGGGGGGGGGGAGCGAACGACAGGGGCGGGGCCTTGGGGGGAACAGGCAGAGCAGGAGCGGGGGTCTTGGGGGGAAGAGGTGGAGATGGGGTTGGGGGCTGGGGGAAGAAGTGGAGAAGGGAACAGGGCCTCAGGGGTCTGGTTACCAGCAGTTAGAAAGGTAGCAACCCTAGTGCCAGTGAGATTTAAGGGTTTACAGTGTGGTAAGATTTGACCATTAGTAGCATCTCTAGAGTAATCTTGGGGAGGATTCTGGTCTTTCCCTTGCCCCCACCAAACTCCCCTGCACACAACCAGTTAGCTACGTGGTGCACAAGGGATAGGATTTGAACCGTAAACAACAGCTGATTTGCAGTGTCTTTTCCGTAGCATGTGACATTATATTTCCATGGTAATGTATATAGTCATTTGGCTTCCCCCTGACTCCTCCTACATGTCCATAGACCACACCCCTATAGTTTGTGCTCTTTATGGTTCTGCTGTGGTTCACCTACCAATTTTCAGCTGTAATTTGATTTGGCATCACACCAAGTAAGAGGTTTTGGCCAACGGTTATGCTTTTTGAGGATTGATTGGTGGCAAATTGCTATGCTTTTCTTCAGTTCATAGCAAGCAAGCCATGGGAGCATATGGCCCAGAGACTTCAACATATGTTTAAAGCGCTAAAAGATGGCATAATGCAATTGTACCAATGTACTTTATTTTTATTTTTAGCTCAGTTATACAAATAAGATGTTTTTCTCGCCCTTCTGTTATCAACATTTGAAGCTATTCTTGCACAGTATTATCCTCTCCGATTTCTAATTCTGTGCAGCTTTGCAAGGTCTGATAGAGAAGGTCTATAGAAACTATGCAAGTTAAACCTTTAATAAAGAGCAATTTGCAAGTACAAGTCTCTCATTATTTATTTTTAATTGATACTTCTACATATTCAGTGAAATCTGAAGATCAAAGGTTCATGAATCATTCAGTGGTTAGGTTGAAGGATCATTCATACGCTCAGAATCTGAAATATTTTTTTTGGTAGGAAAGAAAAGGAAGGGTTTGGTTTTTTTCAGTTGTCCAGTTATACTTTCCTCTACAGAAATAATGGAAGAGTTTAGGATGGCTGACAATAAACCATTGCAGTTTTGATAGAGTCATGTGGCTGCTGATATATCCAAGTGTGTGTGTGTGTGTGGGGGGGGGGGGGGGGGGGGGGGGGAGGTTGTTACTCTAAGTTGTTTTGGTGTCTGATTAAACACATCACACCTAGAGCTGGATGAGAAATAGTTTTCCTGTCCCATGAACCTTTTTGAGATTTCAAACAATTTTCCTATCCCCAAAAAAGTCAAACTCTCGAACATTTTCTGAACTGAAAATTGAAGAAAAATGCAGTTTTGGGTGAATTGAAATATTTCATTTGATAATTTCAAAGCATTTTGTTTCTATTTTGACCATTTAAAATTTGTGACAAGTTTTTTTTAGCTTTAATTAGCTTCAATGTGGACACAAAAAGTCATCTAAGCTGACCCTTTCCTAAGGGAAGTTTTGGCTTCAATGAATCAGCATTTTTTAATTTAAAAAAAACCATTTAATTAATAATTTCCCAACCAGCTCTAAGCACACCTTTTTCTGATTTCATAAAGTGGTTCTGCTCCAATGTTAACTGGAGAGTTTCATTTCCTTTGCTCATATTGAGACAAATATTTTGACACACTAGCAAATACAGAGATGATATTGCCCTAATTCTCAGGTAAATAGTTTATTCCTCCAATCAGAGTGAAGTTAGCAACAGCATCAGGTAGCCAGCTCACCGCCCTGTTTATCCACAGAACCACCTGGGTCACAGCAGTGTACCTTTCCCCTAGCCTGCTCTATATATGTGCCCTGGCACTGGCCTGGAAGGACGGCTGGCAGGGTTAAAAGAGCAATTCAATCCCATAGTTCATCCAATTACAGGCCTCTCTGTTGATGACACTTCCAGTTGTGAGGGTGGTGATTTTGTGATGTGGACAATAGGAATTTGACTGAGACCATCACCTCTTTGTCATATAGGCCTCCACCAGCCATCAGATGGTAATTCCTGCCCTAGCACAGGTTTAAATCAGTGACCAGATGTGAAAGGTTTAAAGTGCTCAGTGATCTGAAGGGGAGATGGTATGACAGCACCTAAGCTATCTAATGCCTCCTTTAGGTGCATCTTTGATTTATTGAAATGCCTCTGTCTATACCGGGAGCTATGGTGAATCCAGGGTTTTGAGAACAAAGCACTATTCATGCTGAAATCCCAGCTGGGAGAAGCGGTTGAGCATTCTGTTGAAATGCTTTCCCTTTTCAAACCCAGTGACCTGCACGAGAGGCACTAACTCTCTGCACACCTTCCCGCCACCGAACGTTGTCCTGAGCATGATCACACAGCTCTCCGAATGACCATGGAGAGCGTGCGAGAGAGGCTGTGCAGTGAAAGGTCCTCCATCAAATCCTGATATAGTCACATAATTCCTGCCCCGACAAAAACTCCTATTGGACTTGATTGAATGCTGCTGTCCTGGAATATAAAATAATGACTCTAATCCATTTAAAACAAAAGAATTAACTCATCCAAATGAAGGGGGGAGGAAGAGAGAGACATTGCTCTTTTGTTACGCCAGTCCTTGCAAGACACTAACACTATGGTGATGGATGAGCATGAGAGCTTATCATTTGTTGTTTCTCTAGTGGTACCCCATTGCACTAGGGGCTGTACACACGCAACCCACTGGTTAGTGAGTCTGCCAGGGCCTCCTCTGTGCCCAATCTGCAGAGGATATAACTGCTGCAGCTCCACCAAGAGAGCATCTTGGCTCTTTAAACTCAAGCTGTAGCTCATTGCTTTGGTTCTGGAGATTCCCTGGTTCATGCTCAGCCCAGCCAAGATGGTGGCTGTCATGCACACATGGAAAGGTCACACATTCCCAGTGCTAGGTGATAACCTAGGCTTGTGACTGGGTGCGGCAGGCAGGAGCCAGGGGGTAACAGTAAAATGAGCATGCTTGCATAGCAGGCAGTAGTGAGCAGGCTCTGGCATTAATCCTGCAGTTCTTACACCTTCCTTCCAGAGAGAGGGGCTTCAGGCTTTATCCCGGTGAGTAATGAAATACAAACGGCTGCTGCCTAGCAATGTTCAATTCCAGTTTTATTATGTGAGCTCAAATACTACCGTAATACTAGCTGAATGGCCCTCTTGTCAGTCTTTCCTTCACTGCCATGGAGAGAGTAGTTCTGCCATCCTCATTCCAAGCTGGTCTGAAGCAGAGCCCAGGACACCTGCTCCTGCTGCTGGTTGAAGATGGTCACTCTGATTCTCTCCAGCCTGCATTTCTTCAGAATGATACCTGTGTTCTGAACAAAAGATTCTGAACTATGATTAATTGAAGGGGCCGCATCTGCTGGTTTCTGGCTGCTGGAGCGAAGGCCAGGATCTAACTCAATTACTTTTGATTACATCAGCTCAATTGTTTTCCGCTTTTACTAATTCTTTGCAGACTTTAAAAATAAGATATTTCCAGACAGATTTTTGCAAGTTCTTAGGCGCTATAGCAAAGATACCTAATTACATCATGTATCAACAGTTCTGTCAAATAAAACTTAGCTAGTTACTGCTTGTAAAAGCACTTTGCTAAAGCCTTACAACCATTCCTGTAAAAACTCCCAAAGGATTATGTAAGAATATTTTTATCAATCCCAGAAATGCAGCCATCTCTAGTGTGAAACACGGAGTCTATTTAACAGCTAACAGCAACACTGCACAACAATTTAAACCAGGAAGTGAAGAAGCACAGAAACTGGGGTGGAGGGGAGGGGAATATGTGTAGGGAGACTGTAATGATCCAATTTGAATTTGGCCAGGACACTGGAATTAAAGCAGGAATCCTTACCAAAAAAAACAAAAACAAAAAATGCCAAGTGTTCTTTAGTGACCACAAATGATCAGTTTTATATCTCATTGACAAGACAGTAAGTACCTCCTACAGCACAGTTCCCCCATCATTCTGCTGCAGAATTAGCTCAGGCAGAGGGAAGAGAGCTAGAAACACCCAGTGGGAGAGAATTAGAGCAAATCGTTGTAGGCATCAGAACAGCTCAGATAGTAACATCTGACTTTGTTATTGTGGACGAGCAGAGCTTATTCTTTAATTTCAGCAGAAAGACCCAAGTGAGGGATGAAGCCATCATTCTGCTCACTGTGCAGCAGGTGAGTCCTCTAGGGAGCAGACCCTGGCTCCTTTACAAACACCTGGGAATGCTAGCTTGGAAGAATCATTTGCTCCATCCATCATTAGTGAACAAAGACTCTTTTCTTTTTCCCTCTTCGACTTATGGAACCTCTTTGTTTTTCCTTTATAAACTGATGAGTGAAGTTAGTGCTTATGAAAATGGGGGGCTGAAGAGCACTAGCTTGAGCCAGTTAAAGACTAGGCCAGCCCAGTAAAGGGTTTCTCTCACAATCCTGCCAGTGTACCTCTGCCCTGACCTCCAGCATCCCTTGCTGTTCCAATCCAAGGTCCTGGAGCACATAGCTTGCCAATATGCATTAAAATGCGGCTAGCAAGCTCATGTGGGGACTAATCCTGTGTGGGGCTGAGTGCCTCCTGTGAGGTGCCCAGGGCCTTGCATGTCTGCTGAAGTTAGTGGTAGGAAATGTTATTCAGCAGGCTCAGGTCCCTTGTGCCCTAAAGCAGGATGAGAACACAGACCACCAGGAACATGTGATGAATCTTGGTGCTCGACTCTGTGGCTTCATCCAGCCTAGGGAAGCCTTTTCACAAACAATCCGTTGCTCATGCTCCATTTCCTTGATTTTGCTGGCTGACTCGGTCGTGCAATGCCAGGTGGGTTGCCAGGTGTCTAGTTTTCAGTCTGAACACCCGGGCGCAAAGGGACCCTCCCCAGCCCGGTGCAAATGAACGAGTGAGTGAGGGTGGGGGAGAGTGAGCGACAGAGGGAGGGGGGATGGAGTGAGTGGGCTGGGGCCTCAGAGAAGGAGCGGGCCAAGAGTGTTCGGTTTTGTGCGATTAGAAAGTTGGCAACCCTCGCGCTGTCCCTTTAAGGTGTTTGTGCACAAAGAACATGGGCTCAGTATGTCCAGCCATGTATGTATTCCCATCACCCGTACGCTCTGAACACTGGGACAGTCCATTCCATTAAAATCAGTGATGCACCACCCACATCCCGCCACCTACTGCCACTTTGACACATGAGCTGACACAGTGCATGGTTTCACTTGTAAATTACATTTCCCAAATGAGGGGCTGCTGCTTTAATCTGTAAATTGAAGGCGATTGTTAGACTAACTCCCAAGAACCTCTCTCGTTTGTGGAATCCTCCCCCGGACTATTCTCCCCAGCACCCACCAGCCTGTTGCAAAGAGTTGGCAAACTAAACTCAGCACTGCTGCCACCTGTTCCTAATCTCCTTGGCACTGGGATTTGAACAAGAATAATTAGCAGCTGCCAACTGCAGCCCTCTCAATTAAGATGCTAATCAGAGGAATTAGCAGGAAAGTGAGATGAACCTGTTAATAAAGCCTGCTTTGCAGCCAGTTTAGCTAGGCCTCTTTTAAGATAAAGCTTTGTTGTTGGGTTTTTTTTTGTTTTAAAGTTTAGTGTTAGAGCTTCTTGCAATGGACCTCAAGCCAGGTAAGGAAAGACACTTAAACAAACACTTTGAATGTGCATGCCTCTTCCTTGTTTATTTTTTGGTCTCCACTGAATGTGAAGTCAAAGTTCTGATCCCCTTTGGTACAAATGAATCCTCTTAGGTATCAATCTGTGTCACTCTTATTTTCTTACTAAACTGTAGCCTCTCTGGGAAGGGGCTGAACTTGGATTCTCTTGGTTTATTTAAAGGAACTTACTTAACCTCCTGAACTCTCTTGGCTTGATGAAAAGCTTGGAGCTCCACTTAGGGCAGTCTGTGGAGAAGCTGGTGTGTATGGAGCTTAAGAGAGAAAAGGTCTAAACTTCCTGGAGTCTGGCTAGTGTGCAAGAGGCCCTTTAGCATCTTCATGCTGCTCTGATAAATAACATTACCAATGTATCCGGAGGTAGCTGTGTTTAGTCTGTATCCACAAAAACAACAAGGGTTCTGGTGGCACCTTAAAGACTAACAGATTTATTTGGGCATAAGCTTTTGTGGGTTAAAAAAAACTTCACTTCTTCAGATGCATGGAGTGAAAATTACAGATGCAGGCATTCTATAATGAGACATGAAGAGAAGGGAGTTACCTCACAAGTGGAGAACCAGTGTTGACAGGGCCAATTCAATCAGGGTGGATGTAGTCCACTCCCAATAATAGATGAGGAGGTGTCAATTCCAGGAGAGGCAAAGCTGCTTTTGTAATGAGCCAGCCACTCCGGTCCCTATTCAAGCCCAAATTAATAGTGTTAAATTTGCAAATGAATTTTAGTTCTGCTGTTTCTCTTTGAAGTCTGTTTCTGAAGTTTTTTTGTTCAAGAATAGTTACTTTTAAATCTGTTATAGAATGTCCAGGGAGATTGAAGTGTTCACCTACTGGCTTTTGTATGTTACCATTCCTGATGTCCGATTTGTGTCCATTTATTCTTTTACATAGGGACTGTCTGGTTTGACCAATGTACGTGGCAGAGGGGCACTGCTGGCACATGATGGCATATATAACATTAGTAGACATGCAGGTGAATGAGCCCTTGATGGTGTGGCTGATGTGGTTGGGTCCTCTGATGGTGTCACTAGAATAGATATGGGGACAGGGTAAGCAACGAGGTTTGCTACAGGGATTGGTTCCTGGGTTGGTGTTTCTGTGGTGTGGTGTGTGGTTGCTGGTGAGTATTTGCTTCAGGTTGGGGGGCTGTCTGTAAGCGAGGACTGGCCTGTCTCTTAAGGTCTGTGAGAGTGAGGGATCATTTTCCAGGATAGGTTGTAGATCATTGATAATGCGCTGGTGAGGTTTTAGCTGGGGGCTGAACGTGAGGGCCAGTGGTGTTCTGTTATTTTCCTTGTTGGGCCTGTCCTGTAGTAGATGATTTCTGGGTACCCATATTGCTCTGTCAATCTGTTTCCTCACTTCCCCAGGTGGGTATTGTAGTTTTAAGAATGCTTGATAAAGATCTTGTAGGTGTTTGTCTCTGTCTGAGGGATTGGAGCAAATTCAGTTGTATCTTAGCCCTTTGCTGTAGACAATGGATTGTGTGATGTGGTCTGGATGAAAGCTGGAGGCATGTAGGTAAATATAGCGGTCAGTAGGTTTCCGGTACAGGGTGGTGTTTATGTGACCATTACTTATTTGCACTGTAGTGTCCAGAAAGTGGATTGCTTGTGTGGACTGGTCCAGGCTGAGGCTGATGGTGGGGTGTAAAATGTTGAAATCCAGGTGGAATTCTTCAAGGGCCTCCTTTCTGTGGGTCCATATGATGAAGATGTCATCAATGTAGCCCAAGTAGAGGAGGGTCGCTAGGGGACGAGAGCCGAGGAAGCGTTGTTCAAGTCAGCCATAAAAATGTTGGCATACTATGGGGCCATGGGGGTACCCATAGCAGCGCCACTGACTAATGGTACCTTCTGATAGGCAGCAGAATGGCTGTGTGGTTAAACATTGGACTGGGGACTCTTGGGTTCTCTACCTAGCTTGCCCCTAGGTTTTTTGTGTGACCCTAGATCACTCTCTGTGCCTCAGTTACCCCCCTGTAAAATGTAACTAATAATGCTTCCTTTGTCTATTTAGCCTGTCAGCTTCTGGGGCTGGGGTGTCTCTCACTAGGTGTCTGCCTACACTACAGTTGGAGATGTGACTTGCAGCTCATGTAGGCATACCGGTGCTAGCTTTCATCTAGCAAGCTTGCTGGAAATACTAGTGATGACACGGCAGCATGGACTGCATAAGGCTGCCTGGAACTCTGGGAGTTACTTGCATTGCTAGCTCATGCTGACACCTGCACCATCACGTCCTTACAGCTATTTTTAGCCACATTTGCTAGCTTAAAGCTAACACAAGTATGTCTTCCCAAACTGCAAATCCCTCCTCCAACTACAGTGTAGACATACCCTGTGTGTTTGTACAGTGCCTAGCACAATGGGATGCTGGAATTGTAGATGCTACTATTAAAAACTGGTTTGTCCGTCCTCCACCTGCGAATTCACTTTAGCTTTCCTGATAACTATGGTGAGTTAAAAGGGAGATTCATGTTGGTGCTTGGTTACAAGTAAACAACCTCTTCAATTTACTTTTCAGCTGAAGTAACAAGAGTGGCCAGAATATCCAGGATCTTTGACCATAAGACTAGAGCTAACCACCCGCCAACTCTAAGCATGGTGATTGAAGCTTTGAAGGCCCAAAATGAGAAAAAGGGCACTTCTGTCATAGCCATCAAGCGCTACATCCTTGCCAAGTACCCAGCTGTTGACCCAATAAGGCTAAAATACCTGCTGAAGAAGGCCCTGACTAAAGGTCTTGACCATGGCTACCTGATCAGACCCCAGAACTCTTTGGCATTAGGGGCAACTGGAAGGTTCAAGGTGAGTGAATTGGCTTTCTACAAAGACAACCTTCAGTGGAAATTTTCTGCTAAAGAACCTGTAGCTTTAGGCAACATTATAGCAATTGTATGGGCCAGGGCTGTCTTACAGATAACTGGGTGGCAGCACACTTTGCATTGTGGGATGTGCCCCAAATGCCCTCTAGAGCAGTATTTCAAAGAGGAGGCTGGATGGGTGACAACTCTGGGCTAGGGAATGTTGTTTGTTTAAATGGACAGGCAGGGTTGTGAGCAGGTGCCATCGTCTGAGTGGGAGAACACAGTACTAATTACTGAAGAGTGAGTGCTCCGTAAAGGAGCTTGTTGTTGGCTAAAGGTGGATGTGGTATCTCTGCCCTGAAAATATTGATTCCTTCCCTGACTTGGATTCTGGGATGGCCTGGGACAACTAGATGTTACAATGCAGCTGGGTGGATGGGACAATAGGAAGTGACTTCCATCCCCAACTACTTTCCAGCCTTGGCTGCAAGTCCTCGCGTGATGTTGTGTTAGGGAGGATGCTACACAAATTCTTACAGCCAAAGGGAAAGGCTCATGGAAGCCACCTGCCTCTAATTCAGTCAACACTTCTAACGCCTGCAGACAATCTTCTGTTCTTGTTTGGCCCTGGGTATAGCACTACTAAGTTGCTTGGTAGCAACCCTCAATGCATGTGCTGGAGCACAGCAGTTTCACTGTTCTGTTCTGTTTGTACTCCTAGCTAGCATCAGAAAAGCCCAAGCTTAAAAAAAACTCTAGGAACATGGATCCAGCTGGAGAAAAGGCTCCTAAATCAGAAAAGAAGGTGGCAAGGAAACCCAAAGCCAAGGTGACTGCTGACAAAAAAGCAAGAAGTAAAGGTAAGGGCCGCTCCTTCCTCTTCTTCCCCTAAACCCACATTCTCTGCTGAGATGTCAGCTGTGTGCAAGGAGGTCAGACCTGTGAATTTTAATGCCACCCAAGAAGACACATGTCCGTGTTCAGACGTGAACTTGACGGACAACTGTAAGCATATAAGCTAGACTCCAAACTGCTGATTGCAGGAAGCAGTGGTGGAAAGACAGCCTTGCTTTGAAAACTAGCCATATATTCTGTGTCTGTGGTGGGCCTGATCTTATAGAAGCACAGAACATTTGTAGCAGTCACTGACTTCAAAGGGGGCTTATTTATTTCTGAAATATTGGGATCAAGGTGGGCACCCAAAATCAGTGGCCAATTCTGAGAACATGGCTGGATTTATGGGGTGCTCAACTGAGCGCTGCATAATGCCCAGAAGCCTGCTGCCTAGTTGCCTCGAGTTAGGAGAGTCTGTCGCCTAATCTTCCTAAAGAACACGTGGCGATAGTTAAAGCCCATTGACTTCAATGGGAGTTAACAATCAAAGTGCTCTTTATGGATCTGGGCAATGGATTTCTCAGAGCTGGGGAGCTGCCTAAATTAGCCAGGGGCTTAGGTGCCCAAGCGGCTGAGGTGGTGCGCCTGCCTGATGGCCCAGAGAGTGGTGCTTCCCTCTCCTGGGTGAGATGCCGATGCCTGGTCAGCTGCTTAAGTTGCCCATGCCCTAGCAGCTGAAATGCTCCATACTGCTCACTCTTCCTCTTTCCCTGTGCCCCCAGCTATCTCTATGCAGGTGCTGTGCTGCCCCCTTCCTATTGACCTGCCTCCAGCCCTGCTGCTGTGGGGTCTGACAGCTCTTAGGCATGCTCAGAGCACAGCCACAGGATTGGGACCTGCTGGCGATATAGGCATTCCTGTGTCTAGGTTGAACTCCCTCTTCAGGACCTCTGGTGCTTTGGTTTAAGCGAGGGCTCCAAGCATCTCATTGGCTGTGCTACAACTAGGCTGCTTTGGAAATTCAGATCCGTGGAAACTTAAGTGCCTGGGGCATTTACCCACTGGGGTGGGGGTTGGGCAGCGGTGCCTGAGCTTTGAAAACATCAGTGGTGCTTGTTAGGTACCTAAACGCCTTAAAAATCGGACCCTAAATCAATGGTGCAGTGTTCAAGTAGCTTGCTCTAGCTATCTTCAAGGTGGAGTCAGCGTGCCAGGGCAATTGCTTTGTAGATGCTATTTGATATCCGATAGATGTCACAACTGCTTTGATCCCATACGAGGCATTTTTCCTATTAAATTAGCAGAGGCACTTCTAAGTCTGGACTAATAATACCTGAGCTTTGCTCAGAAGCTTAGGCCAGGAAGATCCAGAAGCCATTAAATATCATCCCTTGTACGGAATTGACAATCTTGTAAACATAAGTAACTGACTCATCCATGTCGTTTCTTTCCCATCTTTTCAACAGATGCGAAGGAGGAGAAACCAAAACCTGTGAGCAAGAAACCCAAGGCAAAATCCACTAATGTAAGTATTGGTTGCCAAATGAAGGATTCCATCTGTCTACCTTGCTCAGCTCTGTGAGCTCTTCACTTGTGACTAGCTTTAGGAGCTGCCGCTCTTGTACGTTCCTGTTTCAAGGAACTTGCCTGACTCTGGGGGGAATGTTGGAAAGGAAACAGCTTCCCATTCTAGAGTCCTGAAGCGTTAACTCTGTTCTTCACGCTGCGAAGGAAATCGGCACTGATTGATTGGCTGTTTCTAAAATGCATGTCTTGCTATGCAGAATAAAGGCCACGCTTCTGAATTCAAAGCCGCCGCCTATTCGAATAATAAACTAACTTTGGCACAGGCTTGTGGGTGACCTAGTACATGCTATTGCAGTGACATTCATCCTCCTCTCTCTTGTAGGCCCAGCCCAAAGCTCCTGCTAAGCTGAAGACACCCAGTGATGCTCGAAACATTGTGAAAGGTGACAAGAAACCAAGTACAAAACAGGCACCTCAAGCCAGGGCAGTTGGGACCAAGAAAGCCACCTCCAAAGGGAAGCCCATCTCGGAAGCAGATGGTGCCTCTAAAGGAGAGGCAGAGCGTGGAGACAAGATCAGCACTTCCAAAGCCAAGGGGGCAGCTCCTGGGGCCACGGGGGCTGCAAAAGCAAAGGTGGCTAAAGGTGGAAATGGGCCGGCCAAAGCAAAGGCGGCTGGTGGGACAAAGAAAACCACTGCCAAAGGGAAGCCTGAGGCAAAGGGCCCTGTGAAAGGCAAGGGGAAGAAACCTGAGGCAGCCACAGGCTCTTTGCTCAGCAAAGAGAAGGATGCAGGAGAAGGTAAAGCCTCTAAAACCGGCAGCAAGCTTAGCAAGAAAGCAAACTAGGGCTTCCCTGCACTGAAGGGACAACTGCTTTGGGTGGGGGATGGGGCATGTGTGCAAAATGGCTGTCCCCAGCCTGAGGAACATGGCAGCTCTGTCTCCCAGTTCCAGATGGGGCCCAAACAATGTTTTTAAACTATGCTGAAGTGTGCTCCAGTCACTGCTGTTAACAGCTCTTTTAATCTCTGGTGAACTAAGCTAACTGATTTTAATCTTTTTTGTCTTTTTTTCAATAAAGTTACTGTATCCTAATAACTAAACCCTGTTACTGGAGTCATGTTCCTCCCGCCTGGGTTAAGGACCTGGCAGGTCATCTTGACACACCCTGTCATAACCCTGGAAACTGCAAAGCATCAATTCCTTCTGCCTCTTCCCTCCCACCCCCTGCAAATCCAGCTAGGTTGAAACCTGAGCTTGAGCCCAGCTGTGGTGGATTCCAGCCTCATAATTAGGACAGTGATAAATGCCAGTTGGGTGAAAGGGAGCGAAGTGCGAGTGTGGCAGCAGTCCAGGTTGGGGGTGGGGAGAATAACATCAGGCTAATGAACAAAATACAGTCAGGGATGGAGTTCCATAATGTGAAACTGCAGCCACGTTCTGCAAACATGCCCTCTGGCTCCAGCCAGTGTTAGGTGTCCAGCCCTCATGAACCCATAGGTTGCTGGGCTACATTAGTTATACGAACTTGAGGAAAGGGCCCAAGCCGTAAATCACAAATGTAGCGCTGCTTTAGTGACGTTCAGCCTCCAAACTTCTGCAGTCTAGTGCTATGATTAGGGCAGAAAGCCTCCAATTAAATCCTAGCTTAAGGACCAGCCAAGCTAGCACTTGCTAAAATCCCACTTGCTAAAGTGTGTGTGTGTGTGTGTGTGTGTGTGTATATATATATATATATATATATATCCTAGCAAGGCCACCAATGGATGCTGGCACCATGTGGCTTGTAATGTCTAATAGGACTAGCACCAGGTAGCTACAGATGTCCTAGGCCCCCTTCATCTGTGCCTGTTGCACCAGTGTGTGCAGAGTGGAGACACTTGTGGTGGTTAGATAGATTTACCCCACCAGTGTGACCAACTGTACAGCTGGTTTTCTTCCCCCCCCTCCCCCCCCCCCGAGAGGCATTGGATAGACTCTGATTGACCTGGTCAGTGCCCCATAAGGCTCCCACCTTCAGGCAGAATAACTGCTGTTTGTCCTGCTATAGGGCTTAAGGGAGTTGAGGGAACTTATTTCTCCACCCCCCCCCCCCTTCCAATTGACTCAATGGCACGTGGACAAATCCTTAATTGGATTTGTATTCTCTGTGGGGAAACTCCATAGTAGTAATGGCAGCCACTACTCTTTCTTACCCTCCGCTGTGCTTAAACCTGTAGTTAGTACTTCTCAGTGTCACACTACAGCCCCCAATCGCCTTTCTGCGTGCCTGGGGGTGTGGGGCCTGAGCCCAATGAATGAGACACTCTCCAGCCTTTCCTAGTGGAGCTGGCCAGCCACTAAAACAGAAGCCAAATGGGCTCTGCTTCCGCCCCCTGCCTGTGGTACCCTTAACTGCTTCGCTGTTACTCCCAGTCAAGTGGAACAGTGTCAGGTTGCGTCTCAATGACTGGAGCAATAAGGACCCAGAGGAAGGAGGGTTTCCAGGTGTCTGGTTTCTGACTGGAATGCGCAGCTGACCGGATGTTAAAAGTCCAGTTACCTGCAGTAACTGGCCTCTGCCATCCAGCCTGACAGAGAGAACAGGCTGGCTGTGTGTGTCCGTCTGCTGCCCTGATTTCCCCTCACTGGCCCCTCTCTCCAGGGACTGACCTCCCCTGCCCCTCTGTGCCTTGATTTCCCTGGCCCCTTGCTATGCCTCAATTTCCCTGGCTCCAGGGACTGACCTCCCACAACCTCCTGTGCTTCAATTTCCCCTGCCTGGCCCCTTGTTCCAGGCATCCTTGGCCCTACTGTACCTTGATTGTTTTTCCCCTCCCCAGGCCTTCACTCCAGGGACTGCCCTGATTTACCTACCCTGACCCCTTACTCTAGGGAGCAACCCCCCTGTCCTGCTGTGCCTTGATTTTTCCACCCCAGCCCCTTGCTCTGGGGACTGACCCCTGCTGAAGGCACTAAACCTAGCTAGTCGCTAGAGGTCAAAGGCATGTGGAGGGTGGCCAGGTGCCTGCTTTTTGACTGGAAAGTCTAGTTGACAAGGGGACCTTACAGGGTCTGGTTGGATCTACTGAGTGGACCCCCAAAGTCTGGTTACTGTGAGTGGGGAGGCAGTGGGTCATCACCTGCTACAGCCTCTACTCAGCTGGGGCGCATCCTACTTTCGTTGGGCATCTGCAGCTTGGGTTGCCAACTTTCTACTTACACAAAACTGAACATGCCCTGCCCCTCTCCTCATCTGAGGCCCTGCCCCTTCTCTGAGCCCCCCCCCCCTCACTCCATTTCCCCCCTCTCCTTTTGTTGCTTGCTCTCCTCACTCGCTTGCTCATTTTCACCAGGCTGCACCAGGGGGTTGGGATACGGGAGAGGGTGAGGACCCTGTGGTGGGGCCAGGGATGAGGGGTTTGGGGTGCAGGAGGATGGGCTGGTGAGGGGTTTGGAGGGTGATCAGAGTTGGGGCATGGAAGGGGTTCAGGGGTGCAGGTTCTGGGTGGCGCTTACCTCAGGCAGCTCCCAGAAGCAGCATCATGCCCCCCCCCCCCGGCTCCTACGTGGAGGTGCGGCCAGGTGGCTCTGCGAGCTGCCCTGTCTGCAGGCGCTGCCCCTACACCTAGGAGTGGGAGAGGTGACATGCTGCTGCTTCTGGGAGTCACCCAGAGCCATGGCAGGCAGGGAGCCTGCCCCCCTGTGCTGCCAACTGGACTTTTAACAGCCTGGTCAGTGGTGCTGACCAGAGCCGCCAGGGTCCCTTTTTGACCGTACGTTCCGGTAGAAAAACCCAAACACCTGGCAACCCTAGCTGCAGCTCCCAGCCCCAGCTCTGCAGATGAGTCCCTCCTGACCCGGGCAGTGGGGGGATGAGAGGGGAAAGCAGCAAGTGAGGGGGGGGGCGGGGTGAGGGGCAGAAGAGGAGTGGAGGGGGGGTGGGGCCTTGGGGAAGGAGGTGGGGTAGGGCTTTGGAAGAATAGGCAGGACACGGGTAGGGCCTTGGGGGAAGAGGCGGGGCAGGGGAGGTTCCCGCACTCTTGCTGGTGAGTTTTAAAATATTATCAAGGTGGCAACGCTAGGTGTCACCGGCATTCTCAAAACCACTGCTGCGGTGTGGGTCCTGCCCACAGCTAACAAGCTGCTTGGAGTGCTCACTGACGCCACACCCCCTGGCTCTTGGGTGCCCGGAAGTAAGATCTTCCAGCCTGGTGCTCCCCTGCCTAGCTCAGGGGCCAATCCTGTAGGTGTTCTCAGCGCATACCTATGACCTGCTACTTGGCACAAAGGCAGCCAGTTCTGGAGTGTGTGTCAAAAGTGATGAGGGGCCTCAGCTGGGATGTGGCCGACTAAGTTCAAATCCCTGCTTTATGTGTAGCAGGGACTTGAAACCCGGCTACTGTGTGCATGTGTCTCTTGGCAGGTTGGCTACCTAGGCCAGGTCAGGTGCCAGGAGTGGGCTCACAGTTGAGCACTCAGCACAGGGAGGCACCAAAAGCCCAGATCAATGGTAGTCAGGTACTTAAATACCTTTTGGAGGCTCTAAGTCTAAGCTCCTCTTTGGTCTTCTGCATTTCACTCTGGGCTATCTTAATCATCTCCCCACTCAGCCTGGGGGCTTCTGAGGCTCCCTGCCTTAGGCACCTAGCTCTCCTCCATGCTGTATGTGGGGGTGCCTAACTCAGGGCAGGAGTCTACTAGGTGGCAGGCTCCTGGGTAGATATGGCCACTGGTGTGGGGCTGGCCCTAGCTGACAGGAAATGCGTGGAGGGGATCATCGCCTTTTTATGTTTGCATGAGATTTCATAGTAGTGTGGGCGCTGCACACCCACTAGTGTTTATAAATGGATGTAGTTATAACCTGGCCATCATATAAATCCTGATATGATGAAAATAGCCAGCCCTGTGCAGTAGAATGCAGCCAGCTTTCTCACTTTTGGAAGCGTAAAATAAGGTGACCAGAGAGCAAGTGTGAAAAATCAGAACACAACTTTCCCCCTGCCCTGGGGTGGGGTGGGGTGGGAGAAGGGCTTTTACAGTTGCATATATAAGATACAGCCACTAATAGTGGAACAGTCCTGATAATAGTGGGATGTCTGAGCACCCTAGCTTAGAAGCCACAGAGTGAGAGATTCTACCTCTGATCCAGGGCTTGATGTTGTAGTACTGTATGTGACACCACTCTTCACTCAACTAGTGTGCAAATAAATTCCTCCATGAAGGTGTAGGAGAAACCTGGGGCTGAAATCAGCCAGGCAGCGAGGCAACTGTTATGGTGTATGCCCTGTGCAGAATTCCCCCCCCGCCCCCAAAGGCTGTTGGCCAAAAACTTTCCCACACGTTTGATCACATGTTTTATTACAAAGATAAGTTTTCAAAGATTCCACCAAATAGCAGGTAAGAGATCCACACCGACAAATACATGACAACGTTAAAAATATATTACAAAGGCTCAGGGTTCAAGGCAATACAGCCAACCCTCAAGCTCTGTTGCTTCCAAAGGGTTGAAGCAAACAGCATGTTTCCTTTTTTTTTTTTTTTTTGCTTTGGAAAAAAGATTAAATAAGCACAGGCCATAAGGCTTGCTCGCCAACCACAGCACCTGGAGCAGCTCCATAGCCTCACACTAATTAGCCTGTTACCTTCCCAGTGTTTCAACACAGGGATCACCATCTCATGGGAACGTCCCCTTGCACCCCTTTGTCACACCCCCGCCGTATGCTCGGACACGTCTCACCTTCAGCTGCCCCACATTGGCCCTGTGTGAATCTGGCAGCTGTTCACAGTTTTTAAAGAAGAAAAATTAAGTTTTTTTTAAAAATCTCTTTCAAAATAAAATGTAGCCCAGCTACATTTGTAACATTTCTAGGCTGAAGCCACTTATTCAGCAACTACAGTTAGACTTCCACAGTGTATGTACTTTTCTGCAGTTCTGGTTAAGCCTTTCTTTCCCCTCTCCCCTCCCCCCCGCAATAATGTGTGTAATTTTTAAAATATATATAATATAAAATCAGCTGTGATGCTCCAAATCCCCATAGAAAGTCTATACTCAAGGCATTTCTGAAACATTTGTGACAGAGGCCCTGGCAATAATCCATCCAGGGGATTTTTTTGGTTGAACCAAAGTAGCTCACCGCCAGGTTGATTATTAGCCAAGTGCTCAGATGGCAGCCATGTGCATTATGGAGATTCCCCTTTAAACCCTGCCTTGGGTGAGGTAGTAGCTTTTTTTGTATTTTTGGTAGTATGAAAGTTTGGTGCCAAACTGGATTTGGAGTTCATGGGCAGTTTGGCTTTTCTTGCATTCATGTGTTGGCGTCTGGTATGTGCAGCTAGCGAAGGCTCCATCTCTAAAAGGGAGCCATGGAATTGTGTTGTGGTCCATCACCGGTGGGCAACAAGGAAGCAAGAGAGCTTGTGTTCCAAGGCGCTGCCCTTCTGCAAGCAGCATAAAGGAGTCTGGGGGTATGTCTACACTACGGGATTAATCCAAATTTAGATAATTCGAATTTGGGAAACAGGTTGTATAAATTCGATTGTGCGCGGCCACACTAAGCACATTAATTCGGTTTTTAACCACATTAATTCGGTGGTGTGCGGCCACACTACCCCATTAATTTAAACACAGTAATTCGGTGGTGTGCGGCCACACTAACCCTAATTCGAATTAACAAAATCGATTTAGGCGCTACTCCGCTCGTCGAGGTGGAGTACAGAAATCGATTTTAAGTGCCCTTTAATTCGAATTAACTGGCTCTGTAGTGTGGACGGGTGAAGGGTTAATTCGGATTAACGCAGCTAAATCCGAATTAAAGTCGTAGTGTAGACCAGGCCTATGAGAGCGAAGTTAGGGTGACATTTTTCTCTGTTATACCACTGTAAATCCAGAGGCAATGTAGCAAAGTTGCTCCAAGTCACAGCAGTTACTCCAGCTTTACAGGCATGTAACTCCATTGACTTGGAGTGACTTAAATGGAGTTACTCTCCATTTACACTGGCTTACCTGTGGGCAGACTTTGTCCCGCAATAGCCTAAAATAGTTGGCGTCATTCCAGCTTGCAGGGATTGCTAGCTAGGCTAATTCTGTAAAAGGCATTTGGAGTGTCACTACATTTTCTTTGCTGCTGTTTGGGCTGATACAGCAATAACCTTCTATTCATTTTAAGTCAGCATGCCAGACACAGCAAGCCCAGAAGCTGTTTTAGGAACAGACCCATAATCCTGGCCTTGATTTAGTTTATTTCCATCACAACGTCCTACATTTTCACCAGTCCCATGAGTATAACTCACAGCTGCTGAGCACCGTGTGAGCTCCAAAAGATGTTCAGCGGGACTACCTGACATTGGGAGCACAGCTTTGGCCAATTCTGCACTGTTCCACCAGTGTAGATACTAAAGAACAAGTTAAACTCACTGGCATTACTCCAGATTTACACTGAGACGAATTCAACTGTGGGTTGTGCATGCTGGAAGATAGGGACGATGGTATGAAGGGAAGAAAACTTTTCCCTTTGACCCCTAACGTATCTTTTCCTTTTACTTCTAGGTAAAATTATTCCTATGACCAGCTGGATGAAAAGTGGCTATTTAGGGGAGATTTGTCAACTCCAGTTCAGTGTGTGCACAAACATCTGGGAAACTTGGGGAAGTGGGAACAGCTGCCCCAACTTGTTCCTCTCTGAGACTGTCAAATGGACAATACAATCCTTCCAGCTAGATAATTACCATTTCCGTTAGGGGTAAAGTGCTTTCGCATGTCTTGACTACTTTGGAAGCAATCTCACTGTCTAGTCCATGAGTTCCCCACCTGGCACAAGTTGCAGATGGAGTGGTTATGTTTACACATACAGTACAAAAATAAAAGGCACAAAAAACATCTAATGCAGCAGATAGTGTACAGTAAACAGATTCCCTGGTATTTAAAACATACAGAAGTAAGAGGTGTATAGTTAAGGGAGTTCTGCTGCTGCTCCAATAGCCTTTGAAATCTCCATTCATCACTCGCTGAGGCTTCCCCGCTGCTTTGCATCCACCATTATCGCTTGCCTAGCCTGGGCTCTAGTCTGCGAGGAGTCTCTCGGGAAGCAGGAATGCAGGGAGATGATGGCTGCTCACACGCAGGTTAAAGGAAAATAGAAAGTGGCACATCTCTAGTTTTGGCTTGAAAGAGCAAATAAATTATGGGCACCACGCAGTGCAGATCAACAAAAGGGATTTGAAGCTATCTGAAACGTTGTTTGGTGGCTTCTCATCCCTTGCTGGCTCATCTCACCAATGGCCATGCCCACCAACAATGTGGTGACACAGTAACCGTAAGAGAACCAATCAAATATATATCTACATGTATATATTTTGTTTAAAGGCATGTTCCCTAGTGGACAGTGCACTACAGAGAAGGTCACTTCCAGGAGCAGGTTCGGTCCAGAGCACCCCCTAGGCCTCACTGCAACACTCGTAAATATTGTCCTCCATGAGCGCGATCACTTGCTCAAACTTGTGCTGCAGCTGCGTGCGTCTCGTGGTGGGGTTGGAGTCCAGGGCATTCACTATCTGTAGGAGCAAGAGCAGTGAAGCGATTAATGCAACATGCGCCAGCCTTGCCCTTTCTGTGTTCCAAACAGGTGGTGTGGGGAAAGGATGAACCATCCGGGCCTGATGAGGTGTGGAGGAGGGGGCTATTTATTTGCCCTGTTACTGGATTTTTTTCAGCATCCCCCCCTCCCTCCCCAGCCTTTTGTTAAGCATTTTTGGAGCCACAGATTGCTGACTGATCCAGGCTACATTTCACTTTCAGCCATCCTTGCCAAACAGCACTCAGATCAGATGAGACTAGGTTACTGGTCTTCAAGCAGCCAAGGGATCGGAGAGAGAGAGAGAGAGAGAGAGAGTGTGAGTGTGTGTGTGCGTGTGCGTGTGCTGGCTGCCACCTCAGGGCTGGGCCAGCTCACTGTAAAACAAATAGGACTGCATTAGGACTGCTCTTTAAAGGGGGGCTCACCTGGGCCTCCTTTTCCACACCCACAGATTTGTGGGGACAATTAACTGTGGGTGGAAGTGAAGGCACATAGATATCTGGCTATCTGATTTGTGGGCACAACAAGGAGCCACCTACATGCTCTCATTTGCATCCACAAACACTTGCAAGAGCAAACTTCAGGCCAGAAGAAGGGAGAAGGACTTGTAAATTGAGACCTGTTCTGAATTCGCTGGTGATCTGACAAAAGGGTTGAAAATGTACCTAGGTTTTAAAAAAATCTGTAACTGACTTTACAGAAAGGAGAGAGAGAGGGTTGAGTGGAGACAAAGAGAGAGAGAGAGAGAGAGAGACACCAGACAGATATGGACATCCTAGGACAGCTAAGGCCATTCCATCAGTAACAAAGAACAGTCTCTTCCTTGTTCAGACTCTTTTCGGTGGGACTGAGGACTGATAAATCACAAAAGGACATCAGAGAGACAAGGTAAGGAAGGTAATATCTTTTATTGGACTAACTTCTGTTGGTGAAAGAGACAAGCTTTTGAGATTACACAGAGCTCAGAGGTCTGGGATTGTTGTAATCCAGTGGCTCTATTCGGTCCATGATTTTTTAGAATCTAGCAAAGTTATGAATTTAAGTTTAAAGCATAACTCTGTTAGACATGAAAAATCATGGACTGAATAGAGACACTGGATTTATGGCTTATTAAAACAATGTATAACTCACTAACAGCCCCCCTCCTAGCTACCTCTACCACCCCTCCCGTTTCTTTCCCCCCTACGTCTGGAGGGGTGTTAATGCGCCACTTCACCTTGAATAGTTCCTTGAAATATGTGTTTACTTATGCTGAGCAATCTGTTCCACCTTACATTTAGCTGTGACACTCTGAGGACCTTTCCCAGACCTGAAGAAAAGCTCTGTGAAGCTTGGAAGCGTGTCTCTCTCACCAACAGAAGTTGGTCCAATAAAAGATATTACCTCACCCATCCTGTCTCTCTAATATCCTGAGACTGACATGGCTACACCAATGCTGCATATAAAAGGACATCAGATATTTCCTGGAATGCTGAGTACTGACTTCACCTCCAGACAAATGAAGCTGCTTACCTGAGTGCGGTATCTTTTGGCATATTTGTATATTTCAGCCATGGCCACGTTGGTGTTAAACTCATTCCGATATTTCTTCATAAAAGATAAAACAAACAGGGGAGGAATATTAATCCAAATGCAGGAATCCAGGTCGTTCAACAAAAAGCAACTGGAGTAATAAAAGGCTTAGATCTGATGTGCTGTAAGTTAACACTGGATCAAAATGCTTGGACTCTTGTTCCCGTCTACATTATTCAAGATATATGTTATACTTGTTTAGTGACTTCAGAGGCAAAGGCCAAAATTTATTCCTGGCACAAACAGGGCCCACCTCCATAGATTACAGTGGGAGTGGCATTTGTTTATGCCAGGGATGAATTTGGCACCATTTTAATAATACTATATAGAACTGGGGTGTATGGGGTTGTCACGGAGGGGTAGTACCTCTGATGGGGGAGCAGTCATACTCCTAGGAGTAGCTCATCCACTTTGGTCCCCACTTGACACCCAGCTCTCACCTGTGGCTCCAAGTAGCTGTCAGCATGCGACAGCGGCCACACCCCGGAGACCGTCTCGACTGGCGGGCTAAACCAGGTGAGGGTAGCCGATGAGTATGAGACTCTCGGTGAGTTAGGGCCTGTCTACCCATTGCATGCAAAGGCTGGATCCGGCTGACTGAGGCAACCTGGTTCAATGGTCAGGAAGGCGGTGACAGCAAGCGTTGTGGAACGCTTAAGAGCACGACAAGACACGTAGGCATCCTGGCCATCCACTGCGCCCTGCCCTATCTCCAGCCGTCTCGACTTCTGTCCTGCCACTGGATACAGATAGGAACTGGGAAGAGAGAGTGAGGCTGACGTTGCGCAACTCTCCCTCACTTTAATCCAATTCACGTGCAAGTCTCGACATCATATATATCATATCATATATCACATCATATCAAGTCCTGTGGCGATGGGCGAGCAACAAAGCAGCAGGTGTGGATACACTGGGAGCTGTAGCCGCGGACCTGCACGTAGGCGGCTCAGGCATAATGGTCGTTCCTCACTGACCGAAGCAGCAGTGGAGCTCGGCATCTTCTTGAGCGACTGAGCAGCCCTATTCAGGATTGCACTGCTCACCTCCGTAGAATGAGGAGGGGGCTAGAAAAGGTGCCCTAAACATTGCCTGCTTCACCTTACCCTGGCCAGCACACCGCGGCTGGCGGGGATCCCATAAAAGCGGTCGAACAAAAACAAAAACAAAACTTAGAGTGACACCGATCACTATTGGCACATGGAATGTGCGCACGTTACTGGACAACATCACGGCAGACAAACCGGAGAGAAGAACAGCACTTGTCGCTAGAGAGCTCGCACGCTTCAACATTGACATTGCAGCCCTTAGCGAAACTCGCCTTGCTAATGAAGGACAGCTGTCCGAGTCAGGCAGTGGCTATACATTCTTCTGGAGTGGCCGCAGCAGTGATGAGCGTCGCAAATCTGGAGTTGGCTTCGCCATCAAGAATCATCTTGTTCGGAAACTTGCCAGGTCCCCCAAGGGTATGAATGACCGGCTCATGATAATGCAGCTTCCGCTTCAAAAAGGAAAACAAGCTACTTTGATCAGCGCATATGCTCCTACAATGACCAACCCAGAGGATGTGAAGGATAAATTCTACGAAGAACTAGATACTCTACTATCGTCAGTGCACCGCACAGACAAGCTGATTCTGCTTGGCGATTTTAACGCAAGAGTCGGATGCGATGCTGCAGCCTGGGAAGGAGTCATCGGGAAAAATGGAGTGGGAAAGTGTAACAGCAATGGCCTGTTACTGCTGAAAACTTGTGCAGCACATGACCTTCTGATCAGCAATACGGTCTTCCGCCTTCCTACCTGTAACAGGACTTCGTGGATGCATCCCCGTTCCAAGCACTGGCATTTGATCGATTATGTCATCATTAGGAGAAGGGACAGACAAGGTGTCAGGGTTACAAAAGCTATGTGTGGCGCTGACTGTTGGATGGATCATAGGCTCATAGTATCCAAAATGAAGCTCCGTATCATGCCGAAGAGACGACCACAAGGCTGTAAGGCTTTCAAAAGGATCAATGTGTCGAAGCTGAAGAACAGCCGCATCACTGAAAATCTGGCGGAAGATCTAGAGAATGAGCTTGCTGATCTTCGTATTGAGGATGACGCTGAGAAAGACTGGGAGCGATTCCACAACACTGTCCATACAGCTGCATCGAAGGTATTGGGGCCCTCCACATGCAGGCGGCAAGACTGGTTTGATGAAAATGATGCAGAAATCCAGGCCTTACTTGCTAAGAAGCACCGCCTGCATCGTGTATATCAAAACGATCCATCCTCAGCGGCAAAGAAGACCGCCTTTATCAACGCTCGCAGAACAGTACAGAACCGACTGCACAAAATGTGGGACTTGTGGCTGAGCGCCAAAGCAGATGAAATACAGGCACATGCGGACAGGAACGACTATAAGCAGTTTTATGAAGCCCTTAACACACTCTATGGTCCACAGTCTTCTGGGAGCTTTCCCCTCCTGAGCTCTGATGGTACTGTGCTCCTTACAGAGAAGACGCAGATTCTCCAGAGATGGGCTGAACACTTTGAAGCAATTCTCAATCGCCCCTCAGTCATCAATGATGAGGCCATTGACAAGATGCCCCGGGTTGCAGTCAATGACTCCATGGATGCTTCACCAGAAGAGGATGAAGTGAAGAAAGCTATCAATCAGCTGTCAAGTGGCAAAGCCCCAATGCCATACCAGCAGAGGTGTACAGTCGGTGGACCCGTGCTGCTACGGAAACTCACTGAGCTGTTTCAGTCCTTCTGGAAGCAGGGAACCATTCCACAAGAATTTAGAGACGCGTCCATCTTGCACCTCTATAAGAGGAAGGGCAATCGCCAGGTATGCGACAATCACCGTGGAATCTCGCTGCTTTCTACAGTGGGGAAAGTTCTTGCACGGGTTCTGTTGAACCGATTGATCACTCACCTGGAGAAGGGCTTACTGCCAGAATCACAGTGTGGCTTCCGCAAGGGACGTAGGACTATTGACATGATCTTCGCTGTGCGTCAGCTACAGGCGAAATGTCAAGAGCAGAATCGTGAACTCTACACAACTTTTGTGGACCTCACGAAAGCATTTGACTCTGTCAGTTGCCAGGGCCTGTGGAGGATCATGTCGAAATTTGGCTGTCCAGACAGATTTATATGAATGGTACGTCAATTTCATCATGGTATGATGGCTCGTGTCCTGGATGACAGTGAAATATCTGAGGCCTTCCCAGTCACCAACGGCGTCAAGCAAGGGTGTGTTTTAGCACCCATTTTGTTCAGCATGATATTCTCTGCCACTTTGACTGATGCCTTTCAACACTGCACTGAAGAAGTAGGACTGAAGTATAGAACTGATGGGAAACTATTCAATCTGAGGCGACTGCGTGCCATCACCAAGGTGAAGGAAACTGTACTTCAGACTTTCTCTTTGCCGATGATTGTGCTCTGAATGCTAGTACAGAGCCAGAAATGCAAGCCAGTATGGACAAATTTTCAACTGCATGCAACAACTTCGGTCTCACCATTAACATCAAGAAGACTGAGGTTATGCACCAGCCAGTTCCCCACGCTCCGTACTCAGAACCGTCCATCACTGTAAATGGACAGAGACTTCAGACAGTGGACCACTTCACGTATCTGGGCAGTACCCTTTCCCGAGCAGTGTCAATTGATGATGAAGTAAACTGCAGAATTGCTAAAGCCAGCTCTGCATTTGGCCGATTGCGCTCCAATGTTTGGGAACGTCGAGGGATCAGCTTACCAACGAAGCTGAAGGTCTACCGAGCAGTGGTGCTTCCAACTCTGCTGTACGCCTGCGAGATGTGGACTGTCTATCGGAGTCATGCACGAAGGCTCAATCACTGCCACATTTCCTGTCTGCAAAAGCTTCTAAAAATCATATGGCAGGACATAGTGCCCAATACTGATGTCCTTACTAGAGCCAGTCTGCCATCAGTTCACACATTGCTGATGAGAGCCCAGACCAGGTGGGCCGGACATGTTGTGAGAATGTCAGATGAACGGATTCCTAAACAGCTCTTCTACGGAGAACTCACTCAGGGAAAGCGCTCCCATGGAGGACAAAAGAAGCGGTTCAAGGACACGCTGAAGACCTCTTTGAAGTCCTTTGAGATCAATACCGCCACATGGGAAACCTTCGCACTGAACCGTTCAGAATGGCACAGCCTCATTCACACAGGCAGTAATACTTCTGAGGCGAGGCGTATTGCTGAGGCTGAAAAAAAGCGTGAGCTGCGCAAGTCCAGAGCTGCTCATACATCATCGACAGTGCCATTACGTGTCTGCTCGACGTGTGACAGGACGTTCCACGCCCGAATCGGACTGATCAGTCATCTTCGGACGCATAGAGCCCGGTCATCGAAAGAATGAGTTGTTGAGGTCTTCATCGATAACGATGGACGAACATCATCAATATAGCACCATTCATCTGTAGATCTCTGTGATGGGGTGTATACCCCAGCCTGGCGTGTATATCCCAATTAATCCACCTGGTTGCATGTGAAGGGTGGGCCAGGACTCATAAAAGCTGAAGCCCAGCTGGGGAGTCGAGGGCAGAAGGGGTCTGCAGAGAGTGAAGGAAGAACGCTGTAGTTACTCTTTTGGTGGCAGACAGCAGAGGAACGGCATATAGCAGTTGGCTGTAGCAGTTCTGATGGTGTTGGGTGTCCCTGCTGGATAGCTGAGCCCAGAGGTAAAGGGGAAGAACTGGCTCCACCAGGGAGAGGCTAAACCCAAGAGCAGGTGGTGATCCTGAAGCAGCTTGGCAGAGATAAAACTTGTGGCCATGGAGGCCTGGGGAGTTTAATGCTACAGAGAGCTCTGATGCGAGAGGTGGAGTGGATCGGGAACACAGCCAAGAGCAGGAACCAGATTCCCAGGGAGCGAGCCCTGGGAGGCACTGGCACTATTAGAGCCTGCAAAGGGGCTGGGGAGAAAGCTTGGGGGGGGGAAAGGCTATAGTAGGAAGAGGTCCAGGGAGGCAGCAGCAAGGAGGCAGGTGGAGAAGACTTTGGTTATAGGGCTATAGGGTCCCTGGACTGGGTTTCCCTACCAGCCACTGGGCAGGTGGTCTGAGGCCCCTGAGAAGGGGCGAAGGATGACTGAAAACCCTCAGTGAAGGGCTGTAGAGATGATGCAACACATATTCAAGGGCCAAAGACCGGATGAAAGGTTTAGACTCTGGTTGGACTTCTTGTTATCCCGGAAAGGGTGGAACTTAATGGTGACCTGGCCAGAGGGCTGAATTGTGAGATGAGACAGATCACAGTGAGAGCTGAGTATCTGTTCGCAGAAGTGCTAGGGAGGAAAAAGCCGCTATGCCTGTCCAGCCACGAGAGGGCATGCCAGCCGCGTGTCAACCCTTCCACAATCTCCAAGCACATCACAGAGGTGGGTCAGAAAGAGCTGGTTGGGAAACTTCTGACAAAATATCTTTCATTGGAATTTGCAGTTTTGTTAACTGCAATGCTTTTGTGGAGATGGTTCTATTTTGATGAAGTGCCGATGGAACCCAGGCAGAAAACCTGACTGTCAGGCAGGTTTTGAAACATGCCTGGTTTCCTAGCTCACCTGCCTAGCTTCCCAGTAGCTCATCAGACAGATTGCCTCAGAACTGGGGACCTCAGGGCTTCTAGACTCTTTGGGAAGCTGGCTCCCTCGGCTTCCAACTCCCAAGAGCAGGGTGCTTGGGTAGCCAGCTGGCCTCGGAGCCATGGGAGACTTGGCTCCCAGCACCTTGGCAGCCTGCCAGGCAGAGTTTTGTTAAAAAAAAATCTAAATGGAATGTTTCAGTTTTCCAAATCAATTTTTTTTTATTTGTTGCATGGAGAACATCAAAATTTTGTTTTCATTCCAAATCCTCTGCAAACTGGAATTACTGTTCTCAGGCCAGCTCTATTATCCTCATTTTATAGAGGGGGAAACTGAAGCACTTAGCAGTGGAATCACAAACAAAGACACTGGCAGACCTGGCACAGAACCCAAGTTTGTTCACTCCCAGTGCAGGGAAGCGCTGGTCCACCCTGATGTGCTAGAGAGGGCCTTAGCTTCAGAGTCAACTGCCTTTTGGTTCATTAGAATTCTTCTGTCTTCACAGCAGCACATCACTCATTCCTACCAGGCTCCTCTTTAGGGCAAATAAACAGGGCCAATGCCTGACAATTTGAAGCTTGCAGCCAGAGAAAGTGGAGTTAGTGGATCTGGCTCTGTTTATATAGAGCGAGGAGAAATGATTTGTCCTTTTCTGTTCCTACTTCAGCATTAGCATGTATGATGCTCAACAGCAGTGCCCTGTGCTGCACTACCCAATGTCCTGTACTGCAGACAGCTGATCCCTGCCTGCTGTTCCCATAGGTTACCTACCAACCTTGTAACCATTACGGCAGCCAGAAAAGGCGTGCTCAGCAGCTTGGAGAACAACACCACAGTCCCACAACAGGTTCTGTGGGGCTGCTCCTACTCCAGTGGACACCAGTGGGTGGGTGAGTGAGTGGACCCTCTTTAAAGCTACTGTGGCTTTGCGGATTTCTTACCCGTGACTCCTCTGCGAGATGTGCATTCATTTCCTGCTCACTGAGAGGGGGCATGTCGTGGATCTGTTTGTAATAGCGCTGCACTATTTTCCTATACTCTGGAATCTCCTTGGCATACAGTAGTTTATTGGTAGGTGAGTCCTAGAAAGAGAGAGAGAGAGAGAGAGAGAGATGGATATTTCATTGGCTCCAAGGCTCATGGCTTATTCCCTGGTCATCCGGGCTTCACATTGGAAGGCTAATACGAAGTTTTTAAAACAAGAACTTCAACTGTGTTAAGGAAAAAGCTAAACTTTTGGGTCCTGGTTTTAACCAATAAGATGCACAAAATGTGTGCACTATTGCATGACTAATGTGCACGTACAACTGCTAAGACTGCATGTAAATCAGGGTACTGGGTACATACATGATGAGGTGTTGCCCAAATTTACACATTCATTTTGGGCACGCAGACTGTTTAAAAATCAAGTTCTTTATGTCACGTTGGTGGGAGGGACTGAGCTTTGCAGGTTGACATATTGGCCTTTGGATTCTTTTTCAATAGAGGTTTGATTTATTTTTAGTTGTCTAAAACACTGTGTCCAGCTCATATTGTGTCTGATCGAGTGCATGTAAATTAATAAAGGGAAAATACCAAATTCACTTTGTTTTGTCCAAGTGGGACATTAATCATTTCATTCTCCCTGCCAGCTATCAGGGATGGTATAGCCCCACCAGCACCCACTCAGGCAAAAGTCCGAGCAAACTGGTGGGATCAAACTGATCCTCCAGGTAGTGCCATTCCTTTCAATAGTGTTACCCTGGGAATGACCTGGGCCTATTACCTTTACACTGTGCCCTGAAGGTCAACAGACTGTCTGTTGGGATAAGGAAGGGAGCAAGTTCTAGACTGAATGATGCTGTATTGAGACTAGCCTGTCCCAACCCCCAGACACACAAGTTCAGGGACTATTAGCAAGAGCACACCAGCTGACCCCAAATGTTGCAGCTACACAGGGAGGGGATGGGTCCTTCAGCTAGAAAACCAGGTAAGGCCTTCAAGGTTGATATTAGCACCTTGAAATGCACCGGGCCATTACCAGGAAGCCAGGGAAGCCTTTATGGCACAGTTGCAATATGGGGTGTGGCTAGCACTAGTAAGGGTATGTCTACACTTTTTCTGGAGGTGTAATTTTCAGCTTGAGGAGACATACCTGTGCTAGCTCTGGTGGCGCATAATGGCAGTGTAGCTGCAGTGGTGGGAGGGGCTACCCACGCCGCATACATCCCTAGCATCTCCCATGGGATAACGCTTGGGGCAGCTGGTCCTTTCCACCACTTATGCTGCTGTGGTAGCACTTCTATTTTTAGGGTACTAGCTAGTGCAGGCATGTTTCCTTGAGGTGGCACTTATACTACCAACTCAAAGTGGAGACATACCCTTACTAAATGGGCAGCAGCATTCAGCATCAGCTGTAGGGTCTGTGGGGTTTCAACCCCACAGACTGCATTTGTGCAATGCCCTGCATATTTATATAGCCTGTTTATAACATTTCCTTTACAAAGCTCAGAGGGAACCAAACTTCCTCTTAGGCCAGGTCTACACTACCGCGGTAGTTCGACGGCTGGCAATCGAACTTCCGGGTTCGATTTATCGCGTCTGGTCTGGACGCGATAATTCGAACCAGGAAGTGCTCGCCGTCGACTGCGGTACTCCACCTCAGTGAGAGGAGTACCGCGGAGTCGACGGGGAGCCTGCCTGCCGCGTGTGGACCGCGTCTGAACCGCGGTAAATTCGAACTAAGGTATGTCGACTTCAGCTACGTTATTCACGTAGCTGAAGTTGCGTACCTTAGATCGAATTGGGGTGTTAGTGTAGACCAGGCCTTAGTTATTTCTCAGTTTCTGTACGCATACGTATTATAAATTGCATGTTGGCACAGGGACTGCATGTTACAGTTTATTACATACACGGAATACAGATATATGTGATCTGATTCTAATCTGATACCAATTTAAACTGGGAGTAGCTCCACTGAAGGCTGTGCAATTACATCAGTGTAAGGCTGGTGACATACTGTATATACAGGCCACTTTACTTTTATGCGGGAGATTTATTCTTCCCACATTACTCAACGATTCCTTTCTTATGCTATTGTGTTTCTGAAAACATTTCCATCTGCTGTCTGACCCCAGCTGACCCCCCTCTTCTCTAATCGACAGTTTGACAAGGACAAATTATAGGTGTTTCGTAACAGACTTAAAAATGTTCAAAACCCAAACAAACAAAAATCAAGCACTCATTAGATCTTCCTCCAGTATTAAATCTCTCCCAGTAAAGACTTCCTGATGCTTTTAATTTAGGTGGAATGCTCTGCTCCGACACCCAGCCCCCACAGGGTGTGCTCTGCGTCACATACTGCACCATGAGGACATGATTTACAGCACTCATGCATAAAACTTATTTATGTCAGGAAGTTTCAGATGTCAACACCAAACTCAGCGGAGCCAAAGGGAGGACAATAAAACACACACAACCTCTCTTCCTTCTAGCTGCTTGAGCTATGGAGTTTGAGGATGATGTGAGTTACATGGGGGTAAAACGGATAGCAGTGAGAGGAGACCCAGGCCCATACTTTCTAGACTGCTGTATATTTACAGTCCGTTCCTTGAGTCCTTACTTCCATGATTTCAATTAGACTGTTTGTGGGATAAAGAGCTGCAGGATTAGGCCCATAAAGACCAATAACTGTTCTGAAATACTAACATTTATCTGTGGTAAAGTGCAGAGGGTAGCCTCAGCAACATAAAATCCCAAGAGGAAGCTAGATGCTTGGGCCTGATTCTGATCTCCCTCAAATCAAGAGTAACTCCACTGAAGTCAATGGTGTTACAGCGAGGTAAAATCACTGACTGAGTAGAATCAGATGCCTAGATACTAGGGTGATGGGCATATTCAAAATAGTTAGGGTAGAACTAAACTGATTAATCCTATGTGAATTGATGGTGCCTAGATCCGCCACCTGATCTTGGCAAAGTCTCTGAAGGCAAAAATACTCATTCTTGCTTAGCCACATGCAGTTGTAGAGTTACATAATCAGAGCACTGCTCACCTGAACAAACCGGGACATGTAGCTTTTAGTTTTACAACACTGAAAATGATCCCTTCTGGAAACACCACCAGAACTTAATAAAGAATGATCGCTTTTCTGTAGGTGTGGTTGAACTGCCTAGAGACCAGTATACCCTATGATAGCCCTGCTAGAAATCAAATGACCTATTAAAAAGATTAGATGCTCTTTAGGGCAGGGACTGTGTGTTTGTATATGTTTGTAATGCTCTTAGCACAATGGGAGCTGATCCTGATTTCTGGCTACTACCATCATAAAAATAAATAAGACCCTGATCCTGCAAACAATTACACATGTGCTTAAAACAGAAGTCAATATCCCTGCTTGTGTGTAAAATAAAGCACATGTGTAACTGTTTTTCAGGCTTGGGGCATAAATAAATAATCTCTCTCTCTCTGTCATGTTTTCAGAGTATTTTCGATAGGCCCCTGTAAGGTTTCATACCTGTTTGATTCCACATGACTTTTCTATACAGGACAAACAATACCTCATGCTGTTGGGCTGAGGAACACAGAGATCTTGCTTTATAAATGCTGGAATATGTGCTAGGGGCAGGATGAGAGCCTCATACTAACAGTACTTATATTGCACTTGATATTTCCAAAGAGCTTTATATAAGTGGATTTGGTAACCCTTTAATTCCTGAGGTAGATTAATATTATTAGCCCTATTTCACAGATAGGAAACCTGAGTGGTTAAAGCCTAAATTCCCTAAAGTGCAAGTGAACTGCCACATAGACCTCACCTGCCTGTGGGCTATGCCCGATGCACGCATGCAAGTCAGGGCTGATTCTGTGTGCACAGCTCTATTTGTACCCAACCCTGACATTGCATGGTCAGAGGTGTGTGCAAAAAAGGTCCACACACGTGGCATATGCACCCTCAGTTTGGGGAGGCGAGCCCCCTGCCCTGCCCCTTCCACCCGAGGCTCTGCCCCCCCAGCTCTTGCTAGCTGGACCACCAGCGCTGTCCTGAACCCCGGCCAGCCCCTGGAGCACAGGAGAAGCCTCGAGCCTGGGCTGGCCTGCCAGCACCCGGAGCAGTCCAGAGGAGCCCCGGCTGGCCAGGACTGAGCCCCTGAGCCTGGGCCACCCAGAAGAGCTCAGAGCCCCGCCATGGCCCAGCCCCGGGGCTGCAGCAGGGAGCATTAGTGGACGTTTGGGAAGGCTTAGCCTCCCACAGCCTCTTTCACCCACTGCCCATGCGCACACACGTCGAAAATTTAGGACCAAGGGCTAGAATCTCAAGTGATTTAGGTGCTTAACACCTATTGATTTCAGTGGGAGTTAGGTGCCTAAATACCTGTGATGTTCTGGGTCTAGGTCACTTGGCCAAGGCCTCAAAGAAAGTCAATGGTGGAGCTTAGATGAGATTGCAGTAGTGTCTGGCTCCCAGTCTTGTGCTTAGTTCACTAAAGCCTTGTCTACGCTAGAAAAAGGACTACACCAGCAAACCCTGCTAGTGGAGGCCAGTTTATACTGATTTTGTCAGTATAGCGTCTACCAGTTCCCTGAATGGAATAGGCAATATTGCAAAAGGACTTTTGTTTTGGTCCATATAATTCCATGTCCACCAGGGCTTTTGCGAGCATAGCTGTGTCTCTTTGGGGGGGGGGGGAGGGGGGATTTTTCACATTCCTAACAGATGTAAGCTAATCTGGCAAACCAAAGTATAGACCAGGTCTCCATCGTGCTGCCCAACATGGAACAGACCACAAGCCAATTTTCAACCTGCCTTAATGTTTTCAGTGTTAAGGGCTTGATTCTTCTCTCTCTTCCACCAGGGTCATTCAGAGATAGCTTTGTTGAAGTCACTGAAGTTGAACTGTTGTAAGTGAGATGAGATTCTCACTTCTATTTGAAGTTGCATTAAAATTTTCCTTCTGACTCTTAAACTCTTGTTAATGCAGGTCAGGAGTTGGTGCACAGCCTCTGCATGGGACTCTCAGACAGAGCGTCACAGAAAGCTGGAGATGGGGCCTACTTGCAAAACTGGGATTTGGATTGGAGACTGCCTGAGATTCAGGAGTGTCAGCACCCCAGGTTTGATGGGGCCCATCCTTACACTTTTCAGACCAATGGCTGCCATCAGTCATTATGTCAGCCGTAATTAACACACATACTGTCATAAACCCATTTCTCTGTGTACTCATGGTGACGGCTGTTTCTCAGTTTGAGCTTTTATCCTATTGGGCTCAGCAATACAGATTTCCTTGAAGAAGGGGAACAATACACAGGGCAGCCCACCACCTGGTCTACTGATGAAGGACCCAGAATAATCCATTCACCATTTAGGCCTCAATTTCCTTAACTTCCCAGACTCTGGCTCCCATGTTGCCTATCATTCCAGCATGCCTACAACCATGCATTCCCATCACCCAATCTCAATTCTTGTAAGACCAACCCTGAGCAGAGAGTGGGGTGAAGGGAAAGTTCCATCTTAGTGGGAGCTGCAGATCTGTACCTTGCCCAGCTGTAGGTCGGAAATGGAACAGGCATCGATGAAGGCCTGGGCTATGACAGAGAGACAGGCGTCTATATGGTCAGTCTTGTCGATGTCAAAGACAAACTGGGGATTCTTCAGAATGTTGACCCAAAACCTCAGAGGTAGGCTGCACGGGAAAGCATCAGAAACAGACTGTATGAGCTTCGCCATTCCCAGATCACTCCAGAGTGATTTGAGAATAAGAAAGAAAAAAGCAGAAGGGATGATGGAGGAGAAAAAACACAAGAAAAAAAGAAAAGGGAAAAATATGGAGACAAGGTTATTATTTAATTGTTGTTACCATCCCTTGCCCTGCCTCACCTTGGCTAGAAGGGGCAGGCATTTGTTTCACAGATGACGGGGTGTTTCCCTTAGGGTGCAGTGTGAGGATCAGGCATGGAGTATGCATGAATATCCCTACCTACGTATGATCGCTACATTACACCTTGAGTAATTAATTGAGCCTTGCATCGTCCATGAAAGATCTTTGTGCTTTTGCCTGTAAATTTAGAACTAACTTCCTACAAGTGGTGCTGATCCCTGTCCATCCGTCCCAGTGTCAGAATGTAACTAAGGCTTGATGGGTGGGCATGGTCCTGGGAAACATCCCTTGTGTCTGACCTTCAATACGTTTTCTCTCTCTCCAAGGGCATGAGCCCAGATGGTCATTGCTGTCTTGGTCTTTTTTGTCACTTTCACCCTGTCTTCCTAGCACAGATGTTTGGAACACCTTTGTGGCAGCTATTTCTGTACTGGTGAGATTGCCTTGCAAACACAACTTGCCACGAAATGGCTACAGCACAGACAGCAGCAGTGCAAACTTCTCTTCACCTGCTCCTTCCTGGCCTAGATGGACCAGTTCCGTGGCTCATGCGTTCCTTGGCTTTGCAGCTGAGGCTGCCAGCTCAAAGTGCCAATGGGGATGGAGAGGCCTGCCCACGAGGCATTGTACTGAGACCACCAACCAGAACTCCGAGCATCTGATGATAACAACTCTGGCTCACAACCAGCTTGGACTGGATTAGAACCAGCAGCCAAGGAAGGAGAAGCTCTGTAGCCCATTAGCAGCCCTATCTATTGGCGCATCAAAAACCTGGAGATAAAGTTTCCATATCCTAAACCAAACAATTATGCTAATTTGCATACCCACTGAGCTTCCCTCCCAAAGCATGTTCTTAATTTCCATGAGTTGGGGTTGGAACAGCTGGTCCCATTGCGGCAACTTCAGGGCCAGCTGCCCCTCTCATCTGAGAGGAGCTGAGCCCCTCCTTCAAGCTCCCCCTCCCCTTTCCCTTTTTTGTGGGCCAGACTCAGGATTTCTGAATACCTGAGGTTGGCAATATTGCTAGCTCTCTGTCCCCACTTGCCCCTCTGCTTTTCTGTCCCCCTTTCTGTCCCTTTTTCCTCTGTCCCTTAGTTGTACCCCTCAGCTCTCCGTTTCTGCCCCCGCCCCAGTTCTCTGCCGTACCAAGCACTCTAAATCCTGTATTCGTTACCAGCTCTCTGCATTATCACTCTAATGATTATTTCAGGGCACTGTGGCTTTGCATCTACTTGTCCTGTGAGCTGGAAAGGAAGGAAATAATGGGTCGCATCTTCCAAACCTGTTGGTTTTCCAAATATGCAAAGTGTCAGGGTCAGAGATCCCTCTTTTCTCCGCTTGCTCCTCCAGAAAGTCAAAGAAATACTTGATAGCCACAGGCGGCTTGTCCTCTCGCATACAGAGAATGGCTTTGAATAGGTCATCCAGGAACTTCTGCAGTGTTCCCTAGGGGACAAGCGCACATAGCATTGGCCAAGGTGAAGCAACAACTAAAACAAAGTTACTATTCTAAGGGGATTGGGTTTGCTCTTCACAAGTGGAAGAGACTTCGCTGCCAGTTTAGTAAATTGAGGGAGGGAGGGGATGCAAAACGGGAGAGAGAAAGGTTAGTTTTGTGCATGGTGATATAATTAGCTCCAGTTTGGATTTAATTTCTTTTGGCATAGAGGTTGCTTTTTCTTGCTGCTGGGATCTCAGAGCACATCTGTGATTGTTCTGCACAGTAAATAGAAAACTAGAGACTGTTGGCCATTCTTATGATCTCTGGTCCAGCTATACATCACACTGGGATTAAAGACGGGCTTGAGCCCAAGCCCTGGATCCAAACACTCTTGAAGTGTAGGGAAGTTCCAAACCGAATGCAGACTGAACCAAGGCTCTTCCCCCTCCTCTGACCTGAACATCCCCAAACTTTGGGGAAGTCTGTGCCCAAATCTTAATTTTGGGTCTTGAGCCTCTGTCGTAATCCGAATCCCTTTCCTAAGTGTATAGGCCAGGCCAGGCCACAGGGAGGTAACGTGTGGCTTCATTAGGCAGATTACCAGCTAGAAAGTCAGAGAAAACTATAGAGTCTGCTTATTGTCCAGCAGCCTCAGCCTCCTTATATTCGGTATGGTAGAGTCCCATCTCTTCTCTACAGTGAGGGATGCTACAGCACCCATCTCTACTCAGGGCATAATGTAACCTTGCTTCAAAATAACAAGTCACATCTTATGACAGAGCTACCAACAGGAATCCTATTTCCCATAAACAAAACTCTTACACTGCCCCAGCTTCTCTTACCTTTGTAGATAGTAACCTGGTCAAGTAGATCTCAGGTAGGACTTTTTTCCTATGGCTCTGTCTATGGGACTTCTTATGTTCAATCAGTTCATCAGTTGGAAGAACCTGAGTCAATATAAAAAAAATATGCTCAAGATTCCTGCCTTCGGGACATCTTTTTACTGAGTAAAAAGGGATGTTACCAACACACAATTTATATATTAAATAAAACATTATCTATGCTGCTAAACACACAATTAGATTAGTTAAAACTGAAAGAAACTTAAAGCTCAAACTGACTTTTTGCTATTTGTGCCTTTTGTTCTATTTCTCTTAACTTGGACAACGAAAATGAACCGATGAATTTCATTTAAGTTTTTGGTCTATTTCACTTCTTGAATTCCCCCAGTGCTGCTGTAATTTGGGATACCAGCAACACAAGGCCAGGCTTACACAGAAAAAGCAGCTTGCCTTGAAATGTGGAAAAAGCACAAAAACCTTGTTTGATTTGTTAACAAACCCCCTGCTACCTTTAAAACAAAATCTAAATGTTCCATTGTTCAGATCATTGAATTAATGCCCTGGCAGTGCCCTAGCATGTCACTGATGTACCTCTTCTTCTTATTTTCTATGTGCACTTTCACCCTCTCTCTCTTCTCCTGCAGTGTTCTAATATTTTTTATTTGGAAAGATGTGAAGTTCATAAAATATTTCCTGATGCTCGAAATGCCCCTTTCCCCCTTATAACGTTTAACAATACATCACTTCAGACTTTCAGAGTGCTGTCCAAACATGAACTCATAAATCCTCACTACCCCACTGAGATGGGTGAGGAATAATATATATTAAGTGACTTGCCCAAGGCTTCAGTGGCAAAGCTGGGATTAGGAAACAGGCATTTCTCTCCTAGCTTCCTGCTCAGTCCATGCTGTTGTTCTGAACTCTCTAATGGTAACGGGCAGCTAGAGCAGGCCACAGATCTCTGCTCTGTTTCCATTGCAGCACCGGTTTTATGTTCCATGCTGGTAAGGCTGTCTTATATGCAGCCTCTCGACCCCGCTGTTGGTCTCTCTGAAGGGGAGGTATCATGGGGAGCCAGCATCTCACTGAGTGCAGTGTAAAGGGGTTCCTCTGCCACTATCACACATAGTGCTTCAGCCCCACGGAGCTGGGTTACGTTAACATAATCAAGGCTGAAAGAGGATTCTCTCCTCTTCCATCACGTACATGGAAATGACATGGGTCCAAAAGCAGAAATACCGTGGGGGGAAGAGGTTACCAGGAATATCATAATAATATAGTCACATTGAGTAGGATTCTCCTCTCCCATCGAGTTTCATACCATTGGAACTTACCTACCCCTACTTTGGAATGTAACTCTTTGGGCCAGCTCTTTAGCTGGTGTCAATCGGAACAGCTCCATCGACATCAATGGAGCTATGCTGATTTAGGCCAGATGAAGATCTCTTGCTATAACAATCCATGATGGAGCAACAGAATAAAAAGGCTGGAATCCTTCTGTATGGCAGAAACGACTTCCTTGTAAAGATTAAGTTGATAGGCTTGCAGTGAACTCCATTTTTTGAAACATCCCCAACTAGCAGGGTTTTGCTCTTCCTGCATCTGTAGTTGGCAGCCATCAAAAAGGTGAAATATGTTTGAGACTATGATCAAGATTAAGATAAAAACTGAATTCTCTCTGCCAAACATACCGTATGTTCAAGTATTACCTTCTTACACAAACAACGCAGTAACCACAGGGGGTCAGCCAACCCCCTGGGCAGGCCTGATCACCAGCCAACAAGCTAGCTGGGTGACAAATGCATCCGCCTGCATTTACTGTACATATGGAAAGCATTCCTAGCTTTGCCTTTGACAAAAAAACTCCGCACAGCATTACTGCCCTTTGAGTGCACATTAATACATTGCTGCAAGGCAGGCTCATTCCATAACAATTGTACATTGCAAATTCCATCTGGCCAGGCCTCCTTCCCACCCACTACACTCCTCCAGCTAAGTAATTCTTTTCCCAGCCACAAGACAAGGCTCCAGGGAAGTTGTTGTTGGGATTTGTGTGCACTGATTGCCTTTTCCTTAAGTTATCAGTACCTCCTTTCTCAGGCAATTTCCTGGTGAGAGGGTCCAGTTCCCAAATAGACATTTCCTACAAAGGAAACGGGGAGGAGGTGGGAGATGGGTGAAGTAACCCCCCAAGGAAAACAGCCTTGGCCACACACAGTGGGAGAGTCATTAGCCTTGATTGCTTTTGGAACGGGATACTTACTAAATGAAAGTATTTTTCGGTATCCAAATCCTTCACTGGAAAAAATAAAGAAAAACAGAACAGCTTAGTTTGCTATGTTGTGCCGCAGACAACTTCATACAGAATCAGCTAATGGAAAAGTTTGGGTATGGGTGCTGTGTTTTGGGGAAGGAGCAGCAAGGACAACACTTAGTGATTCTTGTACAAGGCACTTTAGCTAATCCTGACAGCCTTTCTGTGAAGTTGATATTTAACCCCTTTGACAGATGGGGAAACTGAGGCAGAGCGGCACAGTGACTTGCCTGAAGACCGTGCCAGAGCCAGGATTAGAACTCATGAGTTGCCAAGTTCCAGTCCTGCACTCTGATCACTAGTTATGTTTGGCCTTGTCTGGGCTGTACTTCAGCATTTATCATTACTGGACAACATACTGTTTGACTCAGATTTCAGAAAGTCTCTTATCACCCAGTCTCAGAAAGGAAACTGATTTCTATATGCTGACTAAATCTGGCGGCCAAAAGCTGCTGTAACTGTTTGTTTGCAGGCAATGATTTCTGCTTTCAGACTCTGATGGTCAATAGCTACAGGGAAAGACCCAACAAGACATACATTTCTGCAAAGGCACATTTCACTGGGGCACCATCCTGAATCTACTCCATTTATTCTGTGAGTGTGTTACTCTGAGTGGCAGCATCTCTGTGGGGGAGAGGGAGGGTAGGTGTGTTGCTTCAGCTGCTCTTTGAACTTGCTCTTGCATGGCAGTGCAACACTTTTCCTCCACCCTCCGCTCCATCCAACGCAACCTTCCTCCCCCATCAAAGCAGTGCAAAGATCTTCAACATTCTTGCAGCTTAAAAGTGATCTCAAAGGCAAATGACATTGGAGCTGTGCCATTTTTTCTTCTTTAGCACGTGTGAAGGCCTAAAAAAATTGGCAACTTTTAAACTTTATGTTTGATTTTTTCTTCATATGAAATTCTTTTCTACCCTGCCTTTGCCGGATGACTCTATGCAGCACTTGAGAAGTAGACGAATGCTGACATTAAAAGAGACTGACCCTGCGTAATTGAGAGGCGAAGGGATCTTTGATTAGAGAGTTTCAAACTCCTCCTTTTCTGTTTTGTTTTTCTAAACACCTATTCAATGCAAACCTCCAACAAACATCTGGGAGAAAAAGGTTCTTTGTGAAAGATTCAAACACCTTCAAACTGAGGGATAGATAGGTCCCAGCCCCATTTTCTACACAGTACTTGAGCAAACACAGGAGGAGACTTGATAATCCAGATGTTTAAGGTTAAAAAAGAAAGAAATCAGAACCCTCCCCTCTCCTCCACCCACAAATTTCACTAATAAATAATAATTATTATTATTATTATTAATTATTATTATTTGTATTACCATAGCGCCCAGGAGCCCCAGTCATGGACCAGGACTCCATTGTGCTAGGTGCTGTATAAACAGATTAAAAAGGGGCTTAGCACAAAAGGACACAAAATCAATTGTTTTTCCTTTTTACAAGTGACCTATAAAACCCCTAGTGTTGGAATGAAAAGTTTGGAAGTTTCATCTCAGGATGTCAGAGTGACACATGAGGATCGACCATAAACCCTTGATCTACGACTCGCACACCACTCATCCAACTAAAAACTCTTCACCCCTGTGCCTGATGTGAAGCATTCAGCAGAAACTGGGAGCTGGGCTGTCACAACACTAAACAGCAGCCATTCAAGTACAAAGCGTGACAAATGGGCCTATTCAGCAGCATTGATGGAGATGACCTCATGCTGTTCAGCCTGATGACCAACGTATTATAGTCCTGGCAGTCTCCCGTCCTGGCCCCCCACAGCTCTGCCAAAATACTGCAGCAACACTGCTCCTAGCTCTTTGGATTCCCTTTTTTTTTTTTCTTTTTTCCAGACTGTTGGCCGCCACACAGAAAATGTCATGCACTGCAGTCAATAGAGCACTAAGTGTCTCTGCTCTGTCTTTCTGTCTCTTTGTCTAGCCATCAATTCTGGCTGAGGGTGCTGCACCGTTCATATATAAATGGCAGGATTCAGCCACACAAGTTCCTGTAGCATTAGCGTTCTGTGACCAGTTGAAGACATTTGGGGCTTGTTGTATCTCAGTAGTAAAGAATCCAATGGAAAGGAGGGGGTGTTTAAGAGCTGATTGCTCATTCTTTATATATTTGCCACAGTGCCATGAATGCCTCTTAACTGAATGTAGGACACAGTTTAATCATAAGCCCCATTGGGTAAAGAGCACCAGCTGGAAAAACAATTGGAGATCCTGATATACTGCGCCATGAGCTCGGCACTCCAGAGGGCGCCACAGCCAGCCCTATAGGTAGTGCTGAGGCAAAAGTCTTCGACAGTTGAGCACATGGGTGCGTGCACACCCAAAATCGAATCGACATAAGCAAGCACTCGAAGAAGAACAATTGGAGATCCTGTTGGAGCTCTGATAGCTTCCAAAGGACACAATGATCTATTCCATTGTCACAGGCTCACTTAGAAGTAGCCAGGTCACCCTGCCTAGCAAAGCTGAGATCACACTACGACTGTGGGGCCAAATCCTCAGTTTTTACTCCCACCGAGTTTTACCTCAGGCTCTGGGTCCCAGTGAGGATCACAGCTCGATAGCCTGCCATGCTGTGCAGCACCACAGAAAAGAGACAGATGAAGCTGAAACTGAGGGCACTCAGCACTGGGGCTGCAGGCATCTCAGAAATATCTGCCCTGTGTACTGATGGGGGCTGCCCATGTGTTTACAGCATTCCCAGGCAAAGAGGAGGTGTGTCATAGGCTGAAGCTGATTATCATCACTGGTTAAATGCTTGATGCATTTCCAGGGATGGTGCTCCAGGAATGATGGGAACCACAATATTCTAGCTAGCCATGGGGTTAACCCCACACTCATCTGTTCAGCGAGAAGTCTGAAATGTGCAGTCTGCAGGCTCTTTGCACCCCCTCAGAGCTAACCCTGATCCCACTTCCCATCTCTAAAAACAAACGTCACCTGTGCAATCACTGTGAAAGAGAAAGAAAAGCAAATTACCTCGACTTAGCGTGGTGTCCTTCTTATCTGATAAACTCATTGCCAGAGAGGCACCTTCAGGAATCTGAGGAGGAGGAGAAGAACAAAGGTAAGGGATGTCAAGGAATACTCGGGATTACAGCTAAACGAGGTAGCTCTGTAGCTGGGGCAGCCTTGTACTGGTGATGCAGCTGTGTTTGAACAGCAAACATAAACTGCCATGCTGAAGATGACAACCACACCTCACGGAATAAAATGCTCTGATGTTGGCCCCAGATTTAGATGCCTAACTCCCAATATTTCAATGACATCAACGGGAGTTAGGCACCTAAATACCTTTGAGCATCTGGGCCCTAGTGACTAATGACACAGGTGCCTTGCCACTTTCAGGGGAAGGCCCACACTTCATCTCTTTCTCCAGGCTAAGAAGATGGATGGGAGAATGGCCTTCGCTAGGAGTGTGAAGAAATACACTATCTGGATTTGACTGATGCCAAGCAAGAAATGAAATGCTCTGTGTGTGTGTTTAGTGCAAGCTCCTCTCGTGGTGGAACTATTGTTATTTCTAAATAAAGAGAGAAAGGATGGTCCAATGGTTAGTGTGCTAACCTGGGACTTGGGTCCAATTCTCTGCTCTGCCACAGACTTCCTGTGACTGTGGGCAAATCATTTGGCCTCTCTGTGCCTCAGTTTCCTATCTGTAAAATGGGGATAACAGTATGTCCCTTCTTCGTTGAATAAACACCTTAAAGACAGTGATGTGCTCCAATACTATGGTACTGGAGGCCATATAAGAATCTAAGATAGATAAATGGTTCCAGACACCACGGTGATAGACACCTCAGATTTATGTATTAAAGTAACAACACATCAGATTATTCAAAAGAAAAAAAAATGGCTTTTCACATTTAGATGCTTTCGCTCCCAAGGAAGAATGCCACCAAATTTAGACTGTCAGCTCTTCAGGGGAGGGACAGTCTTTTTGTTCTGTTTTTGTGCAGCACCTAGCACAACGGGGCCGTGGTCCCTGAATGGGGCTCGGAGGTGCTACCACAGTAACAGCGATCATAATGTTTCACTTTTGGTTTTCCATGCACTGTGCAGCAGTGCAGGGTGGATTGTGCTTCCAGCATTCCAGGGGTACGTGGAAATCAAAAATCCAGTAAAAACTCCAGTTTTCATTTAGTTTTAAAAGTAAAAAGAGCCAAGAAAACATCTCTGTTCAGATCCATTTTTGGTGAAATCACATGTAACCTACATTTTAGGCTTCAGCTCCTTGACAGCGTCACTTTAAGTAGAACGCCCTGTTACAAAAACAAACAGCTCCCATTTGCGGGCCAGAGCCTGCTCTCAGGACAGTCAATGGCAACTCTATCATAGATTTCAGTGGGAGCAGGGAACGGGAGTGCTATGATGTTCATCAGCATGGATGGTGGCCATTGGGAATAGGAGCCTTTTATGTTGTCAGTAATAACTTGTTTTGCATGAAGAGCATTTAATTAATCTCAATGTGTTGCAATATTAATGAGTTTCTTGCCAGGGCAGATGTCTGTTCCCCGGAAGCTCTCATGGAGCTATGGCAACCTTCCTGCTTGTCTCTGCTAATCCTCCTTGGCAAGGGAATGTCCCTGAGGACAGACTGGCTGGAAGGAAGGGAAGTCCCTCTGTGAGCACTTGCAGTTTTACCTTGTAGTGGGCTAAAGTGTTGAGCTTCTTTCTGCCATCCTCCATCACTGAAGTGTCATCGAGGTCCCGCAGGACGTAGCTGTCAGTGCTTGTGGCAAACCATTCTAAATACAGACAAGGGAATTAATGCAAAACCAGCCTGAGCAGTGCACGTGTACCTCGGCTTGGAGCAATGTGTGCTTAGACGCCACATTCAATGTAGAGAACAGGTGCTTGGAGGTGTTGGGGGCTCTGCTGTGCCATGTGACTGGAACACAGCTGCCTCTCACAGGCCTGCGGTAGGAAAGCTTTCAGGATTAACTCGAGAAGCGGGAAGTGCAATTTCCTGGTTTAGGGCAGGAAGGTGAACTGGGGCTGAGCCCACACTGGACTGTATGGTGCGGAGGGAGGTGCAGAGGGTTCTGCCCATCTCACCAGGTGCAAGTGTGCAGCCCTGTCAGTCCCCATCCGGCATAAATTCTCCACTGCGCCCAGCAATCTGACCCACTCCCTACAGCGCACAAGAGGGAGGGCTGTGTGGTGTGGGCAGAGAGTGGGGATTGCTATGCCTGGGCTTCATTTTACCAGATTCCGGGCCCCAAAGGCCAGTGTGCATCAGCCAATGGAGAAAAAGCAAAGTGTTCCCGCTCTTCTGCAGGATTACCTGGAGACATGTACCGGGGCATCAGCTAGTGGTGAGCCGGGTGAGGGGCACAATTGCTACTTGGTGCACATCTTGCCTTCTGCATGGGCATTGCTTAGCGAGGCTTTGGCCATGGTGAATGTCACCCCTTTGTGGCTACCTGTGACATTGAATTCCAATGGCCATGTAATCTCCTCCTCCATTTTTTCCTGAGTGCACTTGCCTAGTATGTCACCCATGGCCACACTCACCATTCCAAGTCAATTGGGATGGGGAGCAGGGCCAGGCAACACCTTGGCCAACTACTGACAAAGAGCTGAACAGGACACAGCTGTTTCCTAACTTTCCCTTTCATTGTTAGGGCCTGGATCACACCTGGCTCCCTGGAAAAAGAGATGGCCCATAGGTAGATAAAGGAAATGTCTGAGTCTATGCCCAGACTAGTGCCGGTAAGGTGATGAATGTTACCCATTAGTATGCAGATACAAGTGTCCGTAATTGAGAGTAAGACAGCCCATGCTGGGCTGAGCAATACACACAGGGGCCAGAAGAGAGGAGGGCAGGGTTTAAGAAGGTGCAAGTTAAAGTACCTCTCCAATGTCTTAAGCTATTCTCCTGTCCACTTGCTGTGTACATAACACCAGCTTCCCCTGTCCTAATGCACAGCACTTCACACATCAGTCAAACCAACTGGAATCTGGCCCTATGACTCATTACCAGGGATCACTGTTCCCCCAGAACGGGCTCTACTTCCTCTGGGTATGCCCCCTCTCTATCCACCCAACCGGCCAATGCCGATGCCAAGAGCTGACGGCTGCTCAGTGTACACAGTGAGCTCCTTCACCCTTAAAATAAGGACTGGCATTTCTCAAGGGAAAAGAGTCTTTACCAAGGTCAACATCTTCTACTCTTGGCCACTGGGAGTACGGGACATTCTTGCAAAAAGCTTCAAGGATCTTCTCTTTAACTTGACTTAGAGTATCTGTGTCCATGACCCGAACACTCAGGGAGTCCATGCCGCAGCCTTGGAAAGACACATTGAGGTTCTGTGGGGAGAGGCAGAGTTAGGGTTGGGGTGATCTGTAATGGATGGGGATGATCCATAATGGGCTGTTGATTCCCAAGGACACCGAGAGGTTGCAGGGCACGTACAGTTTTTATTGGTACATTCCATGCATCGTGCTGCTAGAAATCCCACTGAACAGAATCTCTGTCTGAGTCTCAGTGCTGGTGAAAGATGCTGATTTACAGCCCTGGAGACTGAGGGCCCCTATTTATTCACAGAGCTAGGGGTGCATGAGGAGCAACAGTGCAAGCTTCCCCTACTCTGCCCTGCTAAAGGGCCTTAGCCCTGCCCCACAGGGACCACCTCTAAGGGTGAGAGGGTTGTTCAGTCTCCATGGCCCATTCATGTCCTGCTGAGACTGGTGACAAGGGAGACAGTCAGTGCCCATTGTTGTGGCTTCCTGCAATGCTATGAATGGACTCCCTCAGTTGCATAAAGGTTTTGTTGTATCAGACATTGGGCCAAGTTTAGTACTGGGGTAAGTGGGGGCAGTGACATGGGAGTCGATGAAGCTGTGCTTCATCAACTCCCATGGAAAGGGGTAAATTGGCCCATTGTGCATGACATTGTGAAAACGTTCACATCAGCCAGACACAGGACAGCAAAAGTGACGGCTATCTTCTGGGAGAACAGGACAGTGTGGAGCGTATCCTGTTCTCCTCTCTTTGGGGAAGCTACCAATGAAGTCAAAGGAAGAGCAACAGAGGCTCACATTCTGGGTGTCCAATCACATCGCTCCTCCCAACACAAGCTGGGCTGATCCAGTATTCCGATTCAAATCCCACTTTCCAGTCACTATTGCTCCAGCGTCTCTCTCACCCCCCTAACACCACCAACTTGATTCCAAACGAGCTTCAGCACCACCTCCCATTTTGCACCCACACCGTTATGGGTGTTGTTTTTGTGTCTCTGTTAACAGCAGGCCACTTAAAATCACAGATGGAATTTTCACAGGAGCCCAATGGAGTTAGGTGCCCAACTTCTTTTGGCTCCTGTGCAAGTCCCAGCCTAATGTGTCAATGGAAGCATACACACCAAGAACGCATGGCAAAGAGCATGGAATACGTGCATACATAGGCAGAGTCAAAGGGAAAAGTTTGCCCCTAGCATCTAATGACAGGTCGTTTTTTTTTCAAGGTGAAATGTGCAGCCAAATTTCAAACCAGCTTCAGTTACCATCATTTGGGGGCTTGGCAGTGAGTCTGAACTAATCCAGGACTCACTCTGCTTCCAGCTGCCTACCTTGCTCTGGCTTATTTCTGTTACTTGCAAGCAAAGGGTCAGCAATTCTCCCCCACTCAAACTCAAGAAGTTACCATCTCTGCTGAGAAAGTTAATAGCTAGAGTCCTGCTGCTAATCCTCCTTAGTCTGCGCAGTGAATTACAGGTCAATTGGTAAAAGGAAGCTGCAGAGATGCAGCTAAGGATATAGGGTCAAAACCTGCTCTCAGTGTAGTGTAGACATAGCCAGTCACACTGATGTACATCTGGAGTAGCCTCACTGATTTTAGTGGAGCTGCTCCAGGTTTTCCCCATTGACATCAAAAGCAGAATTTGGGCCAGGCTCTGGATAGGCCTGTCTACGGCATTCTCTGTAGGCTGATGGTAACAAGTCTCTTTGAATATACATTTTTGTCTGATTTATTCCTGAGAGGCATTTTACAGGATTACTTTTCAGCAGGATTCCTATAACATCCTGTACAAAAGCCTTCACACCAGATCTGCAACTTTATAGCTAGCAACTTCTCATTGGCACTGAAGTCACTGACGTGCCAGAAACTGTAAAGAGGAGACACTCTTTGTTCTTTAACCCTCTGACTGCCAGAGAACAATATCTATCTATTTAGCATCACCCCAATCTGGGCCAATCAGATGGACTCTGCAAGAGCCAGGTTCGATATGTTCCTTGTCGAGGTTGTTGCATGCCTGCTTTTGAAACAGGGTCACCACTGCACATGAAAAGTGCCTATACCACTGCATGTCTAACATGCACGATTATCACAATTATATGTACAAACTGGGTAACAGCATTTGCAGAGGAGGGTGAATCATTTACATGCCCAATAATCTGATCTGACTGTGCGATCAAAGGAATGACAAATGCAAGCAAAGGTGCAACATTACACACATACTTTGCGAGTACAGTTGCACAGCTATCTCTTTTTAAACATCAGCCTCTACAGTTTTCTTGGGCAAACATTTTTTAATTGCCTTTTAGGCTTTTGCAGAATCCTGACATGGCATCACGTGAGGGGTTCAAGACTCACTTACCCTTGGCTTTGCCTCAATGTTCTCTCTCAGCAGCCATTCTTCATTGAGAGTATACCTGGCTTTTCCCGTGATGGCATCAATGGAACCCTTGTTGATCTGTTGTTTGATAGCACAGAGCAACAGGAAGAAGGGCTCCCCGACTGTCTCCTGGGGAAAGAAAAGGAAAGGAAGTGGGTAACCAGGAATCAATTAAAGTAAATCCTTCAAACTACATGGTCCTTTAAGACAGGGTCTGCACAGATGCACCAGGTAACATAGTGATTTCATTCTGCAAGGTCCCAGACACCTCTGGAGTTGGAAGTGCCTGCTGTTTAAGGGACTGATCCATGCCAGGTGCTGAGAAATCCCTGGAAAGAGCTCAGTGCCCTCAACTCCCACTGAATTCTTGGGAGCTGAAGGCATTCAGCATTTCACAGTAACAGTGCCTGGCAACAATACACAACACATCAGTTTAGGACAGGAAGTGAAGAAGGATGTCACATCCAACTGAAGTCTAAAATTCCCAACTGAACTGAGGGAATTTTAGAGAGGCAGGATGTGATAGCCCAAATCAGGCTGACTAACTCCTACAAGAAGTGCTGCAGGATCATGAATTACCACAAATGGGACATGGCTTTATGTCTCATAACTAGAATGCAGTGTTTATATGGTTTAAAATATATTGACAAAATAGATAGTGTATCATATAGCACATTGAGCACAAATATAAGCTCTGCATTCGCACAGTCCCTACCACAATGGAGCCCTGATCATTATAGTACTATCCTAACAACAAATAGCAATACTTTCCTGCTAGTCTCAATCCAGTTCATCTAAACATATTTACAGCAACATTTCTGGTCCAGTCACTCCAGTGACACAGATGCACTAGAGAACTATTATCTATTTCCTTAAAAAAAAAATGTCAGTGCTGGAGTACATCCCATCCACCCTAATGTTCATGTGTTAGTTCTTCCAAATGAAGCAAGTGTAAATTATTGCACATTTATATTTTTCTGAGCATCACATGCACGCACAGACATACATATATGCACAACCCTGCCATCTGAAACTCTACCCAAGACAACTGATATCCGAGTATTCTGACATTTCTGAACCATGAGATGCTAGAGCCTGTTCAATCTGCTTCTTAATTAAGACTTGGTGAGTCTTCTATTCCAAATTCCTTATAATTGCTAAAGCAATTAGTTCAATGTCAGTTCTGATTCTGCTGCGTTCAGTGCAGCTAATGATACGACACTACAATATGGGTGTAGGTGGGCACACACCATCTGTGCCACAGTGCATATATTTAATTTTCCAAGGGTGACATTTCTAATGAAGCTGGAAAGTTTACTTGGGGCTGCTGTGGAAGTTTAACAACTTTCTGTAACATTCCTTCTGAATGGGGTAACATGCTAGTCATCCCAAAGGCACATGCAGGAATGCATGGCTGTGCACTGGGAAAGGTGTTTAGGAGGAACTGGTTGTGCTTTTAAGGATTGGGAAAAGTTGCAGGGCTTGATTAGAGATGTGAAAATCAGAAGGCATGGAGATGACTTTGGTGAAAGGAGAATTCATAGCCGTCATTCAAGAGGATGACATTGACGCTGAGAGAGTGTTTTGACAGGAACATGCAAATGTCACCTGCTTGCATCATTATGTGATTTGGAGTTGGGGCGCCTATAAATTAACCTCGTTGCATTCAGTGCTCCCAAAGCTGGCCTTGCTATGATGAATCAGGACTTTCTCTGTTTTACACAGCATGTGATCATGTATTTATAGGGAACGGTCACAGGTGCTCAGTTCAGATGTGGGATTTGAACTCCATCCCCTGAAAGGTTGGAAGGTGCTTGAATCCTGGATTTAGATTCAGCCTATTACAGAAAGAAGGGCCAGTCATGAAAGCTGCATCTGGATCCTGATTCAGATTCAAACCCTCCTCCCCCGCCAAAGTTTAGGACAGGTGGTTTGATTTGGTTCAAGGCTCATCTCTATCCACATATCATGACTGCATTTCTTGCTTCCACTTCTCAGACTCTTCAAAAACCTCAGCTAGAGTTAAATTACACCTTAGTCATAAAGCTGCCTCCAAAGCCAGCAAAAGCTTATTGTGTGAGTTCTGCTGGTAGATTAGCTATTTACTACTTGGTTCCAACCTACTATAGTGTGTTGAGTGAAGCTGATCATGTGGCAAATTTTTGTGTATATGAACATACCATGGAGGGAGAATGGCCCAAGAAATAATTGAAATGGGTATATCAGACTCTGCTGTAGCATAAAGGATCATGGTCTAACACCCAAGAGTAATAACACAGAAAATAAACTACAATGCTCAGCCTGTTAGATTCTATTTCTGTGTTTGGCTCTTAAACTTTAAAATCCAGAAACCATGGGCTGTTGTGGAAATCTGCAAAAACATTAATCAGACAGAAAATGTCAAAGATGGGAAAAGGAGGCTGGCAGGCAGGCACTGAAGATAAAATGGCTAACTTGGAAATCTGGACTATTGCTGGGAAACCAGTTTGGAAATGAGTCAAAAACTGCCTTTGGACTCAGCTAGTTTTGGGGGAAGAAATTGAACTAGCAAAGATTAGTGCTGATTCAGGAGAAAAAATATTTTTTTTTCCCAAAAAGCACATTTCCCCCCCTCCCCCATTATGAATGTATTTTAATTAGACTTTTTTTAAACATTTCTGACTGCAGTGTTATGGGCTCTTAAAATTACCTTGGGCACCAAAATAACTTTACAGTAATAGAAAGCACAGTAAAGGCTGGCATCATTTGAACTGTTCCATGCATGATGCATGGGGCTTAGTTTTTATATGCCTGGATTTCAAAAGTGACTTGGAAAAAAAATTAAGATTCAGAGCACAGACGGGATTCACATGTTACTCCTGCATTAATGAGCTGATGTGTCATTAGAGATGTCCTCTTGGGAACATATTACAGACATTTCCAAAATGCTTGAGCAGAACAATGGAAAACTCCTGTTTATTCCAAGTGCCCAGTACTAGGAAGTTCCCACCAAAGTTTCAGGCTAAACGAGTGCTTGCCATATGAGGACAGAGGATACTGGATGTTAGAGATGGACCCAAACCAAAACCCCAGATCCAAAGACACCCCATGCTGTTTTGGATTTCCACTTTTGGACTGACTCCCTATCTATGTCATAGAGAGAACCAAAACCCAGATCCATCCATCCCCACAGGTTTTGGGGAAATTGGGATCGGGATCCAGATCTGAACATTGTATTCCAGGTCCATCTCTAGCTAATTATTGTGCCATTAACTTTCATTTTCACATCCTCTCCACACTTCCTGGGTCTATCAGGGACTAGACAGCAAAGTGCTGAAATAACACCCGGGAAAGGATCTTCTTTCAGTATTTCCTGTATAATCATAAGTATGCAGTACTGACATGAATAATTTCACCTGGATCTCCAGCTCAGTTCTGCAGTCAATTCAGATCATTTGGATAAGCTTTGCATACACATCCAAACTTCTAGATACTTCTCTGACCCTCATCCAAACTCCAAACCTCCTGAGATTTTGCCATCATATGTCCCGAATCTACCAAGGCGAATTCCCCCTTATCATAATAATAACTCCACTCACTACAGAGGTGCTGCATTAAATTTAGGCTACTGGTGACTATGGTCATTCTGAATTTTGTAAGGATCTCTTCTCCATTTGCAGACAGCTCCTCAAATCTTTCTTTGCTGCAACTCAAATGGATGGGCTGTTCGGCAGAACATTAATATAAAACAAATGTTTAAACCGTGTAATGTTAACTTACGAGGGAAAATACAAGCAGTTGGAATTTTTCCGCTGTACAGTGTAAGGGGCCTTTTATAGCAGCTGTTTCAAATAGACATTGTGATTAATGGGGATAATTCAGGAACTAAAAACAGACCCATCGTCACATAAGTCTCATGGCCCAGTGCTACAAGGGGGCTGGTAAATTTCTTTACCAAAAACCGGCTGTGTAAAGGGAAGCACATTTGTTTCACAGACATTAGGTGCACAATGGAGGTGTCTGTCTATCACTGGTAATTTAAATCTCAGACTTTGGGCCAAATCAGCATTGGTGTAAAATTTCACCTGACTTCAGAAGATCTGCATTCAGTTATGCCAGGATTTGATCCTGAGACTCTCCTTTATTCCTGCCCTACACAGTCTACTTGTCTGGCTTTGGGTTCCTCTCTTTCCTATGCCACAATCAGGCCAAGGCTGGTGTGGGAGCCAGGGCCAGCTTCAGACACCAGTGCAGCAAGCCGTTGCTTGGGGCGGCCCATGGAAGGGGGCGGCACGTCTGGGTCTTCGGCGGCAAGTCCCTCAGTCCCTCTCGGAGGGAAGGACCGGCCGCCGAAGAATGAAGCGGCGTGGTAGAGCAGCCGCCGAAGTGCTGCGGATCGCAGCTTTTTTTTTTCTCTTTGCTGCTTGGGGAGGCAAAAAAGCTGGAGCCGGTCCTGGTGGGAGCATTCTCCTCTGGAACTCCTGCCACCTAGAATAGACTCTCTAGATCTCCCCATCTCTTCTCTCTTTTCACATCTCTGCAGGAAACACTGTTTTCCTTTGACTGTCTCCTAACTTCTGTCTCCCACTGCAAAGCATTCTGGGAGGGAGATGATTAGAAAGATACTGTAGAACAAAGCTGTGTTGCACTGTAACCACAAATGTTTATTTTTCAGAAAGAGGGAAACACTCTGTTGTGGAAAGTAGAACAATAGCTTTTATTTTCATAGCTTCAGGCACACCACATAGATCAAGTGGTGGAACAAAGCCACAAGTGAATTACGTTAGCCTGTCTCGAAGGAGTGAAAACCAAAAGGGTCAGTCTACTTCTCATCACAGAGCCTTTTGTGTTATGAAGCACAGTCAACACTTTTCATCTTTTCATGCGGGAAGTCAGCTCTCTCAAGTAGGCCCAAACTTGTTACTGAACTCACTGGTACCAAGAAATTAAACCCTTTAAAGAAATAATAGCTTCTGCTAGGGAACGGAACGTCCGAACCGCCAACATACACACATCACAAACCAGCCTCAAGACTGCATGATGCAGACAGAAAAAAGCCTCTAGCACAGCACCACCTTCTCTTTCTTAAATGCCAAATGTCCCCGTGATTGAGAGAAGGACACAAAACAGGTTTATTTTTTCTACAAGTCCTAGGGCATGGATGCCTGTTTAAGTGGGCTGTTATATCTGAGGCTTCAAAAGAAAAGTTAAATAAGCAGCATTTGAAAGTACTGTATTTGTGGGTACTTTAAGGGCCAAGCTCCCCAAAAGTAACTAGTGATTCTGGACACCCAACTTGTGACACTTTAAAGTGGCCTGATTTTCAGTAAGTGCAAAGTGCCCTCCCTTTAAGGTATCTCAAGTTGGGCATCCAAAAATGGAGGCACCTAAAATCACTCGGCACTTTGAAAATCTTCTTGGCCAAGGTATTGATTGTTGTTATAGCTGAGATTAGACCAAACCTCTAGTAGGTCTGGAACCTAAAACATGGCCTGCAGTATTCAGTCTAGTGAGGTGGTGACCCTGTCAGATTTCATAGGTTCAAGCTAGATTAGTACTTGGCTAAGACACCTAGATGTTGCAGAAAGTTGTGCTGGTGGGTCACTAGGTGGTGCTCTTCAGAGTTGCTGCCACAGTGTGGGGTAAGGGCACTGTGTGGCTGGAGGGGCCACATTTTTAATGAGATGTCACACTTAGGTGTTAATCACCCAGACAGATACAATTTACAGCAACTGTGATAACTACTTAGATGGTTTGCCCGTTTTTCAGATGTGCTGAGCATCCACAAATTCAGCTGAAGCCAATGGAAGCTACCCTTCACATTTATATTGCTAAATAGTACATGTAAAGGGACTGGACAGCATCAGTGGCTTGCTAGCCTTTCTTCCTCTTCATCTGCCCAATAGCCAAGAGCTATACTGCAGCTAAAGGATGGCAATTGGGCAGATGAGGTGGTTCCATCCCATTTCAGCCAAAGCAGCTCGCTCTTCAGTTTCTTGCTATCTGCAGGTTTGCCCCAAACTCCACCAGGTCAGGTCTTCTCCCCAGAGCTCCACACAATTATAGCATTATCACAGTCCTCATTCAGTATAAGTTTCTACTGATAACATCTGTCTTTTATCTTCCTCTGTATTGGGATAAAGCCAGGGTGCAGATGGAAGGAACAAATCATTTACAAGCCAGCTTCGTGTTTTATATTAACATCTATGAATCACAATCTGTGGCTCTCTCTCCTATTACAAAGAGCTGGATCCGTGGACCAAGCCCTATCTTCGAGATAAGCCTCCAGTCCAATTTGATGAGCAGAAGGTGTGATCAGTAGTCTCAATTCGTACGGGTGCCAATTGGTAGCTCTCTCACCATTTGTACCAGACACATAGCCACTTAAGAACCGCAAGCACTTTTAATTTCCTTTGTAAGCCATCCAAGACCCAAGTCCCATATGATAAAACTCAGCTTTTTTCTGAGAAAGCTGTCTTGCACAATGTCCATTTCCAGCAGAAATTAGGCAGTTGCTCTGGGTTGTATCAGACACCAGCACATTTTCTTAGTCTCACATGTGGTCTTCACTCTCCAAAAGGAGAGATCAGTAATTTTTTGCATATGGTTTAACTATATGCACAAAACCAAAAACCTAAATGTTTGCACTTTACAATTCCTGGACTTCCATCACCAATCACAGGTATAGTTTGAATTTCCTTAAATTAGTGATATATTTCACATCCTGGGTATGTCTTTCAAACTCGTTTGGCATTTTAAACAAATTCATATTGGTCTTTTTTCTGCTCCTTTAGTGTTCACTTTTTGAAAACATTTGTGCCGTTGAGTTTTAATAGCCTGAGCACAGGTTGGATTTGCTTCCTGTGGATAATTCACATCAATAACCCAATGGATCAACTAAGAGCTTATCCATCAGCGATCAGAAACAATACTATCTGATTTATTTGACCAACCCCAACTAAGCATGAGCTTGAATTATGAATAGCAAGCTACAGTGTAAAGAAATATGGGGAAAAAGTCATTACATAACACTGAATGGCAAATAAATCTGAGAAATGAGCAATTTGTTCACAGGGATTTCGTGAACAGAAAAAGAGGCCAAAATTCAGCAAATGAAAGAGCTTAGGGTTACCATATTTCCACAATCAAAAAAGAGGACACTGGGTGGGGGGAAGCCCCGCCCTAGCCCCGCCCCTGTCCCGCCCCACCCCCATCCACTCCCTCCCACTTCCCACCCCCTGACTGCCCCCCTCAGAACCCCAACCCCCCCTGTTTCTTGTCCCCTGACTGCCCCCTGCTGAGAACCCCCCACCCTAACTGCCCCCCCAGGACCCCACCTGTCCCCTGACTGCCCCGACCCTTATCCACTCGCATGGGTGGCAGGGTTGTAGAAATTTTGGTGGTGCCCAGAACCCACTCCCCCCCCACCTGCCTAAGGCTCTGGGAGAGGGGTTGAGTGGGGGGAGGAGGTCTGGGGTGCAGGTCCTGGGCTGGGGATTAGGGTGCAGGAGGGGTGCAGGATGCAGGTTCTGGGATAGAGTTTGGGTGCAGGCTCCGGGCTGGGGCAGGGGGTGGGTGTGCAGGAGGGAGTGAGGGGTGCAGGCTCTGGGATGGAGTTTGGGGGTGGGAGGCGGTGCAAAGGGAGGGGGTGCAGGCTTTGGGAGGGAGTTTGAGGGCAGGAGGGGGTGTGTGGGAAGGGGGGAGGGGGTTTGGGAGGGAGTTTGGGGTTAGGAGGGGATGCAGGGGTGAGGGCTGTGGGTCTGAGGATGAGGGGTTCATGATGCAGGAGGGGGCTCAGGGATGGAGCAGACGATTAGGGTGTGGGGGGATGAGGGCTGGGGCTGAGGGGTTTGCGGCGTTCGAGAGGCTCAGGGCTAGGGTGGAAGGGCAGGGTAAGGGCAGCCTGTCTTCCCATTAGTGGATGGGGGCACTAGGACCTGGGGGCAGCAGACAGCAGTTGCTGCTGGCTCTGGCAGTACAAGCAGACAAGGGAGAGGCGGGGGGGGGGATGCGCGGAGGGGGGGTGGCAGGTGGAGGCCAGGGACCCATCCAACACTCCCCCGCTCCCTGACTGCCCCCTCCCCTTACCATTCTGGCTCCACGTGTTTGCAAAACACGCTGCCTGGTGGGTCGGTTTGTGTGTTACACAGGGCCTCAGACAGAGGGAGGGGGGAGCAGGGGAGGGCTCTGGCTGCTGGAAGCCAATGGGAGTGGGTCAGTCAGCCCAGCCGCCCAATCAGCAACCGCACTCTGCATGGAAGGGAGGGAGGGAGGCGAGGGAGAAAAAAACCCCGGACATTTTAACCTTGTTACCAATTCCTCCCGGACGGCTATTTAGAGACGCAAAAGCCAGACATGTCCGGGGAAATACGGACGGATGATAACCCTAAAAGAGCTGTTCTAAATTATTTCCTAGTGGCCAGTAGGTACTGTATATATTTAATTGTTTGATAAACAGAGATAGGCCTGGACCTATATCTCAACAACCCCTGAAATCTGGTCCAGATACAGCTTTGGATTCTGTACATTGAGCCTCTCTAATTTAAAATAATACACAATTGATGATGATACTCGATATATAGGTAACTACACAATGGGTCTGAATCATCAGTATGACACCAGTGTAACTTCATTGACTTCAGTAGAGTAACTTCTGATTTACATCCAAGTACGTGAGATCATCATCAACAATATATTTTACATATACTGAACTATGTTAGAAATCTATCTAGGACAAGTTTTCAAAAGCAAACTACAAAATTGCAGGCACAGTTTTTCATTGCTAAAGTTTGTGTGGTCAAAATTCCTGGCTTGTTCATGCAGGCAGCAATTGTACACCGCTACCCCTATATAACGCGACCCGATATAACACAAATTTGGATATAACGCGGTAAAGCAGTGCTCCGGGGGGGAGGGGGGGCCTGCGCACTCCGGTGGATCAAAGCAAGTTCGATATAACACGATTTCACCTATAACGTGGTAAGATTTTTTGGCTCCTGAGGACAGTGTTATATCGAGGTAGCGGTGTATATGGAAATCCAGTATTTAGCCATCGAGCCAATTTGCATGGACAGATGCAGTGTGTATGCAGAAGGCTATGTTTCTTCTTCTCTGTGGATGCAAAAATTGGACTGTTGAAAAATTAGTCCAGCAAATTTGCAGTTTGGGTTGAAGCCTCTTGGAAATGAACAAGGAATGGTCTCAATTAACAATATTATGAAATCTGAGTAACTGAACTGAAATCTCAGAGCCAAACACCCCGGAATTTTGGTGAGGTTCAGATCTGGAGCTGGATCTAACCTTCTCATCTTTGGTGCCTCTCTAGTTGGGAGTTACTAATGTTCCCATGGTCTTGGCTAAAGAGCACTTCTTGGGCTACCAAAACAGATTTTCAGGGGAATAATCTCATCTTGATGCACTGCCATCCCTATTAATTCCAGTACTTTTTCTGATTGCAATTATGTGGACTATCAATCCTCAGGCTTCAGGTAGGGTGCCAATTTAGGTTGGATGTATTCCTGGAGGTTTCATCACATGACATAAGCTTTAATTAAAGATTAATCTTTAATTCCTGGAGACTCCAGGACATAAAATGATCATCAGCTGGGACTGAAATAAATTATGGTACGCATGGGAATATTATAGTACTGATCCCATGGTGAACACAGTAATTATAATTACTATACAATTGGAGGAAATCTGGGGGGTGCTTTTCAAAAACCCGTAGTTATTGGCCTAACTCTACTCCCACTGAAGTCAAGGTCCCATTTACTTCCCTGTGATCAGAGTTAGGTTATTGCTCAGTTCTTCTGAAAATCCTGCCGCTGAAGCATCAGAAATTGGCAAGTGTTGAAGATAGAACATGGAGCACAGGGACCACTGGTGTGTTCTGATATTGAAGTTATGTTCTTTTTATATTACAATGGGTAGATCCTTAACAACAGGAAGAGGAGAACGCTTTCAGGGATGGAAATCCAAGTCTCCACCCTCTCCTGCCTCTCAGGACAGGCTCTGTTTGACAGATTCAGAATGGTAAATACACTTTGGGCTTAAGAATATCAACAAGCAATTCAACAATGTTTCTCCTTATGTGTTACAGGCTTCTCCTCAGTACTCTGTGCCCTTGTATTCAAAACGGACAGGCACTGAACCATCAAAGAGTGATTGATGGGGCTGTGCAAACTGGCTCAAAGAAAATAAGAATTGACTGGAACTTCTGTCAAAAACTCAAACCATTTTGGCAAACTAGCTTTTTTTAAAAAAATTATTCCCTCATGACTGCTCCACACCTTTCCAATGTATGGTGAAAAAACTGTTCCACTGGTGATTCTGGCCCTGAAAAACTAAGCCATACCAGAAAGCTCAAGGTAACATTTGATCTCATGAGATTCCCAGCCCAGAGACAGAGATAAAAGTGGAGAAACAGTGGAACTTTTGGCTGCCTGTTCACACTGAACCTTGGAGTCTATTGAGGTTCACCCATTGCAAGTGACTAGTCATTGAGATGACTTGGTTTAACCAATCTCGTAGACAGCGATCACCAGCTGACCTGTGTCTCCCATATTACACTCAGATGGGCTATTCATAGCTAGAACAGCATCCATACTTATTTCTCTTACTCTGAGAAAGCTGTACATGCAGATGGACATCCAGTTGGTGAGCATCTTTTCCACCACAGACTCGGTCCTCCTCAGCATAAGCTTAGGGTTTTTGGAAGCTGAAGCATCTATGAGATCCACCAACAGGTCCTTCATGATGCTGGTGTAGTACTCCAGTTTTCCATGTAATGCAATAGTGAGCAAGGAGGCCAAGTTACACCTGAGAAAAGAGTTATAAATGATCCTAGGTTTGATTATACAAGACAATACAGTCAATTGGCATCAAAAGAACTCAAGGCCATGGCAATATACCAGATCTTTTTCATGACACCTCTCAAGTGCGTTGAAGTTTCAAACTCTTCCAATTCTACTGGTTCTCATGTTGGATCATGCCACTCTCTAGTGGTATGAGATGCAAATCATACAAGACTAAACTAACCACTGTACTTTTTGGCGCTCCCCTGTATAACAGTGCAGTTCTACAGTAGAACTTCAGAGTTACGAACTCCTCGGGAATGAAGGTTGTTTGTAACTCTGAAATGTTCGTAACTCTGACCAAAATGTAATGGTTGTTCTTTCAAAAGTTTACAACTGAACATTGACTTAATACAGCTTTGAAACTTTAATATATAGAAGAAAAATGGTGCTTTCCCTTTATGTTTTTAGTTGTTTATGTTTAATACAGTACTGTACTGTATTTGCTTTATTTTTTTTTTAGACTCTGCTGTTGCCTGATTGTGTACTTCTGGTTCCAAATGAGGTATGTGGCTGACTGGTCAGTTTGTAACTCTGGTGTAACTACAGAGACCAGATGGTTTTGGGTTTGGCAACAGGCTACAGAACCTTTCATCTCCCAGGTTGTATAGCCTAGGTCAGCAGCGGCAAAAACCTGTGCGTAGTGGCCTATGTGAAATGTGTTCATAGATCTCTGTTAAGTTCCTGGTAGGACAGGTGTCCATATCCCAAAACTGCCACTAACTGGTACCCTCTCTGGTAGTCGCAGCAGATAAGCCAGGGACACCGTGGAGCCTGAACTTCCCTCTGAGCCTGGAAGTGCTTCTTCTGGGTCAGGGTTAGGCAGGCGCTGCTGTAGCACACCTGCTCTGTGGGTACACAGAGGACTTCAGTCTCCAGGGCTGGCTGTCAATGACTCTTTCAATGCTGCCCTTGCCCCAGGAAGTTCTTACCTGTCTCTAACAGCAAAGTCCTTCTGCTGCTCGAGAGCATGGACGAATACGATGAGGAAGTGCTTGTTGTTGAGCAGGGTGGAGAATAACGCAATTCCTTCTTCCATGTTGGGCCTGCAATTTTCAGGAATCTAAAGAAAGAGTGGGGACTTGGGTGAGAAAGCCACAGTTCATTGCTTTTTCAACCTTTATCTTATCTGACACACTCTGATGTGCCTGGCAAGTGTAAAAACAGTAGGCTGGAGTTCCCTCTCCTTGAGCCCCGTCTGATGTATGTTTCTTATCCAGATAAGAATTGACTGTGGGGGAATGTGCAGCAACTGCACTTACATCTGGGCCTGCGGGAGTCGCTCTCAAACTCATTTACAAAGAGACTGTAGACTGACATTGGGAAAATATGGCAAACCTCCAATTAGGAAAGCCTAGGGATGGATCTTGTCAGCTGTGATTCTGCAGCCATGGAGCAGAAGTTCAGCAGCTCTTGTCTCCTATCATCAGCAAAAGTTGATCAGCTGATACACGCCTTGTTTTTCTGGCTGTTTGGCATACGCAAACCTCCTTTTAAGCATCACAAAAAAGGACGTCAGCTCGAGCTGAGTGAAATTTTTCAACTGAAACTTTTTGGGAGGCAAAAAATGCAAATTTGGTGACACCAAAACATTTGATGAATTCGGGTTGATTTCGCAGAATTGTTTAGGTCGGAAAAACAATGAAAATCAAATTCTGAAAAATTTGAAACGTTTTGGTTTGACATTTACAAAACAAAATATTTAGATTTTGTATTCAAAATGACTGTTTGTTTAAAAATTTCCTTTAACTTTATTTTTTTAAAAATTATAAAAAGTAAAAGTAAGCTCAAAATCAAAACAAAACGTTTCATTTTGAGTCGAGCAAAACTTTTTGTTTGACCCAAAATGAATTTTTTTCTTGACTTTTCTATTAGCTGAAAATTTCAAAAAAAAAAAAATTGTTTTCAGTGTGACCTGAAATTCCCACCCCCTCCCCCTTTACTGGAATCACCAGCACACCGAAAAATCTGTTATTCACTAGCTTTGATATAAAAAAATAAGACTATTGTTAGTGACAGTTAATAGCAGTTGTTTATCTCTGGGCTACTCACTTTCCATTCTCCTGACAGCAAGGGATGAGTTTCTTGGACCTGACACCCAACCTGTGAGTTGAGCTGCTGGGAAGGCAGAACGTAACGCTCCTCATAGAGCGAGGAACACTGCAATAAAACAGAGCCATGCGGAGAAACGGGTAAGCAAGATCAGATTCTTCACCACACTCAGAGAGGGCAACATTGTTTGAGACATGAACAGGAATGTCATCAGGACGTGAGGCCACCCATCAGGAAGGAACACTTTGGTATGTTTTAATAGAGCCTTTAAACAGTTGGCCAGAGCCTTGTGAATGAACAGACACCAGTCGGGGTAGGCAGATGTCTTAGCAGAACAAGATTGTTACAATAAGGAGATTATGAACAGACTAATATGACATCTACAGAATCTTGGTAGAGAAAGAATTATGGGGGAATAAGTCCAGGTAGAGCACTATGGGGTGTTAAACATATGTAACTTTTGAAGCAGAATGGAAAGATACTGAAATATCTTACATTCATATAGCAGCCTACCTCCGAAAGAGTGTAGTGCCCAGATACACACAGGGGTGGACATCTTAGAAACATGAATAGTAATTAGCTACAAACCCCTTTGCAAACAAAAATCATCATTTCACTCTCCGCCACTGAAATGTAATTACTTCTGGGTTGAAATATGGCTGCCACTTAACAGTGCACAGCAACACTCCACAGCAGCTGATGACTGGAAGTAAGGATTGCATCGTGTCTGGTGTGAAACTGGAGGGGGGGATTTAGATACGCAGACTGGCACTGGGCCAGGACACTGGGGATATTGTTTTTGCACCTGTGAAAAAGTGCCAAGGGAATTTTAAGGCCAGTGAGCACTATCTGCTTGTGCCCAGAGGGGCATCTCAGTGAAACAAGTTGTCCACATCCTCTGGAGGACCCTCCCCAGGCGGAATGATAGTGGGACACCACCTCAGTCTCTTCCCCTGCGAGTGAGACCACGCCTGGGCTCAGTTAGTCCCACCTGGCACAGTGGGGTGCAACTGGAACCAGTAGGGGTGTCTCAAACCGCACAGCTAAGGAGGACTCTGGTTTTGCTTCTCATCTTAGAGACAGCACCTGCAGCAGCACGGCGGCGCCCAGTTACGCCAAGCTGGTGCACTGGTTCAGTGTTGACTCAGAGGGGAGTGTCTCACCAAAGCGAGGGTCCCATCCAAGTACTGACGAGGCCTGACCCTGTTTCATAGCCCGAGGTGCTGTGGCTACGGTTATTATGATAATTAAGGCTGAAATAAATGATAGCAGCTGAATAACTGTGTTATACTGTAAGCCTTTACTGGGAGAAGGCAGAGCCATGATTTAGTTGAGAAGGAATTTGAGTGATTAGGTGTGTATGAAATGTGGGATTGTCTTACTTTGGGGAAGAATGTCCGTGTCACAAAGTGCTTGTACTCCAGGAACGGGATCCCCTGGCTGCGGTTTAACTCCTTGGTCAGGTCTGTCATGTCAGTCTGAAGCTCAGCAAAACCTGATCCAAAGAGACCCACAAACTGAAAGGGCTGAAATAATCTAACAGCCAGGGCAGCTGAGTGACAAGCCTGGCATTGGCATACAATATACTCATCAACTCTGCCTCCTCATACCCCTTTCCCTGGGAGGCAATGAACTGTATATGGGGCTTAGCTGTCAGCATTGTGCACCAAACCCTGCAGTTCTTACTCAGGCGAGACTCCCACTACCTCCAAAACACAGGCTCTGCAGGGTTTGGTCTATAGCACAAGGGTTCCAACGTATTCTATGGAGAGTCAGACTGAGAAGACAATAAGTGAAGGCGCCTGAAGCTCTTGTCCACTGTTTCTCCAAGCAGTAGCATGCGGCATTTCTGTAGCTCCCTGCACTGTAGGCTCATAAAGCATTTTATAAACATGAATGTGATCTCATACATATCATTATCCCCACTTTACAGCTAGAGAAACGGATGGCACAGAGATTAAGTGCCTTGCCAAAGGCCACACAGCAAGACAGTGGCAGAGCTGAGAACTCTAGCTCTACATCTCTTGACTCCCAGGTCTGTGCTTCAACTACTAGGCCATGCTTCCTCCCACTGAGAAGTACACTTTGCTCACAAGTCCCACACAGCTCAGGTGATTGAAAGGAAGCTACGGAAATTCAGGTTGTAGCTCCGAGCTTTTAACACTATTATAAAGCACTAAGAGAGGCTGTTTCAATCAGATCACTCAATGGGCTGGGCATCCCTATCTTTGTGCCTGTGAATATAAGGTGAAGGGAGCCCCTTTCCTTGTACACACCCCTGCTGGGTTCTTACAAATCCAATTTCAGTTTTGTGGCAAAAGACAAATAAATCTGGAAATTCCAGGAGCGGAGCTTCTTTGCCTCCTGACTCCCGCCCCCAACTCCTCCTCCTTCCCCAGTGGCAGTTACCGACCTTTGCGGATTTCCTCTCGGATCTGGGACTCCATCTCCTCCATTTGGAGCAAGGTTTTCTGCCAGTAGCGCTCTGCCCTGCGGCTCTTAGTGCAGAACACAAACAAGCCTGGGGAAGAAAAGCTTAGAAGGTTAGGCCCAGAAGTGAAGAAGAATACTGTAGGAAATTGAAACTGGGAGTAGAGAGGAGTTTAGGTCAGCAGAACACACACTGTGAAAGTACATCTACACAGAGAAAAAACAATATTCATTTTTGGTTTAACAACTATGAAATAAATACACATCTGATCAGGCAGCTGCTGATTATCTATAAATAAGTCAAACCAGCTGGAATTAAATGATCACTCAACGACTATCGTATTAAATTTAGGCCTGCACATTACATACATTACCAGACTTACTGTATGTTAATAAATTCCATCTGATTAATGAAAATATGTGTGAAGAGGTTTAACACCTGTTTTGTAACGTGTGTGTCCTTCAGCGCTCTTATGCCTCCAGAAATATGTTTCCAATGATCAGTAGATTATTTAATAAATAAAGTATATAATAACTTCTATTAAAAATAAATGAAATCCTTATTGGAAACACTTCATTTTCAGTGACCCAATGTTTTTCTTGCTGCAGTCATTCTTGGCATGTGATGTAAAGATGAATTAGCCAGATGACACAGATCTGTTTTAAACAACTTCCAACAAGAATGATGTCCAGGCTGGTAGACTTTGTTGTGTCTGCTCCGGATATGCATCCTTTACTATGGTTAGTAGGGTCTCCATGATTGAGTTCTACCTCTTTTCATTTTTTCCTTCCCTCGGTTATTATATTTTATTTGAATTTGTGTGACAGAGAAAGGGGCTTTAAAATTAAAGAAGGGCTCACACACTACAAAACTGAGCTCTAGATACAGCTTGTGGACACTCCACAATTCAGGGGAGTTTGGATTCAAGGCTCAGTCCTGGCCTGTTGTAAATTTCCTAAATTTGGATCTGGGTTCAGACTTTAAACAGCCCCAAAGCTCAGAGTTTTTGGATGTGGGGCTTGGGGTGGGACCCATCCTCATATAAAATAAAGTTGGGAGTGTAAATCATCTGAACTTCCATGTGTGCAGGCAATGCCACAGAGCTGAAGGGATCAGTATGGCTCAGGGATGTTCCATTCCCTTACCTACGACAGACAGAAGCAGCAGGATACTGCAGATGACTATGGAGACTATGATCGCTGTCTCGCCTCCCCCAAGGTGCAGCATAGCAATCGTCTGGTTGAATTTTCCAACCTGGATCTAGAGAAGAATACAAAGGAAAAAAAGTCACCCAATAAGTTAACAAGCAATTAGGAGATCAGCAGGAACTTGCTACAGGGGGCAAAAGATCACAATAAAAGAACAGAACCGGCAATTTGCTGGCTCAGATGTCTTTAGTCCTCATGTGCGGGTCCAATGCCAGGGCCCATGAGCTGCTCTTCATGGCCAGGCCTGCAGGTGCTCTGTGTGTGTGGAAAGGGTGTGACCTAACAGGCCTGATTCTTCTCCCACATACATCAATGTAAAACAGGAGTAACTTCAGTGGTGTCGCTGGAGTTACGCTGGTGTAAATGGGCATGACGTACAGCAGACTCAGGCCCCCTGCCTCTGTTTGGCCAACTCGCAATGACACACACATGTCATGCTGAGGCTGTTGGTTACCAGGCAATATCAGGTGTAAAACTCATGTGGATTCTAGAGATAGTGACCACCATCCAGTGTAGTCAGAGAGAAGCTCCATTAGGTTTTATACAAATTTGATAGGTTCTATCCAGCAGGGGTCCATGGGGCTAAGACGCACAAACCCATTCACTTTATACAGTGAAACCTACCCAAGAGACCAGCCTTATTAAAGAGCCATCTGCTCATGAGGCCAACGCCCAACATCCTCATCTGCATTAGTTATCATTTATATTGTGGTAGTGCCTACACACAGGCTTGAATCAGGGTCAAGGCTGCATTGTGCTAAGTGCAAAATAAAAGGCAATCCTGCCCTGAAGAACTTCTAGTCAAATAGTTACAATTCTTAACCCAGTTCCACTGTATTTTCCACACAGACCTGCCGAGAATGCAGAACTGCTGCCCGTCAGTGAGAGAAGCGTAAGGAGAATTGAAAGATACTGAGACAAAAGTAAAATTAAAAATGAAAATAACTAATCATAGTACTAACAGGGGGCTTATTGTCTTGTGGTTGTGGCACAGGACAGGGAGTCAGGAGACATTGGTTTTACTGCTGGGTCATATGTCACACTTCCTGTGACACCATGGGCAGGGCCAGTGCAACCACTAGGCGAACTAGGCAGTCGCCTAGGACGGCAAGTTGTTGGGGGCGCCCAGGGCCGTCCTCAGGCATAGGCAGCTGGGTGGGGCACCTGAAAATTTGGGGCACCACTGGGTCTTAGTGTCCACCCCACTGGTTTTCCTATCCCTGGTCTGACCCTTCCTGCAGGCTCTGAGTCTTTCTGGGAAGGGGATCTAGTAGTTAAAAGAGAAACAGTCTCCAGCCTGCCAGACCTATTAGCACAACACTGAAACTGTTAAAGAGCCATTCAAGGGGTAATGAAGACATTTAACAGGCATTTGCCAACCCCCAGGTATCTACTGTCAGTTTCTGAATGTACTGACAAAAACAGTTGTGCATGACTGTAATATTTACTCAGAACATGTCAGTCTACAGGACCTTAGTGTAAAATTTGCTTCAAAAATATTTCATTAGTGAGTTGGTGAGGATTATAAAATCACATCTCTAAAAAATCCTTGCATAGATTTTTAGATGCACAATCATCTTTAGCCTTAAATGCTTGGATCTTCAGACATATGGTTTTTAAATAAATTCTTCAAAAGACCACCCTTATCTGAAATACACATTTTAATTACTATAGTAAAAAAACTTACTTCCAAAGTCTTCCTGTCCTTTCTGTCCATCCATTTCTCCCTTCACCTCCTCTCCCCCTCTCTACCCCCCCAATTGAAGGAAGCAACAGCCCTTTGCTTCCAGATAGCTGGACAAAGAGTTTCCCTTTCTTTACTTCTGACTATCTGATGAACTAGTTTTAAGCAAAATCAGTACCTTAGTAAGATATAAAATCCTTTGTTATGCCTAAAATCTTTGGAAACATATTTTTTAAAGTTGGTGAAATTTCATAAACATGTGTATTGTTATGGAGATCACACACAGTAAATTAGTGTTCCCTTTTTCTAAAAGCAATGAACATTGTTATGAACACACTAAACCTCTGTGACTGATTAATTTAAAATAATGTCTGTTTCAGTGAGTTAAATATGTAGTAATCTGGAATGATTACTTTATGAAGGCTTAAGAGTACATTTAAAATATAAAATCAGCTTAGAAATACTGATTAAGAAAATGTAAAACAGAGAAGAGCTGCATCATGTATTCCATAATATTTAATGTCGTATTCAGCAAGACAGCTGACTCACCCTTACTACAAAGTTTTTGCAAATAAATGTCTGATAAACTTCAGGGCATATCAAAAAACCTGTGACTGACATTTTTTTATTCCCAATTTTAGTGCTTTTAATTAGGTACCTTCTGCATGTCCATTCTGCGTGAGGGAGAGGGTACAGGGGTCTCTGCGGGGAACTGTGACTCTCCGCCACCGTGAGGCGGGCTGGGCGTCTTGTTATTCTTTCTGCCTTGTCCCTCCGCCCCCGCCGGGCTGCAAGCTCAGGCTGCCGTCGGGCATAGGGGCACCAGTCTAATAATACTGCATAGGGCCCCATAAATCCTAAGGATGGCCCTGGGGGCGCCAAAAAGCGGTGCCCTGGCTCGGCAGGGAGAAGCCGCCTTCCGGAGGCACCAGAGAGCCAGAGCATTGGCTTGCGGGGGTGGTGAGCCCCAGCCATGGAGGAGCCGGCACGGTGCAGGGGGGCAGGAGCCCTGCAAAGGCGGCGGCGCCGCTAGCGGGGAGCAGCCGCACCCCCGGCCCCTCCTGCCCAGGCTGCGGCCTGGCGTCCGCCCCAGGGGCTCCTGCAGGCCGCAGCAGATGCATGCGGGCAGAGGCCTCTGTGCGCCCTTCAGGTCCCTCCTCACCACGCTCGGGCTCTACGGCTCCTGGGCATGTGAGCCGCCGCCGGGGCACAGGGCCCTGGAGCCTGCTCCGGGAGGGGCAGCGGTGGCTCACACTCCCGGGAGCGGCAGAGCCCGAGCGCGGTGAGGGGGGAGCCAGGGGGATGCACAGGGGCCTCTGCCCACATGCATCTGCTGCAGGAGCCCCCAGGAGGCCCCAGAAGGCAGCTCCTCCCTGCCGAGCTGCTGCAGCGGCCCAAGCCCGGCAAAGCCACTGAGAGGACTCGAGGCGGGGGCCGCCGGGGTGGGGAGGGCTCACAGGAGGGCTGTGCACCCTCCAGGGGAGTTCAGGGGGTGTGGAGGGGGGAACCTGGTCTGTGGAGCAGCCCCCGGGCACGGCTGGCCCCTGGGGTCTATAAAGGCTTGTTGGGATTTGTCCCTCAATGAACCAATGTTACGGGGGGGGCGGGGGGGGGGGGCGCGCAAGGTGGAAGTTTCACCTAGGGCGCAAAATATCCTTGCACCGGCTCTCACCATAGGCAATCCCCATGTGCCTCAGTTTCCCCACTTGTATAATGGGGAGGCCAAACACTGCCCTCATGGGGGATTGTGGGGTTTAACTCATTAATGTTTATGGGATAAAAGGGAAAACTAGCATCTTTACAAGAAAGGAAACGTAGGCTCATACCATGGTTTCACTTCTGGAAGCTGAGTTTCACTTCTCCAAAGGAATGAGAAGAAGGAAACTCCAGCAACAAACAAAGTGAGCTTGAGGAGGGCGGGGTGCAGTGATCTTAAGAAGATCCACTGAACAAACCCATATGGAGAAATGGTCTGAAATAAATCAGATGAAATTCAATAAGGACAAATGTAAAGTACTCCACAAGGAACAATCAATTGCACATATACAAAATTGGAAATGAGTGCCTACGAAGGAGTACTGCAGAAAGGGATCTGGGGGTCACAGTGGATCACAACCTAAATATATGAGTCAACAGTGTAACACTGTTGCAAAAAAACAAGCATAATTCTGTGATCTATCAGCAGGAGTGTTGTAAAGACATGAGAAGTAATTCTTCCCCTTTACTCCACACTGATAAGGCCTCAACTGGAGTATTGTGTCCAGTTCTGGGAGCCACACTTCAGGAAAGATGTGGATAAACTGGAGAAAGTATTGAGGTGTCATAACTATAAAGGGAAGGGTAACAGCCCTCCTGTGTACAATACTATAAAATCCCTCCTGGCCAGAGACTCCAAAATCCTTTTACCTGTAAAGGGTTAAGAAGCTCAGGTAACCTGGCTGACACCTGACCCAAAGGACCAATAAGGGGACAAGATACTTTCAAATCTTGGTGGGGGGAAGGCTTTTGTTTGTGCTCGTTGTTTTGGGGGTTGTTCGCTCTTGGGACTGAGAGGGACCAGACATCAATCCAGGCTCTCCAAATCTTCTGAACAAGTCTCTCATATTTCAAACTTGTAAGTAACAGCCAGGCAAGGCGTGTTAGGTTTATCTTTGTTTTCTCAACTTGTAAATGTACCTTTTGCTAGAGGGTTTACCTCTGTTTGCTGTAACTTTGAACCTAAGGCTAGAGGGGGTTCCTCTGGGCTCTTTGAATTTGATTACCCTGTAAAGTTTTTTTCCATCCTGATTTTACAGAGGCGATTTTTTACCTTTCTTTCTTTAATTAAAAGCCTTCTTTTTAAGAACCTGATTGATTTGTCCTTGTTTTAAGATCCAAGGGGTTTGGATTGGTGTTCACCAGGAAATTGGTGGAGGAGTCTCTCAAGGCTACCCAGGGAGGGAAAGGTTTTGGGGGGGAAGACAGAGTTTCCCAAATAACTCATAAATCATTTGGGTGGTGGCAGCAAAAGCAGATCTAAGCTGGTAGTTAAGCTTAGAGGTTTTCATGCAGGTCCCCACATCTGTACCCTAAAGTTCAGAGTGGGGAAGGAACTTTGACAAGAGGAGAGAAACAAAAATGATTAAAAGTCTAGAAAACATGACCTATGAGGAAGATTGAAAAAAATGGGTTTGTTTAGTCTGGTGAAGAGAAGACTGAGGAGGGACATGATAACAGTTTTCAAGTACATAAAAGGTTGTTACAAAGAGGAGGGTGAAAAATTGTTCTTCTTAATCTCTGAGACTAGGACAAGAAGCAATGGGCTTAAATTGCAGCAAGGGAGGTTTAGGTTGGACATTACAAAAATCTTACTGTCAGGGTAGTTAAGCACTGGAACAAATTACCTAGGGAGGTTGTGGAATCTCCATCATTGGAGGTTTTTAAGAACAGGTTAGACAAAGACTTGTAAGGGATGGTCATGTTATGACTTAATCTTGTCTTGAGTGCATTTAACCCTCTTATCTATACACCTATTGAATCCAATGTGCCACCAGGTGGTTTTTTAGATGAGATTTATTTCAATTACAAAAGACGTCAAAAATCAGTGGTTTTCGATGGCAGGAATTTTACTAGCACCCTGGTGGTGTAAAATGTTCTTGAGTAACATGATAGCCCTGTTGTAGCTGGCAAGGAAGGGACTCTACAGCTGGCTTTATTGCTTATATTAGAAAAAAATGTTTACAGAAGGCAGAGATTCCCTGAGCACATACACACACCCCTCTTTACAGGCTTTATGCATCTATTGAGGGTGTTCATCAGACAGCCACTATAAAGCAATACACATTGTAGTGAGGTTTTCATGTGTTTTGTCTAAAAAAGTTCTAATGAGGAAAGATAAATCTGCATTTTACATTCTGGATTTTTTATTCTAGCCAACCTGGCCCAAATTTGCATTATTGCCAGGAGCAGAAATCCCAGTTTCAGTGTTTAAATGATTCTGCAGTGAACTAAAATGGGTTTGAAGGCCCCTTAAGGCCTTTTGGATTTTTTGTACAGATCTATTAAAAATCCATTTTATATGCACAAACTATTGGCCAGAGTGCATTTGAGTCAGGGTTAAATTGTGGTTTCCTTACTTTACCACAGAGTGGGGGTGTAGAGTACGATTCTGCTGTAGGACAAAATTCTGCTGTCAGAGCAACATCTCTGACATGTTGCTCTCCCTACATGGGCAAAAATTCCATTGACTTTATGGGAGACTTGTAGTGAGGGGTCATCATCAGGATCAGGAGAATTTCACCCATACTGAGCCACAATTTTAAAGGGCAGCCTTCCTTTGTGCAGAAACAGCTGCACTCTCAATTAATTATGGGTGCAAGTCCTACCATTTAGACAGATGTATGAAACTCATATTTAGCCATCCAAATGGAAGGATTTGCCCCAGTATCTATTTGCACCTCTACTGCAGGTACACTGCTAATAACCAGATGTGACTTTAGTAACATGTATCATCCCCTTGTTTATCTACATTCTGGGCACCTCCAAGGCATTAACCAGAAAGCTTGCTGTTGAAACCAAAGCTAGCAAGATGTGTATCACAAGACCAGGTTTTTTCTAAAATAAGAATTTTCTGTTTTTCGGTTCCCACTAAAAAGAAAAAAAAGAATTTCCCTGTTTTCATTAACAATGGCTTAGGAAATCCTGGGTTCTGCTACTTCTGCATTTGTTTGTTTTGATTTTGCATAGAACGTCAAGCACAAAGGCCATAAGCAATGAATAAGGAGCCTCCCCCCACAGAAGCAGTGGGGTTTCTTCTGAAGTACTCTGTTTCTGGGGAACATCAGGCCACACATTCTTCAAATCTCTCTGCGCTCTTCCTACCCCCTAAGCCACAAGTCCCTGCAAATTTATTATGAACACATTTACTGGAAAAAGAATCAGCTGGGATGGAGGCTACAGGTTCTCAGGGGGGTGAGACAGGTGGAGACATTGTCTCCAACTGTGAACAGCTTTAATCTCACCCCTGAGGAGCCAAGGGCTATAAATGAAGTGAAAGCTGAAGGCAAAGGCGTACAATTAGGGACGCCCTCTGGAAAAAAGGAGTAAGGAACAATAGTAAAGCCACAAACGCAAACCCTCCCAAGAACAGTTGAGAGCTGCTTTGACATCAGAACGGCCTTGGAGCCTGTCCCTGGAGTTCCATCAGACCGAGACGGGCCAGTGAGATGATCTAGTGCTGGGGAAAGATGCCAGATCGATGGCCCTGGGGACGACTGAATTCCTCTTTTTATCTGCAGAGCAGCTGCAGATGGGCAGTGGCAATGTGAGTTTCCCAGCGCTGCCCCCTCCACTGCACTCCTCTGCCACTACAGGACTGAGAGGGGCATTCAGGACTGCATTCCCATTCAATCCTTGCTCGTCTGCTGACACTGATAACAAGGGGGCCTGACGACTAGTAACTGGGCTGGCAACCATTAAACTCATTTCACAGGAGCCATTCAAAGAAAAACCTTTTAGTGGAGAAGGATCAAGTGACAGTGGGATTTTACACTCATTGCTGGAACTGTGGGACTTCCCTCTACAGCTTATAGTGAAAACAGCCAGTTCTCAAATGAACCCACCAGGACCAAGTGCCATCATTTGGCTGTCAGCACCCCAGAACCTGCAGGGAAATGGCTGCCTTCTCCATGCTTTAGATGTCTCAGAATCATTAGGCCAAATCCTGAGAGGTGCTCAGCCCCATGGAAGGTGCTGGTGCTCAGCACTGGCCAGTATTTCACCCACAGAGAGGAGAGGTGGAAAAGACCTCTCCATTCATCTAGTCCACCCCTCTTCAGCCATTGCAGAATTGTTCCCAGCGGTGTGTTCACTTAGTGCTTCGCACAGGTGAGTGCTAAGGGAATCCTGAGGCTAACATGCGGGTTCCCTGGTATATTAAGTTCAACACACTGAGCGCTCTTGTCCTGCAAGCTCAGACGGTCCTGGTTTGTGGCACTCACCGTCACGGGCAGCTGTCTTTCCGATGTGCTCAGTGACTCGTTGACTGAGCAGTGAATGACTTTGTCTGAAACAATCTGTATCTCACAAGAAAGGAGGCCAATTTTCACTTGGTACTCATCGCTTTCCAGGCTTAGGTTGTCAGGCTCTTTCTAATTACAAAAACAAAACCAGGACAACAAAGTGAATTAGTCAGTCCCCAGAGTGCCAGGCCCACTTGCAATGGCTTCTTTGTGGAAGCCCTAGTAAACTTCCTGTACCTCCTGCCACCAGTCAGCCCTGGGAAAGCCCTCCCTCTCCGCTGACATCTTCCATTTTTCCAGCATTCCATGGGAAATCCAACCTCCGCCCATTCCTCATTTTCCTGTTTCCAGTCCCTCGTTGTCTCTCAGTGTGGCGCATGGAATGGACAAATGCCCTGACAAAGCCTGGAAAATACTGTCTTTGATCTGCCCTGGTTGTGCATGGCAAATACATATCAGAGAGACTATATGGGGAGGGAGAGAAACGGGGTGGGGAGTCCTAGATAGCTTGTGGATGGCTGCATTATATTAGAGAGAGAGGCAGAAAGTATTTTTGAAGTATGCTTCACTCAGTGAGGACATTCTACAACAAACGAGGGCTTTTAAACTTTTACATTGTCCAAACCACTCAGTCTTGGTTTGCCCCGACTTCCTTGTTAATTTAACTCAGTAGCCATCAAAGATGAATTCAGAGCCCATTTCTACAAGAACCAATCTCTACAATCATGGACATTAGATATGGAAAAGACCCTTTGGTCACTTGGTCTGTTCCAACTATATCCAGTGCTTTATCCCCCTCCTTGCTGCTACATCCTTCAAATACAGTACTAGGGTATCATAATCCATCCCCCTATAGTATCACTTGGTCAAGCTACATACTACAACACCCTAATCTGTTCAGTAGGAGACTGCAGGCTCATCAGAACTTAGCATTACCTTTGGGAATGAGCTGTCCACTCCTCTGTGAGTTCCTTCCCCCTTAGCCCCTACCTACACCCATCCTTCCTTTAACCCCTCAGACCTTCTCTCTATTGCATTTATAAGGCACTCATCACCTGCTATGGTATCTAGGCACCCTACCCACTGAAGAACCTCACTGTGAGAAAATGGTGACATCCTAGTGTAAAGTCTTATTGCCAAGAATCCAGGATGCCCTGTGTTAGTCTCTTACATGTATAACCAGAGTCAGGGGTTCCCCAGGATGATGCTTGATCCATTTCTCCTTCTTGGCTGTGAAGAACTGGGGGTTGGCGTAGTACTCCAGGCTGAACTTGCTGGTGTGCTGGGCCTCCTCGGGGTACATGTACTCATCGGGAGCCAGCCTGTCGTCCGTGTAGAGGCGGCCATTGATGTAGAAGTCCACCGGTGCTGGCTTGCTCCCCACAGTGAGGTTGGAGGCAGCTGGAGAGGGGCAGGTAATCATAGTGTCGGTGTGAACCTTACAGTTCTGAAAGCAGGAAAGAGCATGCGCATCAAAAATGGATAAACCCAAGTCTCAGTCATGTGTCAGCAAACGTTCTGAGAGGCCCAGAGCCCTCAAGCAGCTGCAGCTACCTCGGATAGGATAGCTTCATTTAGTCATTGATTGACAGGCAACTGTGTGCACCAACAGCCGGACACTATTTAGCACCAGGCACCTTGATGGCACTGAAAACATTAATAATAATAATTACAGTGCATGGGCATAACTTAGGTCTGTCATTCTTCTGAGCTAAGGAACTTAACATTCATCCCAGTTACAGCCCCATCAGCAGCAAGGGTTAGAGACCAGGTCCATGGCTTTTATAGATGGTACATTATTATTCAGAATGTCCCCAGTCACCAGGCAGACAACCTGGTTCAGTGTCTTTGTGCTACATTAATGCAGGACGCTTACTGTTTGTTCTTTCCCGATGCTGTGAACCACCATCGACACATTCTGAACCATCAAAAATCCGTGTCCTTCCAGAGTGATGATCCTGCCTCCACTGGGAAAATAAGAAAGAGGTGAGAAAGGGAGTGCACGTATCACTGACAACATATATGCTGCTGAACTAACCAGATATAGGCAGGAAAAATGCACCTGTGCTGCTGCTGAATATTCAGGGAATAGCATATTGTTTCAGTAACGGACATGTGATGATTACAGCAGAGCAGGTTACCCAGGGACCAGTAATGTAAGGGTTAACACATAATTAGCTCAATACTTAGATGAATTAGGATTTACTCTTTTTTTTATCTCAGCAAAGAAAGGCTAAGTCCTGGGCAGGCCAAGCAGCCCATTAATGCATTAATGTCCATTCTGCATTTTTCAAACAGTTTTTTTTTATTTAGGGGAAAAAACCTGTGACAATTCGTTTGTGTTTTGGACCTGCCACCTGTGGCATGAGGCGCTGTCAATGTGGAAGCAATTAAAGAGAGTAATGAGATGGCTGGGGCACACGCCTCACTGGGAGGGAGGGAGGAGTGGCTTGTGTCTTCGGTTGAACAGCAACTGCACCAAGGCTTTGCCCTGCATATGGCTTTTCATTTCCCCCATTTCATGTTCTATTTGCTTTAATGACATGGTGATATCAAGTAACTAGTTTGGGAAGTCGGGGGAGGGTAGTGATTTATCCCCTAATCTCCAACAGGCTCAATATATTCAGGGCCTTATGTCTAGTGCCCTTATAGTCCGGGCCTTCGTAAGCCCTTAAAACTGCTATAGATCGTAGTATATTGTTGTTACACATGTTTATTGTCCCTGTTAAGCTCTTGCCACGTCTGTGTAATTGTTTGGGATCTACGGCCTTTTAAAACAACTTTACTCCTCATCATACTGATCATTTTAGCAATGCCATAAACCAAATTAGATCTATTTGCTGAGTTACTGGTACTTCATGATCACACCTACAGCAACATATTAGCATTGAGAGAATTCACAAGTAACCCTACAATAACAAATCAGTGTGAACAATATTCACAAGTAACCCTACAAAACAAACCACTATGTACAGCCCAACCCTTGTGAGTAGCTCTGCATTAACAGAGAGTGTGTTCGCACCAAGAGAAAACAACTTCCATCAAGTTTCCAACATTCTATTATTTGGAAACCAAAGAAAGTTTAAAAAACAGTTTCCAATTGAATGAGAAATGCCCTGGTGGGCTCCTTTTTGGATGTAAGCCTCAACTTTTTGTAGCTGTCGCTCTGTGTTTAGATACAACTATTGCCATTCATCAGTCTCGAGACTGATAAAACTCCACGTGAGAAGTTGAGGGTTGGGTGTGTCATTGATGTGCATTCTCACACAGCCTGTACCCTTGGTATTGCACTTGTGATCTGAGTCATGGCTCTGCTAGGCAGGCTGTAGATAGCATCAGACTGTTGTAGTCTTGGTAGCCTGCATTTACTTTCTGAGGGTGTTGCTTTCATGGCATTTTGGAGAGGAGGCTCAAGTGCTCGATTCTCAGATTTCTATGGTCAGACTCAGGCTCTGCATTTTCAGATTCTACTGCTAAGTGAGCTGGGATTTCACAGAGAAATCCAAAAGCAACAGGAAGTTTAGAGGCTCTGGGGAGACAAATGAAACCAAAGTAACATGCTTTAAAGTGAAAAGTGGTGGCATTAGGAGCCATTTAAACACAAAATTACAAATCTCAGCTGATGGCCTGCAGTGTTATTGCCAGTCAGAATCCTAAGACTCAGAGGGTACGTCTGCATTGCAATAAAACACCCATGGCTGGCCCATGTCAGCTGATTCGGGCCTGCAGGGCTCAGGCTGTTGGCTATAAAATTGCAGTGTAGATGTTTGGGCTGCAGCCCAGGGGGCTGGGACCCTCCCCACTCTCCTTGGGGTCTCAGAGCCCAGGCTCCAGCCTGAGCCCAAACATCTACATTCCCATTTTATAGCCCCTCAGCCTGAGCCAGTTGATGTTCCAGCCACGGGTGTTTTATTGCAGTATAGATGTCGGCCCCCACTTGAACTTCCATAAGGCACCTAAACGGTGTAGAGGAAGACAGGTAATAAAGTTACTAAGGATGACAGTCAATGCTTTTCTTCCATTTTCTGTGTGAATTTCAGAGAAACTTGCTAGAACTAGGCCCACAGACAGCAAGTGTCTGCATAACTCCTCTATGTAGCTCTGCCTATGCACCGCAGTCCTGAGCTGTGATAGCTCCTGGTATTCCAACCCTGGGGACACCACACTGCTTTGCCAAAGCACCTCAGTCCTGACCTGCAACATCCTCAGACATTCTTCCCCTGAGGTCACTGTTCAGCTCTGCACCTCAGTTGTGACCAGCAGCACCCCACTTCAATCTCAGGGTCAAACAGCTGTGTCTATGCACCCTCACTCAGATCTGCAGCACCTCTGTTGTTCCAGTCCTGCTAGCTCTTCACTTTGATGAGTACTACATTCACGTTTGCATTCAGCAAAATAAACAACACATTTCAATGACCACACAGGGAAGGGGAGGGTCTCTAGAGACTCTGCCTTCTCCACCAGTGCAGGGATCTCACCTGATCTGACTCCTTGTCGGGTTGATATCTGTTATAATCGGGTTTCTCTCATACTTGAATGTGATGTTATCATTGATGCAAGACTTGTTCTCAAACTGGACGCAGAGTCGCACAGCCGTAGTGAGCTCCACGGCTGGCATGGTGCATGTGATGGTGGTAGCAGTTCGACTGGAAAGAGAAAGACATAGCAAGCTGCAGAGCACAACAGCTGAACAAAGAGTGCATGACATGAGGCAGCAGAGACCTATTCCCACAGCCCCAATGTTGGCAGCGAGGTGAACAGCCTCAGGTTTGGCATTCGGGTGCAGCAAGCAGCACAAAGCCATGTAGCTGCTCCACACCTCCAATAATGGCTTTGTCTTTTGAGAGTGCTTTTAACAGTGGAAATACTTTGCACGCTAGGTGCTTCCCACTGGAGGATCTCAAAGCACCAACCAACAACCATGGATTTCGTCTCACAATTCCCATTCCCATGGGAGAGGTACTATCATCAGCATTTCGCAGGGGAGGAAACCGAGGCACAGAGAGATTAAGGCCAATGATCTAAAAACTGGCAGCTGATTTGGGGTATCTCCTCTTTTGGCAACCTGACATGAGACACCTTGGTGCTCCCAAGTGGGCACCCCAAAATGGAGGCACCCAACATTGTTATTTTTTACAGCATCAAATAGTGTGCCTTGCAGTGCAATAAACAGCATAAGGTCCTTGCCCTGAGAAGCTTACAATTGAAATGACAAGATGCAACACAGAAACAAGAAAACGGTGGGGTGGGGATGGCAAAGGACAGACAGTGGACCCTATAACAGGACCACATGATTACTCAGCAAGGGTGCGTGCACAGAATGGCTAAATTTATTTAATCTGGGGTTAAAATATATATAGAATTTGTTTAAAATAAGTACATTTAAAATTATTGGCCACTTTAAATTTTTTTTTAGCCTAGGCAGCTTGACCAACGCCCCATTGCAAGTATCTGACAGAGCTGGGACTAGAAGCAGGACCACCTAACTCCTAGGGCTGTGTGTATAACCACAAGACTACATAGGACCCAGAGTACTTTACCAACTGTACGTATCACCTCTGCCACTGCTGGAATGCAGCCACTGCACCTCGGTAATAACTGGCAATATGCAATATACAAAAACCTGTAGGAGAACACTTCAATCTCCCTGGATACACAATAGCAGATATAAAGGTAGCCATCCTGCAGCAAAAAAACTTCAGGACCAGACTTCAAAGAGAAACTGCTGAGCTTCAGTTCATCTGCAAATTTGACACCATCAGCTCAGGATTAAACAAAGACTATGAATTGCCAGCCAACTACAAAAGCAGTTTCTCCTCCCTTGGTGTTCATACCTCAACTGCTAGAAGAGGGCCTCATCCTCCCTGATTGAACTAACCTCGTTATCTCTAGCCTGACTCACTCTTGCTTACATATTTATACCTGCCTCTGGAAATTTCCACTACATGCATCCGACGAAGTGGGTATTCACCCACGAAAGCTCATGCTCCAATACGTCTGTTAGTCTATAAGGTGCCACAGGACTCTTTGCTGCTTTTACAGATCCAGACTAACACGGCTACCCCTCTGATACTCAGTAATAACTATGACTCTTAACTTCCTATATTTGTCCTACAGGAGAAACTCACTACATCCTTAAGTCAAGTGGCCACATGACAACTCAATGTTACCACACTTGCAAAGCACAAGGCTGCTCATGACAACTGGGATGGAGGAGGGGGCAGCTCAGTGGATAAATTTGGATGCTACTTTTAGGAAGGTGACATTGGCTCCTTGGCTGTAAGCCATCATGCCAGCTGGCAGCAGTGCTCAATGGACTCCCTCTGAACGCCAACTCTCTGATCAATTGCTATAACAATATGATCCTTCCTAGTAGCTGAGGCTCTTAGACTCCTGCTCACTGGTGCATCTACAGCAAGTCCTGAGTGCCAGCCCGATAACACAGTAACACAGGTCATCTCCAGACAGCACTTACGTGAGGTTTGTGCACTGTTTAGTACTATTGACCAGGACGCGGAGATCAGATCCTACGCTGAGATTACTCCCTCTGATGGTTACTTTGGTGCCTCCAGCTTTAGGGCCAGCACCTGGAGCCACGGACTGCACCTCAGGGAGCTAGGGAAAGAAAGGTGAGATTTTTCAGCAGTTTCCTAACCCCAATAACCCCATAATGTGGTAATCTGGACATGAGTTCCATTTTAGTGTCAGATGTTGCCAGTGCTGTAACACCACCACAGAGAGAGATCTATCTGGCTCATTTTCCAAACAAAGGGAGAGACCAAATCACACAGGCTACTTACACCTCTCGGAAGCGAAGAGCGGAGCCACCCTCCAGGCCTCCAATCTACAGATATACCTGAGTCCTAGTCTAAAAACCACAGATGGGCCCAAACCAGAACCCTGAATTCAAATCCCCTTGAACCTTGGGACTATGTGGATCCAGATCTGAATGTAATGGCTTGTGTCCAATCAATAAGGAAAATATCTCCCTTGGTCCAACTCCCACCTGAGTGGGAGGCTACCTATAAAGCCATGTTGTATGGCGGTTTTGTGATCTGGGCATGCATCCATCCGGGTCTGGATAATCAAACATCAAATTCATTTCCCTGAGTCAGGATTCAAAGCCAGATCTCCAGGGGTGACAGCTCCTAGCAGGGAAGCCACTGAGTTGGTTTGCCCCTCAGTGTTTCCCTCTGCCTTCCTCTCTCCCCATTGGAAGCTACTGAAATTAACAAGTGCATTTTTTATATTTGCAGCCCCTTGGAAATTTTACTGAGATTCAAGGTTCAAGGCTTTGGTGCCCAATAGAATTCTGAGAACCCAATGGATGCCATGTGGCTCCCATATACAGTTCCAAAGGGAAGTTCACTGGGTAGCTTCCCTGCCCTGGCATGAACAGTACACATGGCATGAAAAATAAGTTTTAAATCCTTTTACAGAGCATTCTGTGGTTCCCTGTAAAAGAGCTACAACATCCTTGAGGAACCAGATGTGCAGGGTTTCAGAGCATATACGATACTGTGGAGACCTCAGCCCTACTACAGTCGTTGTATATTGCTGAGAAAAATACATGCAAGCTGATAGCAGCAAATATTGTTAAACCGCTTACTGTCCCATGGTACTAATGTCTTTTCCTGTCAATTCCAGCCATACTGTCCTGCTACATTACAAGTTCTTCTTGTCCTTGTCACACACTGGGATGGATTGTATTCCTCTATAGCCATTTCCTCTGGGGTTTCTGATTGTCTTCCATTTCTACAGTATTTATTTTGTTAATTTAAATGGATCAAAGCCTTTAGGCAGCTGACCCATGCATGGGGCCCCTCCCTCATATATTAAAATATATAATACAAAATATAACAAAGGATTATTTGTGCCCACCAAGCCCCTCAAGCTCTCAGCCCAATCCCGCCCCATTAGCTGGGGTCTGTCACTTGCAGCTTGATCACCAGCTGGTAGCATTGTTACTTTCCACAGTAACTCTTGAAAGTTCAGCTCTACTCACAGAGACCTGGTTGGAATGCCCTGGCACAATCAAAGGGCCAAATTTATCTCTGGTGCAAGCTCAATGGAGTTACAGTAGAGATGAATTCCTCCTCTTTTATGCGTTCCTGAGTAGGACTTTGAAACCCCCAGAACAGAAAAATCCCTGTGGAAGCCATTTCAGCTTTTTACAAAGGATTTTCTGGGAGTCAGACATTGTCAGGTAGATCACTAGCAGTTCTGGCATTCAGATCTCACCTAGGCCAGTTTTACATGGTGAGATCTGTTTTACACTCCATATTCACCCTAGCATATGTGAGAGAACAGAACTGACAAAGAGGAATCAAATCACTCAGCTCAGCAATGCAGCTACCTCTGGGGTGGAACATGGTTGCTGTTTCAGCTACAATACCCTACACTTTGTAGGGCATTATTTAACCCAATCTTTTCTTTACATACATTCAGGTCCTGACCCTGGGACTTCAGTCTCCACATGTTTTGTTCCATTTCCTAGCCCAGGCTGAGGAAAGCAGCCGATGATGAGACAGCCTCCTTCCTGTGAGAGGAACAGAAAAATGGCTCCTCCTGTTTTCTCTGCCTAGTGGTTTGGCCATAGACACAAGTCTGGTCAGTGGCTAGGAATGTAGGGCTCTCATGAATGCAGGGTTCCAGCTCAAGGTGCTGGCAGTTGATTTTCTTTCTTTCGTTGGTGTCGCTTTTGCAGATGTTTCCCAAGATGTCTTCCCCCCACACACCAAAAACAACTTAAAAAGAAAGAGCACATCTGCCTCCAATCTTTACTCTCTCACCTCTGTGTCACCAACACAGCTGATGTGCTCTGAGGTCTAATTTTCTGGATTACAACAGACTCATCCTGGAGACTCATGATTCTCTAGAAATCCCAAACTCTGCAGGAAAAGCAACTGGATCTTACCAGCATCTGCAGCCTGCACTACTCTTATGATATCACATGAATATGCCTCTAACCCAGCCAGCTTTGTCCTTGTGGGACATTTTGGATGTGAAAAAACTAACACCTACTAGAACCTGAACCTACTGACAATAGGATCCCAGTGCCCTTCCACTGAACTGGAGGGGAACCAAAATCAATTTGGAAGTAATGACAGGTGACATCTTATTTCAGGCCTCTAGAAGCTGGGACAATTATATACTCTATTCCAATCAAAACCACAGCACAAACCCAAGGGACTATAGTAAAGTAGCATGCACTTGGTATACGAATCATTCCAGTGGGCTTGTCCTAAACTGCATTGGGCTACTGACTAATCGGTTTGACCTGAGACTTGGTCTTAAAGGTAAGAGAAGCACTGGTCTCTTTCAGACCACTAGAGAAGGATGACCATCTCCATGGGCTACTGTACAATGTTAACCAAAAGAGGTCTTGAGAAACACCTGCTATACATCACACAGGTTAGCTGACAACTACACCTGCACACAACTAACCTTTAAAAATCTGGGCGTAAGTACTTGCCTGTGAAGTCACATAGCTAAAGCCTCACCAAATTCATGGTCCATTTTGGTCAATTTCACAGTAATAGGATTTTAAAAATCGTAAATTTCATGATGTCAGCTATTTAAATCTGAAATTTTATGGTCTTGTAATTGTAGGGATCCTGACCCAAAAAGGAGTTGTGGGGGGGTTACAAGGTTATTGTAGGGGCGGGTTGCAGATTGCTACCCTTACTTCTGTGCTGCTGCTGCGCTGCAGCTGGAGACCAGTGGCTGCCAGCTGGGAGCCCAGCTCTGAAGGCAGAGCCACCAGCAGCAGCGCAGAAGTAAGGATGGCATCAGGGTCGTTCCTACCCATACGCAAAGTACGCCGCTGCGTAGGGCACCAGGAAATTTGGGGCACCAAATTTCCTGGTGCCCAATGCAGCTGCATGCTGCTCCAGCCCGTGCTCTGCCTCTTCCCCATGGCCCCCACCCCAGTCCTGCCTCTTCCCACCCCTGCCCCTGCTCCACCCCGCCTCTTCCCACAGGGAGCTAAAGTCAGCCAGACTGAGGCTCATAAAGTGAATAGCTGAAAGCATCGCTGACGGCTCCTGACTCCATGAGCTAGGTTCTTCCTTCATGTAAGCCAGTGGAGCATCAGAGTTTCACCAGAGATGAATTGGGACTCAATGAGAACTTACCACATAGGAGTACCGCTCCCTTGATTTCCCTTCCCTGCTTACGTTAACTGTCACTACATCGGAAAATATAGAGGGAGCTTCTCCAGTCTGGCATACAATGCTGCGGAAGAGAGAGAGATGGAAAAAGAGAGGAGACACGTGGTCAGAACAGAGCGAGAGCAGAGCTAAGTAAGACTGAGCTTTCCCTTGCAATCCGCCATCATTGCATTATATGCAGCTCCAGTGGGCCTAGTAATGGTGGCAGTGCTAGCACAGACCAGCCACCTGCATTTTTACCACCACATTGTCTACAGGTGCTTTGAGGAGGGTAAGGCAACACTGGTAAAGAACGTCTGCATGCTGTTTACACTGCAGCTGCCACTGCGCTGCCCCCACAATAGTTCTGCAGAGGGATATTTCAAGGAAAAGCTCAGTGGAGGCACAGCCAAAGGCTCAACAAACAATACTGGTCTCACAGATATATGTGGCCTTGTACAGGGATCCCTAGAAGACACTGTTATTTAGCCAGTACTTGCTCTCGCTTTCAGCTGCATAGCAGAGCATGGGCTGAGCTTCTTACTAGTAGTGTCTAGCTATTCCAGCATGAGGGGCAAAATCTAGTTCTTTGTCAATCAGGCACGGAGTTGTTGGTGCCAGGAGACTCTGCCTCAGAGCGTGGGCATTCTGGACTGTCTGACCTGCTGCTCTTCAAGACCTTGGTTCATAGTCTAATATAACCATCTCTGTGGGAAACTGGCTGGCGGAAGGGAGGTTTTGAGGCTTTTGTGGAGGATTTCACAACCAAGGAGGCTGGAGACAATCACCTCAGCTTTCCTCTCAAGCCTGTCTGGAAGTGATAATGGGGAAGGCTAGAAAATAATGAAGTGAGACAGTACTGATGTGACGCGTAATGAAGGTGAAAGGTTTGACAACTCGGGGGAGCAAAGTTCTACATTCAGTCTCTGACCAGGTTCTCCGCAGGCAGCAGCTGTGCACACTTCCCCCACACTGTCCCACCAAAGGGCCTCAGCCCTTCGCTGGGAGTCTCCTTGGCCCATTCAGTCTTTGGTGGAGACTGCCAAGGAGTGGCCAGTTAGTGCCTATTGTATGGGTGGGGTTGTGTGTCATGTAGACACTGGGAAGCAAAACTGAGACCCCCACCAAACTTGTCTCATTAGGTTGAAAAGCAGCTCAATGCTGGTAACTATCAGTCCCCACTATGGGTGCATGCATGCATAACTGAATGGGTCACTATCAATGTCACCCGGCCAGCCATTTCCCCATCACAGGGGCGGGGGGTGGGGGGGGAATTGGCTAACTGAAAAAGGGAAAAAATAAACAATCCGTAAGCACAGTCTCCTGCTTTTCAATGGCTCAGCCTGAATTACTCACGCCTCAGAGACCATGTATCTGTCCCAGAGTGGTGCACATCTCACACTCCCTATCTTGACAGCATTAACGACATCACTGAACCTACGGCCCAGGTTCCTTCCTCTTATTGTGAGCAGAGTTCCTCCTTCCAGGGGCCCGCTCAGGGGCTCAATCTGCCAAGGAGCCAAAGGAAAGGGGGAATGGGTTAAAACAGAACTGCAGAAAAACCTTTTTGATTTGATTCCCAAGTAATGTCTGTTCGTGTGTGTGTGTACACTCCGTTTAATCTGATTCTGTCCTGCCTCTCATGCTCCAGCTTCACATGCATGGGCCACCTCCTCAGCGTGCTCTTCCTGCAGGAGCTTTGTCAACAAAAAGGCCTTACAATTCTCGGGTGACTCTGGTGCCCTCTGTGGGCACAGAGATCACTGCATCTGCCATTGAAAATGCAGCCACCTCTGGAGAGAAACACAGCAACTCTGCACAACAATTTAGGAGACAGAGTGGAGCAGCAGAATCTTCTGAGACTGTTAGTTCTTTGGGGCAAGGACCATCTCATCATTATGTGTGTGGACAATGCCTAGCACAGTGGAGTCCTGACCTTTGACTGGAGGCCTCTAGGCTCAACAAATAAAAAAACAAATAAATAACGAGGTGGACATTGGCCAGGGCACAAGTACCCCTCCCCTAATATCGTGCTGGGGCACTGGTCCCTTGAATCAGTCAGAGAGCAGACTGCCTCCTACTGAATTACTTTGTCGCATCTGAATATTACACCCTGCTTAGTTGGGATGGGACCATTGCAAACAGCGTAAATGCTGCAGGCTGTCATGTTATTTTACTGCATATCCATGGGAGATTTGCTTTGTTACTGTCTGTTTTGCAGTGGGCCACTTGGCTGCTTTGATTTTGTTATTCATCTGGTCTAGTTAAATATGCTGCCCTTAGAAAAGGCCCTTTACATTTAACAAACTTATCAACAAATAAAGCCAGCAAAAGCTGCCTTGTAACATCAGCCTTTCTCAGAGTGTATTTGGAGAGGTTGCAGCTTGCCACTCACTGTAGCTGCTGCCAACACAACATGACGTAAGCCAGGGGGTGGAAGGTCAAGAACGGAGGCTCCGTCTTCTGCCAAGCTGGTTACGGCTGATAATGTTCCACTACTATGCTCAGTGCCCCTTCCCTATACAGTTGTTCTCCTTCTCCTGAGGATGACTCTGTAAACACTACAGCAAAGCTGGCATGTTTTTGTGATGGAGGATTTAGATTCAATGCCCAGTGTCTGCTAAGGAAATAGCATCACAATCCCGTGACAACCTGAATTCTTGTGGTTTGTTTCCATTATTTTTTTGGCAAGGAGTTGATAATATTTTATATGCAGGCGGGGGGAGGCTCATCAGAGAACATTCCCTTCCCACTGTTGGGCCTGTGATAGTGACAAGATGGAATTGGCTATGGGAAACACAAAATACACACACACACAATGTTACAGCACTCAGCTTATGAGCGGATAGCTGTATGCTCGTCCCTGCTTTGGTGGGTTCATTAGCTGTTTTCCATAGGATCTTTGCTCTCCAGATTTTTGCCCATTCCCATGAAGTTGATCCTGGTATTTTCCGAATACACACTCTTCTCTGGGACTCTGCATCTGGAGTGGAAGTTGGTGGCTAGTCCCCTATCTCTAATCAAAACCCAGGATTCCAGAACATCCCAGAGCAGTGGGAAAGTTGGGATCCAGATCTAGACTTTGGACCATCTCTAAAACACACTGACATAAAGTTCACTCAGACACTGTGAACCTCACTATAGCTTCAGGGCATGTGTGGATGGAGTTTTGGGTCCAGGTTATTATTTTATCTGTACCCATTCTAATGACTATTCCTAGCTAATGAATCTTCTGATTGATTCTGAAAAATCACTCAGCATGAATCTATTTGATTTTCCCATCTCCCCAAAACAACACATGGCTTTGGAGAGTCTGACAAGCTCTGTACCTAGATATCATCTGCAGCTAGTCTGGAGTTTTCAGGTGAATGGGCAGCATAACAAATTGGTGAACAGAACGGTGCCAGTCTTGAGGATTTCTCAGTTGTCCCGACTGAATGACTGGTAGTAGATGCTACACCTGTGACCCTCCCCTTGGTTTTGAAACTCAGGGCTGTGTTGTTTGTTACATTATATGGAGTGATGCTGACCAACAGAATGCGCTCTCTGCTGCATTCAAGTCTTACCTTCCTAATCTCCGGAGCAGGACACATGACTGGGATCTGTGGGGATTCAGTGTTTAGTCTGCAAATGGAGCTGCTCTCACTCCAGATGCATCGGTGCCCCATGTCCTCTCTCCCCAGGCACTGAGAACAGTCTGTGCTTCCAGTTGCACAGTTATAGACCTCCACTAAACCACAAGAGACAAAAGCGAGTGTGAGTTCCCAAGCCTGGGTCTTTCATGACTGTGCTTAGCTTTATACAATCAAACACCAAACCAAATATATATATTAACCCATACAGCATATGAAATCCAACAGGCAAGGAGGACGGTTTGCACATAGAGGAAGCTGAAGGGGCCTTGGCTGCGATCCTAAGGATTTCCCAGAAGTACTGGGCATTCATTCCCACTAAAATATGATTTAGCATTAAAAAAACAACCCTTTTGTCAGTTTATGTTACATTTTTCTAATTCTCGGTATCCACATGGGAAGCAGCTCGGTACAGCTGACTCCATCCTGCTGCAAAGCAATCCTATTGCTTCCATTTTCTGTGACAAAAATCTAATGGTTACAATGCTCTGTACAATGTTTACAGTCCCCTTCCTTCCCTTTAGCAGCTATGAGCATTCTTGACTCACTGCTCCCATTAGGTCTGCTTGTCTCTGCTTCCTAATGATTTTCCTACAGTGCTTTCACCTCTTTATTAGCTGATGCCCGGGTTACGTAACCTTCTCAACCCTCAGGCCCTTAGTTGTTGAAATGTGGGTACCCTATGAATCAACAGTTAGACATGTTCAGGAAACATTATTTTCACTTCCCCATTCCCTCCAACACACACATGTTTGCAGGAATGTGTAAAACAGAAATAATCATACTCAGGAATGGCACTTCTCTTGCACTGTTCACCAGGGGGAATCTCAAAGAACTTTATCACACAATTAACAAATCCCCCCAAGCCTTCATATGCAGATCCATCACCCCTTTACAGAGGGGGAAACTGAGGCACCAAAAGGCTACATTTTCAAAAGTGCCCACTGATTTTGAGTTCCTCTGCTTTGGAGCACCCTACTTGAAAGATGTAGGGCCTGGTTCCAGGGGCATGCATAGCTCTTACTGACTTCAGCTGGAATTGTGTATGCTCAGCATGTCGCCAGATCAAACCTTGGCTGTCTCAAACTGAACACCCTGAAATGGAGACCTCTAAAATGTATGAACCTTTTTGAAAACATTGGCCCTTGTAACCTGCCTAAAGTCACAGAGCAAGTCAGAGGTGAGACAAGAAGAGAACCTAAGAATCTTATCTCCCTGCTCCAAGCACTTAATCAAACTGTTGTCAATTTTTTGTCTGGGGTTCAATGCCCTTTCCCAGCTCCCCACATAACGCAATAATCCACCTATGCTTAGGGTATTGAGTCTTCACAATTATGCATGAAAATCTCCTATTTTCCATGCAAGAATTGCTGGTTTAGCTCCCTGACTTAGTGTGTTACACTGGGTACTATTAATACTAAGGTAATGGGCTTACAGGTGATATTTGATATTTTCGGAGATTGAAACATGGTTTAGAATAAAGACTGATAAAGAAAGGTGGGGAAAATGAGCGAGAGTGGGGAAAATCAAAAGTAGCTTGACCTATGCCAATAGAGGAGTTTTACTGTTGTATAACTGGCCCCATACATTTTGGTCTTGGTCTGCAATTGCTTTTGTAAACCTCTCTGTAGTTTCAAATGTACCAATCTGACTAAGGTAGAGTGGAACCAGAGAAGTTGGTAGAGAGGTTGATTCAAGTTATGCAAACTTGAATCCAAACTTGGGCCACATAAACTAATAACTCCTCCATGCAACTATGGGTGTGGATTCAATGCTCTTTGATGAACTCTGTGATTTAAGAGGCTACAGGTGTTCCCCTCTCTGTCTTTTCTGATCACAACACCACTCATCTTGAGACTCAAGTATCCTCTATTATGAAGAGAAGTGACCCCAGCCCAGTGCCCCTTTCCCTCTGATACTCACCACCTAGATTAGTTCAAGAAATTAAAGTGCCTTCATCCTGATCCCCTTCAGCAGTACTTCTCTGCCCCTGGGAACCTCTCACTCAATGTTTTCCCCACTGCCTGATTCCCTTGCAAGATGCCTCCTTCCACCCTGCCATACCCTACCAGGAAACCTGTCTGTCTGGGCTTATAATAGATGTGTTTCAGTGTTTCTCAGCCTAGTCAGGATCTTCTCACTATAGCTCATGCTAACGGCCTGATTCTCCTCTCACACCAATGTAAATTAGAAGCAACTCTAATGAAGTCATTGGAGTCACAGTGATGTAAAGCTGGTGTAAGTGAGAGGAGAACTTGCCTCATAGATGCGACATGCAACATTAACACAGGTTTAGCTGGAGAGTTCAAAGCATGGCAAAGGCAGAGAGGCAGGACAGAGGAGGCGGTCAGCATGTGAACAATAAGTCTTGGCAGGCCAGTCTACTGAGCTTGTTCTGCACTAATCTAGGGGCCTGTCTACATATGGGGTAATGCACACTGCTGGGGGACGTGTGATTTCTAAAACGCACTAAACAGGCTGTGCATTAATTGGCCCATGTAGACCCTGCAGGTACATGCTAAAAGCTCCTTAGTGTGCTTTAACGTAATCCTGTTTCAGTGCTACATTAAAGCTCTCTAGGGAACTTTTAGTGCGCACCAGCAGGGTCTACATGGACCAATTAATGTGCAACATGTTAGTGCACTTTAGAAACCAGACCCCTGTGGTGCGCATTACACCACCGAGTAGACAAGCTGCTAGAGTCGGGCTCCACTACTCCCCCCACTGCTTTGGGTACGCTTTTAATCTGACTTCTTTGCTCCTTGTTTAGTTTGCTGATGCAGCAAGGAGCTTTTCAAAGAACCCTTGTATTTTTCCCAGAGATACAGCGTGGGTCTGGGGGAATTATGTTTATACATTCTATTCCTTCTCAAGATTTTTTTAAAAGTGAATTTTTAAAATGCATTAAATGTTGATCCCAGTTCCCATAAAAGCTTCTGCAAGGGCCCTCCCCTATCTATGCTTATCTCCTTTGAGCTAAATTCCTTCACTGACCCTAGGAGACACTTCACATTTTCTGTTGAGATCTATTATTTCAGAATGTTCTGTTCTATACACTACTGACAAGCAAGCAGTCTAAACTGAGGTGTTAGTCTGAGGGTGATCTTGTGTGTGTGTGCAAGATTTATGTCTATGGCTTTGTATGCATGTTTGTCTGGGGGGTATAAATGTATCTGACATGTGGTCTGTGTGCACACATGCTCGTGCATGTTAAGCTGTGTGTATAAGATTTGTGTGAGTTGTGTGCATGCATCTGATACTCAGAGCACTCTCTCTCTCGTGACTCTAGTGTTTTGTTAGTTTTCTAGGAGCCTTTAACCTAACTAAATTAAAGTAGAGTGAAAAACGTCTTCAGCCCAAACCTGTCATCATCTGTGGACTGTCAATGAATCTGTCTGGCTTATCCTTCAGCTGAAGGTTTACCGGGAAGATATGGCTTTTTTCTGATGTGTGGAGCTGCATGAAGAAAGAAATGAACATGTTCTAATGAAATTTACTAAAATAGCAGATTACCCCCTAAACACACACACACGAGATGACTAACATCCTTCATTATAACAGTGCTCATATACTTTATAGTATTGTTTCTCAGAATGAAAGGCTCCAATCTTTAATAAAGGAAGCAGGGGAAAAGGGAAGGAGGGGTATTTTTTCTGTCCTCCTTAATTATTTTCACGGAGACCTCAGCAAAAGCAGAACCATCCATTGTGGAGGTATTATTTAACACAGGGGCCTGTATCTGCTGATCTCTAAGTGGAAATGAGTAAGAAAATGTAGCAGGCTGCCCTGTCTACATATTTTAAAATGTTCCACCAAAATATATGACTAAGGGAAAAGTTTTCCCTCAACCTTCTTTTTAAAATGTTTCCATCAGAACCCTGTTCTGCAGGGGTAGCACCTAACTCTATAGTGACACTACGGGAACTTGAATATTTTGGAGACATTACTAACGGATACTGAGATCAATGTATGTAAATAAGGGATTATTCTTCAGGCTACAGCTACAGCATCTTTTTCTTCACGGTTATTATAAATTCCCCACCATCCCCATAGCTGATACAGTCTCTCCACAAATCTCTGACATATGTTCAGCGGATACAGGGCGAAAGCCTGCTCCCACTGAGGCTAAGGGGATTTTTGCCATGGACTGCAGTGGGGGCATGATTAGGCCTTGTAAAGGCTCAATTCTGCAAGATGTTGAGGGTCCTCATCTCTAATGAACACCTGACACCAACAGGAGTTGAGGGGACTCAGCACCTTGCAAGATTGAGCCCCAAGTGACAAAATGCTCTTTCCTGCAATACTGAGCATTGCCTATGGGCAGATTAGAAGCAACAGGATTAGATGAACCCTGTAATAGGAACTCTCTAAACGAGGCCAGTGAAGTGTATTGGGACATGCTGGGAACTAATGTACTAACGCGGAGACTGGGTGGGGTGAGAGCTGTTAGACAGCCCCATGGGATAATGCAGAGAAGACAGGAAGCAGAGTGCCTGTGACTTTGGAATGCTCTCCCCAGCCATCAGCATATGCAAAGAGCACTCTGGGGCATCTTTCTGGCAATGCTAAAAGCCGCTTTGTTTCCTTTCCAGTTCCGCATTGTTTGCGGGGGAGGGGTGTTTTATTTGTTGTATGTTAGGGAGCTGGAGGGGTGAGATGGGCTCTATCCAAATGCCCCTGTTTGCAGACCCTCTGCCCAGATACTTACCAGGACACCGCTGCACTGAACGGTGGAGGTGTTCACCCATCTGGCTTCAAACGTCCTGTCAGTTCCAAAATGACATTCCAGAACAGTATCCTAGAAACAAGAGGAGAGAGTTTTTGCAACAATATACTTTTCTATTTTTTCCACCAGAATCAGAGATGAATGGAGCTGCAGGGCTTGATTCTGACCTCTTTCTCCTGTGAACATCAGAAGCAACTCTATAGATCAGTGGAGTTACCAATGGGATAACTTACTCAGAGATTGGAATAGGACCCAAAGGTTTGAATTTTGGGATTACAGATCCTGATTAACCCTGGTTAATCATAAATAACAAAGGGAGTAACCACTTAATCGCCACCATGTTAAACATCACACAAGGGACAGATCCTGGCCCCTGTCTGCTACAGGAAAGCTGCTCTGGCAGGACAACTGAAGATTTCCCTTGGACTGAGGGAATCCACGGCTTGAGTAGGGGTGGGAGGTGGCATGGCCAAAGTGTATAGTACTCTGGAGATCCTCAGCCAGCACAATGACTTGTAGGGGGCTTTTATAAGGGTGGAATTTAGAGTTGCTCTGAGGCTGTTCTAAGTAACAGCAAGAGCCAAACTGGTCTCTAGCTGTCTTGGTTAAGCTGAACTGTAATGTGACCAGTCATCTGGGCTTAAAGCCACTTTTGTCCCCCTAGTGTCAACTGTGCTGAGCAGAGCTATGGTACAGTTAAGGATCTGGCACACAGTATTTTTCAAAAATAAATTTCCCTACACTATGTTACTAATAACAGCAGAGACCAAATTCTGCTCCCGGTCTTCCTAGTGCACACATCCTGTGTGAATAAATCCCGTCTCCGAGGCTCAGTGCAGCACTTTTAATGAGCACTAAATATACCCTAAAAACCACCGCACAGATTTGATAAAACAGCCTGAAACGTGAAAGAAGCTCCTGATTCATGGCAGGAGCCAACTGACTCACACAGCACACGTGCGGCAGCAAGAGCGAGGCTGAAATCCTTTCACTGTTAATCATTACACCAATCTGTAACGCAGGGGTAGGCAACCTATGGCACGTGTGCTAAAGGCGGCACGCGAGCTGATTTTCAGTGGCACTCACACTGCCCGGGTCCTGGCCACCGGTCTGGGGGGCTCTGCATTTTAATTTAATTTTTAATGAAGCTTCTTAAACATTTTAAAAACCTTATTTACTTTACATATAACCATAGTTTAGTTATATATTATAGACTTATAGAAAGAGACCTTCTAAAAACGTTAAAATGTATTACTGGCACGCGAAACCTTAAATTAGAGTGAATAAATGAAGACTCGGCACACCACTTCTGAAAGGTTGCCAACCCCTGCTGTAACGTATGCTCTTTAAACTGATCCATGCCCTCTCCCTCTTTCGTTAACACATTAGCAGTCTCAATAGCAGCAGCAATGGATCTCGCTTCCTGGATCCCCTCTGTGCTGGGAATGATCATGAGTTACAGAGCTTCTCCTGAGAAATGCAGCAGAACTAATCTTGCTCTGCTGCTCCAGGAGGATTTTACAGACTGGAGGAGTGAGGAAATCAAACTGCAAGGTAGTCGTCTGGGCTGCCCTCTGGGAATTGAGGTGCCTCAGTAACCTTCCTGTTTACTCCATTGCTGATCAGGTTACATGTGCTATGTCTTCCTCTTTAGCCACCTTGTGGCTCCACAGAGGAAGCCGGATTTTCTCCCATTTTGCTGACAATACAGGGGCACATCCTTATTTACAAATGCCAGACCTTAGACAGGAAACTGCAACCAAGTTACAGCAGAGAACAGTTTTCTTTGCTGGTGTAATGTACAGAAGAAGGTTTTCCCGAAGCTTTGTTAACATCACAGCCCTACAGCCTGATCCTGCTTGCCTGCAGCCCAAGCCCTTTACGCCTGAAGACATGCCCAAGATCTGCTCATCACTCTGAATAAAAGACAAGATAAGTGGTCATTGGTGTGCACATTTCCCCATTTGGCATCTGCTTTTGTGGTAACTGCGTAGATGAATTAGGCCCACAATTGCACATGAAGGTTTGAGAACCTGACTCAAAACAACACAAGACAGTTTTCCATAAATACCAGCATTTATTATATTTCCCCACCCCTCTGTTATTTCCTCTGTCCCTTCCTGGCTTCTAAAACACATCCCAGAATGCATCACTCTGTGGACACTGCTATGATTTGCATTTGCCCCATGCAACCACCTACATGCCAAAGGATTTCACAGAAAGGGACATCATTTTTTTAAAGTAAAGTTAAAATATATTTCTGTGCCGGTCTGGTTAGTGCGGGGCTTTCTGCCTATATTTCTGGACTTAACTTGGTCTTCATGCTAGCTTTCCCTTTTAACGGTGTTTCTTTCTTTTCCAGAAGCAAGGCCCTGGGGATTGCCCAGCGCACTGCTTGGTGAGCATTCCCTCGTGAGAGCCAGACACCTGCACGCTCACAGGATGGAACATGGAAAACATATCCACCAAAAGTGTGAATTTTATTTCCCCCAAACATTTTGTTCTAGTGGATATTTTACAATGTGCATAAATCCACATACTGCACGCATGCCATGAAAGGTCTGGCATTAACTGTAATAGGTCCCTAGAGAACGTCCGTATGCAAGCTGAATTTTCCCTTTGCTTTTTCTATTTCAACCTACCCACCCAGGTGGCTACTTTTCATGAATGTCCTCTGCTAGTACAGCTAGCTCTGCATTTAATGAAGGTGGAAATGGGTAAGCTGCTTAGGACTAGATTTTAATGGGCGTTAGGTGCCTAAATACCTTTGAGGATCTGGGACTTCACTCCTGTATGGGCAGAGGGTGGCACTCCCTCAGCAGAATCCAGTAGTCTGGCTCTTGGACTTGTTATGTGCCACAGTAGGATCACCTGATTAGCTCATTTGAACCTTTTTGCTTTGCCTACAAATTCAATTACCTTGGAGAAAGCACCATTAGCCAGTGAGATCATGATGTCCTGAGAAGCCCCCGTGGGCATCGGTTCTAGCGAGGCAGGTACAATCCGTGGACAGTCAGTGGTGCTCTGTAATTTAGAAGACAAGAAAACAAAGAAAGGTTAATGGGAAACTTTGCTGAGAACATGTTGAGCATTCTTATCACAGAGACAGAAGGAAACACTGAAAAGTCATGAAAAAGTCCTCTTCAGTCATACCTTAAAGTCAGCCTGAAGCCTACTAAACAAAGTGAAAACACAAGCTGACCCCATGCTGTCGGGGAGACTGCATGGCTCGTAGAACCGGGAATGTGACCCTAACCTTTTACCTCTGGGTCACCAGTTTAAGTCCAACCCAGGAAGGTGGTGACCAAAAATCAATACCATCTGATGGCTGTGTGATAGCAACAAGATGGTCGCCTCAGTCCAGTTCCCAGCAGACAGCTGTCCCCACCACTATCAGCACTAACTGGCACCCTTGCTGGTGATCTCAGTCTAAGACCAAATGGGAATGAAAATTGAACAACTTTCTCGCCTCGTCTTGCAGGGCTGCTTCCCCTTCAGTACCTGTTCAGCGGTTATATAGAGGACTTCCGTCTCCCCGTGACACGGCTGTCAAACTGGGACTCTTCACTTTGCACAGTAAAAAAATTGTTTGTAAATCAAAAGCAAAACCATATGCTCTCATCAGGTGCCACTCTGGGGCTGTAACTACAGTGCCATTATTATAGTCACTTAAGTGCTAGAGGAAAGTGCCAGAGGGACACTCAAAAGATATACTGAACTGTACAATGGCAAAGCTTCCTGCAAGACCCCCTCTTGTCAGCAGAAAGCAAAATGTCTTGTAAATTGCGGTGCACATTTCTATAAGCCCCTGCAGAGATTTCACTTTACAGTGGTCTCCTATGCACATAGGCATTTCAGATGTGTGCGTGCACGTGAGAGAGACAGTGTGAGAGTGTGTGTGTGCATGTGTGAATGAGGGTGGGGGGCTATAAAGGGTTGTAAGAGGCATTAGAGCAGGAGTAGCCAAAGCAGAATCCCTGAATTTAAAGATCCAAGTGAAACTGAAAAATGATTTTTAAAAGTCATCCATCCTGTGTCATCCCCCACTTTTCTTCTCACTTGGTGTGATGGCTCAGAAATTGGTCTGATTCTAAGCCCAGATCTTTATGACAAACCCATCCTGTTCTTTCATGAGATGTAAACTGCACTGCAAACAGAAGCAACAAACTAGGCCAGATTCTTCTCTCCGTTACCCCAGGGGACATCCAGAGTAATGCCTTTGACAATGGAGTCAGCAGAATATTTGATCTGATATGCAGAATAATTTATAACAAAGGGCATGATTCTCTTCTCACTTACCGTAGTTTTACTCCAGTGTAACTCCACAGACTTCAGTGGAGATATTCCTGATTTACACCACTGTGAAATTAGAATCGGGCTGTATAACACTAAGACACACAGCTGAACATTTTCATATTTCTGGAAGCTCTCTGTGCACTGGGAACTCTTAGCACTTAGAGTGCCTCTCCTGGCTCTTCTAAGCATGGCTTCAGGGTCAATGAATTATCTTAAAGTGTTTGTTTGACTGTGGAAACCGTGTTTCAGTTCTTATCAGGACACTGATCTTAATCAAGCACAGTCAGTGCTGCCTCATCATGAAGATTAAATAACAGAGAGAGAGACACACATGGGAGGGGGAGAGAAGTAAAAACAACAAAGAAAAGGGTTTGAGGGAGATTTCAGTCCATAGTCTCCTTGAGTGAAAAGAGTTAAAGTGAATGCAGCTGGGGACTGAAAATTTATGTGAAAGCTCCTATGGTCTTGTGTGTCCTTGCATGTCACAGCAACCAGCTTGGCTTGCCAGATAAATACTCTCACAGGGCTGATTAACTCGTTGTCCCGCAGTCCCTTCTCCTGCTGTTCAACAATGACTGGAAAGGGAACTTTCCAGCTGATTAGCTCATTCGTGGCTGGATCAGGGAGAAGGGCCTGAATTTTTAAAATGCTCCTGTGTGGAGCTGATGTGGCATTTTCTTCTCAGCAGCGATGCCACAGGTGCTTGGTTTTTACATAATGTGGAAAGATTTGTAAATGTTTAATTCAGGGTTTTTCAAACTTCAGTGCACCATGACACCCTTCTGACAACAAAAATTACTACACAACCCCAGGAAGGGGGACTGAAGCCACCCAGGGGCAGTGGGGCCAAAGCCGAAACTTGAGGGCTTCAGCCCTGGGCGGAGGAGGAGGGTCTGTAACCTGAGCCCTGCCGCCCAGGACTGAAGCCAAAGCCTGAGCGCCGCCACCCAGGACTGAAGCCCTTGGGCTTCGGCTTCAGCCCTACGTGGTAGAGCTTGGACTTTGGCTTCAGCCCTGGGCTCAAGCAAGCCTAACGCCAGCCCTGGTGGCCCCATTAAAATGGGGTCACGACCCACTCTGGGGTCCCAACCCACAGTTTGAGAACCGCTGGTTTAATTATTTCTGCTCAGGTTGCAGTTCTGAGGGCCTCATTCTCAGGCCTGAACAGTGCCTTGCTTTGCAAGAAATTCTATTAAAATCAACAGGAACCTGAGTAAGAATTAGTCCCCTAGTTATCAGCAATTCCAAGGGGGCAGAATTAGAGATGTGCCTGAACCGGACAGAAGATCTAAATCTACTTGAACTCTGGGGAACTAAGGATCCAGATATGAGCTTGCTGCAGGCCTAATTCTAGTCTCCATGCAGTTACCCATGTCAGATAGGATAACACTTCCTCAGCTCCTTTGGTTTTGATACAATAAAAGTGTGGCGGAAGCCAGAGTGTGGGAAAGACTTGGTGAAATCTTCACCAAGTGTCTTAACAAACCTCAGTGAGTTCCAGGTCCATCACGATAATTTTGTACCTTAATCTAGAAATTAACGATTAATAAATAACAATAATGATAGTAAGACAAGTGTATTTGTTTTGTTCCCTACAGTTTAGGACAACAATCTACCCTGCGCACCCTTCTGACCATGTTATTCCACTCTCTTTAGATTCCTCCACTACCTTCCTCTCCTCCATTTCATCAAATTCAAGCTTCTCGTCCTGATCTTCAAGGCTCTGTATAATGTCCCCTCAGGAATTCTCTGCCTTCATCCCCTGCTCACTCATCATGGCCAACTAGACATCAGCTTGTGAAAAAGGGTTTTGGTTTTGCAAAAAGCAAAAGCAAACCCAGATGTGGTTTGGATCTGGGTCCCATTTTATCTGATGCACCAAAATGTCAGAGGTTCTGGCATTGGCATCTCTTAACAATACTTTCCAATCAGTGGCTCATGAGCCCTGCAAGGCTGTTGAAGAGCAACCCATAAGAGGGATTTCCTGCTCTCCGTTTCTGAGCAAGTGAAATACTGGATGGTAACAAACATGGAGGCAGGAGAAAAATAGACATAAGGACTCAAAGGGAGTCTGTTCCCAAAATATCAATCAAAAGGAAAAAATAAAAAAGATGACCAATTTCTTTCTGGATGTGGTTTGGCAGAGCCACCACTGCTATTCAACTTCAAATTCATCCCAAGCCACAGAAAACAAAATTATCACTTCTCTGCAAACTAATGCCTGCTCTCCTTGTGTCAAGAAGCAACTACTCTCATGTCAATGAACAAGTTTCAGTTAGGGTTACCATACATCCGGATTATCTCGGACATGTCTGGATCTGGGGGTTTTAAATAGCCATCCGGGAGGACTTTGTAAAAATCTAAAAAGGTCCGGGATTTCCCTCCCAATGCAGAGCGTGACGCGACTGACAGACTGGCCGGGCCAGATTGAGCCGCTCGCATTGGGGCCTCCAGCAGCCAGAGCCCCGCCCCTATTCCCCCCGCCCCTGCAACCTCAGCGTGCCGTGCCGGCAGCGCTCTGGGGGGGGCGAGGCTGTGTGCTCCGCGGAGAAGCGTGGCAGCGTGTCTGCAGCAGCGTGTCTGGCTCCACGTGGAGCCAGACACGCTGGCCTGAGTGGCATGGTAAGGAGGCTGGGGGGTTGGAGAAGGGGCAGGAGGTCCCGGGGGGCAGTCAGGGGACATGGAGCAAGGGGGTTTGGATGGGTCGGGGGTTCTGGGCAGGGGCGGCTCTAGACACCAGCAAAGCAAGCACGTGCTTGGGGCAGCCCATTTGCAGGGGCGGCAGAGATCCAGCATGGGAGTTGAGAACCAACAGGGGGCCCTGGGAGCTGTAGTTCCTTGCTTAGCTCCCTGCCTATAGAGCCAGCCCTGGAGCAGGGAAAGAACTACATTTCCCAGCATTCCCTTGGTCACTACCAACAGGAAAGGGGGAGGGAGTGAGGAAGCTGAGACCTCATGCTGCAGCCTGCTATGAATGGAGAGCTGCGCTGTGAGTAGGGATTCCATATTTTAACATTCAAAAAATAGGACACTCCACGGGGAGGGAGGGTAGCCCCACCCTGCCCCCATCCACTCCCTCCGACTGCCCCCCACAGAAACCCCGACCCATCCAACCCCCCTGCTCCCTGTCCCCTGATCACCCCCTCCCGG
>NW_020664440.1:17261630-17262312 GCF_002925995.2 Terrapene triunguis
CCCCCTTACTGTGCCACTCAGACCAGCGTGTCTGGCTTTGTGCATGCTGCTGTGCTCCCCCGCGGAGCCACAGCCCCCCCCGCCCCCCCAAGCACCTGCCTTCCAGATTTGAACACCTCAAAATTCAGGAGTGCTCAAGCTCAGTTTGGGCAGCTGTTACTTCATTTCTCCCAAATCAAATATACTGATCCACTGTAACTTGCTGTAGAAAAAGTAGGATAAAATTGAGCAAGAAATGCTTCCCAGTGGTTATTAGGACTGGAATTGCTATTTTCAACAGCCATTGCCTTTTTGTTTGTTTGTTTGTTTGTTTAAAAGGAAGACAGTGATATTGCATTGGCAAATTCCCCATAGAAAGAAAGAGTGGAACAAAAGAATAATAAAGGCACCTCAACTTTTCCTCATTTATGTAGGACAGTCCTATAATATGCATCCAGATATCCTCCAATCACACAAGCTGAAAATTGTTCCACTTTACTGCAGTTCTGTAACCATATGGGAACCAATCCTGTCTGTGTTCTGTGCACATCTAAAATTCCTGCTGAATGACCTGCCCTGGGAGCAAGTTACCAGTGACCCAGGGCTGCGGCGGAAGGAGGGTGCAGGTGGGGGGGGGTAGGGGGAACCCAGAGCTGGGGCGGCAGGATGTGTGTGTGTTTGTGGGGGAGAGCCCAGGGCTGGG
>NW_020664440.1:17262712-17308148 GCF_002925995.2 Terrapene triunguis
GGAATATTCAGCACCAATAAGGAGATCAGAGACGGATGTATCTTTTCCACTTGGGATAACATTTTCAATAGCACCTAAGTGACTTAGGAGCCTACGTCTGACTGACTTTCAGTGAAATGTAGGCTCCTCAGGGCAGATTTTAAAAGGTATTTAAATTGGAGGTAGGTGCTTTTGAAAATCCTACTAGGCACCTATCTAGAATGTTAGGTGCCCAAATACCTTTAAATATCTGGCTCTAAGTGCCTAAGTCATTTTTGAAAATCAGATTTAGGTGCTTCTGACAATTTTACCTTTGGGGCTTAGTCCTTCATAAATCTTTTAAATTATTGTTATGCATTTATACAGCACCTACCATCTGAGGATGTCAAGGAGTTTTACAAAAAGGAAATAAGTCTCATTGGTAGGTACTATTATTATTTTCATTTTCCAGGTGGGGAAACTGAATCACAAAGGAAAAAAGTAAGTGACTTGCCCAAGGTCACACAGCAAACCAATGTTGGGGGCAGGTACAGATCCCAGGAGGTCTGATTCCTAATCCCTCGCTCTCACCACTGGGCAAAGCTTCTTACATTCTCCATGATTAATCAGCATTGTGAGCCAATGAAAAGGGCCCATATAATTGAAAAAAAGAGGGCATGGCTTGCAAGCACAGTGTATGTCTTTATTTGCACACACAATTACTGCAACTAGGCACACAAATCAGGTAACTGTGTGTGCAAAAGGGCATTTATGTGCATGCAATAGCCTGATATTCATGTGCAATTGTGCACTCAAATGTGGGTACACATTGGCACACACTTTTTTTTGATGATTTGTCCCTTAATTAAAACTAAATTGATATCCCTGAAGCATCATTCAAAGACTTGCTCTAAATTTTTCAGTAAGTAACAGCTGTAAACTCAAGAGACTCAGTGATTCTCAGATGCATCCAAATCTGGAGACAAATCCTCAGGGTTCTTACCCAGCTTTTATTCTGTCCCTACTGAGGCAAATCTCCCATTGACTCCAGAGGGAGTTTTGCCTGTGTAAGGACCTCAGGATCTGTCTCACTGAGCCTTCTGGAGGTGATTGCCTTTGGCAGCATTGAGCTCATCTGATTACTTTAATCCTCAGTGGTTCAGGCAGTTTGTTCCTTTGATAGTCCAAGGATTCTAGAGGCTGAAAAGCTGTGAGGTGAGGCTGTGGTCAAGGGGTCACTGAGACTGCTATACTTTCCCTAGAGAAGCAAAATCAAAACGATCAGGCAGTAGGTGTAACATGCTCTGTGAATGTTTTTTTCCCTGGAGGAAACGGAGGGTGGGGGGGAGGTTGGGATTGGGGCTTTGAGTTTCCCTCCCCTGTGCATTCAGGGCTGTACAATTCAGGCTTTGTGGAGATACAGGGCTGGATTCTGCTCTCATTCCCAGCAAGGCAGTGTGAATCTGGAGAAGTAAGTCCACTGAAGCCAACAGAATGACTCTGGATTTACACTGGGAGCGGAATGTGGCCCACAGAAGAGAATTTGCCTGTGAATGAGGGACAGGCTCAGGATTGTTCCCTGGAGTGTATTGGCTGGTGTTTTGGCCTGTCTAATTTTAAATTCAACCTAGTTATTGTTGAAAAAAGATCCTTATTATTTTTTTTTTAAAGAAAAGTGGAGTATCAGCTGGCTTGGGGAGCTGAATTCATTTGATGCATATATCAAGAGCCCAATTGTGCCAGCTGCTTGAATACCCTTGACTGAGAGGTTTTTGTTCATATACATATTTGGGGGGATCACTGTTTATTCAAATACCTGCATTCACATGGAAAGAAGGCTATTCATGAGTGTAATGAATTTCACCATTGATCACCAGTAGGAAAAGAACACAGCGCCTTCAGCACTGGCCCTACTGGTAGCAGTAGAAGACTCTTATCATCTGTGTAGACCAGCCACTAAAGGGGGACATGATACACTTACCTAGTGGTACAGGAGCAAGAATAAAGCTATGTCTACACCAGTGTTCCCTCTAATTTTTCCCACCTATGTGCGGAATGAATTTTGTTATGTGCACCAATATAGAGGTGATGTGTGACACATGACTTTCATATTGGTGCACGTAACAAAATTCATGTGGTAGGGGTGGGGCCGAGGGGCTCGGAGTGTGGGAGGGGGCTCAGGGCTGGGACTGAGGGTTGGGATGCAGGGGTGTGAGGGCTCCGGCTGGGGGTCCAGGCTTTGGGGTGGGACCAGGGATGAGGGGCTCAGGGACTCCCCCCAGATCTCTCTCCCTGCAGCAGCACCTGGACTGGTGGGGAGATGCGCCTCTCCCTGCTGCAGCAGCTCCAGGGCTGGGGCCGCAGGATAGGCACCCCTCCCTGGTCCCGGTAGGTCCAGGCCAGGGCTGGGTTTGGGCCGGGGGGGAAGGTGGGGCACGAGGCCGGGCTGTCCCAGCCACGACTGGGTCCAGGCTGGGCCGCCCTGGCCGCGGATGGGGCTGGGCTGGGTTCCGCTGCCCTGGCTGGGGCCGGGCCGCAGTGCCCCAGCTGCAGCGCCCCAGCTGCGGCTGAGGCATCTGGGCCGTGGCAGGTCCGGACTGCAGGAGAAGCTCCCCAGCCGCGGCAGGTCTGGGCCGCCCCGGCCGTGGCAGGTAGGGGACCAGGCTAGGTTGGGGCTGGGCCAGGAGCTCCCCACACCGCGGTAGGTCCCCAGGAGGATTCCCTGAGCACCTGCGCGGCGCTAAATAGGCTGCTGCGCAGCTTACAGGGAACTTAGGTCTACACTAGAGACCTTCCAGTGGCACAGCTGTACTGATGCAGCTGTGCCGCTGTAAGATCTCTCATGTAGCCGCTCTATGCTGATGGGAGAGTGCTCTCCCGTTGACATAATTAAACCACCCCCAGTAAGCGGCAGTAACTATGTCACCGAGAGAAGCTCTCCTGCCAACTTAGCGCTGTGCACACTACCACTTATGCCGGAGAAACTTATATCTATCAGGGGTATGTTCTTTTCACATCCCTGAGCGACATAAATTTTGCCGACATAAGTGGTAGTGTAGACATGGCCTAAGTTGCTGTTTGCATTTATTTATTTTCCCTTTTAGAAAGCTTCATAGAGCCCTGCATGGATACAAAATTTGTATCTGCATCCAATCTACGATCTACAAAAATGGTCCGGGGATATAAAGTGAATATCTGCAGATTTTCAGGACTCTGCTCATTCAAACAGCATTAATAACATCATGTGATTTAGTGACTAGTCCCACACACAGAATAGCAAAGAGTTAAAGGGTCAGATTTTCAAAAGAGCTCAGCATGTTTGGTGCTGAGAACTTTTAAGAATCTGGCCCAAAGTGAATGATTCATGAACAAAGCAAGGGCTACAGATTTATACTGTTCATTTAACAATTACAAAATGCTAAGAGATTTAGAAAATCTGTTCACAGATGAGTCACAAGCAGAGAAGAAGGTTAAATCTGCAATGAATATTATTCTCAAAGAACGATGTGACTGGCTGTGACTCAACAGATGCATGAAGCCTTTCATATTGTTTTTATATGGAAAGAACTGTATAGGATAAAAAGTTGCAATGTATCAGTCATATCTGCCTTCCTTCTTTAATGAATTACATGAGTTCCAGAGATTTCCACAAAGGGAGGCAGGGTATGAAGGGGCATGAATGGAAATCAATCAGATCTCTGAGGTCAAGTCTGGAAGAGAGAATGGAAAGTCTAATATATGGCCGAGGTCCTTGTATAAAGGTAACAAGCAAGGGGAATCTCTGTCTGAATGAGCTTGAAAGAGGCTCAGAGTGCTAGCGCCAAAGAAATATTCAATTTAAAATGTAAAAGCTTGGCTTCGAGGTCCAATAAATTGATTGCTAAAGGCCAATTTTATTTAAATTAGCTTCAGTTTAAATTTCAGAAGCTTGACTATGCCAAGTTTCTGTGTTATTAGGAGCTGTAATTTGGATAAAGGCGATTTTCTGCACTCAACAGTGGCGCTCTAGCAAGTTAGCTGCCATTTCATTAATGTACCACAACAGCCTAGTAAAAGCTAAAGGAATTGTAAGGTATTGCTAGATTTATTTTATTGCTTAAATCCAGGCATCCCAAGGTGCGTGGAAATCAAGGCATTGCTCCAGTTTGAATGGTAATAAAGAACCAAGGGACAAAGCCTTCTGAAATAACCAGGAAAGCTGAACATGTACATTGGAAGAATCCCACACATGAACAATTCTTTACTCTGTTACAAGATACACAGACACACACAGCTGTGTCAACGGCAAGAAAACCGGAGATAAACTGACGAAAGGTGTTGGACTGACCGCCCAGGAAACTGAAGTCCTCTTTTTAGCTGTAGAACAGGTCAGTTTCCCCCACAATGCTTCCTCCTCAATCTAGAGGGACCACTTTAAGAATGGAGAGGGCAGACTAGACTCCATCTCAATACAATTTTTTATGCCTTCTGCTGAAGCTGCTAACATAGGTGCTAGTTGGGGCCAACAGATTATGTAATGTTGACACTTATCTACTAGAAGCAAGACTGCGACCACAGAACCACTTTGCACAGCTCACTGAATAGCCTCTCACTGTAACCACTTTCAGTCACTACCTGGAGATGCCATGTGATCAAGCACACATATGGGAACTAGCAACTGCTCTGTTCTAACCCTGGCTCTGCTACCAGCTCTCTGCATGCTCTTGGATAAGTCACTTCACCAACTTTAGCATCAGTTTCCCCATCTGTGAAGAGAGGGCAAGAATACTTACTTGCCTAGCTCACAGGGGTGTTAATCAGTGCTGCATAAATGCTAAGTATTCTTGCTACTAATTGGAGAGAGATTCAAATGGTGACAGGCTCTGTATCCCATCACCAATCCAGACAGAAGCATTTTCAGAACCTGTGAGCTTGCTAGTGTCTAGAAAGCCATTACTCCTGTGCACTAACACACAGCTTTTTATTTCCAAATCTCAACGCTCTTTAAAAAGTGCAGGAACATTATCTTCATTGGGGAAACTGACGCACAGAGTGAAGAAGAGACTTTCTGAAGGCCACACAGCAAGTCAGTGACAGAGCCAGGAACAGAGCCTCAGTCTCCTGAGTCCCAGTCCCATAGCTGACCCCATATATATTCAGTAAAGTATTCTAAAACCAATGGCATCTGGTCAACACAGGAAATTCCTCCAGGAAAAGACAGAATATAATAACAATAATGCAGCCAACTTACAAAATCTACGAAATAACAAAGCCCAATGTGCCTTACATTCATCTTTAGTGAGTCCTCACAATCAGAGTAATTGGAGACACACATGTATTTCTTAGTGCACCAATAACACTTCCATTTGGTCGAGAGGCAGCTGGTACATCTGAAATGCATAAAAAGCAGGTGCACTTAATTTTTAAAGGCCATGCAGATTTCAGCCCCCTCCGCAGAGCCCAACGTCAGTATCAGGTTATAGTTCTTCACATACCTGTAGACTCTGTGTTCTCTATTTTATGGTCCCTAGGACAAATCCATTCAGAGAAGGCTCTGGTCATTCTATCCCTCCTTTTATTGTCAGGGCTATGCTGAAGCCCAAAAGCTCTTGAGGCTGTTCCCCTGATTCTGCATCAGGCTGGCCCTTTGTGGGGAATGACCTCTCCACAAGCAGATAAAGGTGTCAGTTCCATTAACAAGTTCACCCTGGCTCACACAGTCAAAGCTTCTAGACCACAGAGTGACTTTAGGCAGCCAGTGAGTATTTGAGCCCCTCTCCCATTTTTAAAAATATGTCTTTTAGACCCTGTAAATTTTCCCATTAAATCAGGTGATGCTAACTCTTCTGGTGGCTTTTCCAATGGCTTTGTGTAGAGGCTGTGGAATCCTGCACTGACTGGGTCATTGGGTCACATCATTATATCCTGTAAATGTGCATAAAGTTCCATGGGTTGAAACCAGCATCACAATCTCATTATCCAATGAGAGATACATGGCTATTCCCAAGCAGTTCTGGAAATGTACGGGATGGGACTCAGCGTGTCAAATGCATGGATTATTTGTTTGACTGTTTCTGTTGTTTAACCCTTAGGGTATGTCTACACTACAGGATTAATCTGAATTTAGATAATTCGAATTTGGGAAACAGGTTGTATAAATTCGATTGTGCGCGGCCACACTAAGCACCTTAATTCGGTTTTTAACCACATTAATTCGGTGGTGTGCGGCCACACTACCCCATTAACTTAAACACAGTAATTCGGTGGTGTGCGGCCACACTAACCCTAATTCGAATTAACAAAATCGATTTAGGCTCTACTCCGTTCGTCGAGGTGGAGTACAGAAATCGATTTAAAGGGCCCTTTAATTCGAATTAACTGACTCTGTAGTGTGGACGGGTGAAGGGTTAATTCGGATTAACGCTGCTAAATCCGAATTAATCCCGTAGTGTAGACCAGGCCTTAGAATCAGAAGACAAATGTACCCAGCCTGAAGGCTTTCAGCAGAGAGTTGGGAGCCAAGTATACCTGGCTTCTCTTCAATCCCCTCTTCTCCCTTTAGCCTTACAGCTGTCTGGCTCCCTACTCCTAACTCCCTCCTCTCTCTCCAATGAGGTTCCTCCGGCTTTCTTAGTCCTCTTCTGGACTCTCCCAGAACCACTGTACCCCTGCCCCATCCAGCAGCCCACAGCCACATACTGCTGGTCCATATCACTGCACAGAGCTGCTCTGGGCTCCAGGCCAGTTTGTTTGCACCCCAGGCTCACCTCCTGCTGTGATTCCCCCTCATACCCTGCTGGCTTTTAGCTTGAGGAAGTGGTCAGAAACTGGCAGTGGAATATGTCATGAGGTCAGCCACGAGATGATGGGCTTGTTTCTGGGGGATGTGGGGGTGGGGTGATGACAGGGCCATTTGGGAATCTGAAGGCATGAGTACAGATCTGTCCTCACTTCCCTGCAGCCAGAAACCCTCCCTCTCCTTGGCACAGCAGCCTTTAGATACCTCCACTAAACCCTTGGAAACTGTCCAGTCCCCAAGGTACGATGCTTCCAACATCCCTGATACTATGGTGATGGATTCTCTATAAATACTATAGATTAGATTAAATGCAGTAGACTGACTAGATACATTCGATGCACACACAGATTAGCATGCAAGTGCTAAAGAGTTGGAGATTAGCCAGCACCCGAAGGGTTAACACAAAAAACTTTCAAATAAAAATATTGTTCATGTTTTTTTTTTTAAAGAAAAAGATAAGCCAGGCTCCATCAAAATGTCCAGATGGCTTGAGAGGCTGCTAGGACCTTCCTGTATAAATCCCTGGCAATCATCATCCTCAATCCTGCCAAATCCTGCCCAGGACTCAAACGGTCCCGCTGGCAGGGAGGGCTTTTCCTGCTCAGTTAACCCCACAAGCAAGCACCCTCAGATGATGCACATACACCATTTTGAATTGCTCAATTTACATCTGTTCCCCTGGCACAAAGATTTGGGAGTTTCAAGCACCAGGTTCTAAAGTGAGACACTGCAGAGCAAGCTACTATTTGTCAACACCCTGCCTTCTCCCCCAACTCTGACCTCCCGCCAAGCTGCTTTGGTTGCTGTAATTTATGGAAGGTGAGATCACTTACGCTGTTTTGGGGTAAATATTTCCAGTTCTTTTGCAATCATAGATGGTGAAATTGGCCCAGACAATATTTTTGCCGTTGACCCGTATTGCAGTTTGAACAATCACATGGTCTGAAACAAGCAAGCCAAAGAATATTGGATCACAAGAGAGTTTCTATTTTTTGCTCAATCTTAGAGGGCAAGACAAACTTCTGAGTAAATAATATCCCAGCTGCTGAAATTTTTTCTCTGGGGTTTCCTCTGGGTTGCCTCACAGAGTTCATATGTTCCTCCTCATTTAGCCCCCCTAACTTTAAACCCCTTGCCCCCAAAGTTAAATTAGTATCTCTGTCTACACTAGGTCCTAAGTGGTATTTTTAAATACGTTAATTAAATCCGATTAGTCAATATGTTTTAAAACCTCATTAATTTTCTCAGTGTGGACAAACCAACAGAGAATGGTGAAAAGTCCCATTTTTGGCTACCAACATTTGTAAACTACATTTCTCCTACTGTTTGCTTAATTGCTTAATTTTTTGAAATCTTATGATAAACACCCCTGGGATGAGAGTCAAAGCCTCTTCCAAGAAGTGCATAAAAAAATCAAAATAGGCTTCCAGAAATTGGCTTGGACATTACCATAAACAACAATACAAAGCAGTTCAATCACTACCATTCTTCCTACAGCTGGGGAGAACATCAATGACATCTTTTAAAACTGCCTAATATGAGTGGGATTTTCAAAAGTGCTCAGAGTGTTGGCCTAACTCTGCTCCCACTGAAATCAATGATTAAACCCCCATCAACTTCAGTGGAGCAGTTAGACCAATGGTGAAGACTTGTGAAAATCCCACCCTGAAGTCTAGAATGTTTAGGTCAAAATTTTCAAAATTGGCTACAGATTCTGGATGCCTCACTGTTTGGGTACCCAGCATGAAACAATCGGCCCGATTTCCAAAGGCATTGGGCGCCCACCTGCCCTGGCTTCAAGTGGGACTGCAAATGTGCAGTGTCTATGAATGTCAGGTCCCAAGTGTCTCATGCTGAGCATCCAATTTTGGAGGCATCCAAAGTTAGTGGGCAGGTCTGAAGATTTCAGTCTTAGTATTTTGGAAAGAGCAGCATGCAGATGGTATTAGCATTCCTGAGCTGTCTCAGACCACACTTCACTTCTTCTTTTGGATTTTTTTTCTGAAATGTATTTTTGAAAGGAAAGTAAAATAGTAATGATTAGCAATCCCAATAATGCTATTATTTATAAAGAGCTTAAACTTGTAGATTTCTGTACTCATTAAAAGAAAATTAAAAACCAAATTTTATCTAGGCAACATAAGCAAAACCCAATAAGCTACATACCTGAACTGGTTTTTCCCATTCCACCAGTAACAATAGATGGATTTGAAAATACTGATTGACAACTCATGTTAGGATGGTAAAAAGATTTCAGGACCTTCCAGCAGTGATTATAATGTGACATTTCATATACTAGAGAAGCTGCTCAGCTTTCCTTTTTTCCAGTGCTTTCTATAAATAGTATTATTTGCAAAAAAATGACCTTTAACCCCAGAATCAATACAACAATTAAGCAAATTAATTCCATAAAAGAAGTTTTGGAATGTAAGTTGAGCCCATTTTCCATTACATACCTTGATTGGGTGGGAATGCGGGATATTTCTCTCTTGGAAGAAAATTACAATAAATAAAAGAGTTTACATCATTTCCAGGGACTTTGGCGACAGTGTAGATATTATTTCCATAATCACAAGACATCTCCATTCCACTGAGGCTCGGGATGTTCCCATTTATTTGGATGATCATGGCCTTAAATTTGGACAAAAAGTTCAATTATTGCCATAGAAAGTGATTTACAGAGTTGGACAAGGTGATTGAAGCATATAGACTAACCAGTTCAGCAAAAATGTCCCCTGACAGCTGATTTTTTCAATATTTATTTTGTCATATGCGTCACATGGTGTACAAGAAATTGCTACAGTAATACACCTTTGTCACTATAGAGTTCCATTGTTTCCGTAAGTAAATATATAGGGTATGTTTATAGTTTGACACTCAGAACTAGCCATGTGCTTTATTCAGATGGTCGTCCAAACACAAAGCCAATGTAAGAGCCCCACTACACAAATCTGAACTGCTCCCTTCCATCTGGAATGTGCCACCTAGCCCACTCCAACCTAAGCACCTTACTGGTTCTATCCCCGTCTTGTCTTGGAGCACACCTCTTCCCTTTGCAGCAGCAGCTCCTTGTGGAACTTCAAATACCACCAGGGTGGGATTATGCCCATGAAACAACAAAAGGAGAGTGGGGCAAACCAACTCTGGATCTGAAATTCTTGAACTTTGGAGAAATTCTAGTCTGTAGCCAAACCTTCAGGCTGATGACTAGCTGTGTTATAGGCCCATAGTGAGAAGACCCTTCTGCCCCAATAAGGAGTCCATGTGATCTTGATGCCCTCCACCCCACCTGGGAGAGAGGAGCCTCATAGGAGCTCAAGGAAAGGGGGCAGGGTAGCTGCTTTAACTTACTGAAGTGTATATTAAAAGGGCCATTCCAGCTGAAGAGCTAGTGGTGACTGGTGGAGAAAATATAGCTCTGCACTCCTCCAAAGGAAACTTCAAATGCATTTTTGGTGGTTTATTTTTTGTTGTGAAACTTTTTGCCTAAGCAGCTGCAGGAATTGAAGGTTTTGAGGTACTGGCTTTTCTTTTGTACATGATCTTAAAATAAAACCCCAAAGGCTAAGTTCTCTGCAGTTGTGACTCCACGGCACAGTCAATAGGGTTATGCCAGCAGATCATTTGACCCCAAGCCTCTGCTTCAAAAGAGCCAAATGAGAGTTTTCTGTGGCTTTGTGGATAGGACTGTGGGTCCCAGTTCTGCCAGACCCAGACCCTGAACTGAACATCTCCCCTGAGCTCTGGGGAAGTTTGGAGATGCAGCCAAACTCTGAGATTCATACTGATCTCTAAACTTAATTAAAATACAAGTTTGCTGCCGATTCAACACTGTGATGAAAACTAAGTACACAGTCAGTGACCCTCTAACCCAGCTGTTTCCAGCCACTGAGAAGCAGTACCAGATGTGGTGTTTGAGGTTTTAGGTACTGGTACGCTCGGTTCCCTCTCCCCACCTGTGCTGGGCACTGGTCCATTTTGCTGCCTGCTTCCCACTCAGTAGCTCATTCCAACACACTGGAGCTGATCAAAGTTTTTTAAATGAAAAAGATTTTTTGTTGTTGAAAAATTCCCTTTTTTCAAAACCAAAACTTTTTCCATAAAACCTATGACATTATCAAAAAGTTTAGCAATTTTTTTCATTTACCAGAAACTTGGTTTTTGGTAAAGAAACCATTTTGATACGAATTTCAAAAATAGTTGATTTTGATATAAATGTTGGTTAAAAAAAATATAAAAAATGTCATGAAAAACAGATGAGTTAATTTAGAACCCCAGGAAAGGGAACAAAAAAAATTTTTTTTTTTAATTGTTTTTCCTATTTTTTTAATGGTAAAATTTTCAAAAGCATTCAAGTGACTTAGGAGACTAAGTCCCATTTTCAAAAGGCATTTTGGAGCCCAAGCCCTATTGATTTTCAATGAGACTTAGGCTCCTTTTGAAAATGAGACTTCTGTGCTTTTGAAAATTTTGCCACAGCTCTGTAATACACAATGGGGCTTGGGCTGCTCCAATGACCAGTCTCACCACTGAATGGGAAGCAGTGGACAGTAGCTGGTACCAGCTAGAACATATGAGGTGGGAGTCTGGCAAACTGGTATTATTGCCCCCCAAATGTTTGAAACCATTATTCTAGCTAGAGCAATGACATCTGTGGGCACCGAGAACAGATGGTGACCTGTGGCCTACAGCACTTTATTAACCTGTATCCACATTAGATGTACCTTGTTCTCATTGTCAAGATTAATTTCCGATGGCATGATTGTCATTGAAGGACACTGCTGCACTCCCTCACTCGCACTCGTCCAGAAATTTGGCTCAGTGGAATTAATACACTCGTGCTGCAGAGAACACCTGAAACAAACAGAGGCACAACTTATGGGGGATGCCTATCGAAATATTGATAAAACTGTTGTGACAATTACGAAGACGGTCCCGTAGAAATCTGGAGACTGCCTCCCATTTCTCCAACTTCTGTATATCAGCCTATTGTGCTACTGCTATAGTTAATGGGTACAGTTGTCACGATATCAGCACACCACTCCTGTTAGCATCAATGGGAAATATGTGTATGTGAGGGAGAGAGATTAGACCGCAATGACTGAGTGCAGAACAAGAGAGAAATAGCTGTACATGTGTGTTTGGTCAAAAATCCTGGACCTGATTTGGGAAGACAGAGTCTAATTTTGCAGCCTGATTTCTGGGTATGCATTGAATTGTGCCCACAAGTAACTGCAGCTGCCAATGACGGGCCTAAGCTTTCTTACTAGCCGTTTGCACTCACAGTCAAGTGATTGGTTTCAGAGTGGTAGCTGTGTTAGTCTGTATCATTAAAAACAAGGAGGAGTCCTTGTGGCACCTTAGAGACTAACAAATTTATTTATTGATTGATTAGATGACTAACACATCTTCTTTGCATTCACAATTAGCTGTAGTCATAAAAATGCAGATGCAATTAAGTGTAAGCAAAAAAGTACACTCTCACAGCTTGAGACTTGGTTGAAACATCTTTAAAAGGATTGCCCTGTATTTGGTAAAACCTGGGAAAGATCAGGCAAAGGTTGTAAGCTAGCATGGCTGTGCAGCAAACCATCAATCTGCTGAAACTCTGAGGAAGGGGTCCAAAGACAATCACCCAGGAGAAGATACAAGAAGTTCTACCTGGTCTCCATTGTACACCATCCACAATAAGCATCAGCTGCAGCCAGGCACTCCGTACATGTTGTATACTGGTCACAGGCAGCCACCTTCACACGGGTCATCTGTGCAACAAGCAAAACCCAAGGTCACTATCATTCCCAAAGTATCCAAACGTTTTCAGATGCCACAAAAAAACCCAAACTCTATGGTGTGTGTGCACTTCTTGACAACGGAAAGGAAACCTCTAGCTGACACTAATGAGGTACTGATGAGACACACATGTGGTGAAACACTTTGAATAATAGACTAGATAATGTATTAGGAAATGTACTAAGAGGGAACAATCCTAGACTTTTCCATTACTCCAATTTATGGTTCTGTGAGTAATGGGAGCACTAGATGCAAACAGAAGACTATATGTCTCTGTTTCTTGTTAGCCAGCATCTTCGGCATAACTGCAAGCTGAGGGACAGCAACATTACTAAAATATAAAACCCCTTTGATGGTTTAGATGGGACCAGTTTTTGTCACCATTTCACCACACATTGCTTGGGTCATGATAAGTGTGAGAATCTCAAGATTTCATACTTGCCAGACCCCTTCTAGAAGGGGGTGAACAATGTTTGTCTATTTATGAAGTGACCAGAATTTACCTAGGAATACAAAATCATTCACATGTAGGGAAATATGATTCCTGGAATAGCAAGTAGGACAGCAGTACCTCTGGTGACTTGCTCCGTAAGAACCACTTGGAAGGGGAGAATGCAGTCATTTGTATGCTTTCTTTCCTAGATTTTTAAATACTTGGAAAAGAAGACTGCGTGGAACTTGATAATTTAGAGTCTGACAATGCAAGGTGCTGAGAGCCCTCAGTTCCCAAAAGGTACTCAGCATCTCAAACAACCAGTCATCTGGGCCAGTTTCTCCTCTCCTTATCGTCAAACACATGCTGTGCACAGCTTCCACACATGCTTGTCAAGATTCCCAAGATGTAAATTCCATTGGGAAAAGGAACTGATCTGGTCTAATTTAAAGGAAAGGGCCAAGCTATCTGATCTGAAGTACTGCACATGGGGTTTTAGTCAGCCCAGGATAAAGTTCACAGCAAGTATCTTTTTGTGCTCCAAAGTGTTTGTGAGGCATTTAAAAGGTCTGAGATATTAGCTAGACAGAGACCCTGGGAGAGTTATGTGAAATGATAATGGCCAGTCTGCAGGGAATTACAGCTGGAAAGTATAAATACAACATATAAAATTAGTGGTTGGGCATCCGTTTCAACAAATTAAAATGTAATTCAGGACAGACCACCACAGCTTGGAGCAAGAACTGAACTCTATTCCTCCTCAGTTGTTCACTTCATAGAAGGCAAGGAGAGACCATTTGTTTCTTCCTGCTGTGGAATTTTCAGGCCTCTCCAAAGAGAGAGCCTTCCACGCTGGATAGTGCCCTCCTATGAGATGAGGTGTGTGAATTTTTAGGTACAGTGAAACCTGCCCTGAGGACCAGCTCCAACAGGCAAACCATTTTCTTGAGTGACCCTTTAAAAGTATCCCCAAAATTTCTAGTACAATGTTATCCAGCTTTCAGATAAAGACCAACATCTTCTTATTTTTGCCAGCCCTGTAGGTTATTGCTTAAGGCATGTTTCACTGTAGCTTTCACCTTTAGTTGCATAGAGATGGGTGAACCAGTTCAGATAACAGGAATCAACCTGAACCCTGGCCCCAAACTCCAAATACTCATTATGAGGTTTGGAAAAGTTTGGGAAACTTTTTATTCATTTTCACTAAGAGTGAAGCTGACATGAATCATGCATCCAACCCCCCTGAAACTTGGGAAAGTTCAGATCCAGAACTAAACTTTGCAGCTGGATCTGGTCTCAGTAACGGGTCAACGCAAACCTCCAGATCCAAATACCCCCAAATTTGGTGACATTTGGATCCTTTGAGGCTAGGACCTCTCTCTAGTTTTCACGTCCCTCTGCATTTCCAAGTTCTGTTCAGAAGTGCCCGTACCAAAACTTTAGACAGAAGGCTATTCTCACAATATTTCTAGCCTGACCAGAAGGAAATGGTACCAGAAATCTTGCAAAGAAGTTTGTTCCTATGTGACTTCCAGCCCAGCTACATAGACCCAAAAGGTATGGATGGTTCTGAAAAGGTTTGATCTAAACTTTGGAGTGATTCCTAACCTTTACAAGTCTGTGCATTACTGGTATTAAAAGAATATTTCTGCTCCTCAAGCCAATGCTGATTGTAAATATCATATGAGCGCACTTTGCCAAATGTATGGAGAACAGAAGTCCTACCTGATAGGAAGTCATGAGATAGAGGTAGCTGGAATCAGAAGGATCAAACTGCATGATGGGATGAACGGATTCCCCATAAGCCACTGAAACTGACTTCCTGCTAATAATCTTCGTGGCACTGTTCAGATTAATCTATATAGTGAGAAAGAACCATTTGTTGAGATCAAACATTGTTATGGGGGAGATGTTTTTCTCACTCTTTTTATAAACTCAGAAGTAAAATGGTAACTAATAATGCCTTATATTTTCACATCAGCTTTAAGCCCAAAGTGCTTAATAAACTGCACAAACACAGCACCACTGAAATGCAGCCACCACTGGGGTGGAGGGAAGCAACTCTGCCTGCAACACAGAACACTTGTGAGGGGAAGGGAAATACTGGTTGCTGAAGGGCAAACCCCGTCTCTGATGGGAAATGCTATGGGATCTTTTGACATGATCTCCATTTTTAATATCTCAAGACAAAGACTCCTACTTAGCAAGCTGCATGGAACTCCCTTTTTCTGCCATGAAAGGGTGAAGATCCTGCCACCGCAATGACTTACAGGACCTAATTCTGATCTCACACTGATGTGATGTCAGTCTAATTCAGATCATCTCAATGGAGTTACTCCTGATTTAAACCAGCATAAATAAAATCAAAATTAGGTCTTCAGACATATACAGGCAAATTCATTGTTATCACTATCAATCATCATCATCATATTGGAAAATTATTTTATTTCCAAATCTTTATTGAAACAGTTATGCTCAGAAAAGTGTTATTTGTATGGCAGCAGCATTCAGAGGCCCAACTCAGGTTGAAGCCCCATTATGCTAGACGTACATATACATTGCAAGCTACTAACTAAATAGATAAGAAACATGGAAGAGAAGAAATATTATCATCTCCATTTTACACATGGGGTCGAGAAAGATTAATGACTTCCTGAAGTCACACTAGAAGTCTACAGATAGGAACTTAACCTAGATCTCCTGACTCCCAATTCGGTGCCTTAATCACAACACCATCCTTCCTCTGTTCCAGCTAATTTCCCCCCTGTCCCTACAAGCTTGGCTGTTCCTAGTGTTTTTCTTCACAAGATATCTCTCTCTGTGGGGCCTGATGCCTCACAGGCCTTGCTACACTAGCCTCTTTGCCCTTAAAAAATTCCCACCAATGCTATGCACTGGTGTAGCTCCACCAATGAAAGCATTGGCAGGAGACCCAGTACAGACAAGGCTGCCAACAGTGTTACCATTGTGTAACCCTCAGAGCAGGGCTGGGTGACATGGTGGTAATAATGCTGATGGACAGCAGTCTAGCTACCTAGTCTAGAGCTTCCCCTATTGCAGCTATGCTGGTGTTAGCAACAGAGGGAAATTTTTAGGGAAAAGGATAGTGTAGATACAGCCATGGGGAGATCTTATGCTTTTGGACTGGAGCTGACTAGACCTAACCTGGTCTAACTTCTGAGTAATTCAGCAAAAATACTTCTGCATCTGTGTACTGGGTTCCAGCACCTGACATCAGGATGACTTCGCAGAAAATCCCTGTATCCCAGGGAGGGTGCTAGGCTCTGCCATGCTTTTACACTACACTGTAAGCTTAGCAGCTTTGAAAGCATTATTTTTCCATTAACAACTCTCTTGATTATGGCACAGATAATGGTCCCTATGATATGCCAGCCGATCCTGCAGTATGTTTGATTCCCCATGTGACTGGCAGCCATCACTGCTTCTGGGGGAGCTGGTCAAACACTACTTCTGCCCTCCTGCCGTCTTTTCTTGGACAGCAAAGATCTGAATTATAACCTACACAAAATATTCTGTATGCCATGCCAAGTAACAAAGAGCCCTGAAGGTACAAAGGCTTCTGGTTACGCAGCTGTGTTGCAGAATTAAATTATAGCTATCTGAGCAAATTATCCCAGTCAAGGGTAGTCAGGAGCCTCTCTCTAATGGACGTTCAACAGATAAGGCTGCTTTCTATGATACGATAATGGAAGCAGAACTGTTAATACTGTGTGAACGGGAGCTGCATGTGGGATGTGTTTTCACCCTTGGCCCTGTGCACCTGGCTATGACGTCAATTGCCTACCACCCTGTTGGATTACCTCCCCCTCTAGGCAAAAATGAAAGCAGAGAGCTTCTCTGAGATCTTTCCCACTTTTCTGCCAGGAGCACTTGGAAGCAATGAGAGAAATTGGATTCATTTTCTCTTCTCCAAGTATTTTGATCCAATATTCCAAATTATGTATGATTAGCTCCGGGCTGAGATAAAGCAGATTCCAGCCATGTCTCTCCTAGATGGTCTTTTTCTACTCTATGGGCTTACTGAGGCAGGGACTTTAGTGAACTGCTGTGATTGGCTGGAACGTAAACCTTCCTTTGGCAAACTCTAAGCATTGAGGTTATTGAAACCTTGGCCCTGCACCTTGGCTCTTGACTGAGGCTAGTGCATTGCCCTACATTGCCTTCAGTGCATTGTTTCAACAGAGACACAATATTATATGCATGGATTCACACCTGCTTCAGAATTTAGCATTGGGGAATGATCACTAAGTGATTCTTCAGTCTATAAGGAGCTTTTAAAAACCATCAAATCAAGGGAAGAATTTATTAGGACACTGCTAATAAAAAAATGATGTAAAATAGCATTTCAACTGCAGTCTTTTGTTTCTACAGTATATTACGGTAAAAACAACACAATCACATTGTAGCCTTAAATACTGATTAACAGATACCAATTACCAGGCAATGTATATCATTGTATAGATTAAAGTAACATCCAGTTACTTCTTTATTGCAGAATGAAAGCCTGTGCTCAGAGCGAGCTTGTCAAATGATATTTTTTTTCTATTACTGTGAATACAGTAATGGATAAATGGGCTGTACTGAAAGTCCGAATGACTGAACTCTTTATTCTCAGTGCAGTTACAGCGTGGGCAGCACCAGTGCACACTTCCTTCACATTGCCGTGTTAACGTGCCTCAGCCCTGCATGGGAAGGGCCACTTGTCAGGGTCCAATAGTCCTCTCTCTCAGCTGAGGCTGCCAACAAAGGTGCCATGTGATGGTGGTTTGTGCGAGATGGACACCTCTCTACTGCAAACTGGACTGGGACTGACAACTTATTTCACACAGGCCACCAAACAGTTCTGAGATGATCAACAATAACAACACTTTTCTAGTGCCTTTCACCCAGGGATCACCATTTGCCCACATTACCCAATTTCCCTGCAGCCAGCTCTGGGGTGGAATATATCAGCTAGTTAACAGCGCACAGTGATGTGACATAACATTTGTAGGATGGGAAGCAAATGCAATGTATCCAGCTGAAACTGCCAGGGGAATTTAGGTAGGCAGCGTGCAACTTCAAGTTGGCATTTAACCAGGACACAAGTAGTAACAACCCTATTCTTATGAAAAATGTCATGAGATATTTAATGACCACAAGAGGTCAAAAACTCTGTTTTATGCCTCATCTGCAAGAAGACACTTCCAGTAGCACACTGCCCCATACTATTATGTGGGGTGAGTCACTAAAACCACTTCCTGTTGCATCTAGGAGCAACCTGGTAGTCACCCATCCAAGAAATGAGCCAACCCACCCCTGCTTCTTTCGGGAGGCCTGCAGAACTACACACTGTGAGGTGGTACAGCAACAGCTTTCAGTTACTGCCATCCTGAGTACTATACAAACCAATGGTCCGAGAGGTGAAAGGCTCCAAACCCCACCACCCATCCCTGAACCATCAACTCCCTTCAGTGCTTCATTCTTATCTCTCTAGTAACATGCTAATTTTACCTTCAGGAGTCTTCCATTTGCTGTGCCCAGAAACACAACGGTGTAATTATTGACACTGGAAACGGCCACCGAGGTGAGGCCCTGGTATTTGAACACTGGTGTTGCCTTTATGGGTTGCAGGATGGCCAAAGGGTGTTGGAGATGGGCTGCTCCACAGTCTAATTGCTCTGGCTGAAGCTGAAAAGAAAATTCATGTCAAAGCGTGGCAACAAAATAAAATACTTCTCACTGAGATATACCCTCTGAACAAAACAACCCATTGAGGGTTCTATGCCTTACCATTGGATAGTAAATAGTAAATATTAGTGAGTAGTTACAATTGAGAAAATGGCTGTAATAGTGGCACCTTCTTACTCATTAGATCTGCTCTCTGGGGGCCAAATCCTGACCACTGCATAGGCTCAAGAAAGAGAGCTTTGTTCTACAGGGCTTCATAGGAGCTGAGGGAAGAGAATCCTTCTGCCCATACTGCAGGGCACCAGCAGAGTCGCTTGGAGATCACCACTACAGCTTCAGGTCTCCACAAGTGTCTAAGGCCTCTGCATTCCCTACATTCACTTGCCAGAGCCTTATTCCTGAACCTACTATGCAATCCCCTGTGGTAATAATGTGGAGAGAGCCCCATGGTACTCAGGAGAGCAGAGTTCCCTGTCCAGCCTCTGCATGATTGGGATGTCAGTTCCATGGACTTTGAGACCTCTAACATCCCTCCTGCAGCTCACAGCATTTGTCCCTGAGGGTATGTTTACACTACAATGTAAGCCCGGGGTTAGCAGAACTCAAGTTACCAGACCCAAGGTTTGTTAATTTAGGGCTTGAGTGTCTATACTCATTTGTAACCCCAGGTTAGGCATTGTTGAACCCTGGGGTTTGCCATTGTGGAATGTACTGAATCATTCAGACCTGAAGACAGCTGGCAACCAATTGCAATTTTTTCTCTTTTTCTTTAAAATGAAAGGGTAGTCAGGATTGTTTTTAAATAGAGTGACCCTGAATAGCATTTTCATATGAGCAAACTTTGCTGAGATTGAGGGCTGTAAACTCAGGGCCCAATCCTGCTCCTACTGAAGTCAAGAGAAAGTTTACACTGATTTTAATGGGCTGGATTCTGATACCCCTAATCATGTTTAATAGTACATCACTCCATGAATGGCCCATTGACTTCAATGGGACTATCTGTGGAGTAAGGTGCTGCTCACTGTCAGTACGGGTGTCAGAAGCTGGATCGGGCCCAAGGCTACAGTGGCACAGATAGGCCGCAGGATACTGGAATGACAAAATTAGATCAGAGCAGAGAGAGTGAAAATTTTAATTCTTAAGGGTTCCTGATGGTCCTATGACAGCCCAAGGGGATACTGGAGCCCTGGGCAAGGAATTTTCTAGCATCCTCCTTCGTCTGCGTCCAGAGAGAACAAGCAGCTGACAATAGTTAGATTGAAAAATACTTTTACAAAAAATTCACTTCCCTTGCACTCTGTCTGCAAAGCTTGTTATCCTCTATGATCTTTATAGATCCTCTCTGTTTTGCTGTCCCATAGGCCAGAGAGACTTGCTGCTTTAAACTGAGTGTGTGGGAAATCCATCCACGTAGTTTAAGAGTCTTACACAACTCAGCTACTTCTCATCAACCCCCACATGCTGCCTGGCTGGGGTGGCTGCCTAACCACAACATGGCAAAAAGCCCTGCAAGGAGAGGAATCAGCACTGGAACTTCTTGGCTCAGGGATACTGAGTGGGGAGGAGGGGGCGGCTGGCAGTGAAGCAGTGCTGAAGGAGCACGCAATGAACTGGAGGACAGGCTGGGTCACAGAGGGATCGGAGACAATCCAGGTCAGGGACTGGGTTGCCTGTCACTGGTGGATCCCCATTGCTCTCTATCCCTCTGAGTGGCTCCAGGCAATATGACTTTATGGCTAGAATGAGGTTTGGGGACAGGGTTAGTGGCAGAGGGAGGGACTGCATAGGCGCCGACTTCCCCTCTTTCACGTGTGTGCTCGACCCCCCCTCTGCCCCTGGTCCCACCCCCACTCCACCCCTTCCATGAGGTCCCGCCCCTGTCCCACTTCTTCCCACCCCTTCCCTGCCCTCATTCCAACTCCTTCCCCAAAGTCCCCGCCCCAACTCCGCCCCTCCCTGCCAATATTTCAATTCCTTCCCCAAATCCCCACCCCCACCTCTTCCCCGCCTCCTCCCGAGCACGCCACGTTCCCGCTCCTCCCCCTTCCCAGAGCGTGCTAACAGTGCCAAACAGCTGTTTGGTGGCAGCCGGGCGGGAAACACTGGGAGGTAGGCAGAGGAGGTGGGGCGGGGTGGGGAGGGGAGCTTGGCTGCCAGTGGGTGCAGAGCACCCACTAATTCTTCCCCGTGCACCCTGGAGCACCCACGGAGTCAGCGCCTATGTGGTGGCAGGTGGAACAGCTCCAGTGACCCTGGGGAGAACATACAGGAGCTGCTACATCCTCTCAAAGGGCACAAAGCATGCCCCTGCTCCTGCGCTGACAGCACAGGTGTGTACAGTTGCAGAAAGGGATGGCCAGGCCACTAGCCATGCTTCTTGCCCCTCAGCCATGTCCCCTCTGGGGCACGGATTACCTCACGCTGCCTTGCCTGCCATCCCCAGTGCTCAGATAGTGCAAGAACTAGCTGCCCCTTGCAAGCGGAATATTGCCAGACCCAAGCATTCCAAAACCATGAGTCAATCTCTAAAAAAATCACGAGACTGACTTAAAAATAATAAATTTGGGTCATTATATTTACCTCCTGGTTCAAAAGCCTTTGCGGATTAATGTTTTTAACTTTTTCTCCACAACCACAATGGGTAGAAACTTTCAATTAAAAAAAAAAGTAGCTATGATTCATCCAACATAGCATGACTCCAGGAGCTGGGGCTTTCAGTAAAACCAGAAATAACACAAGAGTTGGCTACACCTCATGGGTTTGCAAAGGATTGGGAAACGACTCCCCTGCACTTTCCCTCTGCCATTGTGCACGTGGACACGAGCAGCCACAATGTAGTCCTTCCTGATGTCCAAAACAATGCTGGGGTGGGGTGGCCAGCACCATACACACTGTTTGATAATTGGAGAGCGGTGAGTCAGTGACTTGGCTGCACTGCCCACCACAACTAGCCTATCTGTCAGAGAGTTAAGGCAGGGGGGAATCAGCAGAGAGCTGCCTAAGCTAGCCACACCCTTGGGGACTTAGGCACCTAAGTCCAGACCTGAGGAAGGTGCCTACCTTTTCAGGATTCTCAGGCCACATGCTCACTAGTGGAAATATAGGTGTCTAGGGGACTTTAATGGTGGAAATCATGACACCTTGTGAAACACAGCCCACACTTCCCCACCCTTGCCTAAAGCTTTGAGTTGGACATCCCTGAACCAGGAGAGACTTGCCCATGTTACAGCTTTTGCTACAAAACCTCAGCTGCCAGGATTACAAAATTTTTGGCAAGGGCCCAACACCCAAGTCTAGCATCAGCCCAGCTCCCTCGAGTTCGGAGTCCGGGGATCCCCCCATTATAGCTCCATGCAGAAACCACACTGAACTGTGGTTTCAACTGACGAGGGTGGCATTTTCAATGGAATTTCACTTTGATCTTTCGGGTGTGGTTGAACCTTACACTAAAAGCGACACTCGAGTGGAGTAAAGGCCAAGGGGCTGAATCTGCAATAGGTTAAGACCAGATCTGCGCAAACCAGAGATGGACCAAAACCAGGGCCTTTAAGTTGCCCAACTCCACAAAGACAAAAATTTGGTGGTTCAGAGTAAACCTGGGCCTGATTTTTCCTTGTTTTGCACCTTGTATCATTGATTACAGCTGTGCAAAGTGGGTGTGGAATGCTCCCATTCTGATTTGTTAGTACTTTACACTCAAATAACACTAAGATGAGCAAAGGCAGGGAACAATCAGCTCCATATATGGTTTTGTTTTTGCCTAATTGGAATTTGGCCACCTGGACCCATCTGTAGAGCAAGCCAACACAGCCAAATTCCCCCAGCTTCACTAACGCTGCCCTCGGAAGCTCTTTCTCTGCCACACAGTACCAGTATTTGGAAGCCTGGCGGGGCTTACATAGATTGCCTGGTTCCTCCAACACATGTCCAAGATTTATGGCCTTTTTCCCTCTGACTCCTGAGTGATTCTCCTTACAATTTCTTCCCTGACAATGTGGATGGATTTGACAGCATTCAAATGTCACAACAGCAGTGCTGTTAAAAATTTACCTGGAGACTCCCCCACAGAGGCTTTTATGCAATGCCCTGGCTGCACCTAAAGCCTTTTGAATGAATGGTATGTTTCTACAGCCATTATAATGTCATCTGTGGTGTCATTTCCATTGCTCATCTTGACGCAAGAAGCCATTGAAATGCCACCTCTGCCGCTCACTGGTATGTGGCTATATATGACACCCTAACAACAGCAGGAAGGGTGCAGATATGTATGGGGGTGACCTCCAGCTGTTACAGTAGCCTAAAAGAAGAAGAATCAAGGTCCCAATTCTGCAAAGTACTTAAGCACGTGGCTAACTTTAAGCTTGGGAACTGTCCCATTGACTTCAATAGGGTTACTTACACGTTTAAAGCTGGACATGTGTTTAACTACCTTACTGAACTGGGGCCTAAATGCAAACAACTCCTTCAGAATAAGACCGGGTGGTGCTGATTTAAACAGACCAAATGCAGGGGTCTGAAGATGCCTCTCTCTTATTAGCATACTGTTTGGGCCTAACAAACTGCAGCTCATTCAGTGCTGTCTATCAGGATCTCAAATCTGAATGGAACCCTATACACACACAAATCTCAATAGTCGCAATATGCTGGGTTAAAGAAAAAAGCAACTTTACAAGTGCATTACACTTTGCTTCTTTGGCAGTTTATTACCATTATTTTATTACGAGATTCTTACTGCCAGTGTAAGGAGCTGCTCGTACCACATAGCAAAGGCTGACAATCAGCCTGTTTAGGAACATTGCTGCCTGACGAGTGTATCTTTACTGTAGATTAGTTCCTTTGGCTTTATTAACAGAAATGGGCCCAAACCAGATCCCTGGGTCTGATCACCCTCCAACTTTGGAGGTATTCAAATTCCCAGTCCTGCTTTGCTTCTGGGCCCATCTCTAGATGCTAAGGGCCAAATCCTGAGCCTATCATGCATGCTGAGTAACTAGGCGGTGTGGGCAGGGGTCTCTGTGGAGCTAGGGTTGCCAATTTTGGTTGGATGTATTCCTGGAGGTTTCATCACATGACATAACCTTTAATTAAAGATTAATCTTTAATTCCTGGAGACTCCAGGACAATCCTGGAGGGTTGACAACCTACGTGGAGCTAAGGAGTGAAGGAATACTCTCTCCAGGGAAGGGAGAGGCAGAAGTGCCCTCTGCAGCAGCTGCCTCAGCCCTTCAGTAACCTCTACAGCTCCTACACCCACTGCTCCACAGCTGGAATCTACAGTCACAGATCTAGTGCTTCCCATGTATAGCTGTGCAGTAGGGCATAGGTAGCACAGCACCCACAAGGCTGGAATGGGTTCTCTAGGGACTCGGGACCAGTCTGTTCTTTGGTCATTCCAATTGCCAGGTCAGGAATCCCGAGCAGACGTCCATATGACACTGGTGTCACTTGCACAGATGGTGTCATCACTGCCGTAATCTTAGGGTATGTCTACACTGTGATTGCAGCTCGTGTAGACATAATCTTGTTGGCGCGGGTACCAGAGCAGTGAAGCTGCAGCAGTATTAGCTTCCGTGTGGGCTAGCCTGTGAGTAATTATCCACGGTTTGAGTCAAGTCTGTACAACCCGCTGTTGCTTCACTGCTTCAAGACCCCAGATAGCTAGATTACAGCTAGCTCAGGTATGTCAGCTCCAGCTTCTGCAATCGCACCTCATGATTGCAGAGCAGACTCTTGCTTAGAGATACTTTTAGCAATTCTATGGCGAAGACCTACAGTGTTGTCCATGCACAAGTCACTCACAGGAGAATATTCCCTTCTTGAATAATCCAGGGAGATCTTAATTCGCTGTCCAGACAGAGTAAAAGGCTTGCAAACATTTTCTAATATTCATCTCCACATTGCTGCTCACAAGTTTATGGCCACACGCTACAGACTAAGTTTTGTCCAAGAAAACCAACATGATACTTGGTTCTCCCTCCCCCACTGGCAGACACCACGGGTTCACTAGCTTCGTTGGTCACATCAGACAGGAAGTAACAAAGCCTGATCTGAAAAACTTTTCTGCTGGAGCATGTGCCAAAAAAGGGGGCAACATATACTCAGAGTTATGGTGCAGTTTGTGAGCGACCAAGCAGAAGGGATGAAGTGCTGCAAATGTGAATGATTTTGCTCAATGTATTTTGCATTTTTACACCATTAGGTTCTGTTAAAAAAATCTCAGCAAAATCTCCTAAAAAGTGTTTAGATTTCTCCCTGAAACTAGACAACACAATTCCCTTTTAATATGCAGAGAATATGACAAGCCATTCATTTTTTCCTATTTAATAGTCCCTTCTATGTTCAGCCAAACTTTTACCAAAATGTATCTGACTAGATACATGTATTTGTCATTGTGATAGTAATTATCCTTAGATTTTTCATCCTCAAAGCTCTTTACAAATATTAACTACCCAGAGCTCATTACTCAGAAGTGTAGTAATCCTCATTTTACAGATGGGGAAACTGAGGCACAGAGCAGTTAAGTGATTTGACCAAGGTCCCAGAAGGAGTCAAACACACACCTCTTCAGAGAAGCAGTCCACTAATATGATAGGTACCTCTATTCTTGCAAAGATCACCCACTCCCAATTAGAAGGATTTCAGTCTTTCCTCTTGCACATTGCAGAGCAGAGTGGAAGATCCTTTCTCTTCTGTGTCTACATCTTTGTAAATCATAAGTTGCTGAGCTAAGATAGTTGCCAAGTGGTTAATGGTAAACAGGATGTGGCCATTCTAATATAGACAGAAGTTTATTTGGATTTGCACACATCCTTCCTCCCTAAAACACCTTTCTTCAGATTACATCATCTCCTCCAAAGGGAAGCCATCAGGGACAGGAAGTGTTCCCCTTACTTGGATTCTAGGGTGGGGTCATCCCTTCTGTTTTGCAGTCTGTAAAGTGCAGTACCAAGATGTATTTTAGCTTTGTTATTTTATGATAAACTGGAAGTGACCAAGTTACATCCTTCTCAGTGAAATATCACTTTAGCTACTTGAATCACACTCACACAAACACTTAAGTCATGAATACAGGGGTAAAAGTGATTTTAGGTACAGCATGGGCCAAATTCTACTCTCAGTTATACAAGAGTGACTAGAGGGTAGGGGCCCTGAACACAGACTTTGTTTCAATATCTACAATATTTTATCTTTTACCTATCATAACAAATCTGCGACCATTTGTATTTCATCACTGTCTCTGCTACACACCAGGGCCACTCAGAAATTCACAGGAATAGTATGGATAGAACTTGGATCCTTCAGCTCCAAAACACAGCACCCTGCCACTTGAACTAAAGGAAAATCTCCACTATCAGTTAACAGTATGGGACCTATGATACATGCCCAGCTAAGCAGCTCTGTTTCCATCCAATTGAGGACAGAGGTACAACACACATACATTCTCTCCAGCAGGGCTTTTACAATAGGTATTTTCACTATTATTCACAAATGGTACAAATTGACTCAAGTCCTAAATAAAGTCTAAGAGGAGGTTTAGTTAGATTAGCTCTTGAGTATGATCTCAAAAAGAAAGATAAAAGATTTAAAATCCTAACTCATCTAAAACTACAAGCTATTATATGTCATAAATTCAGTTCTTCTTTATCTCAACCTTAAAATCGGCCATGAACTGAAAAATGATTTACCAAAGTTTCCATCACAACTATTTCATCCCCAAGAGCTCTGAATGAGAAGCTAGATTGCAGGATGTCAGCTTCGGAAGGAAGTCTGCTGGAAACAGAGGGAGGAAGAGGATTGGTGAGGCAACACTCAGGAAACCCATGAACTGTACTGATTTTTGTTTCCTGTGTTTGTGACCTTAAAAATAGTTCTTGTGCAACTTGAAATGCCGGGTTTATGAATCAAAACCAGGCTGCAGCTTGAAAAACCTGCATGCTTCTGCTTTAGCAAGGCTTCTTCTTCCTTTGCCTCTGAAAGCATTAGAGTGGAACAGTAAGTGGACACCGTGTCTAACTCCCTCATGCATCTTATCAGAGTGGATTAAACTGCTGGCTTCTAACATGCCTGGAGTCCTGGGAAAATGACACAGCGAACATCAGATAATCCGCTCCAACTTGTTGATTTGTGGGACTTACAATCATCTTCAGAGGCTCAATATTTGGCAGTTGCCCTTACACAACCGACATTTTCAGGCCATTAATTCTGTGATAAAAGGGCCCTAGCTTTATCTCTGGCCTTTCTTAATGTAAACCATTAGCTTTTATTAAAGTTTAGGTATAACTCAGGAAGAGCTATGATATGCAGAGAGAACATTCCAAATAATTTGGGAATCGTCTGGGGAGAACAGAGGACTTTGAATTCGAGCTAAAAAATACACTCCAGGGAAATACTCTTCTTCCAGGAGTTGTAGATACTAAAGCAAAATGAGGGATACTTGCGGGCAGAGTCAGCCACATTACAAAAACAAAAAACACAAGCTCTCCTCTGTTTACAGCAAACCCAGACCCAGCCACAGAGTTCTTCCCAGGAGCAGTCTATTCATTATGGAGGGCTCTCAGTAAGGCTAGCATTTTTTACACACAATCAAGTGTTTATCTGCTGGAGTGTTGCAACCTGAGCTGCCAAAAATCAGGCTTTTAGGACGCCTGGATGAAAATGTAATCCTCAGAAGAGGACTCTACTGCCAGGGTGCGTCTACACTACAAGCGCTACAATGGCACAGCTGTAGTGCAGACACTTGCGACCTTGATGGAAGAGGGTTTTCCGTCGCTGTAGTAAACTCACCCGTGGAGAGGCTGTAGCTAGGTCAATGGAAAATTCTTCCGTCAACCTAGCGGTGACTACACAGGGGGTTAGGTCATTTTAACTACATCTTTCAGTGGGATTAATTTTTCACAGCCTGAGTGAGGGGTCAACCTAAGTTTTATGTGTAGGCTATGGCAACCTAACCAGCCACTCTGATTGTAGCGCTGCAGCACAAGGAAGCATGATCAGAAAGCTGGTGTAACATCCCACCAGTTTTGGTCTGAAAAAACTGGAGACAAGTCACCATGCCCTCTCAACCATTTGATGCATTTATGACGTTGATTCCAGCTCAGGTTGAAAACCGCTGATAAAAAACTGAATTTCTCCAAGAATTGGTGAACAGAAAATAACCAACCCCCACCTTTTCACAAGAACAACAAATTTCCTCTAAAAGGACGTTAAATGGGACTTGCGCCCAGTTCACACTATTTACTAAGAATATGTCTACACTTTGAGCTGGGGCTGTGATTCCCAGCTCCAGGAGCCAGACTGCACTACCTCTCATCAAGCTAGTATGATTAAAATAGCCACAGCAGCGCAAGCAGCGGGAGGGGCTAGCTGCCTTGAGAACTCGCCTAGCATCTCCAACAGGTATGTATTTAGGGCAGCTAGCCCGTCCTGCTGCTGCAGCTATGCTCCATTTTTAGTGCGCTAGTTCAATGAGAGCTTGCACGAGTATGTCTCCTCGAGCTGGGAATTACACCCCAGCTCAAAGTGCAGACAAATGCTTGAATTGTAAACTCCTTGGGCCTGGGACTGTCTTTCTGTGGTTTTGTGTGTATGTTCGTACAGCGCCTAGCACAGTTTGGTCCTGGACTATGATTGGGGTCCCTAAGTACTCCCATAATACAAATAATCAATCAATAATAAATAACTGTCCACTGCCAATTCCAGCTGGATCACTTCCTCTCCATGGGTCACTTCTCAATCATCATAGTTTTTTGTGGGGGGGGGGGGGGGGGGGGAAGTGTCTGCACGCCTACCAGTGAGCCAGATCCTTGGCTGGTGTAAATCAGCATAATTCCATTGATGTCAATGGAGTTATGCCAATTTACACCAACTGAGATCTGATCCAACGTTGCAACTCAGTGTCCAAATAATAAATGAGACCACTATGAGAAGCTGTTAGGAGCATTTTAATAAACATTTGTGTTTATTTCATGCCTTTTGAAACAACTGATCTCTGCTCAAGTCTAAGCAGTTACAGTTCAGAGAAACATGAAACAATGCTTCTAGGATACAAGTTTTAATACTGAAAGAGCTGTAGGGGATAGGTCAGTAGCTCTAGGGAAGCAGGAGGGAATGTAAATGAAACCACATGAAATCTCAATTGCTGATTTCTACCCTGGTTAAAACCATTCTGCTAAGTACTGTAGATCCTTCTGCTATAAATCCCCAAGGAAAAGACCCTTGCCAATACTCATTCTTCCCAATAAAGGGAACTGTCCTCAATTTTTATCATCACATAGTTGTTCCAGATGGAGAACAAGGGGTTAATTCTAGTTAAACATTGATCCAAAAAAATGCCATAACATCCAATTAATGAATGGTCTAAAGCCACATTTGCTAAATTGCTGCAAAGCCAACTGCTGGAAAGTTGGCAGATTGAAAGACAGGTGGTTTAAAACCTTAAAAAAAAAAAAAAAATACCCACAGTTGGATCCAGAGAGAGATTTTGGGAGTAGTCACTCCATGCTTCATATCCGTCATTGGTTTGTTTTAAACAGTTTTGTCTCCAGCACTTACATCTTAATAGATTTAGGCCTGATTCTGATCTCATGTACACAGGTTTTACACTAGTGTGTATCTCTACTGTCTTCAGCAGAGTGACTCCTGTTTAATACAGATGACGGTGAAGTCAGAATAGGGCCCATAGCCTCCAGCATTTTGTTTCACAATGGATTATGATGTGGAGTTTTGAACACATAAATCCAAAGCATCAAATACTGCCACATCTTCTTTAGGCTGACGGGATTTACCTTTTTGTGCCAGCTGTGCTTGTGCTAGAATGAATGATCCACATGCTTGGGAGTGTCCGGCACACAGCTTGGCTAAGACTTGAGAAGGGGAGCAGAGGTGAAATTAGACTACATTTTTCTGCCCCACCAGTTCTGGAGGCAGCTGGGGGCTAAACCAATAAACTCATGCTGGCTGGTAATGACCCTGAATGTTGGGGGGTAGGTAGCATAAAGCCAGCTGTGCCCGCTTTAGCCCCCGGGGGATTCCACTATGGAAAGGGAATCAACCCCTGCTTGGCTGCGTGAGCCAGTGTTTTGGCCATTTCTGCACAACTGGAGCAGTGCAAAGAGGACAGAACAGGACCAAAGATCTGGAACAATGACCAGCTTTGCCAGGAACATCACTGGGCCTGTGAGTTTTTTCAGTGAAATTCTAGACATTTTTAATACAGAAAACACCAGTGTCCTCGGCTGGCCACCTCTGTATGTAAAACAAACAGGGTCCCCCCCACTTAGAATAAAACCTGGACTCAGCAGGACTCCCCACTGAGAAGCAAGAGTGCTGCAGTCACTCATTTAAATTGGGAGTTTCTAGACCCAAGTCAGGAGAGCTAATGGCTCACTGAATGGATGTAATTGCGCATGAAAAATCATTAACAGATTTCCTCTGTCAGACCCTGATGACTCATCATTTTGTTTACAAATGAGCATTCACTGTACCAAAGCCAATGACATCAAGCAGAATAGAAGCATCAGTTGAAAGGGAAGAATAACCACTACATCAGTTCACCAACTCTTTCCATCTGCCGTAACGGACTCATGTAATCCTGATGCTGAAAACGGACCCTTCAGCTTCCATAGAGCTTCTCAAGTTTAGGATTTCTTTCTTTCTCCTCTCTTCAGTTTTCTTTTTCTTGAGAGCTTCTTCTCCACTGATAAAACCCTTCTTTCCCTCTTTTGACTCACATTCATTTCAGGTCAAACCCTGAAGTTCTTTCTTAATGGTTTCAATGGGAGCTTGCCTGACTAAAACTGAGGGAGGATTTCAGGATATGGACCTTAGATTTAAGTAGGCCGAGCAAACAGAGAGCAAAGCTGAGAGTGAGCAGCAGCAATCTCAGTTAGGTATTTTGTAGAGGGATGCAAAACATTCTGGAGTTGAATAAGTCACCAGCAATCATTTTTTCCAATCAAAGTATTTTAGTAGTGAATGATGACTCTTTGGACAATAAAAGAGGCAAGATTGCAGGAGGCCTTTTGTGATCAGCTCTGGGATACCCACATCTAGTCGGTAGTTTTGCCATTTATAGACTTTCGGTATTTGCTAACAAAAGAAACAATGCTTAAGAACTGTTTGTTTGAAGAATAATTAATAAAGTTGCCAAAGCTAATAGGCTGTCTTTATTGCTCAGCACTCATAGCAGACCATGAGGGTGCCCCCAAAGTAAGCAGGGAATGCACTGGGTGAAAATGAAATCTTCTACATCTTCCCTCACCTGGTGAGGCAATTGTCCACTGGTTAGGCTGAGATTCAGGAGAGCTGGGTTCAATTCCCTACTCTGCCACACACTTCCTTTGGGACTTTGGGCAAGTCACTTAGCTTCTCTGTGCCTCTGTTTACCATCCATAAAATGGGGATAATGGCACTGCCTTACCTCACTAGGGTGCTATAATGATAAATACATTAAAGACTGGGAGGTGCTTGGACACTATGGCGATGGAGGCCAGATACATACCTTAGACAGATAGCCATGCCTTGAACTAGGATTCAGGGCCAGAACCTGCACTAATGACCAGAGCCCATCCACTCCCCTAAACCAACAAGATATCCTGGAGGCAAGATTTCTAAGTAGAGAAAAATCAAGGGCAATCTCTAAATATCTCTCATAGCCAATTTCAGACCAGATTAAGCAGCTGCAACTTTGTTGACTTCAGTAACAGCTGCATCCACCCTTAGGGTATGTCTACACAGCAAAGAAAAACGCATGGCTGGCCCATGTCAGCAGACTTGGGCTGCGGAGCTGTTTCACTGCTGTGTACATTTCTGGGCTCGGGCTGGAGCCTGGGCTCTGAGACCCTGCGGGGTGGGAGGGTCCCAAAGCATGGGCTCCAACCCGAGCCCAGAAGTGTACCCAGCAATGACACAGCCCCACCACTCCAGCTCTGCAAGCCCGAGTTGGCTGGCACAGGCCAGCTGCGGGTTTTTCTTTGCTGTGTAGACATACCTTAAGTATCTGAATTTGGCGCTCAGACTAACACTGGAGAACCAGGAGAATGCTTGGTCACACGAGGCCAAAATCTTTCAGTGAGTAGAGACCTTTAGATACTGTCTATTGACTGTTCTAAAACAGGGAATGATTTTATCTCCTACTGTCCAAAATACTGATTTCATCTAGGAGGGAACCCAAAGCTGGGACAGAAAATGTCCGTAAACTCTTGGGTGGCACAGTGGAAAATGGCAGATCCCATCAAGGCTTATTCAAGATGTTATAGTACATGAGCTGAACTGGAGAGTGCAGTGAGACAATGGAAACAAGTGCAACGATTGTATGAAAACCACCCAAAATCTCCAATAGCTGGTGCAGTAGGGTTAGGACACAGGCATCACCCAAACTGCAATAGCTTAAATGAATAAAGTACCAAGGTAGCAGAAATCCACCAACCAGGAGGCCTTTCTATTAGAGGTGTTTTGTATTTAAAACATAAAGGCATGTGGAGGCCTATTGATGCCTGAGAAGGGAGGAAGAACAAAGCCCTTTCCACCACCAACCTTACATTAGTTCTTTAATGCAAGACAGTCTCCTCCACCATCTTTTCTCACGGGAATTGGTTAGAATCCCAACTACCCATCAATCGCACAAGTCTCAAACACTTTATAGGTGACTCTAGAGTTATCTTAGCAGGGAGGCACGCTAACCCAGACACTTCCACCAGTTCTGGAGGATTTTAGCAAAGCAGCTCCTCTTAAAATCAAGGGGAGTCATGTGGTTAAAACCCAGCGACAAGCTCTGACAGTGTAGGTGCCTGAATTTCTAAAGACAGTGTTCAAAACAGGCCTGAGTATGGCGCTAGCACAGAAGCTCCGTGTTAGCACATGACCACCATTGATCTGAATTTCTGTTTCTTTAAAAGAAAGGTCTTTCGTTATTTCCCTTGAAGGAGAAAAACGTGATCCAAAGACTAAACGTAAAGAGAGGTGAATGTTAATTTGAGAGTCTTATGGGACCTGTTCTGCACAGCTCTCTCCCCGCGTTACCATGAAACTCATATGCCCCTCTACTCCCCCGCTCAAGCCTGGACTGCAACTGCAACATTACACGAGATCTCCCCTCTCCAAGAACTGCTAAGGTCCAAGGGTGTTGTCAGGGCAGGTGTTTTATGTTGCAAAGGAGCTGGGGGAATGGACGTCATCTATATGTAATGAAGTAGTGAAGTTATTAATGCTGGAAAATTTTTAAAAAATGCCTGCCCTCTACAGAAACTCCACATCCTTCATGCTGCTAAGAAGAGTGGTCAAGCTTATTATGTTAAATTTAACACAGGATGAAGACTAATACTTCTAGATTATACAATCAAATCCCTGAAGAATGGGCAAGATGAAGGACTAAAGAATAACAGGCTCCAAAGAGACCATCCTAGCCAAAATAGTGTATATTTAAGCAATGAGATCCTGTATGTCCTTTAAAAATCACCCCTCTTGGAAATGCTGTTCTTCTGCCTGTGTTCTCCTGGGAGCAGAGAATATATCAGTCCAAGAGTGCCTCATTACAAGGGTATTCACACTAGTTTTGAAAGCTATACTAAAATGTCCTTCTTGAAATTGTTTGGAATAAGACGTCTGATCTGTTCAGACTATATTTTGTTAGCTGCTATTTCCTCAAGAGAGTCCCCCTTGCACCACTCAAGCTGTGTTTCTCATTTATGTTTAGCTTTGGCAACAGATTTCAAAATATTCTAACTCCTTCCCAGAGGCAGGAATTGTGGATTGACAATACATTTGGCTCCTCAATCTTCAGAGGTTATTTTCTTAATACACTACTACTAATACTTAGCACTTCACATCTTCAAAGTGCTTCGGAAGCATTTCAGTGCGGGTCTGCTCTGAAAAATAGCCATTAACAAATACTTTGCACATGCTTAGTCAAATCTGCTTAGTCTAGTAACAAAGAGGCATTTTAGGGTACGTCTACACTTACCGGAGGGCCGGCGGCAGGCAATCGATGTTCTGGGATCGATTTATCGCATCTGGTTTAGACGCGATAAATCGATCCCGGATCGATCCCGGAAGTGCTCGCCGTCGACGCTGGTACGCCAGCTCGGCGAGAGGAGTACGCGGCATCGACGGGGGAGCCTGCCTGCCGCGTCTGGACCCGCGGTAAGTTCGGACTAAGGTACTTCGAATTCAGCTACGTTATTAACGTAGCTGAATTTGCGTACCTTAGTCCGAAGTGGGGGCTTAGTGGGGACCAGGCCTTACTCATCAGCCCTGTAGAACAACAAAGTTATGGAGAACGAACCGCATTCTCATCCTTTTTGTTTATTGAATTCCAATAGTTCCCCCTGTGCAAACCAATTGAAGACAACTGTACTGCACAGGTGTCACTGAGGACATAGTTTGCTGTGCAGAACTTTTACTACGGGTGTTGATGTCCAAGAAGGAAACCACTCAGCTTTACACTCAGATCCCAGGGGAGTTTTCAGGTCTGATAGCAAGTAAAAGAATTTTTTCCCCTAACTGAGTCATAGAGTTTAAGGTCAGAAGAGACCACCAGATCATCTAGCCTGACCTCCTGTATATAGGTCACAAACAGCACCCCACACCCACACACTAAACCCAACAACCAAAATTCAACCAAAGTATTACAGCCGACAGGAGACTAGACTTTTACTGGCAGAGAATAGGAGGGACCAAGGTGTACTAGGTGCCCAAGGCCCCCACAACTGAGGCCCCCACAATGGCAGGGAAATGATTAAGTGTGATATACCCAGATAATCCTGGCAAGTGAACAACACTCACATGCTACAGAGGAAGGCAACTCCCATACCAAGGTCATTACTAATCTGACCTGGGGGAAAATTCCTTCCCAACCCAACATATGACAATCAGTTAGACCCTGACTATGTGAGCAAGAACCAGCCAAGCATCTGAGACAGAGACTACTCAGTGCCACCTCAGAGCTCTGGCCCTCCCTCTCCAACATCCCATCTTCAGCCATGGCCATCCCACAACAACAAAAAACAGAATACACTGGGGGAGGGGCACTCTCTTCCTGACCCCTGCAGGTGGCTGGCTGAAACTTTGAAGCATGAGCTTTTAGGAACATAAGACACAAACTGAAAGTGAGCCCTGTTGAGCCCTGTCCCATATCATCACAAGTTACCCCATCATTCAGTTGCGCACACACTTGATATGTAAATCACTGAGACAAGAAACATGAAATCCGATTATGCATCTTCTATAAAGTCACTTGGTAGAGTACAACTGAAAGGGCTCAAAAGGTCAAACCCTGCACTTTAAGAGCCAAACCCTGCTTAACTTACTTTGGGGCAACTCCCATTGACTCGGTCCTAACTCCTCTATCTTAACACACCTCTAAGGTAGGTGATATTAGCCTGTAGCAAGGTGGACACCTGCTCCTGCCTGGAAGGGCCTGAGATAGCCCAGGGAGCAGGCAGCGTGAAGGCTGAACTGATTGGGGGAAGTGGCTGCAGCTGGGGCCACGCCCCAATCAGGCCTCAGCTGGCCCTATATAAGAGGCTGGGAGCCTCACTCTACCTTCAGAGAGAGAAGGGCCTGGCTGCAGGGAGCTAGACATAGAGTACCTGGGTGGAGCAGGGCTGGGGAAAGGCTGGGGAGCTCCAGCCTGGAAAGCCTAAGGCTGTGGCCTAGGAGAAGGCCAAGGGGTACTGGGGGTTGCAGAGGGCAGCCCAGGGCTAGTCCAAGGCAGCCGATCCAAACCCCCCTTGCTAGTGATGAGTGGCCTATACTGCAGCCCGCCCCAGGGAGCGGGGGCTAGTTGGTGACTGGCAGTGGCCTAGTGCTGAGGCAAGGTGGGGTTAGTGGGTGGGGGTTCCCCAGGGAGGGGAGACCCAGATCTGTGGGGTACTGCCAGGGGGCAGCATCCCAGTAATAGGGGCACCGGGTCCTGGGAGGGACACAGGGACCAGAAGTAGGGACAAGACAGATCACCGGCCTGCAGAGGGCGCTCCAGACGCTGGATGAGCTGATTCCCCAAAGCAACCAGTAGGGGGTGCCGCAGGGGTGAGTCCGGACCTTTACATAGCCCCATGCTAAATATTGAGAAAACTCAGACAGAGATTAAATGGCTTAACTAGGGCCACAATGAATAAGAAAAGCCACCAGGATTAGAACGCAAGAATACATAGCTCCCAGGCCTGCCCTCAATCCACTACATTACTCTTCCTTCTCTTACAGAAGGCAGCTGTACAAGACAAATGACATTCTCCAGACTGTCAGGAGTAACAAGGCTGATTAGCTCTGTAGTTATATAAATCCAAATCAAGGAAAAATCACTGACCTCACTGGATTCAGCAGTTGGAGATCTATTTTACCAAGTCATGATGATGTAAAGTACTTTTTTCTCTACTTTCTCAGTACACACTTTGCCCTGCCGTCTCTAAGTTTTGTGGAAACAGATGTTTCCAAGAGTGTCTGGAAAGATCTAGTAAATATATTAAAATCCACTGGGTGTTGTAGTGGTACCAAACCACAATTAAAATAAAAATCAAATTAGTATCATGAGGTGCATAGGAAGTAACATTAAATTTCAGATTCTCCCCAAAACTTTAAAACTTAACAGCAATGAGAGTCTTAATAGAGAGCAATTATTTCAGTGCAGATCTTGTTAACAAACTGCATAAGAGTGACTCGCTGCAGTTCAGAAACTCGAGAAGGGAATATATCTAGTAGCAAACATGGCCCAACTTTCCCTCCCTTTCATTTGTTGCAACCCAGTGGGAAGAACTTGATTCAAAACACAGGAAAAAAATAATTATTAAAAAAAAAAGTGTCTACATCCAGGGCCGGCTCTAACTTTTTTGCTGCCCTGAGCCGCCGCGCCGCCGGACCCCCCGCGCCCCCCCCCCCCCGCCGGGCTCCCCCCCCCCCGCCGAGCACCACGCCGCCGGAGCGCGCCGCCCCCCCCGCGGAATGCCGCGCCGCCCCCTGCCACCCCAAGATTGGCCACCCCTTACCAGGTGCCGCCCCAAGCATGAGCTTGGTTGCCTGGTGCCTGGAGCCGGCCCTGTCTACATCAGTTGTTCTCTAAATGGGGATGCTTCTCCCAGTTAGCTGGGATCTAACCAAAAGCTACCACTCATTTAACCTCTGACACCTGTTTGTGAAAACATTATCTAGATCAGGGGTGGGCAAACTACGGGCCACATCCAGCCTGTTGGACCTTTTCATCTGGCCCTCGAGTTCCCACCGAGGAGCAGGGTTGGGAGCTTTCCCCGCTCCAGTGCTCCAGCTGGGGAGTGGGGTCAGGGGCATGCCTTGCTCCGCTCCCTGTGTGCAGCAGCTCCGCTCAGCTCCCGGAAGCAGTAGCCAGGGGGCTCCTCACACTGCTCCTGCCCCAAGTGCCAGCTCCCATTGGCCGGGAACCGTGGCCAATGGGAGCTGCGGGGGCGGTGCCTGCAGATGGGGCAGCGCACAGAGCGGCGTGGCCCCACCTCCGAAGGGGGATAGGCCGCTGTTTCCAGGAGCCGCTTCAGGTAAGCGCCGACTGGATCCTGCACCCCTGAGCACCCCCAGCACCCAAACCCCCTGCCCCAGCCCTGATTGCCCTCCAAACCCTTTGATCCCAGCTCGGAGCACCCTCCTGCACCCCAAACCCCTAATCCCCAGCTCCACCCCAGAACCTGCACCCCCAGGCAGAGCCTCACCCCCCCATGCACCCCAATCCCCTGCCCCAGCCGAGAGCCCCATCCCGCCCTCCAAACCCCTCCATCCCAGCCCGGAGCACCTTCCTGCACCCCAAGGCCCTCATCCCAAGCCCCACCCCAGAGTCTCCACCCCCAGCTGGAGCCCTCACCCCCGCCCATGCTCCCCAACCCCCTGCTCCAGCCAGCCCTCCATACAATTTCCATACCGAGATGTGGCCCTCAGGCCAAAAAGTTTTCCCACCCCTGCTCTATATCAAAATGTTAGTCTTCATAACTCCTCTTTTTAATAAAGTGCATCAACTGCCATCAATTTTTACCTAGAACTTCTCCTATATAGATTTCTATGAATAGATATTTGCCAGGATATGCCCTAAAATCAAGAAACCCTGGTTTCCCCTGGCTCATTTCACTACGGCTACCAACCAGACAGCCATCAGAAAGCAATGACTTTTGATCACTATGAACCCAAAGTGCTTTAGAAGCTGGGAATAGTCATCTGACTGCAGGATAAAATCCAATAACTAAAAAGTTTATATTTCAGAAACAGGAAGGTATGAAAGATCTGAATATCTTATACAGAGATGGGACAAACATTCCCTTGAATAACAAGAAGGTGTGTGTTTGGGTGTGTCCAATCCCAGCATTAGGCAGTTTTGTTTCTGGGTTGGAACCAAAACAGGCTTATTCTCCAATTCTAGTTCCAATTCACATGCCTCTGAAATCTTGTAAAAATAGCTATTCTTGAGCAATTCTGGCCCAAGATGTTGGCAGTTTTGATCGAACAACTGGACTCATATTGCGCGATTTCCACCATTCAAGAACAACTGTCCTGCATTTTGGCCCACGCTGCCATAACAATAGCTGGTGAGATTTTGGTGGCATCTAATTCAAGCCTTGCTAGGGCTTAAATCTGAACCTGGATTTGTAGCCTAAATCTGATCTGATCATGCTTCCTTGGCCCATCTCTAAAATACAGTACCCTTTCAGCTCATGGAGAGTCGTGATGTGTTTATCAGTGCATGGTCTAAGTTTCTGGAAGTACATTAAGTAGCTATTGGAATAACATGTGTGACTAATAATAAATCACATGGACCCTATAATCCCCTTCACTGTGTAGTGCACAGAGGAACAATACTGGGAAAAGAGGCCTGGATATAGAAAAGATGTAAGAATGCGCAGACTATTCCCCATTTGCTCGATAACTGTGTCCTTGTTCCCCAGAGAAGCTCTGTATGCCTAAAGCACTCCACTGAAAAACAAGGAGGCAGAGACCCAGGGGAGGACTCAGGGAATGGCTGTTTTGTAGAGCATGTTCCCCCCTCTATGTGATCCAAAATCCATGTAAGAGAGAGGAAGGTTAACAGCCCCTCCACACTCTGTAACCCTGATCAGATGGGCCAAAAAGCACAACCAAAGCATAGGGCCCAGTGACAGCACTGCCACTAATACCATTGCTCAGAGTGGGGCTAAGAGGAGCATGGGGGGAGAGGCCCTCTGTGCAGCTCACCAGGTATCAGTGGGGTTTGGCCCAGGTTTTCATGGGTATCCCTGTTTTCCATCTTTATCCCTTGCCACAGCCCCAGTCCCTGTTGCACTGCTGAAAACTCCATGATCCAGAGTGGGTTATTCTCAAACACCAGATCTGCAGCAGCCATTGGGAGGTTGTTTTTTGTTTTTTTTAAACACGTGAGAGGAGCATAGGTGCCATGATAGACATCCTGGGCCAGCCTCATGCCTCGTGCATTTCCATTAAGTTCAGTGGAGATCCAGCAGGTGTGAATTTGCCTCACTCCATCTGTAAAGCCTAGAGGACTATGTCTGTGTGTAATTACTCTATTTCCCCTTCTCCTGAAAAACAGTACATTATAAAATTTTGTGGGGGCAGGAAAGAAAGCTGCTTCATTCCTGTTCAAATCACTCACGACTGTCATTGAACTTCTGGCCATTGCTGGCCCACTGTGTTTCAAGAAAAGGTGGCCTGATTATTCACAGCTCCTACAGTGCTCTGTGCCTCTGGGCTCCATTGTAGACAGAGATTTGCGTGAGAAATGATCGCATATTCCCCCAACTGAGCATTATTATGGACAGAACAAGAGTAATGAGGCACGATTATCAGGAACAGCGCTATCAGCCTTTCTGATCGGCTTGTCACATCTAAAACAGCCTCATCTAGATTCAGCCTGAGATCAGCCTCTTCTAAAGCAAGCGCTCCAGAGATTCTGCTCAACCTCACCCTGTCAGAACGGGGGCTGCCAGCAGAACTGTTATACAGCTGCTGGATATTAATACTGTTCTTTCTGCTGAAAAATGTCAATAAATTCTAGGGCCTCCCTTAGCGAGGGATCATTTCAGCCAGTCTGCTGCCTCCTCCACTTGCTCTAAGCAGTTACTTCCCAACTTGTAACGAAAACAGGGAGCTGCAATCATTACTCTACCAACCTAGAAACAGGGTGGGGGAAACAGCAAAGCAGAGGACACTTGCAAATTAGCAACTCTACTGCTAACTTCATGGCTAACTTCCCCTCCTGACACTTTGTTCATACATCCTGGATTATTTATAGTGTGATTGTTATACAGGCGTTGTCTAGTGGTAGAACAAATGACTGAGCGGTGAGGACCCTTGGGTTCTATTCCTGACTCTCTCACTCACTCACTTTGTGACAATGGGCAGGTCACTTTGCCTTTCAGAGCCTCAGATTCCCAACCTGTAAAATGGGGGTATTAATTCTTACCCATTCAGGTGGGTGCTGTGAGACTTAATTTGTGAATGTTTGTTAATTGCACTTTGATTTATGGCTGGACAGAGCTACAGAAATGCAACGTGTTAAGTACTGTTCTTCCACTCCCTTCTACAAAAACAATTTCAAAGAACCATAGGGAATAAAGTTTACAGGCATTAGCCATGAGCTCTTTTCTGCTGAACAGTTTCTTTTCTCATCGTCAAGAACTTTTACTATTATTAGATACTATCCTTAATGCAGTAACTGCATGCACAAATGACATGTTGGACTGCTCATTTGTGCACACAATTAGTGCAGCTGTGCATGCAACTGTAATAACTGTGAGCAAATTATCCACGTGTGCCATTCTAAAGGTCTGAACCATTACTTGTAGCCACATGCTATCAATAATATTGACGATACTATTACCTGGGAGCATGTAGCAGTAGGTAAGTGTGATGGGTCTCAGGTATTTTTAATTAACTGTTTTCATGTCTCTCTTGTGCTTGCTTGTTCAATGTTTGCATTAAATTACCTTAGCCAAGGCTTTATGTCTCTGATAACCCTTTCCAACAAGCTATTGGGCCAGAACAGCATTGGTATTTAGGCACCTAAAGACTTGGACTGATGCCTAGTAGGATTTTAAAAAGTCCCTAAGAGAGCTGGAAGTGGATTAATCTAATCCACAAAAAGACACTCTTAATGCAGAATAGGAGTGTCCACATGGGGAGTTAGGGCAGAATAGCTTTAAATTTAAACCCTAGCTATTTTGTGCTAACTACCCTGTGAATCCACCATGTTGACAAGCTCTTAATCAGGCAACATTTCTGGTTTTGGCGTGAAGCCAGGGGAACCTCACTGACTTAGACTGAATTTCCCATTGCAATCTGGGGTTCATTTGGACTTGAAACTCAAAGCAGGTGTGGGCACAAGAGGAGTTCTCGGGCAGTTTGAGACCAGCTGGTAAGAACCCAAGCAACATGAACCCCTTTTAGATAAGATCAGTGAGTTTCACATAGCTTTTTTACAGGTTTTTCATCTTTGCATATGTCTTGAAATTGCATAGATGTATTTCATTCTAACCTCCCACTGTTGCCTACTGTTTAGTAGAGATGGGCCCAGGACACTGCGTTCAAATCCAGGTTCAAGTCTGAACTTCTCCAAAGAACAATGCAGGTTGGAGCCAGGGCTTTGATCTGGACAGCTAAGTCCTGATCCTACAATCAGATCTACATAGGCACAGAGCTCCACCCACACATATTGGAGGCACACAGAGTGAACTCTTTGGGCCAGGGACACTGACTTTTATTTTCTCTGTAAAACAATATTCATAATCAAAGTAAGAAAAAAAGATTTATGTGATATAATGACATTCTGAAGCTGCAAAATACTGCAATTTTTCGAAACTACAGTTAGTGCTAACAACCTCCAAAAGCATCAGATTATATAAAACTAAAATGTATTACAGGAACTTTTGCTTTATTTTTAATGTATAAATTAAGTGTAAATTTGCAGTTTCCTTTTTGTGGCTAGTCCTCTGGATTTGTTTGAATAGATGTTAAGGTTAGAGGAGATTTATTTTCATGTTTGGAGTTTCTGAATTAGTATAAACTAGTACTTTAAAGTAACAAACCTCCTTTAAAACCCAATCCTACTGAGACGCTACAGTATGTTTGGACAGTAAGTAGATGCTTTGTCATACTCCCATGTGGATACAAGTTTTAGTTTCGGAACATTTTCTTACCGGTTTTAGACAACATTTCCAAACCCAAATATACACATAGTGAAATGGTTTATATAATTCACCCAAGCAGTACATTTTATTTAACAACTCATTATCATAAAACTCATTGATGGCTATCTGATCATTAAACCACAAAATATACTGTTCAGCTACCATGCAGAGTCTGACATAAAGCCACAAGAGCCAGAAAATTCAGAGTTAATGCTGAAACTCCATCATTATCACATGCCACTATGCCTAAGTATTTCAGCATGTAAAATACAGTAAATCAGAAATCCCTGGAGGTCCCCACAACAGAATTGGGTTTAGATTGGTGTTTCAACCCCCATTCCCCTGTTCTGTATGTGCATTAGACATTACATTTTATTTTAACAGTTATTTCTCCTCATGGTTTAGGGACAGATCCTTAATGATGACTGCAGCATGCAGAATACAAGTGGGTGCACAAAGATGGCTTAATGTTCACATTTGCACTCCCCTGATCCTGCTGCTGCTGTGAGGAGGACTGAATTAGAGCAGCCTGGAGGCTGCTCTATTTCCTCTTGCTGCAAACAGCCCCCAGGGGCTTGAACGGTGGCATTACAACAATTTTTATAGTGGGGGTGCTGAGAGCCATTGAACCAAACTGTAAACCCTGTATATGATGGAAACCAATTCAATCCAGGGGGTGCTGCCAGACCTCCCAGTACCCCTCCTTCCAGCCCCTTGGGCTTGAAACACAACCAGGAATGAATGTGGGACACAGGTATCCCAGCCAGACCTCCTTCCCTCTGCTATGACAGGATCACAGATAGAGAGGGACATAAGAGCCCATACATTGGCTGTACACTTCTGGATGATTCCCCTTATACTAGGGCAGCGGTTCTCAAGCTGGGGGTTGGGACCCCTCAGGGGGTCATGAGGCTATTACATGGGGGGTCGCGAGCTGTCAGCCTCCACCCCAAACCCTGCTTTGCCTCCAGCATTTATAATGGTGTTAAATTTATTTTAAAAAGTGTTTTTAATTTATAAGGGGGGGTCACACTCAGAGGCCTGCTATGTGAAAGGGGTCACCAGTACTAAAGTTTAAGAACCACTGTACTAGGGTAATTCTCAGCAGGCCAATTAAACCAGCTTTATGGCCAACCTGCCCCTTGTGTGGTGTCAAGTGGCCACACCACAATAGAATATCATGACCTTAATTTCCTTTTTTGGGGTTGATCATCTAAGGTGCAGAGCATCTCCTGGGAATTACTGAGTGCCCTCAACTCAAATCCATGTGAAATTACAGTACTCAAAGCACAGTGGCGGATTGGGTCCTTAACTAATTGTCTTTCAAAAAGGAAATTAAAAGGCATACCAGGCCACATGGCATGAGGTTTAAGGGTCCTTCAAATTTAATAGTCCAGAATCCCTACCTGTTACAATGGTGTAGATATGGGGTAAATCCACTGGGGTTTCTCAGGTTTAACACCAGCGTACCGGAGATCGGAATTTGATCCCATATAGCAATGGACCCATTTACACTTAACCGTGTTTGCTAAGCTCTGACAGCACCCCACCCTGGAAGGTATCCACTCAAGAGAGCACATATATTCATCATCATCTTTGGAGACATGGATTCAAATCCTGTTGAGGTTACATGTGATGAAAATACATTAGTGGTCCCATTCTAGCACTTCACAGGGGACAGTTATTGTCCCTATCACAAAAACAGCACACAGTCTGAGACAAGTTGTTATGGACAGGCAATCTCTGCTCAGGAGAGGCAAACCTGGAACTTCCCCACTAGCCTTTGGTGCAAAAAATAACCACTTTCTCTTTGTTCCAAAATCCCTCCACACATATGCTTTCCACTAAACCTACCAGTCTTAACCCACCTCTTTCATAAGTGCTTTTACAGAACCTTTCATTAACAAAACACATAATAGCAACACTCTGTTAATCTTCCTCTGCTTATCTAGAGAATCTGCATAGGTATTTTGTCTGGCCATTTAGACCCCAATTCAGCAGAGCACTTAAACTTGTGCTTAATAAGTCAATGGAACTACTCAGGGGCTTAAAGATAAGCACTGTGCTGAATAAAGGCCTCAACGCATTGTACAGCAGTGAGCACACAGTCAAAACATAATATGTTAACATAATAAATAAAAAATCTGCTAGTAAGATTTGAGGTACTCTGTGGAGGAAGCATAAGCAACACCTACCCACACTAGACCTGTCTGTTTTTCTCTCTGGGCAATACATCTGTCCCCCAAACGTATATTATTTATTCATTATTATTTCTACAGCACTATAGGTGTGCATGGTGCTTTACAGACAAGCACAGTCCCTGCCCCAAAAGAATTTACAGACTAAGGACCTGATCACGCAATCCACTTCTCACACAAGCAGTCTTTACCTCCATGAGTCCCACTGACTTCAAAAGGATTAGTCATATGAGTAAGGGTTGCAGGACGGGTCGTTTGATTTCTTTCCAAACGACAGCCCCCATAACACTACTCATTACATGTTCTGTAATATAGAATCTCTTTAGCCTAACCTGTGTTTGGAATGAATCAGCCAGTCATTTCATATTTTTTCAAACTCATTTAAAAAACAACAACACCCTAATCTACAGAACCACTTTTTAAAAAAAAATACTTGAACTCATTTGAGTTATATGTGTGTGTGCGGGGGGGGGGAGGAAACACCAACAAAACCTGGGAACCCACTAACTGCTGAAAAGTGGAGCTTATAATAGAAACATGGATAGACCCTTAGCTAAAACACCATGCCAGCTGCTGCTGTAATATATTTTCCTGCTGTGTTCCCAGGGCTGGGACATAAAATGTATTAGAATATTTCATTGTCTCAAAGGTGGAAATTGGTGTTAGATTTTTTTCAGTGCAAAGAAACATTATATTACAATCCTCATCTTGATACAGTTGCTCTGGGAGTTGGAAATAAAAGCAGCTTGTTAACTTGTTGGCAATTCTAATGATTAAGAAAAAGGGGGGGAAATTGAAAAGCTCTTCTTCCAACTAAATGGCAGGTAAGAGGGCTTCCAGCCGACTAGGTCAACGTTTCTAGAGATTCGCACTTCAAGTGAATGGGAAATGAACAAATATTAAGCAGGAAGAAATGTTAATAGTATGTTGCATTTATGTATTGCTGAACCTTCCATGCACGGAACACAAAGCACCTTCACAACCATAATCCTTAACACCTAATGAGGTAGGCTCAGTAACTACAGGAAGATCATTTTATAGATCAATTTACTGAGGCACAGGGAAGCGACTTGCTCAAGGATATACAGATAGTCAGAGTCAGGATTAGAAGCCGGTTCTCCTGACTCCCAGCCCTACGCTATAATCACTAACTTACACTGTTCTCCTTGTGTAAATATACATTTTCTAAGAGCTTGATCCTGTAAGGTGCTGAGTGCATTCAACTCCCACTGACTTCAATGGAAGCGGAGGGGACTCAGAACCTTGCGGCACCCACCCCTCAATGCCACATACATCATTGTTTAACCACACTTCTAATGACACACCCATTCTTAATATGCTTTCATTATAGAAATGACAATCTTCCTAGTCATCGCTGTGTATAGATAAGATCCTGAATACAGCATTCATTTCTGCAATCATTGAATCAATACAAAAATTAATTACCAAAAAAAAAAAAAAAAGG
>NW_020664440.1:17308548-17358161 GCF_002925995.2 Terrapene triunguis
GTCCACTTGGTAACAAATTGTGACAATGGCAAACTTCCACCCCAAATGCAATGAAACAATGCAGCCTGTGTCCCCTCTCCATGCACTGTACACATCCTGCACTGTCCTGCTGCAGGAATACACAGAGGGACGTGGGAAGAGAACAGTTACAACCGAACACACATTCTTAGAGCTGCCTTCCCTCCGCGTCTGTACAGAGAGCAACAACCGAAAGGAAAGAGAAAAATAAAGTCTGTGAGTCACCACTGGTTCACTGGGAACAGGGGACGTGGGAATAAAGACGCTCCTTGATAGAAGAGGGGGCGGTTATATGTGTGTGAAAACCACTGCATGATTGACTTCTTAGTAAACCAAGTAGGAATCCAATTGACTTTCACAATGGACCTAAATTTATACATGGGTACTGCATGAATGTAAACCCTTGTGAAAAAAAGCTTACTGTACTCAGCATGTTTCTCCCAACCTCCTAAATACTGTCTAGTATAAGTAAACCAGAATCACTCATCAGAGAAGGCTATGAGATGGATTTGATTATGGTTCTGGGAGTGCAGAATACACATACAAATTCTGACACCCACGTCAGTCCTGGGCAGAATTTTGGCTTCATTCAACTGCAAACCTCGGAGAGAGATCTGGGTTTGGCTGCTGACATCCTCTCCTCACCCACCACACATACCCAAAGTCTGATGGGGTTTCGGGTCCTGGGGTTTGGGACAGACCATTAAAGAAACAGAGCCTGAGCTACACCACTGAAGTCCGTGGAGCTTTGTAACTGATTTTGATGGGGTACAGTGTGCACGCTCACGCCCATAGAGACTAGTTACAACATTCAGATCTGGCTCTTGGTTCTGATTCCAACCACCACCATCCCAAAGTCCAGTGGTTCTCAAATCCAAGCTTCTGACTGAATCCCATCTCTAATTTGCATTTATGCCAAGGAGGCTTCTGTCAGATACACAGTGGTGTGAAAACCATATCACTTGAGATGTTTAAAACTGGACTAGACAAAGCACTGGAGAATAGACTGACAGGAACAATCCTGAGGGACAAACTAATAAATGTTTTCCACCTCTAACTTCCATGATCCTTAGATTCTCAACTCCTCCAGACTTCAGCCTAATGGATTGTTATCCCTTACCCAGCTAGTCATGAAGGTCCAAGGTTATTATTAATCCAAATTTGAGACCCAATCCTAAAGTCCTTACATTGACTTTAATGGAGTTTTGCCTGAGTAAGAACTTCAAGATTGGGACCATGGAGAGTCCAGCCCCAGCCAAGCATTCCAGTCCATGTAGTGCTTGATACCAGAAGGGACTCACCACACAGTCTTTCTGGGGTGTGCTGAGCCCTGTCCTGCAGAGCTCTAGGTTGCCTTGCAGTCTCTCACCTACTAAACAGCTAGGTTTCTCCCAGCAGGTGGTTTCTCCAATGTAAAATCTACTTCTTTGGTTCCACCGAAGTGCAGTATCACACGGATTACCTGACATTTCTCCCCCAACAGGTGGTTACTGTGCCCTCCACTTCAAAATCTGCTCCCCCTGAGCTGCACTTTATCAGGGTTAGGGGTTCTCCCCAGTGGGGGTTCCCCAACTCTGCACTCTGGTTCTCCATAGGGGCAAACCTGCTCCCTCCCTGCACAGCAGCACTGCAAGGGGACCTTCCAGTTTCTCTCGCTCCAGAAGGTTGTGTCCCCCAGTCCAAGAAAACTGAGCTGCAGCATCATCTGGGGCACCTTAGGAACTTTTCTCAGTGGTTCCCCTAATGCTGGAACTCTGCTCTCCTCTATTACCTGGGCCCCCTCTATTCCCACCGCCCTACCAGCCACAACATTAGAGGGGCATCTCCATCCCACCAGAGATCCCCCCCAACCCTGAAAGCTCCCCTGAGCTGCAGCATCACTGGGGGGAGGTTCCCCTCTCCGTTCGCAGGGGGGTTCCCTACTGATGAGCGGCAACATTACAGGGGGGCCTCCGTCCTACCGGAGGGATCCCCACTCCTGAGCCGAGAGGGGGCCCCGATCCCGAGCCGCAGCCCCCTACCTGGATGTTCCTCTTCTCGCAGGCGGGCCCGGTGCCCTGCACCACGCTGTCCAGCACGGTCACCAGCCCGGAGTCCGGCTCCACGAAGCAGGAGTTCCTGGCCTGCCTGATACTCCGCTCGATGTCGGCGAAGCGGAAGGCGCAGAGCGCCGAGTGCTGGCGGGCCCCCGGCGGGGCGGCTCTCTCGAAGACCCCGAAGAGCAGCTCCTGGGGCTGGGGCGCCGCCGGGGGTCCCAGCTGCAGGGCGGCGGTGGCCGGGAAGACGGAGACCAGGCGGGTGAAGCCGTCGGCGCCCCCGGCCCCGCACTGCAGCCCCACCTGGATGTAGGACTCGGTCAGCTTCTTGGTCTCGCCGGCGCTGGCGTTGGCGTTGCGGCCGGGCTCGGCCAGGCAGATGCGGGCCAGCAGGCTGTGCGAGTGGCTCTCCTTGTCGCCGGCGTTGGCCTCGCTGTTGAGGGCCAGGTAGGCGTAGGAGGCGCCGCCGGGGCCCCGCGGCGGGGGGGCCGGGTGCAGGAAGGCCCGGACGAAGCTGAGCTTGTGGCGGGCCTTGGCCCCCTGCTTGATCTTGAAGATGTTGTCGTCCGAGGGGTTGAGGTCGAAGGTGAAGAGCTTGGCCAGGTCGCCGCGGGCGTTGAGGGCGCGGATGGCGATCTCGGGCGTGTTCTCGAAGCGGTGGTCCTCCAGGCTCTGGTTGCGCGGGAAAAAGGGGCTGCCGAAGCCCGTGTAGGTCGCCCCCACCAGCAGCCGCGTGTCCGGCCTCCCCCCACCCGCCGGCCCCGCGGGCCGCAGCACCAGCCCCACGGTGGAGGCGTTGGGGTGGTTGGCCGCGATGTTGAGCATGCTGGGGAAGACGGTCACCGGGTCCCCGCCGCCGCCGCCGCCGGCACCGCCCGGCGGGAAGCTCACGGCCACGGCGGAGATGTTGGCCATGCTGCGCAGCTGGCAGAAGCCCTGGTAGATGGAGCCGCACACCACCACGATGCCCTGCTCCGGGTCCGGCTGCAGGATCTTGTTGTAGTTGTTGGTCTCCACCTTGAGGTGCTCGCAGGAGGCCTGGGGCAGCTGGGGCGCGTGGCACAGGGGGTTATCCAGCACCGGGCCCACCTGCTCCTCCACCTCCAGCGTCAGGTTGGGGCCGGAGAGCTGGTAGAGCCTGTTGACAGCCGCCAGGTAGATCTTGCTGCCCAGCCCATCCAGGGCGAAGTTGTTGGTCAAGGTGGGCGAGAGGAACTTGTGCTGCACCTCCAGGCCGGCGCTGGGGCGGCCGAGGAGGGCGAGCAGTAGCAGGAGGGGGGCCAGCACCTTAGCGCCTCTCTCCCGGGGAGCCATCCTGCCGCCTGGGCTGCTGCTCCGCAGAGTGCATGAGGCTCCACGGAAAAGGGGGCTTTGCAAAGCCAGAAGAGGAAAACCTGCTTCCTGCGAAGCCAACACGCCTCAGCACTGAGTGACGCCAGGAGGGAAGTCCTGAGCTTTCGTTGCAATCCGCAGCCCTTGCCTGGTTACTGGACCTTCCTCTCTCTCTCTCTTCTCGCCAGCCCGGAGATCGGATGGGGTTAAACTGCTCCCGATCTCGGCTCTGCAAAGGCTGCACCCTCCCCTCTCTCTCTGACAGCTCCGCGCTGCCTGTGAAGCGATCCGCTGCTCTCAGACTTCTCCTCTCTTTCGCTTCTCTCCTTTCTGCATTACTCATGGGTTGCTTTTTTTTAATTTAGGGTTTGTCATGTGAATGTGATTAAGTTAAAGATATTTTCCAAAAACTGGAAGGCAAGCCTTGCACCAGCCAACCACACAAAGAGGCAGCCCTTGTTCCTTGATAGCAGCTCCTCTTCTAACAAATAACTCTTGTGTTTGTGGTTTTTTCATGTTTCTAATCAGAATATGGGACTGGGACTGAAGGGGAGAGGCGAGATAAGAACTTTTCTCCTCCGGACAGAAAGCAAGACTGCAAACAAAAGTAAAAATAGCCCTAACCAAACAACATTAATTTCAGCCAACCCCTCCCATCCAGTGTCCCCCCCCCCCCCCGCAGTCAGAATAGGTTAACTCTCACTGCTCTTGAAGTATTGCACTCTCCATAAAGAGAGTTGTACAAGAAAGGATAACAAAGAAGAGGAGGTCAGACTGTCTAGGGTTTGGGGGTCAGGAATAAATTAAGTGGACAAATATTCCAAGTATGTAAGGGGGGGGGGAGAGAATCTCTCCCAATCCCACTGTATTTCAGTCACTGGCGCCATGCTCTGCTTGTTTTAGTTCCCTCTATTCCAATGGAGATGTGTTTGCATTGGGCTGCTCTTTTTTTTAATGTGCTCAAGAAAGGCTGACATCCCCAGAGACTGAAGTCTTCTGTTTATTCCCAGAGCAGGTATAGCCCAGGCAGCAGCAGTTCAGGATTCCCTGACACTGCTCCGATAATGTTCCTGAATCCTAGCCAAGAGGACCTAGGAATGAGAGCCCAGCAGGGATCAGATTGGGGTGGTGCTCTTCCACCTTCGCCCACAAAATAAGCTCTTCTTCTGTGAGTTGCTGCTCCCAGTAGATTGTGCAGGTGTTCAAATTATCATTGAGCATGTTCTTTGAGCTCCATTAGGCACCTTGTGCTTGGTTTATTTGGGTTGGGCACCATAGTGAGACATCACTCAATAAATTGTGCAGGTCAGTGATCCTCCCTCTCCTTCAGAGGGCTTTTCTACACAGAAAAGTTATGCCACTATTAGCTAGGGTGTGAAGTTAAACCAATATAGTGAAACTAACATAACACCCATGCGGACACATATGCCAGTGTACAAGTGCCTTTTTAGAATGTAGATTATGTTGCTTGGGGACAGGTTTAAGAGAAACTAAAAAAAAAAAGCAACTCTGATACTGGACTAAGTGTTTACATTTAACTATATACTTACACCACTATAACTGGTAAAACTTTCCCATGGAGACAAGCTCTTACATGTGGAATGAAATAGTTAACAATTTTGACACAAATTATCATCACCAGGCATCTGAGTAAACCCCTCACTGGGATGAAGGGTTCATACCTTGTAGAACTAGTGTTGCAGGCTTTCTGCAGATTCAGGTAGAGGTCTCTGCATCAGTTACTCTGAGTGCACATTTGTAAAGTTTACTGTGCACCCATACCAGCTAGAGACAGACTGACTTAATTTTTAAATTAAAACAGATTCTGGAGAAACAGATATTTGTATGCCATATTGGCTGAATCTATGCCCTGGCATTCAATCTCTCTGCCACTTCATTTGTTGGCCTTTCTGCTGAGATTGCCAATACAGAGAGGGTTTGTGTGTGTGATGTGAGCACCTGTCCTTTGGGAGATAAACTGAGACCCACACCAAATTCATTTCACATAACCACTAATTGCTAGCTATGGGCTAATTGTTTTCTCCCTCAGGGAAACTGACAGGAGGACAGTAATGGGGAGGAAAACTCAGCAAGATTTCTCCCTAATTGTTCTATCAGGGGAAGGAGGATAAGATTGTCCTGGGACTGGGTTGTCTTCCCATTCTGTTCTCCTTGGGTTGGTGGGGAAATGAGGTAGCACCAAGCCCTGCTCTTTGTCTGCCCACTCCCAATTGTGGATCCACAGACTTGCTGAACACCCTCTCTGGGGCCAGAGGAAGGGCTGCAGTGTCACTCACTGTAATAGTTTTATAATGTCACAATAATTGCTGTATTTCTTAAAACCTCAGTTCCCGGAGTCCTGTGAATGTGTGAGAATCTTAGCTTTCAATAAAAAAGAAAGTTTCTAGCCCTCGTGGTTCTGAAGAAAAGCTTGAAAACGTGACCTGAGCACAACCTAATGGGAAGGGTGTGAGCTGTGCATGGAGAGGCCTTCCCATGCATATATCACGTGCATAGATCACGTGGTGGCAGTTAGGTCTGCTGTTTGGTGTAGCCTATAGGATTAACCTGCTTGTTTGTGTGTATATATATATATTTTTTTCTTATAGTTTAAGTATTTGGTTTATTGTAATAGGTTTATAGATTTATATTAAAGTAAGTTTGGCTGTAATGCAAGAGACCTACAAGTCATATCTTGTATGTTAAGCTAAGGCAAAGTTAGCATATTTATATTAAGACCTTTTACCCAGAAAGCAAAATTGACCTACATCTTGTTACCTAAATAGATTACCCACGCCTATGTCTAAGACCCTTTAGCTAGACCAATAGACAATGGAGAATGGCATGGGGGGGTTTCAATGTTGTACCCACAGATTTAACAGGTACACCACAAGGAAACGTATGTGCGTATGTACATGTCATCAATATGCACAAACATACTAGCCTATGGGGTAAGTGTACCCTAACATTTTGTGGGTGAGGAATGAAATTTAGGCATAGGAGGAAGGATTTCCGACACTTGTGCCCTATAAAAGAGGTGACCCACCTTGCTAGAATATTCTCACTTATTCTAACTTACTTTCACTCACTCTTTCTATTTTATTTTATTTTATTTTATTCTATCTATCTACTATGACTACCACTATTAGTAGGCTATACTTGTTCTTTCAAACCTTAAGTTCCAAGGGGACCAGGCTAAGCTTGGGTTCCCTAAGCTTTTATTCTTAGTTTGTTTATTAGGTTTTGATTTTAAGTTTAAGTTAGTCAAGTAAACCCTAAGTTAATTTGGATAGTTCTTAGTATTAGTTTCTTCTAAGCACTGCATCTCACACTCAAGAATTAAGAAACCTGAATTGTGAGGCTGGTCCTGTGTCTCTTACCACCAGGTTGTCGAGGAAGGGTGTAAGTATATTAACCAAAGCTTTGTTGCACATAATACTATATTATCATAGGTATCTTTTGAATAGCATTAATGCAATTGTAACTTTGTAACTCTGATTATTTTACCATTTACTTACTATTTCATTGATTTTAATAAAAAGTCTTTAAGACTATATCTGTCTCAGTGTGAGCTTCCTATCATACCCCCGAGGATCCTTTGTAAATTCTGTGAAGCCTGATTCGGGACAAGAACTTTTATCTTATGATCAAACAGATTGGTGAGCCTAAAACCCATACTGATTAATTATTAATAATTATTAACATTAATTAATTAATTTAAATTAAAATAAGATTAAATTGATACATTAAATTAATATTATTAGTACACCCTAAATCAGGCTACATTGGTCACTAGTCTCCCGGCAAGCTCATGCTGATAGGCTCTGTGTCCCACTTTCAATCCCCCGAGCCATCCCTGTGCCTGGGCTGTTCTCATGTTACTTGAGTTATTTTCACTTATACAAAACATATCATTGAGGCTGATGGGGATTCTGGATGACTCGTATTCTGGATAGAAACATCCTCTGTTGTTGTCTAATCTCATTTCTACACCTGCCAGCTCCCTTCACCCCTTTCATGTCCCTTTCTCCCATTTCAGAGCACTAATTAATACATAACTGCAATGGCCATGCCATGTCCACTGAAGATGTGCATAGAATTAAATACAATGCTTTCTCATTAACTCATTGTCCTTGCTAATCATAACTATCCATTAGGGATATCAGTTCTTTTTAAAATATGGGATTCCAAGATTGTTTGGGGTTTTTTATTTTCAATTTTTAAATACTATTGTGAGTTTAACTGCCCAGAAATAAACTCATGTTCTAAATATACCACCACATTGTATTTAGCACCATCCATTCTAGGACGTCAAGGACTTTACAACTGCTGGTTAATTAAGCCTTAAGTGTGAGCCAGGTAAGTATCATTATCCCTATTTTACAGAAGAAGAATAGGAAGCATAGAGGTCTACATTTTCAAAAGTGACAAGTTACTTAAATGCCTCCGTTTTTGGGCACCCAGCCCCATAATCTATCTATTTTAGGGTTTTATAGCACCACTCATCACCACAGTATCTGGTCTCCTTCCAAGTGAGATCACCCTTTTAAAGCACCTCATATTGGACACCCAAAACTTGAGGCACCCGAAATAACTAGTAATGTTTGAAAATTTAGGCCAAAGTAAATAAGTGACTTGCCCAAAGGTACACAGTCCCTGGCCTTGTCAGGAATAGAACCCAGGCATCCTGACTCCCAGTTTACTGTTCTAACCACTTAGCTACACTGATACAGTTTGAGCCAAAATATTGGCGGTCTTGCAGGATTACCTGGTAAATATTTCATTTTTGTTGTTGTCAGGAAACAATCCTCTGATAAACTGCTTTGAGGATGATTTTTTTCCAGAAATGCTTCACCCTCTCCCACCCCCGCCCATTATTATTAGTGGAATTAGAATCCCTAGAGAATATGTTCGGATAATGCTATTAATAGAGGAGTTTTAATCTCCAATATGCAGCTCTTACTATTCTTCTTTGTTCTGAAAGGAAGGAAGGTCTGAAAAACACAACAACAAACAGCCTATGCCTCCCACTATGGACAATTGCCCCCTGCCAGAATCCTTTCCTGTATGACGCTTATGCAGGTTTAACTATAACAGCTTTTTAGACATGGGGTGGGAGTGGGGAGAGTGTGGGGGGGCAGAAGGGGTGTGTGTGTAAGAAGTTAAGAACTCAAAAATGTTTTAATATATTTACCCAGGAACAGGTGCTCTATAGAGGGAACATGAGTTACTCATGCACATACTTGGGTTATATTGACTCAACATTGTCAAAAAGCAGGCTCTATTCCCTTTAATATGCTGAGTACAAACATCTATTTATTCTCCTGGTTTTAGCAGCGAGCTAACAGAGCACAGCTTGGCTTCAGGAGGACGGTTCACCATCACATGTTGGAAATGGACTGGTTTGACTCAGCAGACCCAAATAAATAACCCACCAAGCTGACAATTTGGAAGGGAAGAAAGGGGCTGGTTTCTAGATATAACAGGTCATTGAATGTGACAGTGCCCCCCTGCCTAGAATCAAGTGAGTTCTCCAGCATCCTGTGTTGTCTGTCTGTCTCTCACACCATGTCTTCTCTAGCATGGGGACTGTGTTAGGGATAGAAATTCTAAGAGGGTGGCTCTTAGCTCAATACACTGAGCACCTGGAAATCAGAAAAATAAATCTTTTTTTTGTTTTTTATTATACAAATAGTATCTGGAAATGGTTGGCAGTTTCCCAAGCCTGATTTAAGTGTTGCCTGGTGTGTGTGTGGGAGGGAAGGAGAGAGGTAGATAGAGGTGTTGTGAGTAGATCTGTGCAAAACTCAGCAGTTTCTTCTTTTTTTCCTCCTTTTTTTGGTGGCAGGGTGGGATGTTATGCTGATCTGTCCTTTGAGCTTGACACGAGCCTCTCCCTTTGGTTTCACAAGCTCAGACAAGCTCAAAGAAAAAGTTCACTCAAAGTTGATGAGTTTCACACAGGAAGGTGAACATTTTAATTTGTTAGTCCAATTCTACCGCTGGAAGCCCCCCACTCCACTCTCCCAGGGTGTGTGTGTGGGGTGTCAGTAGGAGCTATATTGATCAGTGAGGGAAGGATGGCCACAAGGGAAGCCTCTAACCCCCGCAACCCTTCCAATGTGCACACAGACTAATTTGGACTGGCTAAGGTAGCTAGACAAATTCAGATTGAAACAAGGCATACCTCTTCAAAAGAGTAATTATCCACTGGAACTATTTACCAAGAATTAGGCTGGATTCCCACCACTGACAATTCAAGATGGGGTGTTTTTCTAAAAGATCTGCTCCTGGAATTATTTGGGGGAAGTTCTGTGGGCTGCATGATACAGGAGGTCGATGATCACAGTGGTCCCTTCTGGCCTTGGAACACCCTTGCTCTGTGTCTATAGGTTACGATGGGAGGGGGGGCTCATTGATAGAAGGAGAAGAGCAGGAGTAGGGAGGGGAATGTGGGTCACAGGGGAGAATGGGGATGGAACAAGAAAAAAATGAACCCAACAGGAATTGTCTCTAACATGGCTTTGGTCACTGTGCTTACCTGCTGCTCCCAGGTCCTCTCTCCTTGGCCTGTCTTTGTGCAGTTAGACTGTAAGCTCTTTGGGGCTGAGACTGGCCTCATCATACATATTGTATCTGTGAAGGACCGGTCTATTCCACTTCAAGGCACTCAGAAACAACAGAGCGGCAGTAAATAGACCAATTGATTTGCAATCCTTAGCAAATCTTTGGACAATCATGGACTGAGCTTCTAGTTTATTATTAATTTGTATTGCAGTAGCAGTTTACAGTGCAGCCGGGCAGATTTCATGTAGTTATGATAGATGATTTATGTAGCCCCAGCAGTGTGCTAGCTGCTTAGCAGAAAGAGTAAGACAGCATCCCTTTGTCACAGATCTTCCCCTCTAAGCAGAGTGGGCTAAGGTTTGCTGCAAACATACCTCGCAGCTGCGGCTGTGAGTGCAGAGGAGTCACGTCTGAACAGTATGGTTCCGATGGCACCTCACTGCTTCTCTGAACGAGATAGTGATTTATTGGGACCCTGAGAAGTTTTCTGAGTGGAATCATGTTTTTTCCTCAAGCCTCCTGGTGTTCAAAGATGAGCCTTTCCCAATGCAATACAGAGCATCACAGACCGTGTAATGCAGGGAGTCAGTTGTAGCCTCCTCTCCAGCACCCATCAGGCTAGCATTTAGAGTGCTTTGGCTGCTGAGATGAGCTGCCTAAATACAGGCTGTTACCAGGAAACTACTTCCTGTGTTAACAATGGACTCTGTGGTGGTGAAAGTTTGCCACCCAATTAATGATGGCATGATTTGGCAGACCTGACATCTTCGAAGTTCTAGTATAATGCAATGGAAAAACTTTATAGGTTATAAGATCACTTAGCACAGCTCTTTGGGGAGAAGAAAGAGCTGGTCTTGTGGATCAAGCAGCAGCCTAAGACTCTGGAGGGCTAGGTTCAATTCCACTGGCTTCCTCTGTAAGCTTGGGCAGCTCAATCTCTCTATGCCTCAGTTCTTCACCAGTAAAGATACTCCCTTGGCCTGTCTATTTACGTTGTGAACTCTTCCATTCAGGGACTATGTCTTCCTCTGTGTATGTACCACCTAAAGGGATCTCATTTGCAATGGGCCTCTGGGCACAAGTGCAACATGATTACTACCAAAAGTCCTGAGTGTCAGGAGCACTGGCTTCTAATCCAAGCTCTGATACAGACTTCTGGGGATGCTGAAGCATAGAGATGCTAAGGTCCAGATTCCCCAAAGGTATATATAAACACCTACTGTAGTCAATTCACATGTATTTGCTCAGATGTAGTTTAGCGCCCCCTGCCAACAGTTGCTCTTGTAGTCTAACAATCATCTTGTGTGGTCCGGCCATCTAATCACATCACACTTTAGTGCCTACGTTTCTAGGATAAAGTCCAGCAAATAAAAACCCCAAACCAGCTGTCCAATCTCTGTATCCAGTCTGCCGCTCTCAGTTCTGGGCCTAAAGGTTTTCTCAGGGCTTCCAGTGGCCCATATCCCTTCTCAGGGGCTTCACACACCCATACCATTAGGGCAGGAATGGCAAACTTTTTGGCCTGACGGCCGCATCTCAGTATGGAAATTGTATGGCAGGCCATGAATGCCCGGTGGGGGAGGGGGATTGTATAAGAGATGTTGCCGAGGTGCAGGGGGAGACTCATGGGGTGTGGCATTGGGTGGGGCTCTACAGGAGCGGTACCAGGGACTCCTGGGGTCCTGCCAGCAGACACACCAAGGCAGCCATACCAGGCACCGCCACAGGCAGAGGCACCCTAGCCGGAATGGGTGCAGCCCTTGGGTGGTTTTGAGGCTCTCATGGGTGGTGCCATAGGAAACCGGGAGGGGATTGGGCATGCTGCCGCATGGGGGAGGGGAGCTGCCATGTAGGGGCAGGGTTCTGATCCCAGAAACAGCAAGGTGAAGTCGTGCCTGCGCAGTGTGGCTCTGCGTGCCGGAAGATGATGCTTATCAAGGGAATTGTGAGTCAGGAGCTTGGGAGTGCTGGGCAGGCGCAGCAGGGCAAGCCTCCGACCCCGCTTCCCAGCGGGAGCTCAAGAGCCAGATAAAAACGTCTGATGGGCTGGAAGTGGCCGGCGGGCTGTAGTTTGCCAACCCCTGCAGTAGGGGAACCCAGGCCATCCTCTACACTGGGTCCCAGCCCAGGGACCCTAGGACAAGTACTCAAGATTCACTGCACCCTACTCCTTGTTGCCATCTCCCTGGACTTCTTCCTACCAAGCCTTTCTCCTTACCCTGCCAGAGCCTTCTGACTGATGGGTCTTTTTGCTTCTACTATCAGTGAAATAACTACAGACTTTCTCCTTGCAGCCCCCAGCTGTACTATACTTCCTCTGTTTATATCACCAGCCAGCCCCTCCCCAGCTATTTTTCATCATGAATTAGTCCTGGCCCACCCTCCATGTGCAACTAGGTGGGCTAATTGAACTCTCTGACCCCTGTTAATCCATTGTTCACCTATGTGGGGTGGATACCTCATCACAGTCCCCCATTGCCAACACCAGGGGCGTTCCATTGGTAATTGGTAAGAGGAGCTCCAATGGTGGCAACTGCTAGTGTAGATAGGGCATCTGGTACCAGTGGTGTTTTTAATGCCATATTGTCTAAACTTGCTCAGCACAGGCCTAAGCATCAGTTAAAAATGCTGGTGGCTGCGAGACCCTTACCACACTAGCACTCCTCACATTTCCATCACCTGTGGAGCTGCACCAGCATCAACAGTGGTGGGAAACATTCCCAAGAACCCTATTTTGATTTGACAGCATTTTACACCCATTCTGCATAGCTGTACATGACTATACAGGGTTCAGGGCAGAACAGAATCAGGCACAATCTCTGTGGACCAAGTCCTGCATCTTAACTTAGGCTCTGCACCTTTTAGCTTCATTGGGTGCAAAGGACTGTGAGTGTTGGTCCTTTTGCGAGTGTTGGTCCTTTGTATAGGAAGCAAAACCAGCATATGCCAGGGCATTCCTAATGGAAACTCCCAGCCCAGTTTCACCTAGTTTTCACATATAGATGAACATAATTTGTTGAGGAAGAGTCAACACGGTTTTAGTAAGGGGAAATCATGCCTCACCAATCTACTAGAATTCTTTGAGGGGGTCAACAAGCATGTGGACCAAGGGGATCCAGTGGATATAGTGTACTTAGATTTTCAGAAAGCCTTTGACAAGGTCCCTCACCAAAGGCTCTTACGTGAAGTAAGCTGCCACGGGATAAGAGGGAAGGTGCTCTCATGATTTGGTAACTGGTTAAAAGATAGGAAACAAAGGATAGGTATAAATGGTCAGATTTCAGAATGGAGAGAGGTAAATAGTGGTGTCCCCCAGGGGTCTGTTCTGGGACCAGTCCTATTCAACATATTCATAAATGATCTGGAAAAAGGGGTAAACAGTGAGGTGCCAAAATTTGCAGATGATACAAAGTTACTAAAGATAGTTAAGACCCAGGCAGTCTGCAAAGAGCTACAAAAGGATCTCTCAAAACTGGGTAACTGGGCAACAAAATGGCAGATGAAATTTAATGTTGATACATGCAAATTAATGTACATTGGAAAGCATAATCCCAACTATACATATAAAACGATGGGGTCTAAATTAGCTGTTACCACTCAAAAAAGAGATCTTGGAGTCATTGTGGATAGTTCTCTGAAAACATCCACTCAATGTGCAGCGGCAGTCAAAAAAGTGAACAGAATGCTGGGAATAATTAAGAAGGGGATAGAAAATAGGATAGAAAATATCATGTTGCCTCTATATAAATCCATGGTACGTCCACATCTTGAATACTGTGTGCAGATGTGGTCGCCCCATCTCAAAAATGATATATTGGAATTGGAAAAGGTTCAGAAAAGGACAACAAAAATTATTAGGGGTATGGAACGGCTTCTGTATTAGGAGAGATTAATAAGACTGGGATTTTTCAGGTTGGAAAAGAGACGGCTAAGGGGAGATATGATTGAGGTCTATAAAATCATGACTGGTGTAGAAAAAGTAGATAAGGAAATGTTGTTTACTACTTCTCATAACACAAGAACTAGGGGTCACCAAATTAAATTAATAGGCAGCAGGTTTAAAACAAATAAAAGGAAGCATTTCTTCACACAACGCACAGTCAACCTGTGGAACTCCTTGCCAGAGGATGTTGTGAAGGCCAAGACCATAACTGGGTTCAAAAAAGAACTAGATAAATTCATGGAGGACAGGTCCATCAATGGCTATTAGTCAGGATGGGCAGGAACGGTGTCCCTAGCCTCTGTTTGCCAGAAGCTGGGAATGAGCGACGGGATGGATCACTTGATGATTACCTGTTCTGTTCATTCCCTCTGGGGCACCTGGCACTGGTCACTGTCAGAAGACAGGGTACTGGGCTAGATGGACCTTTGGTCTGACCCAGTAAGGCCATTCTTATGTTCTAGATCCAGCTTTCAGTCTAAGGAGACAACCAAGATATACTAATTCAAATCAAACTAAGGATACACTGGAAGTAAGTCTGATTTCTCCTGAGGCTTCATAGATCAATCTAAGTGCTGTCAAAACCCGCAGAGCCCATAAATGACATCAAGTGGGCTTAATCCTGCCAGCTTTTGTTCAGACATTCTCCACTAATGCCAAAGGGAAGTTTTCCTAATTAAATCCTACAGGATCATGCTCACATATTTAATAATTAGCAGTTGCTCAATATATGCTTAAAGAGACAGTCAATTGGTGAAAGTTAGTCAAAGCAAATAGGCACCAGTTTTAAACTTACTAACCTGCAATCATTCTATATACTTTTAATTACAGCAATTATCTAATGCCAACATGTCACCAGTTTTTGATACCTTACATTTTAACTGTTTGTGACTTAAATAAGTTGTGTTAAATGCAGTATAAACTAGACATAGATTCAGTCCCCTCTCCAACATAATAATCAAGCATTCAATGTGGTTATTATTACAATAGAAGCTGTTGTTTTTCTGTAAAGTAAATTCAAACTAATTTGACTTTCCTGGGTTTCTTTATCATTATACTTACCCACATCACATAGCGGTTTGGTGAGGATTCATGAGTTAATGTTCGTTAAGTGCTTTGAAAGTAAAAGTGCTAAATGTGTTTAATTATAATTAGTGCTACTCGCTTTGGGCCCCTCACTCCAAACATAAAAGTGTTTTGATCCAAAAAGTCAAAGAACTTTTTAAAATACAGCTTCCTGATTTGAGTCCTGATTCAACAAGGTACTAAAGCACATGGCTAACTTTAAGCATCTGTGGTCCCATTGAAGGTACCTTGCAGAACTTGGCCTTAGGGACAAATTCTGCTCTCAGATATGTGCACTGAAGTCAAGTGAAGGCAGAATTTGGTTGTTACAGGGAAAAAGCGCTAACTTCACTGTGCTATACATAGGTCTAATCATGAAGTCCTCATTCAGGTAAAAGTCCTGTTGTTTGAAAAAGGGGACAGGATCAGCCCCTTTCAGAGTATATTATTATTGTGCTTTAGTTATAAATGTATGTGCCTACATTATTTTTAGTAGGAAACTTGAAGTGTTTTCATTCCTAATCTTGAGAGACTCTGCTATCTGCAACTGCAAGATAAATCCTTGACCTTTTAGTCCAAGCAGCATGTGTTTTACATTCCCACTAATAGCTGTCTCACATTTAATGTCATTTGTAGGGTATCATTGGGTGCTGCATATTTTTGGATGTATTGTAGCAGTTTGATCCTTTCCCTGACATTGCCTCGGTGACACAAATAATGTTTTGAATCATTTATTGAGACTAAGGTTTGCATGTTTTTCACATGTGCGTCCAACATGTTCATTAATGAGGCAAAGGTAGCTTAAGTTGTATGTTTATGTACACGTTCTGTTCAGAAATGAGCAGGATGTCAGTGTCTACAAAAACATTCATCTATATAATAAAGAGTGTACAAAACCTAACAGTAATAGGAAAAAAGAGTGATTTTTTTCTCCCTTTAAGTGAAAACTATATTTTTCTCTAGATTTAAATATTACTTTGTGGTGTTGGCAACCTAAATTCTGCAGCCCATGAAAACCTGGTAATCAAACGGACCAGGACTAACTGTAACCAAAAGTGAAATTGACTAATCTACATTTATTTTCTAAGGGGAGTGAAATACAAAAGGCAAACAAACAGCATAAATAGTGAAAAAGGAAATTAGACTGTCAAAAACTTTTCCATTTTAAAATATGAAGTACTGGTGACTGTACTGGTAAAGGAATTTGTTGGGTTTTTAAAATATCTGTTTTTTAACTTTATGCTGTCCCTTTATGTTTTAGTTCCTCATCTTTGTAGCTGAGCCATGGCTTTTTTCTGATGTCTCAAGTGTGATGTTTCTAGAAGACGGAACCTATGTATAACATTGCATGTGTGTGATCCTAAGGGTTATGGATTTACTAATTGTTTTTCTCCAGTTCTAAACTGTGTTTTTCTTTTTTAGAAATCTGTGAGGCTCACAAGTTTGTTCTCCAACAAATGCTGACTTAAAATAACAACACTGCAAATTCTTTTTAGCTGCTCCTGAAGAAGAGCTCTGTGTCGCTTGAAAGCTTGTCTCTTTCATCAACAGACGTTGGTCCAGTAAAAGATATTACCTCACCCACCTTGTCTCCTGCGTTTAACTGTAAGTTAATATAATTACTTATAAAAGGTGCCAGATCAATCGCTCCATAGAGGTAAATCCTCTGCGTGGGCACAGAACGCATGCAGCATGATTAGTGACAATGACAGTCCCCCATTGTGCTTCATCCCTGTTCTGGAGGGGCTGAGAGGGTAACTCAGTCTCAGTCCCTTCAGTCTTTGGCTCTCTGCTGAGATTAATGAGAAGGGTGCTGAACTGTACCCACTGTACTAATGGGGCCTGTTATACGAGGAAGTAGACTAAGACCAACCCATTTCACGTAGACCACCAAATGACCATCAACTAGTAACAACTTTTGGTTACCATCAGTTTGGGTCAGTTTTGAACCAACGACATAGGGCATGCCGCAACTCCCACTAAAGTAAGTGGCAAAACTCCTAGTTGGAGCAGGATCAGGCCAATAGAGGTGAAAGGTTCTGTATCTCATTGTCAGACCACAGAGCCATCCAGTCCTGGGCTTTTAAATTTTAACCCATCACTACTTAATTCATTAATGCCTAATACCTGGGTCACACGAGACACAGTACAGAGCTGGGAGCAAAAGTGTATGTCAGAGGTTATATTATGAAAACACACCTTTCACTGGATGGCTCAGAGTACGTGTAATGAGATATGGAACCTTTCTCCTCTATGTCAATGATTACAGTTCAGCCCAGACTGCTAAGTGACCAAAATTTGTTACCACCCGGTTGTAGTTCAGTGACTTATGAGAAATTAGTTGATGGCCATAGGTCAGTTCCCAGTGGAGAGGTGTCAACAGCACCAAAAACATCACAGCTGGCATAAATTAGAACCCTGGCAACCGTAGCAACGAGGACCAGGAATTGAGTGAGCCACAGAGAGGGGAATGCTCCATTACCTGGAGTCCAACCCAATACATCTTCAAGATCTTATCTCACATTCTGCTCCTTTTGTGCTGTATGTTCTTTCACACAGAACATGCTTGGTCATCCTCATATCAGGGCAAACTCTTTTGACCTACATAATAGTGCTTTTCACCTTCAGGCTCCTGCTAGGAATTGTTTTATCATTTGATCTATGTTCTTCTTCTAAACTTTGTCGACTTAAGCCTGGGTTTAAAAAAAACTCACCTCTTTGGGCTTAATAATTTTCTAAGGTGTTGCTCAGTTGGCCTCCTTCATTTCAATGTTTGTTTATATTTGTGTGTGGAGTGGAGAAGCACTTACTGAGCTAAGTCTTTTAACACCGGATTCTGATACCCTTACTCATGTCAAGTGGCTCTCTCCCTTCCTTTAATGGGACTACTTGTGGAGCAAAGTACCATTCAATGTGAGTACATGTGGCTGAATCTGGCCCTTAAATAACAAATAAACCCCTTCCCCCTGAGAAGCTCACTCCATGTCAGTGTTTAGGCCCTTTCCTGGGACTGCCTGGTGAAGCTTATACTGCCAATGCCCATGCTGGACCTAAACTATGGATAAAGAGAGGATTTGGTGTCAATCCAACACCTACCTCTAGCACTAAATCCTCTTAGATAAAAAATAAAACTGCACACACTGGGCCCAATTCTGCAATCCTGACTCTTGTGCGTGAAGTCAGTCCTAGGGCCAATCCTTTTCAACTTATTCATAAAGGATCTGGAGAAAGGGGTAAAAAGTGAGGTGGCAAAGTTTGCAGATGATACTAAACTGCTCAAGATAGTTAAGACCAAAGCAGACTGTGAAGAACTTCAAAAAGATCTCACAAAACTAAGTGATTGGGCAACAAAATGGCAAATGAAATTTGATGTGGATAAAAGTAAAGTAATGCACATTGGAAAAAATAACCCCAACTATACATACAATATGATGGGGGCTAATTTAGCTACAACAAATCAGAAAAAAGATCTTGGAGTCATCATGGATAGTTCTCTGAAGATGTCCACTTAGTGTGCAGAGGCAGTCAACAAAGCAAACAGGATGTTAGGAATCATTAAAAAGGGGATAGAGAATAAGACGGAGAATATATTATTGCCCTTATATAAATCAATGGTACGCCCACATCTTGAATACTGCATACAGATGTGGTCTCCTCATCTCAAAAAAGATGTACTGGCACTAGAAAAGGTTCAGAGAAGGGCAACTAAAATGAATAGGGGTTTGGAGAGACTGCCAGACCTTGAGAATAAAGCCTGGTAGCCACAGAGTAGGTACATCACAAACTGCCTCAACCAATGATACAGGAGGTACTTATGAGGAGAGATTACCTCCTCATAAGTACCCATATGAGGAGAGATTAAAGAGGCTAGGACTTTTCAGCTTGGAAAAGAGGAGACTAAGGGGGGATATGATAGAGGTATATAAAATTATGAGTGATGTGGAGAAAGTAGATAAGGAAAAGTTATTTACTTATTCCCATAATACAAGAACTAGGGGTCACCAAATGAAATTAATAGGCAGCAGGTTTAAAACAAATAAAAGGAAGTTCTTCTTCACACAGCACACAGTCGTGCATTGTGGAACTCCTTACCTGAGGAGGTTGTGAAGGCTAGGACTATAACAGCGTTTAAAAGAGAACTGGATAAATTCATGGAGGTTAAGTCCATTAATGACTATTAGCCAGGATGGGTAAGGAATGGTGTCCCTAGACTCTGTTTGTCAGAGGGTGGAGATGGATGGCAGGAGAGAGATCACTTGATCATTACCTGTTAGGTTCACTCCCTCTGGGGCACCTGGCATTGGCCACTGTCGGTAGACAGGATACTGGGCTAGATGGACCTTTGGTCTGACCCAGTACGGCCGTTCTTATGTCTCTGGGCACTATTCCCATCAGGAAGGTCCAGGGTTTGGCCCATTGTCTGTTTAAATGGCAGAAGGGTAAGTAAATATTAGTAGCTAAGCTAGTTATTAACCTGCCAGCTGAAATATCCAACACATCCCATGTTTTCTTCCTGGTAGATGCAAATGAGACTGGATTGTAAACATCTCATGCCTAAATTATACCTCAGAGAATCCAAGTAGCACAGTTTGCCTTGTCTGAATTAGTTCAGTAAAAACAAGGCAGATAAATGAGTGTAGTTGTCCTGAGTTCTCTCACTCTCCAGCTTTTTCCCTGCTTGGGAACTCCAGAAGTTTGAGGGATAGACCAGATCTTGAATGTAAATATGCATCTTGCTTCCAGATTTGGCATGAAGAGCAAACCAGATGAGTTTTGGGGATTTTTTAATATAAAACCATGAACAAAAATGAACTAGAAGTAAGAGCTCTTTTGTGGACTATATTTCAAAGGCATATGAAACTCTGGTTCCCAGAAGAGCATTCTGGAATTAGTGGCAAATGCTTTTATTATTATGCCGAGGTCTCACACTTAATTGGTTTCAGATCTAATAGCTATGATCCTGAGCAATGGATAGTGGTAGAAAGCATGTAAACTATATCAATTCCCCTACCCCACCTCACTTGTTGCATGAAACTTTGCATCTGTTTTACACTAAGGCATAATCAGAACAACTCCTGGCCAGGGCTTTTTATTCCAGAATCACACAAATAGTGTACCTCTACTTCCTCCCTAAAGGATCAGTTCTCCGCTCCTTACATATACATAACCTCCGTGGACATTAATCGGGGGGGCAACCCAGGCAGATGGAGAGGGAGGAGGGAAGCCCCAAAAGAAGTAGCTGAAAAATGAATAGAATTAGGAAATGTGAAGTAACATGGAGAATATATTCATGCAGTTGTAGTTTGCATGTGTTGTTGTGTCTATGTAGTACTCATGAAAGATTCCAGACTGCCAGACCTTGAGAATAAAGCCTGCTAGCCACAGAGTAGGTACATCACAAACTGCCTCAACCAATGATACAGGAGGTACTTATATGTCCCCTTATCACAGTGGTATCTGAGCATCTCGACCTGGAGGGGCCACCTGGATTGCTGTAAGTGTTGCTCAGTTGCCTTCCCACTCAGTCCTTAGCTTCCCCACTCATACTGGCAATCAGAGGGCAATTAGGGCTAATTGACTTGGTGCTTTCTGTGATGTGCGAACTGGACTCTGAAAGCAACAAACATGTTTATGGTGACTGTAACAACTCATCATCTGTATGTGTTGTTTACAAGAAGAGAGGCTGCTGCCTGTATCTGATGCAAAGGTAGATTAGTAGTTCGTTGTGTATAGCTGTAGGGATTTGTTGTCATAGGGCCAGATTTCTTGTCACAGACAGCTGTTTGGTGTGTATAGTTATTGGCTATAGAGATGATTTACAATGGACAGGGCCAGCTCTAGGTTTTTTGCCGCCCCAAGCAAAAAAAATTTTGGCCTGCCCCCCGTCCCAGCCCTGGGCTCCTCGCCACACCCCCCTGCCACCCCAGCCCTGGGCTCTTCTCCACCACCCGCACCCCCCTGCCTCCCCAGCCCTGGGCTCTCACCCCCCCAACTGCACCCCCCTGCCGCCCAGCCCTGGGCTCTCCCCCACAAACACACACACATCCTGCCGCCCCAGCTCTGGGTTCCCCTTACCCCCCCCACCATTGCCCCCACACACACCTCCTGCCGCCCCAGCCCTGGGCTCACCCCCCCCCCACCTGCACCCTCCTTCCGCCGCAGCCCTAGGTCACTGGTAACTCGCTCCCAGGGCAGGTCATTCAGCAGGAATTTTAGATGTACACAGAACACAGACAGGATTGGTTCCCATATGGTTACAGAACTGCAGTAAAGTGGAACAATTTTCAGCTTGTGTGACTGGAGGATATCTGGATGCATATTATAAGACTGTCCTACATAAATGAGGAAAAGTTGAGGTGCCTTTATTATTCTTTTGTTCCTCTCTTTCTTTCTATGGGGAATTTGCCAATGCAATATCACTGTCTTCCTTTTAAACAAACAAACAAACAAACAAACAAACAAACAAACAAACAAAAAGGCAATGGCTGTTGAAAATAGCAATTCCAGTCCTAATAACCACTAGGAAGCATTTCTTGCTCAATTTTATCCTACTTTTTCTACAGCAAGTTACAGTGGATCAGTATATTTGATTTGGGAGAAATGAAGTAACAGCTGCCCAAACTGAGCTTGAGCACTCCTGAATTTTGAGGTGTTCAAATCTGGAAGGCAAGTGCTGTGGGGGGAGGGGCGGGGGGCCTATGGCTCCGCAGGGGAGCACGGCAGCATGTATGCAGTAGCGTGTCTGGCGCTGCGCAAAGCCAGACACGCTGGTCTGAGTGGCACGGTAAGGGGCTGCAGGGTTGGAGAAGGGGTAGGGGGTTCCGGGGGGGGGGCAGTCAAGGGACAGGGAGCAAGGGGGGTTGGATGGGGCAGAGGTTCGGGGGGGCAGTCAGGGGACAGGCAGCAGTTGGATAGGCATGGGAGTCCCAGGGGTTTGTCAGGGGACAGGTAGGGAGTGGAGTTCTAGGGGGAGAAGTTGGGGGGGGTCTCAGGAGGGGGCAGTTGGGGACAAGGACCATTGGGGCTTAGATAGGGAGTGGGGTCCTGGGGGGCAGTTGGGGCAGGGGTCCCAGGAGGGGGTGATCAGGGGACAGGGAGCAAGGGGGTTGGATGGGTTGGGGTTTCTGTGGGGGGCAGTCGGAGGGAGTGGATGGGGGCAGGGTGGGGCTACCCTCCCTCCCGTGGAGTGTCCTATTTTTTGAATGTTAAAATATGGACTCCCTACTCACTGTGCAGCTCTCCATTCATAGCAGGCTGCAGCATGAGGTCTCAGCTTCCTCACTCCCTCCCCCTTTCCTGTTGGTAGTGTGAGGTTGTGCAGTCTATAAGGTTTTATAAAAACATAATAAGAAGTGAATATAATGTAACTGGAATAGTTTTATAAAAATATGATAAGTGAATATAATGTAACTGGGATATGCTTCATGCAAAAGGTCTCTTGTAAGGTATCATTACAAAGCTTATAATCTACTGAGTGTGATCATCCCATTTGTATAAATGTACTACTCTTGTATCTAAAACTAGAAATATGAAATATAACTCTGAGGGCCTATTGTAATTATGTAAAGTGTGGGCCATTAATGATGGTTTGGAATCTTGATGACTCCCATTAACCAGGACCATTGTCTGCAGATGGTTGTGTTTACCTGTTAGTCTTCCTGTATATGTGTGTGCTGGCAAGGGCAATGAAGTCTTGCAGTGACATGTGATCATGTCACCTGAACTGGAATCCATCTTTAACCTGGTGCTTTTCCAGTGGGGGGTGGTGGAAACCCAGAGGGACAAAGGGTTCCCGCCTTATGCAAAAGATATATAAAGGGGTGGAAGAGAACAGAGGGGGGAGAGGAGCCATCATGAAGAATCCCCTAGCTATCACCTGAGCTGGAACAAGAGCTGTACCAGGGGAAAGAATTGTGCCCAGGCCTGGAAGGTGTCCAGTCTGAGAAAAAACTTACTGAAGCATCTCTGAGGGTGAGATTATCTGTATTCAGTTTGATTAGGCATAGATTTGCGCATTTTATTTTATTTTGCTTGGTGACTTACTTTGTTCTGTCTGTTACTACTTGGAACCACTTAAATCCTACTGTCTGTATTTAATAAAATCACTTTTTATTTAGTAATTTACTCAGAGTATGTATTAATACCTGGGGGAGCAAACAACTGTGCATATCTCTCTATCAGTGTTATAGAGGGCAAACAATTTATGAGTTTGCCCTGCATAAACTTTATGCAGGGTAAAACAGATTTATTTGGGTTTAGACCCCATTGGGAGTTGGGCATCTGAGTGCTAAAGACAAGCACACTTCCGTGAGCTGTTTTCAGGTAAACTTGCAGCTTTGGGACAAGTGATTCAGACCCTGGGTCTGTGTTGGAGCAGACGGGAGTGTCTAATTCAGCAAGACAGGGTGCTGGAGTCCTGAGCTGGCAGGGAAAACAGGAGCAGGGGTAGTCTTTGCACATCAGGTGGCAGCTCCCAAGGGGGTTTCTGTGATCCAACCCGTCACAGGTAGTGGCCAAGGGAATGCTGGGAAATGTAGTTCTTTCCCTGCTCCAGGGCTGGCTCTATAGGCAGGGAGCTAACCAAGGAACTACAGCTCCCAGGGCCCCCTGTTGGTTCTCAGCTCCCATGCTGGATCCCTGCCGCCCCTGCAAATGGGCTGCCCCAAGCACGTGCTTGCTTTGCTGGTGCCTAGAGCCACCCCTGACAATGGAAGGTTAATCAGTTGCACCAGCAAAATCCAACATTTACATGTACAAATCCAGCAGTTAGGTGAACAATGACCTAATGTGCCTCATCAGTCTCTGGTTATGTATGTACAAAGATGCAATGTATTTTAGCCCACCCTCTGTTGCCCCTTCCTTTGAAAGCATGCATTTAGGCTCTGCATAGCAAGGCATTTATGTATATGCCTAACTTTAAGCACACAAGTAGTTGTATTGATTTCATTAAGGCTACTCATATACTTAAAGTTAGACACTATGCTTAGGTACTTTGCTGAGTCAGGGACTTGCCTGAGAAAGGAAGTGAACTGTACATTTCATATTTAAACACAATTTGTGACCTTTTCCATTAAAAAAAATCATTTTTGAAATTATCTTTCCTCTTTTCCTTAATTATGAATTCATTGGCTGATGATTTCAAGTCATCTGTACCATGTGTTTGCACCCTTAAATCAACCTTGCAAAAGTCCACTTGCCCATGGTGAGTACATATTTTGATGAGTAATATGTCTCCATGGAAAGGCTTGCATGTTTGGTTTAAATTTTTGCTGCCTGGGATGATGTGCATGGGAGTCTGATTATTTTGCATAACTATATATTTTAACTGTGTGTCCAGGGTGCCCAGAGTCTGGGATGGGTCCTTTTGTTTTTATTCTGTAGTCAGTGTTAACTGAAATAAAAAAGGTTAGTTATTTGATTTTGTATTTATGATCATCAGAGTAAAGTATGAATAAAAAGATTTTATGCCTGGGTTAGAAAATTTCCATGTCAATTTTGCAAGTGCTTCCTTAAATGTTTTTCTCTGGGAGTACCTAAAGGCTCAGTGTCATGAAATGATTAGAAGGAAGAGAAATTGATTTTTTTCTGCTAACATTCTCATGGACACTTAAGATGAAGCAATCCACATTTTTTCTTATAGAATGAAGGAAACACCATCCTTCATTTTCACAGTTCATAAGATAGACAGAGACCTTTTGGCAAAATGTTGGTATGTGTGTGACTGATAACACCTCCCATCATTTCAGAATATGGACTCCTGGCCATGTTAGACTCAGATGTGAAAACAAAACATGTGTATTTTATGTTGGTCACTGTTAGTTTCATTCTATTAAATTATAACCAGTTGCTAAATACTGAAAAGAAAGGAAAATCTGTATCAGAAGAATTAGACAATGGTGCTACAGTCTGACAGCTCCTCTCCACTCAAACTCCCTGGCCTTTTGCCTCCAGAGATATTGGTGTGAAACCTGCTCAGATGACAAGTTAAAGTGATTCTTAACTCTTCTTTTTCGATGATCCACATTGCAAAACAATCATGCAGATTTCATGCACCCAAGAAGCAGAACCGAAGCAGCATAGGTTTATGCATATACTGTTCTTTTGAGAGAGAGGTCTGATACCACTTGGCAGCATTTTGTATGTCTCACGTGCTAGCCAAAGAGCAGTCATTTGACAGTGATTAATAATTAATTTTTAGAATAAATTTTGGTGGCTAAATTAAATTCCCAATACATTACCTGTATCTTCAATCTAATCTTTTATTCTGGAGCTAGAATCTGTTTTATTTTTTAATCTACATCAGTCCTCAAACACAGCAGGAGATATTCTGTGGATAAGCCAGTAGCATGATTCCTTCTAACAACCTCTTGTCAATCATTGTTAATTAACTGGTGGGTCTACCTACAAGGCACTTCAGTGGCAATTGTGCTTTCATCACCATCAAATCAAATCAAAGGGCAGGTGGCTTTTTAAAAATATGCCATCTATTTTCTTGTAGTCACTCAAGTAAGAGTGTATGGAGCAATATATAATAATAGACACTGGCTCCCAACTCTACTTGCTACATGTTTGGATACTTATTGCTGTGGGTGCTGAGCGAGATTCATAGATTCATAGATTCTAGGGCTGGAAGGGACCTCGAGAGGTCATCGAGTCCAGTCCCCTGCCCTCATGGCAGGACCAAATACTGTCTAGACCATCCCTGATAGACATTTATCTAACCTACTCTTAAATATCTCCAGAGATGGAGATTCCACAACCTTCCTAGGCAGTTTATTCCAGTGTTTATCCACCCTGACAGTTAGGAACTTTTTCCTAATGTCCAACCTAAACCTCCCTTGCTGCAGTTTAAGCCCATTGCTTCTTGTTCTATCCTTAGGGGCTAAGATGAACAAGTTTTCTCCCTCCTCCTCCTGACACCCTTTTAGATACCTGAAAACTGCTATCATGTCCCCTCTCAGTCTTCTCTTTTCCAAACTAAACAAACCCAATTCTTTCAGCCTTCCTTCATAGATCCTTATGACACAACCTATTCTCTGCAAAAATCTATGGTAATGAACATACAAATTCAATTAAAAGTTTCCAATCCATGTACATACCTTCTGTGCTCACCTTGTACCTTCCTAGTGAGGGCTGCCTCGCCCATTTTATGCCATGTCATAGCCTATTGCTAGGAGGAGGACAGATTTCAAACAGTTTTAAATGTGGCTTTGCACATGCACCACAAAGTATGCACCGCTGGAGGCCTAATTTGTGTGCACAGTTACTGATTATCACCACCAATGTGTCATATGAATTAGACATGCAACTCTGTGCCTAGAAGCAGTGGAAAATTTGGCCCACAATGATATCCCTTGTATGATCTTATAAAAGTGCCTGGATCATAGTGCCTGAAGCCATCATTCCTCATGTTGTGATTCCAGTCAGAAGGCATAAATTAAGTCAGATTGGGCTGGGTCAAACTACTACAGTGTTTCCATGTGATTCAGTAGAGGATACTCTAGTTCTGAATCATTACTAAACCTAATGCCCAACGTGGTGATAGGGAATGCTGCGTTACAGAGAATGCTTTGGGGGGACTCAGTCAAGGTATGTCTACACTGCACAGGCAACGAGCCGCCCAGCCTGGGTGGACAGGCTTGTGTTGGTGAGGCTCATGCTAAATATAGCTGTGTGGATGTTGCCGCACCGACAGAGGGTGGGCCTGAGTGCGGGTGGCTAGCCCAACTTCCACCGTACCACAGCATCCACACAGCGGTATTTCGTGCACTAGCATGAGCCTGCCCTGCCAACACAGTCTGTCTACCCAGGCTGGGGGAGACACTCCCAGCTGCAGTGCAGACATAGCCCAAGGAGCACGCTTCTCTGAGTCAGCTCTAACCCTCAATGCCCCAACATAGTAATAGGGGGCACTGTGTTGTTGAAGATGCCATGTTTGTGATAGGATGTAAAACAGAGGAAGTTATCAGTTGAAAATCCTCTGGCACGCTTCACTAGAGCAGGGATGTTAGCTCCCCTCTCCTGCTTGGATAACTACATACTGGCTACTTAAATCTCCTCGTAGTTTCCAGTGGACGCAGCATTCTTTTTCACTTCCTCTCCTAGGCTATTGTGTAGTGATGCTCTACATTCAAGAACATGCTACATTTCATGCCCAGGAGCGCTGTGGTTCAGGGGTGGATAGTTTTTCATGGTCCCCTTCCCTGCTACTGTTTCTCTCTCCCCAGTCTCTCTGGTCAGGTACCAGTGGACACAGAAATTCAGACTTTGAACCCCAGAGCTGTGGACGCTGCCTTAATCTTCCTGGCTGTTAGCTTATAACAATATGGAAGAACATCATCATTTTACTGGACTTTAGTTGAATATTTCCAGAGGTGATAGTAAAAACAACAACAGAATATATAAGATGGATGCATAAGAACCATGAAAACCTGGAGAAGAATCCTCTGCCCCACTTCCAACACATCTTTTCACCCCTTGTGCATGGGCCACTACACACCTTGCAGCTATTTCTGGGTTCCAATGTGGCCTCGTATCTTTGTTCCCTCATATAAGGTTGCTTCCAATATTGATATCGCTTCTAGTGCTCATATTTCAAGCAACATCAACCTCCTGAGCTGTCACAGTTTTAATTGTGTCCAATAGAGAGGCCAGCTGGAGTTGCGTCTAGAAATAATAAATAAATTACTCTCCTGCCTCCAGACAAAGACCCTGGATGCAAAATGTCAGCCTGGAGCAAAAGGTTCTGGTTAAATTACAACCCTGGAGAAGCTTGGAGCAATAGCGTCAAAATTACCATGTTCATGAGCCTGTAGGAATGGATGAAGGTGGCAATGAGAAAACTTGTTCAGAAAAAAGTTAGTCTCCGTCTATCCACGCCAAACCTTCACCAAGGTTTAGAGCCAAGCTCCAAGGGACCCTTCCCTCAGGCTCTAAGGTGTTTAGAGAGACATTTTTTTTGTGGGCGGGGGGAATACAATATGAATAAAGATGTATTTAAACCAATGACCTTCAGATCAAAGTCTGAATGTCAGTCTGAGCCTCTCTGTCTCCATGCTGGCCGAATCAAAAACCCAGGCTCTGATCGTGCCTGAACTTTGGGAATCATTTCTGATACAAATGGTAGGGGCTGGGACATTGCTGCTTATAAGTTCTGGTCAGCACTGGAAGAAGAACTGCTGGAAATCTCCCAAGAAAGGTTCTTCTCACAAGATTTCCAGGCCTTGTTTGTAGACTTTAGAGCTTCAGCTGAAACCTCTGATCTGTATCTACCATACAAACCTTTTAAGGGTCACTTAGATAGAGGCATGGAATGTGCCACTCTCCCTCTTTAGGGGTCTGGTTCTGCATCCCTTTCTTATGTGAGCAGCCCCATGGGTCAGAGTTGATTTTTTTTGTAATATTCCCATGGATCTTGAAGACCAAATGACCTGCAGCATCCATTTCCACAGTTCAGAGGAACAGACAAGGAGATTGTTTGGCAAAATGTCAGGTGTGTGACTGATAGCCCTCGCCAGCCAGTTCAGAGTGTGACCCATGGCCATGGGGCTGCTCATGAGTGACAGGAGTAGTTGCATGAATAAAGGGGGCAGACGCTATGGGCTCAGTTTTGCAGCTGCTCCATGTGTTGAACCCCCATCGACTTTGGGGGAGTCTGGAAATAGATTAATGGGAGAATTGGACCATTCTAACTTCAGATTCTCTCTGGCTTTTGTGACCCTCCCAGACCCTGAGGAATGGGATATAACTCACCTTGTTTCCAAGATACTGTGTTACACTGAAAAGGGGTTTGGAAAGGCAGAAAGCACTGGGGAGAGGTACAAGTGTGCAGACTTATTGTCTCTGGGTTCTTGGGACAGGAAAGAGAGGGCCTTGGTGGGAGGAAACAACACAGAGCAAGGAGAGGTAAAAGCCTGGGTATAATGGAAGAATGAGAGTAATTTGGGGTTTGCTTTGTGAAAGCCCTACGGGAGGGAGCGCTTGCATTAGGGCCTGCATTCAGCACAGGATAAGAAAGGCAGCAGCAAAAATACAGAGAGGGAAAACAAGTGAGTTCAAAATAATGACCCGCACTGATTCCGACTCCGAAGTAGATGAAGGAGACTGAACTGGGATCCGCTCCCATCAGATGGAAGCAAGTTGGACTATTTCCCGGACAGATTGGCCCCAGCTGGGAAAGATAGAAGAATGAGAGGAAGAGAGATGGCTCAAGTAGGAGAACAGCAGCTCCAAGATAAAAAGCATTTTCAAGAAAGCCAGATTAGATACATTATCAAATCAATGGCATTAGACCTGACAGGCAGCATCCGAGGAGCCAAGAGACAAAGCTTGTCAAAGCCAACCGTAAATCAAGGTGAAAAAGCAACCTGGCGCTGTGTGGTCACCTTCCCGTTTGCTCTGACCAGGGCAGCTTGAAAAACCTTCTGTATCTGCCCATTTCTCTTGTGGGGTAGGTGCTTTGATATTGAGTTTGATTAAGGTTTTCCCTTCTTCCCCTGACTCCACAAACAGATCTTCAGCTACTGTGGGCCAGATCCTCAGCTACGGTAAATTAGAGTAACTCCATTGATTTGAATGGAGTGATACTGAGTTACAGAATCGGAGAGGATCTGGCCCGGTGGATTGTAACTGTACAAATACAATACACAGACTCAACATAAGATTCTAAACATCTGCTCCTGTGGGGTGCGGAGCACCCTTAACCACCAGACACATCACAGGGCATTGCCCACCCTGCATATGAGGCCTTGAGACTCTTCTCCAGCTGTGCATTGTCATCATTAAGATTGAACTTTGATCCAGTATTTCTATCCAGCAGTAAGTAGAGGCAGCATAGTCTAGTACTTTGACCACAGGCCTAGAACCTAAGGAACTCCAGAATTCTGTTCCCAGCTCTGACACACCTTGGACAAGTGACTTTGCCGCTATGTGCCTCAGTTTCCCCAACTGTTAAAATAGGGATAATCATTTCCCTCTCTCAGCGGATGCCATGAAGATTAGCTAGTTGAGCCACAAAGAGAGTGTTGAGCGTGCTAAGTGCGACTTTTTAAAGATGTGATTTAGTAAATAGATTGCTATTTGAAATAAGCTCAGCACTTCTTCACATCAGGCTCTCAGTTATTTTTTTGGAGAGGGCGGGCAAGGATTGCACATATGTTATGATAAATGTCTGTGTTGTCTGAAATTCCCAGGACTTCCAGATGCTCCAGACAAAAGTCAAACATCCGGGGCCAGAGCCCACAATAAACCAAAACAAAGACAACAATAAAAGGAAACTAACAAACCGAAGCACTAATTATCATCAGCATCGTCCTTCTTTAGAACCCTGGGAGTCCAGGCGTATAGAATGCCGGGTATATCCTGATCCTCTCTTTAAATGTGTGACCTAAAGACTTACTTAAACTGTTTGTTGGTAAAAAGAGAAACAAACCAAGACAGGTCAGTAGCTAATCTGCCAAACTCTTGGATGGGAGCTCTGCAAAGGGACTTATTTTAGAATTCACAAAAGATTGATCGACAGTGGGAAAGGAAGTGAATCAGAGCTAAAAACGCATCAAGAAAAAGGGGAAAACAACACCTTTAAATGCTGTTTGATCTGGCACTTCAGCGGACAAGGCTGCTGCAGATGGAGGAAACAGGAAGTCTGCCAAGGAAAAAATGTGAGGAGGCAGCCATCAAGCCTTTCCTCCCCACCCCAAAATAAAATCCCAACCCAGCAATATGGGGTTGCCTCTCATGATTGGGGTTAAACTCTTGATTTGATCCCATAATTGCATTCCTGTCTATCTAGCCCAGTGATTAGCTGTGAAGACTATAGAGCTCTGTTCTCAAGCTTTGCAACTGTCTCACTAGGATACCTCAGGCAAGTCACTTCACCATTAGGGATAATAAATTAGCCCTGGTCTATAAGTGGCTACATGGGGAGAAGATTTGGGGTAGCAGAGTGTTCTTTAGTCTAGCAGACAGTGATATAACAAAATCCAGTGGCTGGATGCTGAACAAATTCATATGGGAAATACAGTGCACATTTTTAACAGTGAGGGTAATTAACCACTGGTGCAATTTATCTAGGGAGGTGGTGCATTCTCTGTCACTTGCAGTCTTTAAATCAAGATTGGATGCATTTCTAACAGATGTGCTCTAGCTCAGCCAGAAGTTATGGGCTTGGTGGAGGAATTACTGGGTGAAATTCTACAGTCTGTTTCAGGAGGTCTGATTAGAGGATCCTCATGATCCCTTCTGGCTTTACAATCTCTGAACCTATGAACATTCACCTTTGTTAGCATCCTAGTGAAAGGTGCATGCAAAGTGTGCTTGTTCTTTAGTTGGAAAGCACCTTCCGACACATAGCAAAGCGCTGTCAAGGAGCTCAGCCACCCACTGCAAAAACACAGCATGAAATTAAAGAAAACAGTGGGGGAGAACATCTTAAAAATAGCAGGAGCAGGAGTGTGTGCCAGTCCTGCCAGGTGCTACAGCATCAATAAAAATAACATGCAAGACAACATGGAACCATGTACAGAGATATGCAGCCGGAGCCTGCTGCAAATCTGGAGTTACTCTACTGAATGCAGTGAGCCTCATCTCCTTTCCTCTGCGCTGTGTGTCATCATTTAACACCAGTGCAAAGTGAATGCAAAGCGCCACCATTCTGTTTTCGGTAGCATCAGTAGCATTACTCTGGATTTAGAGACCAGCATTTAGACCCAGTTTGAACTGTAGGAATTCAGAGGCATAAACAAAATGAATATTAAAAAAAAGACACAAAGGTGAAGATGGCTGTTGTAAAAGTAGGTCGCAATTATGGATCTATGCTCTCCTCTGAACACCCTTCTCTCTCCACAGATAGACGTGTAGTTAGGTCTATGCCTCTTCTCATAGCTAGGTAGAGAGAGGAGTAAGATTTCCCTCTCGTTCACATAATCATGTTGTATACTCAATATAGATAAAGCATTAGAAATACTAATGCTTCCCTGAGCGCACCATTCTGCACCAAATACCCATGAACCTACCTGCATATACAAACTATTTGTAGACTTCCTAGGGCATGTCTACACTGCAAATAAACACCTGCAGCTGGCCTGCATCCACTGACTCAGGCTTGCAGGCCTCGGGCGAAGGGGCTGTTTAATTGTGGTGCAAGACATTCAGGCTGGAGCCCGGGCTCTGGGACCCTGCGAGGAGGGAAGGTACCAGAGCTCCAGCTCCAGCCCGAGGCCAAATATTTACACTGCAATTTTACAGCCCCACAGCCTGAGCCCCACAAGCCCAAGTCAGCGGATACAGGCCAGCCGCGGGTGTTTATTTGCAGTGTAGACATGCCCTCAGTGTCTAACTATAGTTCACCAAATGTCAGTGTATACTCCTGTATGAAACAATCCTGCACCACAGGACAGATCCAAGCCCACTTCAGTGGCTAGAAAGATTCCCACTCTTGTCAATGAACTTTGGATCAGGGCCCAGGTCTCTGTTTTTACCTAAAACCCATATACATACCTCGGGATTTTATTTACCTGTAAATAGCCCCTTAGACACAGCTGAATGGTTTGTGGGGGAGAGGGACCTTCAGCCGTTCGTTTTTAAGTCGATAAGTGTCTGTCATGCCCAAAGCATTAGCGGCACCATGGGGCAGATGCTGAGATCTTTCCGTCAGCCAGGAAGTACCAAGAGGATTCCCTGAAGGTGGTTTGAAACATATTTCTGTGCTGACTGACCCCTGGAGCCTGGCTCAGCCCAGAAATTGGTGCTTAGCGTTTCAAATCGATGCCCCTTCACTTGCCCTGTGCAACATCTAGTTACTGGGCCTGTACGTTGGAACAAAGCCCGACACAGGCCAGACTCCTGTGAAACGGTAACGTGCCCCGTGGTTATGGAGTATACCTGTCGACATGTGAACGCTATCAATAGGAATGGTGGGGAAGAAGGACAGGGATGCAGATTGTAAATCCATTGGAGGAGGGAGGGACACAGTAGAAAAACGACAAATACTTTGCTACAGTATTAGAGACTGAGCCCCCCATATCAGGTGAAGTTGGCTAGGCCGGAGCTGAACTGCAGACGGGGATGCTGCTGAGCTCTGCATTCTGCTAGCTGTGCCGGTGTGGTCCCCACTGGCCCTACTCTGGAAAGGGACCATGCTGCCAAGCTTTGCCCCTCTTCCCAACTGCAAAGACAAAGACGTAGGACTCTAGCTGCTGCTCTCTCCACCGTGATGGCGGAGAGCAATGCAATAGCAATACTGCCCTGAGCTCTTATCTAGCACTGCTGAGCTTTAGCACTGACAGCACTTTACAGGCCTGTGTGTCATTAACCCCATGTTGCAGCTGGGGAAGCTGAAGCCCAGAGAGGTGAAGTGACTTGCCCAGGGTCACCCAGCAGGTCAGTGGCAGAGCCAAAGTGGATGAAAGAGCATATAAAGGATTTGCTAGGGGAAAGGGAGAGAATGAGGTCACGGGGACCCCCTGAATAAACATAATGGACATAACTCCACAGTTCTAAAGCCAGCTCAGCTCCATTTCATACCGGCTCTCTCCTCTTCCTGCCCCACTAAGGACACCAGGATAAAAGGAAAACTTGTGCCTGAACTAGTCTGGCCTCTTTGCAGTAATGGTGTGTCCCTGCCCCCACATGTTGGCATGCAGATTAGTGGCACTCGGAATAGACCAATGGTTGAGTTAGTCCCATCAGGGCACAGCCCCATCTGTGGAGTGAAGCCCTGATGCTAGCTCAGTGACCTGGTCATTCCATCAAAGGCTTCCACAGCCACCTTTGACACAGCAGCGTATTATCGCCTAGGCCGACAAGGCCTAGGCCTAGGGCGGCAAATTTATAATAGCAGAATTTTTGTAATCGCGGCATCAGTGATGTCGCAATTCTACCAATCATAGCGTGTATTGAAACCACCAATGATGGCGCGACGCCATTTACTAAACATACGCGCGAGAATCCTAAGCATTAATAATATGACCGAAAGGAAGAAATTAAGCGGTTCTCAGTTTTGGATCCATGCGCGGTTCCCGCGCTATAAGCAAAATTGTGCTATACAGACGCGCGTTCAGGCGAGGGTCCGCTGTACTTGTAATTTTATTTATAATAAAACTTGTAAATGTTCAATTATTTTAATGATATTTAGATTCATTTTAGTTCAAACGAATTTGTAAAAAAACTAAAACAAGTTCATATGGGGTCGGGGACGGCAATTATTTCAGAATCTAGGGGCGGCAAAATCATTAATCCGCCACTGCTTTGACATGGTCCTCCTTGCCCTTCCTGTGGGCCTTGATTGCCATGCAAGTGTTTATCTGCTATCGTAGAAAGACATGGTCTTCCTGGAAATAACACCACTGCTGTCTCCAGCCACTGCAGATACCCAATGCTCTGCCACTACAAGGGTCCCCTCCCTTGTAGCCGGCTCCAGGAGACTTTCGCTTTCTCAATGCGGCCATTGTTTCTGCAGTTGCTTTTGGTTTGTCCCCAGAGAACATTTCACTCTCATATGATTTTTAGGAAGCTGACCCGAGTCAGAGAAAAGCCTCCTTTGTTTGTGACTCCGCTATCTGAGTCGTGGCCCTGACTGATCCAGGGTTAGACGGGCTCTCTGGGATCCTGGGTTAGGGTGTGTTCTCCTCTGCTGGAGCTGGGCACTTCTGGGGAAGGTCGTTAGGGATGACACCGAACTGACCAGGAGCCAGCACAGCCTCAAACCCATGATGGACCGAAGCAGTAGCACCTGCACATCCCCCTACAAGGGAGTGTGGGGTTAATGAGCCAGAGCCAAATTCATCCTTGGTGTGACTCCACTGACTGCAGTAGTTACACCAGGGATGCATTGGGCTGAGCAAGGCTATTGCTTTCTCTTGCATTTTCCCCCCCTTTGTTAATGAGATCATCAGACGACAGCCTGGGAGCTTGGGGACCAGTTGAGTGGTTTCTTCTTTGCATCAAGTGCCCCATATTTTGAGGCTCCTCTGCTGCTGGTTTGCTGCATGTCTCTCCAGGCAGCTTTGTAACGTGGAGGCCAGTTGCCAGCTGGCTTTCGCAAGTTTGGGGAAGCTGGTTTGCTCTGTGCTACAGAAATGGTGGGATCTGGCTTGGTGTTTTTAACTGCCCTGGGAGTCCTAGAAGCAGGACAGTCAAGACATAACCAGAGGTGGCCATGGGGTTGGGTTAAGTAGGCAGCCCCTAAAGCACCCCCTAGAGGCATAGCACTGGTAGAACTTTCCATCAATAGGCCAGCCTCCAAATTCTCTGTTCTGGGGGCTGAGTTTGGACTTTCCTAGGTCCCTCCTCCACACGGGCTGGCCTGTTTCCGTTCAGTCAGGTGCAATGGGTTCAAATACATCCTCAGCATCCATTGCCTTGGCATCTGCTAGAGGAAGGTGTAAAAACCCTCCAGCAGGAAGATGTGGGGTAATCTGCCCCCTACATTAAGGCACAGGATGAGAACACACAAGCATATGCTGTAAAGCCAGCCTGGTGTCAGATAAAGGAGTTAAGTAAAAAACAGGCCTCTATTCAAGCCTAAAAACTATAACTGTCTATACACAAATGCAAGAAGTTAAAGGCATAACCAGGTGAAATAGAATGGTTTGTGATGGATGAGGCCCTTGATATACTAGGCATTACGGAAATTAAGGGACTGACAGAAACCAATGGACTAGCGTAACACCAGTGGGTTACAAATGTACAGAAAAGACCGAGGAGTCTGAAGAGGCGGAGCAGTAGTGCTGCATCTAACAGATTCCATAGGATCTAGCCAGATAAAAATTCTGAGTGGAAAAGAGACTGTACAGATACAAATCCCAACTATAAGAATGTAAAAATATTAGTGGGGCTGCTTTGCTAGCCTCCAGACCAAGAAAAGGAAATTGAGGGCACAGTGTTGAGAGAGATCAAAGAGCCAGCGAAAGCTAACAAAATGATAACAACGGGGACTTCAGTTACTCACATATGAACTGTCATATGGCACAACAGGTCAAAGTTTAGAAAAACAATTTCTTGACACTTTAAGTGAATGCTTCCTGGAACAGCTAGTTCTAGAGCCCACGTGAGGAGATGCTATTCTTGACTTCGTCCTAACACACCAGAGCTAATCCAAGAAGTGACAGTAGCGGAGCCAATAAGTAATAGTGACTGCAATAGAATTAGGTTCAACGTCCTAGGGACAGAGAAGGTACCAGAAGTGACACAGGGATGCCAAACTTTAGACAGGAAGGTTTCAATAAAATGAGGTGCTTGATCTGAAAGATCCAAAAGCTAAAAGTAAAGGACGTTAAATCCTTAAAGATGACATGGATGGTACCTAAAAAACCAATACTAGAGTCACAGAAGACATGCATATTACTGAACAAAGCGGGAGCCAGGAAAGCAAGGAGAAAACCACTAGGGCTAAATGGCAAGGTTTGAAAGGCTATTTGAGTTGAGCAGAAATCTTTCGAAATCTGACCCTAGTGAAGCCAACAAACAGGAGCATACATTACAGCACGTAATAAGAAAGAGGGAAACTAGAAGGGCCTATATGGATTTCAAAGAGCAAACATCTTAAGGTGTAAAAACAAACAAGAGCTTTGTCAAGTGTATCAGAAGCAGCAAGCCTGCAAAAGAATCATCATCCAGGAATTCAGGGAGCAACTGGGGAACATACGGAGGACAGTGCTGAGAAGCTAACTGATTTCTTTGCATCAGCTGAATTCTTTGCACCAAAAATGTTGGGCCAGTTCCTAGCCTGGAACTGCTCTTTCCGGGTAGCTGGTAATAAAGATGAGGGGCTGTCAGAGAACTGAGGGGACAGAAGCGAAGGGGCTGGAGCAAATTAATAATTTTAAAAGGAATAAGTCACCAGGTCCAGATGGTCCATGCGAGGGTTCTGAAGGAGCTGAAGTATGGAACAGCTGGGCTGCTAGTGAAGATAGGCAATCTCTTATTAAAAACAGTCACTGTTCCAGAGGATTCGACAGTAGCAAGCATTGTGGATATATTTAAACAAGGCTCTAGAGGTGCTCTGAGGAATTATACAATAGTAAGCCTTACAGCTGTATCTGGCACTTTGGTTTGGATTACCCTACATCCACCTACTGCACGGTTCTGACACCTTCCTCTGAAGCAGGTGTAAGAACTGCTAGAAACATATTGGACTAGATGGACCATGGCTGGATGGATCCAGTGTGGTGAGTCCTATGTTCCTGTGTCCTATGAAGCAATCCTGCAGCAAGTGCAAAGCAATGTGGGAGGAGCTTGGGAACTAAAATGAGCAGAGGTGGGCTACCTCCGCTGGCGGGGATAGTGACACACGTAGAGGGCCAAGTGGGCTGCTGAGCTGGGTGGGAAGGAGGCAGGCAACAAGGAAGGGTAGAAGCTCTGGATCCCATTATCCCCTGGGGTCAACACTGCTGCTGGCACTGGGATGAATTATAGAGCAGTCAGTCTGACTTCAACACCTGGAAAGATACTGGAACAAATGATTACATAATCAGCTTGTAAGCACCGGGAGGGATAACAGCATTATAAGGAACAGCCAGCATGGGTTTGTCAAGAACAGATCATACCAAACAAACCAAATGTCCTTGTATGGCAGAGTTACTGGCCTAGTGGCTGGGGGGAGTTGTGGATGTGATATAGTTTGATTTTAGTAAGGCTTTTGACACAGTCCCACATGACATTCTCATAAAGTAAACTAGGAAAATGTGATCTAGATGAAATTACTATAAAGTGGATGCACAATGGTTGAAAGACTATACTCAAAGAGTAGTTATCAGTGGTTCACTGTCAAGCTGGGTGGGACGGGGGACGTAGCTGGTGTGGTCCCACAGGAATCAGTCTTGGGTCTGATACTATTCAATATTTTCATTAATGACTTGCATGCTTATAAAATTTGCAGATGACACCAACCTGGGAGGAGTTGCAAGCACTTTGAGGACAGGATTAAAATTCAAAAGGACCTTGATAAATTGGAAATTTGGTCTGAAATCAACAAGATGAAATTCAGTAAAGACAAGTACAAAGTACTTCACTTGGGAAGGAAAAAATCAAATGCACAACTACAAAATGGGGACTAACTGGCTAGTTGGTGGTACTGCTGAAAAGGATCTGGGGATTATGGTGAATTACAAATTGAATATGAGTCAAAACTGCAATGCAGCTGCGAAAGAGGCTAATATCATTCAGAGGTGTGTTAGCAAGAGGGTCATATGTAAGACACAAGAGGTACTGGTAATTGTCCTGCTCTGCTTGGTACTGGTGAGGCCTCAGCTGGAGTACTGTGTCCAATTCCGGATACCACACTTTAGGAAAGATGTGGACAAACTGGAGAGAGTTCAGAGAAGGGCAACAAAAATGATAAAAGGTTTAGAAAACCTGAGCTATGAGGAAAGGTTAAAAAACTGGGCATGTTTAGTCTTGAGACAAGAAGACTGGGCGGTGGGGGCGGGGACAGGATATCAGTCCTCAAAGATGTTAAGGGCTATTATAAAGAGGACAGTGATCAATTGTTGTCCATGTCCAGTGAAGGTAGGATAAGAAGCAATGGGCTTAATATGCAGCAAGGGAGAATTAGGTTAGATATTAGGAAAGTCTTTCCAACTATAGGGGTAGTTAAGCTCTGGAATAGGCTTCTGAGGGAGGCTGTGGAAGCCACTTCATTGGAGGTTTCTAAAAAGAGGTTGGACAAACACCAGTCAGGGATAGTCTAGGTTACTTTGTCCTGCCTCAGTGCAGGGGGCTGGACTTGATGACCGCTTGAGAGTCCTTCCAGCCCTACATTCTATGAGTCTATGAGCTGAGCACAAGATGCCAGCTGAACTCGGGGCCTCCTACAAAGCCTGCTAAACAGCTACTGGCAAGTGTTTGGCTGATGAGTTTGGTAGCAGAAGGGGGCAGGTTTCCAGCAGGTTAGAGTTGGTGGCTGATATGACGCTCTTTAATCATCAGCGGGTCAAGCCTGGTTTGATGCTATCGAAAACCATTCATGATCATTGATGCCTTATTGATGTGTATGGGGCGTGATACCACCAGTATATTCCTAGAGAAAGCAAGAATGCCACATTAAATTTAATCACAGGAAACAAGCCATTCCCAAGGATCTGGGGAACATACAAAAGAACTTAACCCTTCCCCTGAAACAGACAGCCACACATCCCAGGCATGGAAGAACCTCGCTCAGTTCCGGCTGCCTAGTGGAAATGGCCCAGCCTATCTTCCGATGTGCAATCATGGTATATTCCCGTGCGGCCCGCCGACAGGAAGCAGAGGTTCCAGGCATGTTTGTACAGGCAAGGATGCTTCAGGGCTTGTGGAAACGTCAGCAAGATGTTTGGATAACTTAACGGGTCAAGGCTCGAATGTAATCAGTGTCTCCGAGCTCCTGCACCAAAAGGAAGAGTGAATAATAAACAAGGGGAAATGGTTCTGCTGGGGAATTCAGCGCTCATGGGTGTGTTCGCTCTGTGGCCAGATGGAACTGGAAAGGGCTGTCCTATGGATTCAGTCCCTCTTCCCTCACTTTAGATACGGGCTCCCTCTGGAGCTGAGGCTCAGAAGCAGAATCAATTTGCCCAGAGGTAGACATGAGAGTGGAGTGGGGATATAGGGCTGGCCAGTATAATTGTTTTAACTGTGACAGCCATTCCAAAGTCCCCTCTGCGGACGGTGCCCTGAAATGCAGCTGCCTGGGTGTGGCGTGAGGCTATGAACCATGTGCTGTGTGCTTGAAGAGGAAATTCTAGCCAACAGAAACAATCCTGTGTTCCATAAAGGGCTGCTACACAGGGTTACTCTCCCAGCTTAGGGGGCTGTTTTGAAGCGGGGCACTTTATTCCAATGTTAGCCATAATCCAACACCCTCTCCCCCCACAGGTTGTACAAGCCCTGCAGCTCCAGAGTCTTCCAGGCACACAAACTCTCCCTGACCACCCCCTGCTCCCCACAGCTATGTCCCTCTGACTGCAACAGCACAGTGCAAAACCTTAAGGGACAGCACATAGGCAATATATAGCCCTGGCCTCCCAGCCAGTTCTTACACAAAAATACTCACATTTACAATAACTCCAACACACATCTAACTAATGAGTGCTCCACTACAGGATCAGCAGCACCACACAGATAGACAGGACTTCCGTTTCCGAGGTCTCATCCAGAGAGCCCCCAAAAGCAACCCACATGGTGCTCTGTGCCTCAATCTCAGAGATTGCCTTGACCCAGTGGGATTTTTCCTGGTTGGGCATCCAGATATTGAACTCACAGAGTGAACGGCATCTGAATCCAGGGCTGTGGATTGGCCTATTATAAGGAGAGGGATCACTGGTGAAATTCGGATCTGAGTTTGGATTTCCAGCACCCCAAAGTGTGGATCCAAGGCATTGATTTGGTCCCATCTCTACACATCAGGAAGCCATGATGAGCAGCCTGACACACTGCATCATGCAGGAAAACACCCAGCATGCGTGTCTCGCTCATTGCACATGGTGCACTCTCTTGGCCAGATCAGCAGGATGGAGGGAGAGCGGCCTCATGGTGAGAGAAGAGGACTGGGAGTCCTCTGGGCTCTGTTCCTAGCTCTGCTCCCGACTTGCTGGGTGACCTCTGCAAGTCATGCCACGTCACTGTGCCTCAGTGTCCCCGTCTGTAAAACAGGCATAAACATTGATTAGCAAGGGTGTGGTGAGTGAAGCAAAGCACTTTGCGATCATTGGATGGCTGGGTCGTGAGATGAGCAAAGTGCTGATGAGGCAATGGCTCTGCCCCAGCACCGGCAGAGCTACCAGCCCCAGCGCATACTCCAGCTCCCCAGTTTAAAAGCCCATCTGAGTTTTGTCCTTTTAGAGATTTTTCCCTCCCTGCCTCCCGCCACCGTCACCCTCTCTTTATTTTTCAGCCAGCTCAGCAGGTTGTGTAGACACTGGGGTTGAGGTAGGGATCACGGTCCAGGCCCTGTCAAGCCAATTCCCACGTTAAAGGCTGAGAAGGAAACCGGGGAGCCAGGCTCCTACGTGGTGCTTTGCCTCAGAGAGTGGGGCCCAGCTTGGTCCCCTTCCTTCCTTTAATCCTGCCTCCACAGTGATTGCTGCTCTGCTCACTCCCTGCTAGTGTGAAAACAAACAGCCCTTGGGCTGCCCCCTGCTATCTTGCAGGCCCCAGAACGCTACCTTATCGCTGTTATTACCATTATCAGCCACTCCCGAGGCCCAGCTGTGGAGGTTTGTGCTCCTTGCTTCCCAAACACTACCTATATGTTTCCTCTGAGATAAAGAGCCTCTATATGCCGCTGGAAACCTGATGGAAACTTACTCTTAGCATAAAGAGGATGGCTCAGGGCTTGCCACAAGGTTGGTGGCTGCCCTGGGTAAACCTCTGACTCTTGCAGACACACTACACACAGTCATTGACGGAGGGGCAAGGATTGGGGGGTGTCTGTATAACCAGCCCCACTCGAATCACAATTAAACCTGGGACCGTTAGAGAAAAGCACAGCCCCCTACTGCTTGAGCTGCAGAACAAAAACTTGTAAGCAGGAAGAATTAACAGATTCAAACCTCTTACATGGACCAGCCACTAGAGGGATTTGCGGAGTCGGGGCCTATTCTACTGTTTGAGAGGAGGGAGGCAGAACCAGGCCCCCATTGTCTAAAACTGAGGGGGGACGCGACAGCCCCAGCGCAGGGAACCAAATCCCTAGGATCTGTCATGGTTCTCCTGGAACTAAGAAAATATGGACCTTTGCTCTCCCTTGTTCCTGCATGGGGTTTGGCTGCAGTGACAGCAGCCCTGCCTGGTAGCAGTCCCACTGGTTGCTCCAGTCAGAGATCTGATCCGGGGGGAATTTGGTTGAGGATAAGATCAAGTTCCACAACCTTGGGGGAGGACTGTGAAAATGCCCCACTGAGGTCCCCCCCCCGCATCATGCCTTGGTGACCTGGTGCAGCAGCCGTGGTAACTAACTGTGCTCATTCTGCTACTCCTCTGAACCCTGGCAGCCCTGAGACAGACATGCCTGAAGCACAAGCTTCCACTCATCCAAACTTAGCCCCCTCCCTGCCCCTTCCAGGGGCGGTCACGGGCAAGACTCAGCAAAGAGCGAGATGGGGGCTAATTAACTGGTGTTCATCCTGTTCCTGACCCCTTGGTGACTCTCACACCAAGTGACAAAGGGGCGGGGAGGGGGGAAAGAGAGGAGAGAAGTGAGGGGAACAAAGGGATGGAGGAGAAATGGAGAGAAAGAGGTGGGGGGAAGGGGAATAGGGACCGAAGGGGGGAGGAATAAAGAGGGAGATAGGGATGGGGAAGAGGGAGAGACTGGAAAGAAAGGAGCACGTTCCCCATTTGGCAGGGAAAAGATGGCCCTTCCTCTCCCCAGCCAGCAGCCACCCTTCTCCTATTCCCGGCTGGGTGATTCAAAGGCCCCCTCCCCAGGTTCTCATACTGGCCCCCTCACTGCGTGCCCTTGTGGTGGAAAGAGTTGGAGCTTCCTGCTCCCAAGTGACCCGGATGTCACATTACTTCCCTTCCCATCCCTACCCCTGTGCCTTTCGGTCAGTTACCGCAGCTGCTCTCTGCTCTTAAAGCTCTGGCCAAGGCCCGGGCTCAGTTGGTGCCTATTTATGTCCCTTATCTTTGAGGCTCCTCGCCTGTGGCTGTGGGGCCTGAGCACTGTTCCAGCCAAACTCCAGCCTTATCTTTGGAAACAACCCTCTGCTTAGCCCAGCTGCCTTGGGATCATTCCCTGTCTGTCTGCAAGGCTCTTGGCAGCTCTTAGCAGGGGCATCAAGGACTGTGTTGATGTTGGGTCCAACCTGTACCATTAGGGTGATTTTACTGAAGGTGTTTTTCCCACTGGCAAGCCCTCCCCCACCCCCCCAATAACCTCCACACCTCAGCGGGGTCACAGCTTCTTCTCTGTCTCCAAGAGCTAAAGAGTTTGATCCCAAATTTCCAGCTGGTATCTCTGCCCTCTGTTACCCAAGTCTTTAGTGGTTGTAGAATCACAGAACTGTAGGACTGGCAAGAACCTCGAGAGGTCTTCTAGTCCAGTCCCCTGCACTCAAGGCAGGACTAAATATTATTGATTATTACTGGTTACCAATTAATCACTAATTGAAGAGCAGGGGACAGTAGGGTTTAGTCCCAGAATCAGGTACAACAGCATCAAGATTGTCAAGTTCAATATTGGGTCGGGAACGCCAATGTGCACAATGAAGAGACTCACCCTGAGGGCAAAGCAAACTATAAGCAATGTTATTAGCACAATTAGTAAAGACACAAATGCTCCAAACCACATAAAAAGATCACAATAAATAATGAAATGCTAAGGTAACCGCTTGTACCATTCCTCACATCTACTCACACCCTTTCTTGGGGAGCTGGTGGTAACAGACAGAGGTCCTGTTCTGTCCCTAGCATGCCAACCAAGTCTGATGAGCCACATCCCTCCTTACATGGTGGTCTGGCCTATTACAGGGCCTGGGGCTGTCCTGAATATTCCTACAAATGCCCAGCCTGCCTTGTCCAAACCTAACTTCCTCACCCTAGTAATGTTGGGGTGTCCTTATCTTATAGGTTAGTATATTAATAATCTTATCGTCATATATGTCAATTAGTTGATGAAGCAAGTTTGTGGTTAAGCGTTTGCCAACGTTTCTGTCCTAAAATATCCAAGCCAGTCCTGTGGTTACCTGGTACCATTGTGTACAGACTCTCCCCACAGATTTCCCCCTAAGTACAGTGTTTCCAGTTCCCCAAAACTCAGGGTCATGGTTAGGCTACTTATTTAAGATACAGTTCACAGGCCTCAAGGCCTTATGGTAGCTGCTTAAGCATATAGGCCTGTAGGTTTCTTGCCTCACTGCTAAATAAAAACACTAAGCTAGCTCCATGGGTTACAGCGCCAGTTCTATAATCTGACTGAAGGAGAGGTACAACTCAGGGCTACGTCCCAGCCCTCTCTGAGCACTGGCTACTGGATAGCGCTGGGGCAATGTGGAAAAAGTAGATCTGTCACTGCCAGAGAGCGGCAGGTAGAGACCGCAGGTAGAAAAATAGGCACCAGGCGTTTAATACCATTGAGATTTTTGGACCTGATGAGAGTGTGAGGAAAACAAACACACAAGCAGCTATTTTGGTTAACCTTGTAAAACAAGGCTGGTCTAATGGTAAAGGCAAAAGACTGGGAGTCAGGAGAGTTAGACTGTCCTCCCAACTCTCCCAGTGACTTTCTGGGTGACCTGGGACACAGCCCTTCATCTCTGTGTTGCTCAATTTCCACATCTGTTAAATGGGATAATACCACCCTATGGGAGGCTAGCTTGCTTCATGGCTGTAAAGTGCTTTGCAATCCTGATATCAAAGATTCTAGTGAACGCGGCGTAGTCCAGTGCCTAGGATATTGGGTTTGCGTTCTAGTCCCAGCTCTGCCACTGACGTATTGCATAGCCCTGGGCGAGTCACTTCTTCGCTCCATGCCTCAGTTTCTCCACCTCGAAACGGGGATATTCGTACGGACCCTCCTTTGAAAAACACTTTTGAGATCTGTGGATGAAAAGTCCAACACAGCGTGAAGTTTTGCCATTTAAAGCACAGGGGCAGCTCCTCCTAACTGGGGACAAGAGGCATATACAGCAAGAGGGGGTGGGGGGTGGGAAACTAGATGTTAGGGACAGACATTTGTTGTCTGTAGTCTGACCTCCCTGTATTTGGCTGGACCGTTTGCTACATTATTCTGTGCAGACCTTACTCATCTACAAACCAGGCTTAAAAATGTGATACTCCACCCTGCCATGTAAGTGATCTAGCTCCCCCCCCCGCCCCCCGCGGTGTGGGCCAGCAATGGCTGCATCCTTCACTGAGAGCACTTGATCCTTGGGTAGGGGGTGCCTCACGCTATGCGGTTAGACGCTACCAGCTAATTCCGGAGGAACGTCGATGACCTTCGAAGGCTAGTCCTTGGCCAGGACCGGCTATGACACATGGGGAAGGAAATGATGGAAGCCCAGCCATGGGTGTAATTTACAGCTAGCCTGGACAAGGCACCAAGCCAATTGCTCATTGTCCTGAGCTTGGATGACCTATTTTCAGCTCCAATTCCCACCGGTCTCTGATGCAGTGAAAGCAATGGAAAAGGTGAGAGACTGACTATATTCTGGGGGGAGGTAGGGAGAAAATTAGCACCTGTTCCCCTGCAATGGTTAGTGTGGCTGGACCAGGGGGGCTGCTAGAGCATGCAGGGGACTGCCAGGTTTAAGAATCAGGTGCTTTGAACACCAGGCCTGAAAAACAAATCCTCAAATTCCAATCCTGAGGGACGATCCTGGGGGAGAACAGAGGGAAATGCACACAGGGTTATTAACAGCAGCAGCAGACAGACTTTGCTTTATAGTTGCACAGTAGGATTCTCTGTCCATGAGTCACTAGATGGCAGCATAGGCCAGGATTGAGAACAGAAAGGGAAGTGAGTCTTGTACAAACTGGGTCTATTAAACTGCAGATTGGGTTCTGAGAAACAGCTGCTATTCTAGCTTCCCTGGGGAACTTAGATCCACAGCTAGGGGTGGTGGAAGGAATTCCACTGGAGATACACATGACCAGGAAGAATCTCAGAGTCACACTCAGTTCCATGGAAAAGTTCATTTTATAAATGCAGGCAAGATACTTACACATCTAAGCAATGACTTACCTGGGCTTGCAACAGCAGTGCCCCCAGGACACAGCTCCACCACTGTAATACATACACCTCCACTAAGTCTGCTACTGTGACCAGGTTAGGGCTGAGAGGGAGAGATGGGAACTTGTTACTCATGCATAGTACATTTAAATTATTGCACTGGCAACACCAGCTTTCTGCCTTTGGATGGCACAAAAGACCCATAGGTGAAAATGATCAAACCCCACAAGACTCTGTACACATTTGATTGGCTGGGAAAAGGACACGGACAACTTCATTCAACCCCCAAATTAAGATTCTGTATGCACATGGTAGTAGAATGTATGGGGGACAAGGGGAACAAGTCCATAGAATGAAACCTAGCACATGGGTACCAGAAAGTGAAAGCGACCTTAAGCCCCTTTGACACTGACCAGTCTAGTTTCACTGTCCAAGCTGAATGAAGGGTAGAAAGAGTAAACCGGCACATAGGGTGAAAAATTAGATATGAAGAAATGGGTCCAAGTTTAACCCTCTCCGGCTGAAGAGAGAAGGACGTCGCTAAGTATGATTTTTAATTTGACAGTGGTTCCTTTCACACGGGTGTTATGCAACCTTTTTAGACACGGGGAAGTGATTACGGATGTATGGAAGGAACCTCTGCTTTACCAGCACTCCTCTTCCACACCCCACCAAGTCACAGGGAACTCAAGTAGTTGCTGATTCCCCCAAGAGCAACCCCTTCAAACTGTCAGGGGAATGGCAGCCTGCCCCCCCAGAGCCCAGTCAGCACTCACAGTGGCCTTCCCTGCTCATATCCCAGCGTTAGAATAGAAGTACGTATAACATCTTTGCCACTAGGCCCTACCTTTAAAACAGGAGCAGTGGCCTCTCAGCTGGTTCTTTGGGGGCAGGTTGGCAAACGAGTATCCTTCCTTTGACCTGACTTACCTAATCGTATTTTATAAGCCATTTTTGAGTTAAACTAAAAGACTTTAAAAAAAAAATTACTCTTCACCACAAGGTAAATTTGTATCACACCATAAAACAAAGCGGAGGTTTTTGTTTGTGCAGTTTTAAAATATATTTTACAGAGACTATCTGGTAAAAGAATTGTGCTCATCCCCTGGTGGATAGTTTATTGGGGAACCTTCTGATCCCTAAAGTAGCTCTCAAACAAGTGTATATATCCATATAATATATACACACACCCTACACTTTAAATATCTAGCAACAGGATTGTCTTTAACTAGGTTTTTTTTTTTCCCCTTCTTCTTCCAAATATGAGCCTCATGTGCATGAAAACAGGGTACTCCTGCTTATTTATTATGCACTTGAAATAGTTACCCTTCTCTCATTGTAATATCACTCATCTTGATTGCAACTGTAAGAGCTTGATGCTGAGCAGTGTAGACTCAGAGTATGTGCCCAGGCCCTCTCTGGAGCAGCCTTTCGGATTTCCCAGATGTTATGGAGTTAAATGTTAAACATCCAGTCTATCTCCCAGTGAAGTCAGTGAGTCTTTCCGTTGACTTTAATGGAGGTGGATGAGGGTAGGAAGGACAGTTGACATTCAAATCAATATTTATAGTAGATTGTTTGCAAAGAAAGAAAGAAAAATACAGGAGCATACACAATAGAGTAGCAGAATTGCCTGTAAAGATGTCAAGCAGCTCTCTAAATGGTGCCATTAGTACATTAGCTTGAATTCTTGCAGAGTTCTAATATATTGGACAAAAATATAATTATTCACATTGTAATCTTGAAACAATACTGTGAACGATTAGGGAAAAAAATCAGTAAAATATCATGTCCTTGAAAACGATTCCACCCTTTGTTCTGTGCACTTGAGGATCTAGTTTAGGCAGCTGTCCTATCTCTGCTCCCCACCCCAGTTCCAGCCTTCCTTTCTGCCCCTACTTCAGCTGCTGGGGTCCCTCCTACTCCATGCTAAGCAGGATCCTTTACCCCAAAATTGCCACATTTAGTACTTGAGGCATCCAGGAGACAAACCTAGAAAGATTCAGAGAAACATTTCTTGGTTGGTGACATTTCTTCCCAAAGAAGCTTCCAAGCGCTCTCTTCTCTCCAGCTAACATCCCTCTCACTTACCGGCTCAGTGCTTTTCACCCTCATTGAAGTGGTCTGTGGTTACCAGAATCAGGAAACAGCGACCCCTTTCTGCCGCACACTTCCACTTGCAAACATGATCTTCCTTTAATTTTTGTTAATAGCCTGAGGTAAGAGTCTGGTGCTAGAAAGCTCCAGGAGTCTGCCTGAAGATATGCTGCACTGGAATTTGACGCCGATAATGCAGTTAAGCGCCAAGTGGATATAAATGTGGTGCATCACATTTGGATGTTTCTGTGAACTACCTGACCAGGCTTTTGAATTGTCTCCAATATCTCCCTTCTTCAGGTCTTTCTTAACACATACCTGGTGTTGGGATGAAAACTGGTTCTAATCTAGTTCTTGCTCCCAAGAAAGAAGGAGGGAGATGGCGGCTCCTCTCCAGGCAGACGATGCTACACATTTGATTTCCAGCCCTCTGGCCTCTGCAGGATGCAGGCACCTTGGTGTGCTAGCGATGGTTCACAAGGTGAAAATTCCAGCCCCCTTGCATGTACAGACCTTCAAATCTCTTGACTTGGTGTTTGGTGGTAGTGCACCAACTTGTGCACAGAGACAGATCCACATACAAAATTGCCCATGCTCTAGTTCAGGCCATGTTAAAAACAGGCCTACAATTTCCACTCTCTTCCTAACCTGGCCTGCTGCTCCAGCATCTCTCCCCATTCTGCATTAAGAACGACTCTTTTAAAAGACATCTGAAACAGGGGCAGGTAGAAGGACTGAAACACGGATTCTCGGTTACTTAGTAGTCAAGAAGATACACTTAACTATTCAGCAAAAAGGGCTGTGAACTGTGGTTTTTCAGGTAGCACATCATGGCGTATGCTAATGTGGAGAGCAGAGAACCCAACCTTGCTGTTTTTTTGCAAGATACCCCATTGCTCTGCCAGGCTGACAATCAACATCCTTCCCACTGCATTTGTTGCAGAGCTCCTTCGGGGGGAACCTCCATTTCAGCCACTTTCCTGTGCTGGTGAAGAGTGGGCATCCCTGAAGACTGAAGTCTCATTTGTCTGTAGAGCTTAGGGTGACCAGACAGCAAGTGTGAAAAATCGGGACTGGGGGGTAATAGGAGCCTATCTAAGAAAAAGACCCAAATATCGGGACTGTCCCTATAAAATCGGGACGTCTGTTCACCCTAGTAGAGCTGGTGCATCTTGGCTACTGGGAATGCAAGTTTCCACCACTCACATACACAGCTTGAGGCATGTAAGTGATTAGGAGGGACGAGACTGCCGGAGAAAAGCTGGGTCATGATTCATGCTCATTCCATTCCTGGCCTCGCTACTGTGACCATAGTCTGAAAGATGGATATTTGTCCACTGGAATGGGGGCTGAGATCCATCAACTCATCCTCTCGCAATGAGGATACCTCTCCAGGGGAGAGAACTCCAGTTATTAGGAAGAGACAGGTAATACTTATGGGGATTAGATCATTAGAAACATAGATAGCTGGGTTTGCAATGACTGGGAGAACCACATGGTGACTTGCCTGCCTGGTGCAAAGGTTGTGGATCTCTTGAAACATCTAGATAGACTTATGTGTAGTGCTGGGGAGGAGCTGGTGGTTGTGGTACATGTAGGTACCAATGACATAAGGAAGGATAGGAGAGAGGTCCTGAAGGCCAAATTTAGGCTGCTAGGTAAGAGATTTTTGTAAAGGGAAATCAGGCCCCAGCAATCTACTAGAATTCTTTAAAGGGGTCAACAAACATGTGGACAAAGGGGATCCAGTACAGTAACGCCTCATTTAAAGTCGTCCTGGTTAACGTCGTTTCATTGTTATGTTGCTAATCAATTAGGGAACATGCTTGTTTAAAGTTGTGGAATGCTCCCTTCTAACGTCTGGCAGCCGCCTGCTTTGTCCACTGCTTGCAGGAAGAGCAAGGTGTGCGTC
>NW_020664440.1:17358261-17358699 GCF_002925995.2 Terrapene triunguis
CATTCCCTGGGAAATATCCCTTCCTCTTCCACCCAGGGGCGGCTCCAGGCACCAGCGCATCAAGCGTGTGCCTGGGGCAGCAAGCTGCAGGGGGCGGTGCCGGTCGCTGTGAGGGCGGCAGTCAGGCTGCTTTTGGCGGCATGCCTGTGGGAGGTCCGCCGGTCCCGCAGCAATTCGGTGGTGGGTACGCCGAAGGCGCGGGACCGGCGGACCTCCTGCAGGCATGCCGCCAAAGGCTGCCACACTGCTGTGCTCGGAGCGGCAAAATACATAGAGCCGCCCCTGCTTCCACCCTCTAACTTCACCATCTCAACCAAGCTTCACAATCATCATAACGGTGAACAGCATTAAATTGTTTGTTTAAAACGTATACTGTGTGTATATCTAGATAATATATAGTTTTTTGTCTGGTGAAAAAGTTTTCCCTGGAACCTAACC
>NW_020664440.1:17358799-17410959 GCF_002925995.2 Terrapene triunguis
ATTTACATTAATTCTTATGGGGAAATTGGATTCGCTTAACATCGTTTTGCTTAAAGTTGCATTTTTCAGGAACATCACTACAACGTTAAGCGAGGAGTTACTGTAGATAGAGTGTACTTAGATTTTCAGAAAGCCTTTGACAAAGTCCCTCACCAAAGGCTCTTAAGCAAAATAAGCTGTCATGGGATAAGAGCAGGGGTGGGCAAACTTTTTGGGCTTAGGGCCACATTGGGGTTCCGAAACGGAATGGAGAGCCAGGTAGGGAAGGCTATGCCACCCCAAACAGCCTGGCCCCCGCCCCCATCCGCCCCCTCCCACTTCCTGCCCGCCCCCCTCAGAACCCCTGACTCATCCACCCCCCCCCGCTTCTTGTCCCCTAACCGCTCCCTCCCAGGACCCCCCGCCCCTAACTGCCCCCTGAGATTCCAACCCCGCCTGCTCCGTGTCCCCTGACTGCCCTGACCCCATCCACTCCACCACCCCCTGACAGGCCACCCGGAACTCCCACGCCTATCCAACCCCCCTGTTCCCTGACCGCCCCCCGCAACCACCCTCTGCCCTCTGACTGCCCCCGGGGACCCTTTGCCCCTTATTCAACCCCCCCTACTCCCCACCCCCTTACAATGCCGCTCAGAGCACCAGGACTGGCAGATGTGCCGCCCGGCAGGACCTTGCAGCCCCGCCACCCAGAGCGCTGGTAGAAGATAAGAAACAAAGGGTAGGAATAAATGGTCAGTTTTCAGAATGGAGAGTTAAATAGTGGTGTCCCCCAGGGGTCTGTTCTGGGACCAGTCCTATTCAACATATTCATAAATGATCTGGAAAAAGGGGTAAACAGTGAGGTGGCAAAATTTGCAGAGGATACAAAATTGCTCAAGACAATTAAGTCCCAGGCGGACTGTGAAGAGCTACAAAAGGATCTCTCAAAACTGGGTGACTGGGCAACAAAATGGCAGATTAAATTCAATGTTGATAAATGCAAAGGAATGCACATTGGAAAACATAATCCCAACTATACATATAAAATGATGGGGTCTAAATTAGCTGTTACCACTCAAGAAAGATCTTGGAGTTATTGTGGATAGTTCTTTGAAAACATCCACTCAATGTACAGCAGCAGTCAAAAAAGTGACCAGAATGTTGGGAATCATTAAGAAAGGGATAGAGAAGACAGAAAAAATCATATTACTTCTATATAAATGCATGGTACGCCCACATCTTGAATACTGTGTGCAGATGTGGTTGCCCCATCTCAAAAAAGATATATTGGAATTGGAAAAGGTTCAGAAAAGGGCAACAAAAATGCTCCTAATAATTTTTGTTGCCTTTTTCTGAACCCAGAGCGCTTGCGGCATGGCGAGCTGAGGCTGGGGAGAGGGGGGACAGCAGGGGAAGGGCTGGGGGCTAGCCTCCCTGGCTGGGAGCTCAAGGGCCGGGCAGGATGGTCCCATGGGCCGGATGTAGCCCGTGGGCCATAGTTTGCCCACCTCTGCCATATGAGGAGAGATTAATAAGACTGGGACTTTTCAGGTTGGAAAAGAGATGACTAAGGGGAGATATGATAGAGGTCTGTAAAATCATGACTGGTGTAGAGAAAGTAAATAAGGAAGTGTTATTTACTCCTCATAACACAAGAACTAGGGGTCACCACATGAAATGAATAGGCAGCAGGTTTAAAACAAACAAAAGGAAGTATTTTTTCACACAACGCAGAGTCAACCTGTGGAACTTCTTGCCAGAGGATGTTGTGAAGGCCAAGACTATAACAGGGCTCAAAAATGAACTAGATAAATTCATGGACGATAGATCCATCAATGGCTATTGGCCAGGATGGACAGGGATGGTGTCCCTAGCCTCTGTTTGCCGGAAGCTTGGAATGAGCAACAGGGGATGGATCACTTGGTGATTACCTCTTCTGTTCACTCCCTCTGCGGTACCTGGCACTGTCCTCTGTCGGAAGACAGGATACCGGGCTAGATGGACCTTTGGTCTGACCCAGTATGGCCGTTCATATGTTCTTATAGACCTTTGTAAAGCATCCAAATGGTAATGACTCCTAGTCCCCCAACTAGGCTGGATTTAAAACCGTTGACCTGAAGGGCCACAGCCAATACTCTGAGCCATCCAGCCCCTCCCTTGTTTTCTGCTCTTGAGCTAATAGCAATAAGACTACTTTGCTCTAAGTAGCACCTTCCAGAGGAACCCAAAAGTAATACAGGAACATTGAGCCTCACACCAACCCAGGAAGGCATTATGCCTATTTTACAGCTGGCCCAGGGGTCTAGCAGGAGAAGAAAAGAAATGAATATTTAATCTCTAGTACGATGCTGGAATTAACACTATGGCCCCATGAAGATGTGTGGGGAGTTAACATCTGGCAAACAGCCGCCTTTACTTTCTGATCTCTAACTCATTCTGTGCCATTTGTCTGTTTCTCTAAGAATCCCAGGAAACTACCAGTCTATTCCCCCTATGTAATGTTAGTGCCTAGATTTGCAGACAGTTGCTCTAGTGCAGTGTTTCTCAAACTAGGGCCGCCGCTTGTTCAGGGAAAGCCCCTGGCGGGCCGGGCTGGTTTGTTTACCTGCCGCGCCCGCAGGTTTGGCCGATCACGGCTCCCACTGGCCGCAGTTCGCCACTCCAGGCCAATGGGGGCTGCAGGAAGGGAAATGGCCAAGACTCCACACACATTGGTGGTGGTTCTTCCTGTGTGACAGCCCAGTATGTCTCTGATTACAGGGTGGTGTCCAGTTTGGGGACTTCTGGAGAACTTGACTTGAATTCTACGTGGTTATGAAATGTCTCAGTGCATTACAATAGGCCCTCTCACCATTTCCCTGTCTTCAGTCACCCACACTACCTTTGAAAACAACCAAACCACAAACAGTTAATAGCTGAGGTCTTTATTTAAATTTTTTTATATACAGTAAAAGTGTCGCAGATGAATCTGTGACGATCAGACAAGACATATGTAAATCTCTCTCAACAATTAGCAGCTTAAGATCTATAAACTACAGTGTTACGTTCACAAGTGTCATTTCTGTACTTTTCAGACCGTGCAAGTGAGTTTTTCTGTTTTTGTTTATTTTTTTTACACTTAAAAAACACACTTACAGCTAAGTCAATTGCCTACTACGATACCACCTGGCATACACAACACAGACACACGTAGGGTTTTTAACTCTAGCCACATTCAGAATTCACTTAAAACTGGCAAAGCCATCCAATCTCAACACAGATCCCTTCATAGCTTGGCTTCTTCTGTTATAATGCTGCTTTTTGTTTAATATTTTAAAAATGCATATTTTTCAAAGCTGAAAGACAGTCTCTCTTCTGGCCCAGTGCAACAATGTACAGAACTCACCATTTAATCTGATCAGATCTTAAGTATTCACTAGATTGGAATAAACCAATAAAGTAATTGCCGTGAACATGCTCAGCATAATTAAATTAATGAAGCTCAAGGGAAGGAGAATTTTGTAAACCTGTCTAAAAATGGATTTTTTTTTTTTTTTTTTTAAACACAATGAGACAGGAGATGGGGGAGCAGGTGAACTTCATTTGAACCATGGAATATCATTTAACAGTCACTTCTTTTTGAACTAATGCAGTTCATTATAGTCTCTCCTTCCTTATATGCCCCCGTGATATGTGCTAAACATATCTAAGCAATTTCAGAATTGTTTCAATTCCCAACATGAAATGTTCTCCAACTCAAAGAGATGGTCACACAAGTTTACAAACATAGGGAAGGATAATAAAAGGTTCACATGCACACACACCCATGGAAGATATGGTCTTCTACAAGTCATCCAGGAATGCTTCACCTTAAAGAGAATGAACACAACCCACAAACAAGGAAAAGGAGCTTTAAAGCTAGAATCACATTTCCAACAATATAATCATTGTTAAACTATTAGAAGTCATCACAGAACTTCCGATTGAAGGGGGAGGAAATAAACCAAACATTCTGCTAATGAAAGGCAAAAAGCCTCACACTAGTCCTGTTAGAATATTAAAAAATAAAAATGGATGCAGCATCATATATGGCATTAACTGCAGACAACTTTTTGGAATGGAAAACTGTTGGAGAGAGAGACACAGACAGACAACATTGTCCAGGACCAAGTAAATGGCCTTCACAAAACAGTTTTGGGGTGAACGTTTCTATTAAGTCCATTACTTCTGGCAAATTGCTTCTTTACTAAAGAAGATTAAACACAACAACACCCAGAGACTGTAACTGAAGGTAGGGTACCTAGCAGAAAACAGGCAAATACTTCCTTCAGACATTACCAGGATGTGGGATAAATGAGTGTAAAAATCGGCTGGCTTTTAATTCATTCCCAAGTTTGTTCATGCACTAAACCAACTGTAAACTTTTATAGTGTGACCTAAACTATAAAGAGGTGCAAAGACTGGGCTTCAGAAATATTGAGGCAACAAAGCTCTTAGATCATGTGTCAAGGGTTTATTACTCTGATCTCCCTACCTTTGTTTCTGAGGAAACCTAACAGGAACAGGGTATTTTTATATGGGTGGATGAAAATTATAGATCTAATTTAGTCAGACAAGGGCATTAAACCCCACTGAGTTTTGCCGTAGCTGGCAACTGTCATCTGTTAAGGGAATTGTTTATACATACCTGCTCTCTATCTGCAACTTTTGTGGAAATAGAAATGATTATTTTTGGCTTGAGTCAGTTGCAACTGGCAACTTGTTTTTAACAAAGACAGTAGTGGATTAGTGCACAGTGACAAAGTGAGGTGTGCTGGAATTGTCACAGGGTACCTGAGTTTAAAGACAGAAGTGTGGCTATGAAGGTGACAAGCTGAATCTCTGAAGGAGGAACAAGGATGGTTGGGCAGCAGGGAACTTTCCTCTCCTGGCTGGCAGTGATCACAGTATTAGGACCTTCTTCCCAGCAGAGAGGGAGGTGCTAACCTAGGTCTGGAGAATTTCCTGGGGCTTGGGGTAGGCACAATAGCATGAATTCCTATACTTGCTATTACATATCATTTTAAGTCACTTGGCCATAATTTGGTTCCTACATACAATTTAGGCCAAGGGAGAAGGAGAACAAGAAGTCTGATTAAATACTGCAAACCATGTGAAAGAGAATCCACGAGTCTTATTTGTGCTCAAGGACTTTCACTGGAACTAAAAACGACTTTTTTTCCAGTGGAAACAGATACTGAGCCAGATTTTTTAAAAAAAATCCTTCAATATGAAAACTTGCCAGTAACAACAGATCACTGGGAAAAGATGTTGCTGTGACTTGAGTCATATTTGTAACTGACATTTCCTCTAGTGCTTTGACAACGGAACTGTATTAAGTCCTTGCCTTCACGGCTGCAAGAAAGGGGTCTCTATGTGGCAGGCTACATGGATACACAGCATACAAAGAAGTTCTAAACATAAAGACAATGATCTTACCACAGTCTGATGGGATGACAACTTTGGTTTCAGTTATCAGAGGTGCATTTAAAAATAAATTATCAGGGATAATATGAGAGGATCAGTTGTTTAAACGAACTATCCCTTTAATAGTTATTCTCTCTTTAAGAATCTGTCTTTCCCCAAAAAGGGATGAGGAGAAATTCCTTGTTCTAAGGAAAACATTCTGAGGCCAGGTGGACAGATTTGGGAATGAGAAATCTAACACCCCATGCCTCCCTCACACCCACAAAAAGGACAGGAAAAAAACTGCATGACAAAAATGTGCGGAGAAGGAGGAAGTTATCATGATGCTGCATCTGCAAGCACAGAAGGACAGTTAAATGGCATGGGAATAGATCTTCCTTCCTCAGACCGGTGTCAATAGAAACTACTTTCCGCCCTCCTCAAAACTGTTTCAGGACAAGACTGCTCACACTTAATTATTCACGCAATTCTTCATTTAAAAAACATCACTTCTTTATTAAAGAGGAAAATAATGACCCTCCCAACCCCTTCCAAAAAAACCCCCAATAATAATAATAATAATTATAATAAAAAATCCTATTATAGAAACAATAAGGAAGCACTGAGAGTTTGAGTATTACACTCTTCAAGTATGCTGTTCGGATTTTTTTTAAATCTGTGAATATACATATATAAAAAAAACCTTAAAAGTGCGACCAAGGGCTTTTGCTTAAAGATAAGTATTTAAAGGGCTACTTCAAAATACTGTAGTATGCCTGTGCAGTTACTGTGTGTACAGCATGACGCTTCCACTTTGTATGCTTAGCAAGACTTAACAGGCCTTCTAGAAAATTACTGTACGTCAGGTCAGCACAAATGGCCGACCCAGAAGTTGAGTTGGGGGAGATCCGTGCGTTGTTTTTTCTCTCATTAAGGAAAAAAACAAGCCACCCTGAATCCATACATTCGGACATGGAATGTGAGCAGGCTTCACAGTAAACATTAGCGTTACAGATTCGCTGTGGTACCATTGTACAAGGCTGTGCACACTAGCTTAATCTTTGCTATTTTTAAGCTAACCACGTTCTCCTCTTCCTAACAGGTTTAGTACTGTAGTTCAAGCCATAATTTAAATTGCCCATTGGTGTGCTCCAAATTTTTATTTTATTCTTTTGTACACTTAAAGAATCTTAAGATTTGCATCCAAAGAGAACCATGCTACATAAAAATTATCCAGGATTCTTGCCAAAAAGAGTTCTTGAATAAAATCTAAAAAATACTATTGCAATGCATCTCGCAGAGAAAAATGTTATTCTAAATGTAAACAAATTCACTCGGACACTTTAAAATTTCAGCGGAAGAGTTGCTGACTAATCTTTGCTGCGCTCACTTGCCCGTGAGCGCCAGGGTAGGTGGGTCAGTGGGGCGATGCAGCTGATTCCTTGCGCCATCATCTGGGGGGCGACAAGAATCGTTCCAAGTAGCCAGCGACGGCGTCCCAGTGCTTCCACATAAAGGCAATGAAAACCACCACAAATAAAGTGCTGAACGTCCTGTTGCGAGTTTTCATGAGGGGGACAACGCAGTTGGCCACGGTAGAGACGAAGACTAGGAGAACAGCCATGACCGCCAGAAGGATGTTGATGAATTTACCCAGCAGGTTTCTGGCAGTGGCATTTTCCAGGCCCTCCAGCTGCACCACTTGTTGCTGTTGCTGCTGAAGTTCCATCTTGGAGATCCTGGTCTGACAGGCTTCTAGCGCTTCCTGTTGGGAAGAATGGAATGGTTATGTTTTCAGTGTTCACGTGGTGAATCACAGTGGTACTTAAAGACTAATTGGTGCCTACTGTCATGTGGCTACATTCTTTGGGTCCCGCTCACCTGCTGCAGGATATGAGTCACTCAAACTGATTTCATATCCTGCAGCAGGAGCAGAGGAACCCCGTGCCATTTCTCATGATTTATGAGTGTCCCTCATTAAGTAGGAACTGCAGGTTGCAACAAAATACCTGATTCTGATCTCATTTACGAGTGTTTCTCCACTGACTGCTCCATTGACTTTAAATTCTTGATTTACTGTGGTTTTCAGGTGTGTGACAGGCTAGGGATTATATCGGTTTCCCCAAATTGATTTTGTGGAAAAAACCCACCATGTTTTATTTCAGCCTCCCTTTTGAGTGTTAACTTGTGTTTCACTGTATTTTGGAACAGTTTTATTAGACTGCATCATCCCTCTTGTATTGGAGGAGCCTGACACGTAGCTGTCTAACCCTGAATGAAGACCATCAACAATTGAATAAGCTTCCCATATTAGGATGATGGAGGCTCTCCTCCACTTACTGTTAATGAACCTCTGTAAGCAATCCCACAGAGGGTGGGAGAATGGAAAAACTCACCAGAAGGACCACGAGGTGTTAGAAACTGGTTTTAAAAAAAGACTCTCTCTGCCAGAATGAGTAAGGTTGGCTGGGAGGGATCTGGACCCCTGCAGGACACTGACCAAAATCCAAATGATATTCAGGAATGGCAAGGACACTGGATGGAGGGTCTTGTGTTCAGGTGTTTGTTACTCTTCCACAGATCTGTAAATCGCATGTACCTCCTAATATTGAAGTGTGTGGGTGTTTAAGAAGCTACTTTGCAAAGCCCATCTGGTTTTTCCTGTAACCATCACCTAGTTCCCAATGAATTAAACTATGAACCAGAGCGCTCGTGTGGGTTGGGTCTAATACCCCAGCCTGGTGACTGCTCACCAGGGGAAATTCAACCAGGGCTGTAACAGAGGCAAAAGTATTTTCCACCTCTTCAGTGCTATCAGACATTTTAGAAACAAAACCAGATTCTGCTTAGAGAGATCAGAGATGGGAGCTTTTCAATCTTTTATTCCTCTGTTCTAATGCCATTTGGGTCAGTAGGTACCATCTGACAGCATCCTATGCAAAATGAGTGTGTGGCACTCATTGTGTTATCTTGGTTGGCAATCTCAGAGATATGTAGGACTGAATGGGCTATGGAAACTGAATTATCCCCTCTTGTTCCTAGGGGTAATCCCTTCACGTAAGGGACTCTTGCATTACTTCTGCCTTTACTTTGCCTGTTTTGGAGCGAGAGGGCTGTTGTCCAGAGCCCAATGTCCAGGGCTGTTAATCTAGAAAGTTACAAACACTTTCTAAAATATTGTCTCAGATTCTTCCTCCTTTTCCCCGGTGGCCATCATTCTCACAACCCTGAGGAACCCCTCATTTGAACTGAGCAGCACTCAGAGATGATCCCTAATTGGCTTGGGGAGCCACTTTTGAGCAATCTTATTTCCACTACAATAAATTTGAACTCAGGTATCCTACACTGTGCTGCAGACTACAGAGCAACCATTAGGCCAGAGTCCAGGGAGAAACAGGTTCTATCTACCACTTCATTATTTTTAAAATTAGATTTCAGTGCCCTATTATGAGAAGTTGTACATTGATTTCCCATTTAGCCAAATGAACTCTCTCTCCCAACTGTGTCATGTCACCATCCTGCCTAAATCTGGTGTGCTGAAGAATGCAGCACTGGCTAGTGGATGGATCACAGGACTGAGAGCCAGGATTTCCTGAATTATAGTCTCTGTTCTGTCACTTCAGGCAAGTTACTCACCGTTTCCTCATCTGAAAAATAGGACTAAGATTTACCTCTCTCACAGCAGCATTGAGGATTAAGTCATGTTTACAAAGTGCCTCGTCAACATGGAAAATTTACATCCGAAATGCTGAATCGTGAAACTGAGGTTAAGGAAAAGGCTACTGATGAATCCCACCTCATTTTAAGCTTCCTGTCCTACTCTTTTCTCCTGCCTGGGTAAATTTGAGAGAGGCGTACAGCCGGGTCCCTGTAGCACATTTAAAAGTGAAATTCTGATATTTGATAGGGTAAAGGCCATGGTACCACTGTCCCCAGACATTTATTTATTTTAGCTTTACTCTAGAAAGGTCATTGTTACTTGTTACATTTCTGCAATATTGCGTAAAACTCTGATATTGCTGTGGAGGTCAACTTATCGAGGGCTTCCCAGAGGTTACATAATTGGAAAGCAATAGGCAAAACTGATTCAACGAATCGTGCAGTTGGGTCAACAAATGTAGCCCAAAAGAAATCACTGCCTCTGTTTGGTGGAACCAGCTTGTAAGACTCATCTGTGCAAAGGACAGACTGCACTTCGACCTAAAATTCTCCTCACACACAAAAAATATCCCAAGTCCTCTCCTCAAAACTGAGAAGCCTGTTTAAACCAACAATGTGAATTTAAAATAGCTTAGAGCTTGTTTCTAAATGGACCTTTATAAGGCTTAGCTAAAGCCCAGGTACTTTCCCAGATCACTTGACTTTTGTCTTCAGAAGCTCCTCCAACTCTGTAAATCCCCTGTTTCCACAGGCTACTGGACTCTAGATACTTCACATACTGAAAGAAACTTCTCTTGCAAACACCTCCTTATTTGGGCATGAAAAACAGAATGGATTTTTTTCCTGACTGAACACAATGGATACAGAAAGCCAGCTACTGTTTTCCCTTCAATATCTGTGCTGATTGCTCTAAAATTAGTGACACGCCCTAGAGCAGTCTACTGGGAACACTACCATAAAAACTTCCTGCTCATGTCTCTGCCAACTGGTTTCCAATACATGTGCAAATACTTGTATTATGGCCACCACCAAAAATGGGAGCACGTTCCCACTGGGCCATAACCTAAAAAATCCCATGATGGGGCAGGTTCCTCTGAACATGGATACATGAACAGTCATGCATATATAGTTGGCAAATACACAATGACTTCCCCTGCATCAAGACTGTTAGAGAGAGAATTGTGAGAGCTAAAGGTAGATTAAGGTGCTCTTGAAAGCTCAAGGTGCATGACTCTCCCATTAGCCTTTGTTATACTGCTATTAAAACACACACACATGGAACCAAGAACATTTTGGAAAACTAGGGAAATAGGGGGGAGGGACAACTCAGTGGTTTGAGCATTGGCTTGCTAAACCCAGGGTTGCGAGTTCAATCCTTGAGGGGACCACTTAGGGATCTGGGGCAAAATCAGTACTTGGTCCTGCTAGTGAAGGCAGGGGGCTGGACTCGACTCGACGACCCTTCAGGGTCCTTTCCAGCTCTATGAGATAGGTATATCTCCATATATATAGCCATTGCTACTGTGTGCTTGAGAATTCTGAAGTGGAAGCAGGAACTTGCTAAGCCCAGCCTCTCACCAACCTGGATGTCTCGAGCTCGCTCATAGGACTGATAAGCTATTTTCTCTTCCATGCTGGCCAACTCCTGCTTTAGATTAAGGATCTCATTCTGGTGGAGCTCTGTCAGGTCATTCAGCTGCTCTTCTAGTCGTTCACATCTAGAAGTGAGAAACGTAGGGGAGTTATTTTAGTGAGAACACAAAGGTAAAATTACACCAACAAGAATCAAGAGATGAATCGTGGAGATTTTCCTTGAAAATCAGCATGGCTGATATTAAATTATTTACGTTTTCCTTGCCCCTTCACTCTGTGGATCTCAGAGTGATTTCAGACAACAAACTATGCCTCCTCACTGTGAGATAGGTAAATCTTGCCCATGAGGTAGGCAAACAGCCCTATTTTAAAGAGGGAGAAACAGGCACAGAGAGACTAAATGACTTTCCCAAGGTTACAAAGGAAGTTAAGGACAGAAGTGGAAATAGAATTCAGAACTCCTTAGTCGCAGTCTTGTGTTTTAATCACCAATCACCCTCCATACAACACTAACACACAGTTCCCCCCCCCCTCGCCCCGTTATACTCAGTGAAGTAACGTGGAGGATAACAACTCAGTAATTAATAAGACTGATGTCTAAGTCAGAGAATGTGATGGTCTTGTTTGGCATTACATCACTACATGTAAGATCACATGGATGGATTTTTTTCCCCATTAGCTTCTGAGAGTGATTCTGTCTGATTGGCAAAATTACCATGTTCTATTATTTATGAGAAGAACATGTAAATCACTAGCTTGTAGGCTCATTTTTTAAGATTTCCAGTTGCAAGCGGACTGTAAGTGATTCCCATTTCAGGGACAAAGGTTTGAAATGTGAGTTATCCTAAAGGTGAAAAAAGTCTCTTCTATTAGCAAAACATGCAGTAATTGTGCAGCACTAACCCCACAATGCAATTGTAACCTTTCAAATGTGAAGTATTTTGCATTTATATATAGCCCTTTCATTTGAAGATTTCAAAGTGCTTTACAAGCAATTAGGTTTCAATATCCTCTGTGAATTTGGTTAAAATATTCACATACTTTCTGAAGAGTAAACTGAAAAACAGAGAACAAGGACCCAGAAATCCTAAATCATAGGCACTGTCTAGGCTGGCCTTTTTTCCCCTCTAAAGTTTCCCTCCATTACTACCACTGGTTCAACTGCATGAGTGGTAGCTATTTGTGAGAACACTCACAATGCAACATAAATCTTCTACTCCCCTTTTAGAGTTAATATTTGATGGTTCACTAACAAATAGTGGCTGACTGACTCACGGGCTTCTGACTCTATGGACCTGAGATACCTTTAGCATTAATTTTTTGCAATTAAAAGAACAAAACTCAGAAGATGTTTGTTATCTCAAATAGTGGGGCTTTACTTAAAGACCTGACTTTTTAAGATACGCCTCTACCCCGATATAACGCTGTCCTCGGGAGCCAAAAATTCTTACTGCGTTATAGGTGAAACCGCGTTATATCCAACTTGCTTTGATCCGCCGGAGTGCGCAGCCCCACCCCCCCTGGAGCACTGCTTTACCGCGTTATATTCGAATTCATGTTATATTGGGTCGCGTTATATCAGGGTAGAGGTGTAGTTTGTAGTTGAAACAGACAGCTTTGGTACCTGAGAGTCTCAAACATGACAATCATACATGGTCAACCAGTTGGGATGCAAGAGCACATCACTGACTGATGCTGCTCATTCTGAAAAAAGTTCCCAGGCATCTTCGTTGTCAAGATACACCATTGGAAAAAACAAAAGGAAAACAACAAAAGCACCTTGTCAGCACCGGGGAATCAAACAACATGAGTAGCAATGTAGAGATGGATTGGTGAAACGTTTGGCCAGTTATTTATAATATAGCTGGTTGCTCCCACCCCACTTCCCTTTCCCAAAAATACTTAATTAAAAAAACAGTCTGCCACCAGCCAAGCACTTAGGATCTAAATTAACACCCCTCCCCCACCAAAACAAATCAACACAAACCCCTACGTGCAGCATAAATTAGGAGGAAAAGTATCCTGCATGTTAATACTTTAAATTTCAAGCTTTTCCAAAAGGTTTGTTAAACCAAAAGGGACTTGAACTTTTACAAAAAATATAGTGATTATGTCTTTATAAGAGACATACACCATAGAACAGTTGTTGCCAAGAATCTTAAATCCTGTTTTATTACAAACAACTGGATTTGGATAACTTCAGAACAAATATCAATCTACCGGAAACATAAGAAAACCCTGCAAATCTGTAAACCTCAGGATTTGGGCTAACATAATTAGCAAAGAAGCTGGCACCCTGCTTCCTGGACCCTGGAATGCAGGGCTACTGGTTTATTCCGAAACCAAAATGAATGTCACGTGACTCCTGCTTGCTAACTTAACAATGCTTTCCCCACTTACAGGAAGGAGCCATCCACAGCTTTTGCAGATTGATTTGTTCCCATACTCCAGCTCAACAATTATCCAATACACAGATTTTAGATTACTGATTGGGACTAAGCTTACTCTGTTTATTTGATTTTCATTTCCTATTTTGTTTGTAACATCTGTGAGTTTAAGAGTTGGGGGTTTTTTGGTCTATCACATTGGAAAAGATGAAGAGTTGGTCTTATGACAAAAACGCTGGGAGCCAAAATTTATTTGAGAAAAGATAGAGAAGTTTAGATTAGGTGGTATTACAAAGTAAATGCCTTATTTTGTCCCTTGTAAAGTCATCTGTAAAGAGGGGCTCTCTCTCTCTCTCTCTCTCTATACACATACACACACAACGTATGTGAGGGTGGCAACATCCATGTGATAATTTTCCTTTATCAGACACATCTGGCTGCCTCATCTGTGCTAATCCTCAATGGGCTTTTTACTCGCCAAACATAAAACTGAAAATCTGGCCCAGTAGTTCTAGAAGTCAAAGGTTATCCCAGCAGTCTTTTAAACAAATATAATTAGTATGAGGTCCAACCAGTTCTAACGACAAAAGAATCGGATACAAAAATTAACGTATAATATTGTAGCATTTTGGTCGATGGGTTTCTCATAGCAGGATCCTGCGAGAGCTAACTGTACTTTCCAGTGATGGTGGCTTAAACACTCCCTCCCCCCCCCCCCCACCAGTGAGCTGGACACATCCCAACTATATGAGCTCATGATTTTGCTGTGTGCAAACAGGTTCCCCGAATGGGACAGGAACCATGAAAAAAAACTCAGCAGGAGCTTTATTTCGGGTTCTCTACAGAACGGAAAGTCCCTGCTTCTCTCAGTAAACAACTGCCACCTTTCAAAGGATGAGATAAGCAACAGGCTATTTTGGAGTTTGTTCCAGCTGAAAAAGAAGGACTGCAGAGGACCAGAGCAGGATCTTCCCTTCTCGATGATTCAATTCTAAGAGGAGTGGTTAAACTGCCTGAGGCCATATCAGCTGGCCAATGGGCAGGTAGCACAGGCTTTCACATAGCCTTGGCAATGTGTACACTGGGACAGCTGGAGCAACCTGCAGTGCAGGGGAAATAAAAAGACAGACACAGGAAGAACTGGAGAGACTGCACTAATACCACCCCACCCCAGGGCTAGTTAGCACAAGAGCTATATTGATAGTCAAGAGCTGAAAAGGGGAGGGAATCAGGCAGGTCATGGAAAACCTGCAGGGTAAGTATTGGCTGGTAAATAGAAACTAAGGCAACATAAAACAAAGGCCATCCACCTGCAAAGAAGGGTTGGGGTGGGGAGGAATTTAAGAAGACTGAGCTGGACACAAGTTTGATGGAAAAAGATTATGGCGCTTGTATTCTTCCAACTGCCAAGACAGATGTAAACACTCAGCAAGAGGTTCTCTCTCTCTCTCTCTCTTTTTTTAAATTAAGAAGTATTTTAGAACATCTGCACTTTGTGCTAGTATCTGAAAGGTTCTCCAGAAATAGCACACACCTGTTAGCTAGTCATAGCTTTTAAGGCCAGGTATGATCAATACAAATCCCCAGCCTGATAAATTAAACCACAATCTGTCTCTCCATCTTCCCTGGAGGATTTATTTTAAGGAAAAAGAGTGGACTAACCGTCCAAACACAGGACTAGGAGTCAGGCATTCCCGAGTTCTAATCTGAGCTAGGACAGTGGCTTCCTCTATGGCCTTGGGCAAAGTATTTAGCCTCTCTGCTTCAGTTTTCTCCTCTCACAGAAGTGTTAGCTTCTATCTTCCGGATGCTTTAAAAGGTCAATTAAGTGGTAGGTTTTAATAATAAATTCAGTAGTCAGAATTACTACAATGAACTAGTCTGGTTTGCTGTGATTTAGCTATTGGCCGGGCGCCCAGCTCTGAAGGCAGCGCCTCACCAGCAGGAGCACAGAAGTAAGGGTGGCAATACGATACGATGCCATGCCACCCTTACTTCTGTGCTGCTGCCTTCAGAGCTAGGTGGCCGGAGAGTGACAGCTGCTGACTGAGGGCCAAGCTCTGCAGGTAGCAGTGAAAAAGTAAGGGTGGCAATACCATACCATGCCATCCTTACTTTTGTGTGGCTGCTGGTGGTGGTGCTGACTTCAGAGATGGGCTCCCTGCCAGCAGCCACCGCTCTCCAGCTGCCAAGCTCTGAAGCCAGCGCCGCCACCAGCAGCAGCGCAGAAGTAAGGGAAGCAGTTTCACAACCCCCTTCCCTCCTTTATGGGTCAAGACCCCTAAAATTACAACACCATGAAATTTCAGATTTCAATAGCTGAAATCATGACGACATTTACGATTTTTAAAATCCTATGACCGTGAAATTGACTAAAATGGACCGAGAATTTGATAGGGCCCTAATAATGAGCACTGGAAACAAGCTCTTGTGCTGGGCTCTGGTATCACGCAAAAGCCTGATCACAACAAAAGAGAATTTGATAATGACACTGGCTTTGGCCATCCAGGTTTGCAAAACATACAGAAAACTCACTGCCACTTCAAGATTACAGTAACCTAAACTCTTTCACATGGCTTCCAGGACACCAGCATCTTTAAGAGAGCTAGAAGGCGATGCTGAAGACATGGTGCAAATCTACACTAATCCCTGGCTGCTGTCCTCCCCTTTGGGGTGAAGAGTTGGGTCCCCTCGCATTTCTTGTTTTTCTCAGAGACCCTAGAAGGCACAGCCCAAGAATTCCATTAGATCTGGGCTCTGGTGCCTGGAGAAGCTGGCAGGGGACCTGCCTACAAAGCCATAGCAAGATACTGCTGGGGAGGAGTCCTAGAGTGTGAGGGGTAAGATCCAACGTGTTCTGATGGGGAGACTACTTGGCTTTGGTAGGTGAAGCCTGTAACTGATGGAGAGGAGTGGGTTCCTTTCGGCACCCTTTTCTTTCTACCAGTGGCACTGGCTGAAGGAGGTGCTGCTGCAATAGCTGCCACCCCTCCGGGTTGCTCCACTGAGGCCTTTGGAGTGCAGCCATGGTACCCACTACTTCCCTGCTGTGGCTTTCTCCACCTTCTCCTCCTTGGCTGATACTCTGTAGAGCTTAAGGCACTGGAGGGTAGGAGACACTGCTGTTGGAATGGCTCCACCTCCCTTCTGCCCCTGCAAAGTGGCGGACACGAGATATGTAAACTACAGGGATACCCTCTGCTTCCACACCGTCTCTGCAGTGGGAATGCAACTGTTGTGTGGAATGATTGACAATACATTCTATTTAACCTTCCTTTGCCACTGTGGAGCAGGGGGGCACAGAACCCTGGTCTTTGGATACATTGACAATAGCATGCCTTCTGAGGGAGCTGCTGGACATATCGGAGGAAGGGTTGGGGTTAGGCTTCACTGCTCCCATTTTCCTAGCCAGATGCAGGTCCTCGTCTGAATGGCTGGAGGAGGCAGGGTTTCTTCTACCTTACCTGGGAGCAGGTACAGTTTTTTGCAGGGGACAGCAGGGGTTCGATAGCTACAACTGAGGTAAGGAGCACTAGTCCTGAAGTACATTTGCCTCCAAACCCTCTTTAGTTAACTGCTTATCTTGGAGGGGCTCTGTAAGGGGAGACTCTTCCTTGCTATTCGCTTCTTGATCAGGAAAGAGGAGCGGAGCAGTGAGGGCAGAATTTATAGGAATTATTATGACAGTCAAGTCCGAGAAGACCATGAGGAACTTCAGAGGTGAATGGGCAACATGATGGCAGATGAAGTTCAATGTTGATAAATGGTAAAGTAAGGAACACTAGAGGGAAAATTCTGAACTACTCATACTACTTCTAAATTAACTGCATCAACTCAAGAAAAGGACCTACGAATCCGTGTACACAGCTCAGTGGAGATTTCTGCTCAATGAGCAGTCGCAGTCAAAAGGCAAACAAGACACCAGGATGCATAAAAGTGGGATGGAGAACATAGAAAATGTTATATAAATCAACCATGAGGTCTTGCCTATAATTTCATGCGTGGATCTGGTTACCCTATTTCAAAAAGTATACTGCAGAGTTAGACTGATTCAGAGTGTGGCACAGAACAATTAGAGGCATGGAAAAACCCCCTGATGAGAGATTGTTTATCTGAGAAGGGAGATGACAAGGGAACAAGTATATAAAATAACAAATGGTATAAATATTGTAAATGGAGAGTTTCTGTTCTCCCTGTCTCATAACATAGGAACAAAGGAGACAGATTCAAAACTCAAAATCCTCAGCTTGTACGGAAGGATACAGTGGCGTTGGAACAATTTTTATAGTGCAGCACCCCCAGCACTTCTAGTTCCAGTGCCTCTGGAAGGATACTGCAATGCTTGCTAGGTTTGGGCCTAGCAGCCTATGCACATGCTGGAGAAGGCCCCGGCTCTCTTGTTCAGTTCAGCCATGATATCAGAGAGGAAGCTTGGAGCATGTAGGTCCCATAGGCCACTGATTCCTCACAGGCTATAGTAGCAGCTTCATATACAGATGTATGGCGAAGGGGTTCTACGCCTCTGGGGCTGCTTTCTGACTTTTAGCAGTCTGCCTGATGGATATAGGTCTTCCAATTAAGTGAAGCTCAAGAGATGGCCAGACCCACATATAGAGGTGACACACACTGCAGGGAGTGAGCCTGCTCTCTGGTCATTTAGATGCTAAGTAGTGCCCCAGGAGGAGCTGACTGGAGGCAACTAACTGATCAGGCTGGTGGGCTGGGTGGGGCAGAACTCAATTGGCCCCCTCAGACCAGGGCTGATAAAAGATATACAAGAAGGAAGGACAGGGGGAGAGAGGGAGGAACAGGGCTAGCTGAGTCGAGTCATACAGAGGCCTCAGAATGGGGAGACTTCTGTTCCCCTCAGGTCCTGCTGAGAGGGCTAAAGACCAGCCAATATTGTAAATAGGCGGTAGCATGGGAGATTGTGGTGATCTTGGTGAAGGGGATTTGAAATAAAGTTTCACTGAGAGCACAACCAGTGGAGTCCGTGCAGTTTCTGAAGGGAAGAGGACAAGGGCAGAGTGGGGCCCTGTTATAAGGGGATGTGTCATAAAAGACTTCTTATTCTGTCTCCATCTGTTGGCTGGGAAGAATTATAACCAGAACATTTGGACTGGTACAGAAGATCACAGAGAACGTTTCCCTGTGAAGCTAACAAGTATTGCAGGGTGGCTTCCTGGAGATAGATATTTCCACCCAAAATATTCTAAAAAGATAAATGCAGATCTGCACTACACAAAAGCATTCCCACTGTCTCAATTTCTAACCCTGATTTCTATACTGGGAACATAATGATGGAATTTCCACTACACAAGTATACTCAGTTAGCACTGTCCTGGGAAAGGCACAATACATTGCCTGCCCTAAACTGTTTATAGTCCGCCGAGTGCTTTAGATTTTTACTGCTCTGTAACTCCTCAGTATTTAATATGGGGACTAATTAATAAAATGCCTACCTGTACCGCTCCTCTTGCAGAGCCTGCATTATTAACGAATAATCCCTCTGATAGTGAGCCTTAAGGTTCTCAAAGGATTCTTCCAGTCTTGCCTGTGTCTCTCGGATCTCTTGAATCTCATGTAGTATTGCATCAAACCCTGAGCTCTGCATATCCAGAGTGTTTGTTTTGGAGCTAGAAGCTCCCACTGGACCCCCTGTGGTGCTATTAGCTCCAACTGAACCAGATGTGGCACTTGAACAGTCCTCCTCACTACCATATTTTGGGCTTGACTGAAAGTTATGAATAACACCTAGAGTCTTCCCATCTTCCTGACCCTCTTCCAAAGAGTCCTTTAGATTAGCAATATTGTCCGCACTCCCAAATTTGTTCCTTATCAGGGAGGCAATCTCCCGGGGCTTGGAGACCACAGCCCCTGCTGCCGAATGTGTGGCTTGGGAGAAGCTGGAAAGCCCACCTTTAACACTGTCTACAACTCCTTCACTAAAGCCAGTGACCTTTGCTCCCACATCCTTCAAGCCCTGGTGCATATCCCTGAAGACATCCTTTGGCTGCCGAGGGATTCCATTTTGTTCAACCTCACGAAGCTTCCGATGGTAGTGCTCTAGCTTCTTCTGCAGCTGCAAAATGGTTTGGGCCGATTTCTGGTTCTTCTTCTCAAACACTTGCTTGATGCGGGCGCTCTGCTGCTTGTCAGCATTGTTGGCTAGTTTCAGGTATTCTGCCACATTGTCATCCCGGGCTGTTTGCTCAATTTTGATCTGCTCTGTCAACTTCAGTATCTTCTGCTGCAAGTGAGTGATGGCTACTTTTGTCCGCTGTGGATCCGGGGTCCCATCAACAGAATCTGCATTGATGCTGCCATCAGTGCTTGAGGCCACTGCATTAGGGGTTTGTGCTAGGCTGCTTACTTCTGACCGCTCGATCTAGACAAAGGGGGAAAGAATATGAAGGTTAAAAAACATTGGCTCTCCTAATTCAAAAACCATCCACTTTGCTGGGCAGTAACAGTCAATGATCATAAACTGCATTCCAAGATCTTAAAAACTAAAAACTTTATTTAGAGTCATTGATACTGCACAGAAAACTCTACAGTACACAAAGTTACTCTAACTTTGATTTTTAAAATCAGTCATTTCCATCTTGTCACCCACATCTCATTTTTCCATTTCGCTTTTATTCCCATCCTACAATGTGGGGAGAAGAGCATTTGTGAGCCCTATGTAGTTCATGGGCATCTAAAGGGATGATGCTCAAAAGCCACCTCAATCAATTGTGCTAAAAAAATGATGCAGCCTTCAAAAAGCCAACTGCTTAAGGAGGGTTCTTTTGGGGGGAATATGGGGGGGGGGGGGAAGGAGGAGGTAGAAGTAGGGACTGATCTATAGGATGTAGTGTATCAATGCTGGGGGAGAAATATAAAGAAAGGAGAACAATGGTAGGCCAAAAGCCACATATTTCAAATACATTATACTGAACGGAGGCAATTCCTGACACAACAATTTTTATTGCTGCAATAAATGCAAGTGACAACACTGCAATTCAGAGAACAAGAAATAAGAACTACTTAAGGTAGGCCATTGAAAATATGCACACGTATACTTCATGTTCTCAGCTCTGCAAAACGTGCTATTATCATAACAATAAAGCGCTCAAATCAAGTCCTAAAGTGAGTGCACACCCTCCTTCTCCTGCAGGGGGAACAGATCATGGCCTGAAATGCCAGCGTTTCAAAAATATAATTTACTTGGACTCTTTAAAACTCTTAATGCCTTGCAGTAAATAAATTTTAAACAATTATGAGACAGAAAAAGTGCCAAGCCTTGTTTTCATTCAGAACAGGAACGGACCAGTGCCCTTGAGTTGAAGCATCACACTTTTCTTTCTGAATTCAGACTTTATTACTATATATTTTTTATTCTGCCAAGACTAAGACTGGTTTGGATCATACAATGAAATGAAGCGAGTTGAAAAACAAGCCGGGGCAGACTGTTTGCGATCTGCAAAAAAGCACTATTGGTAACTATCCAACATACCAATAGCAATAAAAGTGAACGGGTAATTCTAAAGTATTTCTTCTCAGTACTAACAGCACTTATATACACATTAATGGCAATTTGCTTAGTAACCAGAAACAGAGACTCCAACATATTCGCCTTTGAAAAAATGTCTTAATGTTGAAGAAAAATAAAAGCATAAAATTTATTTTCACTACAGAATCTCCAATATCAACAACCCATGTTCTCAGTGTTTTTCCTGCCTCAGTCTTGGTTTCCATTATCTGGTCCCTTTCAACATTCTTACTGTTTGTATGCACTTTGTAAGGGGACATCACAACACATCTCTAAGTGTAGAGCACCAACCACTAGTCTGTTCAAGACTTTTCACTTTGGAAGAAAAGGAAATTGACAACTCTTTGTAGTTAATCAAAAGAAACTAACAACTAATTGATGCACTGTTACAACTCTTCAAGGAGGTGGAAGCTGGTTTTAATGTAGGCTAACATTTTTGAAAGTGTCAGAGATTTAGGAGTCTAGACCCATTTTCAAAAGTGACATGCATTTAGGATTCTGTTTTGCTCCTAAGTGCCTAAATCACTTTTGAAAATGAGACTGGCTCTTAAATCTCTTAGTAACTTTTGAAAATTCTACCTGGTATCCTTAAAATTGCCTACCAAGTGTATACAGTATGTCTGTACACAAACATGATGATTTTTTGAGGAGAGACTACACGACTTTCGATGCCTACAGGCAGGTTTCCTTTAACATCTTTGAACAGGCATATTGATTTAAGCCATAAATGTTCACACCCCATGGATTTGCAGAGATGGCAATATATAGAAGCAGACACTGAAGTTATCCACAGGAGGAAGCAATATAAGTTAATTCACAAAGCAGACATATACTGATCTACATTGGCAACAAAGTGCAAAAGGAGAATGAAGAAAAGTGTTTGTTACATTTAGCTTCCTAATAAAATGGAAAATACTGAACCCTTAGAGTTGAAAATCCCTTTAGATTTTGCACTCCCTGCCCTCCACCCCGCAAGTACAAGAATGTGCTGTCTCTCATCTAGCCTACCTTGGCTTTTCTGAGCTGCAATAAATTTTCCCAGTGCATGGCTTCCACAAAGAAGAGTTAACATGCCTACAACCGCTCTACTAAAAGCCAAGCTCTTGTTCTGATCTGAGTCCAGCAAAACTAACCAACTGTCTGAAGGTAGCTCACTAGTCACTACCTGAAACCATGAATCATGTAATTACTCAGTAACTCCTCCCCTTCAAGAGGAAAGGCATTATCCCTGCATCAGGCTTGGGGGTGAGAAATAAAAACATGACATCATCCAAGGCATGAAAAAAATATTAAAGGGACAGCTCATTTTTATAGCATTCAAAGTAAAGCATTAATGCAAGCCTGCACATGGATGGCAATATCCGAAAGCATGAATTTCCATCTTACCCACTGGACTCGGTTGTGTAATTATAGAAGAGCAATCCCATTTTCACATACAACCTAGCTCATAGCTGCTGCTTTGTATGGAGCAAAAAGTGCTAGAGATGTAGACAATGCAAAAGTTTGCTCTCTTTCTACCAGTCATGCTCCTTCCCCACAGCTTATGCTGTAAAACAAGCGCCACACAAGACAAAGGGCATGACAGAGTCCTGGCCATACAGAACAAATTACCTAACTCTGATAAGAGCAGTATTAATACAGCACTGCTGAAAGGAAGGTCACAGCACTGTTTATTCCTGCATTTGCCATGCAGGACACCAGCATAAAACAAGTTAGACAAAGAGAAAACAATGGAAAACACGTTTAATTTAATTAGGGCTACTATTTTTTGCTGCTTCTGATGACAGCACTTGGCCCAAACTCCTGGAGGGAAGTTTATTTTATAAAGCCCATTACACCCTCTAGGAAATATTTATCAATGAGCAGGGCAATTATAAGCCTCAGCTTTCCAGACGCAGTTCTTTTCCTGCACAGCATTCAATACATTTCCTCGGCCACAGTGAAGAAACAGTGGGGAATGACACTCAAACAATGCAGCTTTTAACAATTCTCTTTCTTTGGAAGTCCAACGTTTTTCCTTAGAAGTCCCTGGGGCTGTGTATTTCAGGAACCTGGTTACTAGGTAAAATGTAACTCCTGCTCTGTCCCCTAGACAGGACTGCTTTCTTTATGCCAGAGGGCTTTTTCTTTCTCATTGCTCTCACTGTAATCTGTCCGGTTTCAGAGTAGCAGCCGTGTTAGTCTGTATCCGCAAAAAGAACAGGAGTACTTGTGGCACCTTAGAGACTAACAAATTTATTAGAGCATAAGCTTTCGTGGGCTGCTCTGTGCCTAGAATGTATCAACTTACTAGCCCCCTATTTTTATTGAAGTCTCTCATCTGAACACAAGGAAATGGTGGGATGTAAAGAAACAAATAACCATGAATAATATGAAAGCTCAAACAAAGGACAGATTAAATGTTTGCAAGAGTGAATTGCTCTGAGCTGCCATTGTTAACACAGCATTCCCGAACTGGCCTATCAGTCATTAATAACTAACAACATCTACTTGTAACGCATTCTGGAGATTAAATTTACTACATAATGTTAAGTAAAGGCAATTTGTCTGCCCCCCCCCCCTTTTTTTTTTTTTTTTTTTGGAGATGGGGACACTGAAGCTGAGGTTATGTGACTCAGGAATTTGGGCTCAGGGCTGGGAAACAAAACCATCCTTTTGCTACTCCCTTCATGTCCAGCATTTGTACAAAAGGAGGCAAACAGTGGTAACGTATCCATTTAAAACAATCTAATTCCTTTCTCATTCTTGAAACTTTGTTTGTTGTACAAGCTGCAGGAAAAGCAAACAACGAAAAGCCCATTTCACGTTTGTTTCTAGACTTTTTCACCACCAGGTTCTTATGCGCTAGTACAATGCGGCTGTGTTTGGTACAATGTTTTATAAACTGCTTCCACTGGAATAAATAGAATCAGTGAAACATTTCTACTGCACTAAAGTGTTTAAAAACAAACCTGCATTTTGGGCTTCATGTGACCTTTAAAGCTCTACGTAAATAGGTTGTTAGATTTGCAAAGCACGGATCACAAACACTATAATGGTTCTCATTCTTTTCTCCCTGACTAGCCTGCTGACTGTCTTAAACACTTGGCAGCACTCCTCACTAGTCTATTTAGATAATTATTTTAATCCAATTTTTATCTCAATCTATAAACACCACAGGAAACATTCCTGCATTCATTTTAAGAACATGCACTTTGTCAAGCACAAAAAACCCCCCCTATTTGAATAGATAGATTTCCTCCCTCCATGAAGTTTAATATACCTTTGACTCAATGGAGTATACATACAGTAAGTTGTAATAAATACCCTCCATTAGATAGGCAGCACTCTACTGCACTGTCATAACACGAATTAGTGCTGGGCAGGGCCAGCCCAGCACTAACCTAGTAACCTAGCACTGAAGTTCACTGTATTATTACACAAAATCTTGTCTGACATTTGGAAGTTAAAGTGTTTGACGTTTCATTTTATGTTCTAAAGGACTCTGGTTGCTGGAAACCTAGGAATATTATTCTTCAGTCTGGGGTGATTGTGGAAATCTCAGCTACTGACTTAAGCAGCCTTAGTCATAGCAATTGCTTGGTAATCAAGAGGGGATACTTTTTTTTTTTAATTCATTATTATTAAAGGTTTCTAGGCAGCACCAAGAGTTAGTATTAATCTGTTCTGCTAACGGCACATAGGTTAGCAATACTACACAGAGAATATTAAATCTCTGCGATACAGGCTTACATGTATTTTGGAAGAGTATATAATTAAGTTTCTCTCCTGGGAATGTGTGATTTTCATCAATCTTTCCTTAGGATTGTAGCTCTGATATCTGATTACCTGATCAAGCCGTACATCGAACATGGACCTTGTGCGGGATCCCCGACCAAGTCAACAAATACTTTATGTGCAGTTGTAGTTCAGTTTACAATTTCTCTCACTTGGTGCTTCTGTAAGAATGTCAACACAGCCCAGTTTACTCAGCGTGTTGATATGATCTTATCACTCCTCTCAAATGCCTTATACAGCAGTTTTGCAGCTCCAGTGAGAGGAGTCTTTATTAAACTGTTCACAAAGATTTACCCTTATTGCTGGAGTAGGGAAACTAATACCAAGTGCATGTGAAAAAGAAAAACTGAAAACTAATGCAAAATTCTCAGAAAATAATGGTTCTGAAAGAGATCAATTTCTTCCATAAATTAAGACGGTCTCTCAAGAGCATAAGGTGCAAAAAGAGAGCGGTTGTGGAATCTATCCAGGACATGAGACACAAACCTGTACAGAGCAACACAATTATGTTACAATGGAGTCGCATCTTACACGGGGGTTAGGTTCTAAAGTCAGCGCGTAAGGCAAAAATCGTGTATAGTCAAAATTACCCTTGAAAATCCCTTAAATCGCCCATAAAGTACAGTATACTGTACATGGTTTTGTGTATACAACCCTGTACAGTAATATGTATAAATGTATAATGTATACAGTAATGTACAGTATATAATAAAGAGTACATATGCAAAATATAATTTTACAGTACTGTATTTTTAATTACAGGGTGTAATTACAGGGGGTCGTCAGGGCTTGATGTCGATCCAGGAAACGGAGGTGACAGAGAGCGAGTTGTAGATGAAGTGGTTGGCTCTGGTTCAGCTCGAGAAGTTGATTGCGTAGGCTCATCTGCTACTGGCTGTTTTTCCAAGAAAAACATGGTGATCGGCAACTGTCGCTGTTGTCTCTTGAGCTGCTCAAACTTTTCTTGATACAGTCTCAAATCGTCCGTAATACGTCGTGTGATTTTGAGGTTTCGTTCCATAGAGGGATCGTATTCAGAAATTAAATCATTCGAGTGTTTCGTTGCTTGGAACACTTCAGCAAATTTATGAAGATTCCAACTTGCTGGCTCTTCCTGTTAGTCGTCGTCATCTTCGTCTTCTGTAGACGATTTTATCAGTTCCTCTAACTCTTCATTAGTCAATGTTTCTCTATGGCTCTCAATTAATTCTTCAATTTCTTCCTCAAGGATGTCGACGAAGCCATCACCACCCACTTGCCTGGCCACCTGAACAATGTGTTTCACTTCTTTGTCAATGGTCGGGAAACCCTTAAAATCTTTCACACATTCTTTCCATAGGTTTCGCCAACATGCATTGACTGTTTCAGGCTTGATTGTATTCATTGCCTGTTTAATATAAGGGATGCAATCGGCAATGTTGAAGAACTTCCAACACTCTATCACATTAAGATTGGCATCAGCATCCATAGTGTTACGTATCCGTGAGAATGTAAGCCTCGTGTACGTGGCCTTGAAACAGCGAATCACACCTTGGTCGAGAGATTGGAGGATGGAGGTGGTATTGGGGGGGAGAAAGATGACTTCAACGTCGTTATGTGCAAACCGGAGTGCCGCAGGGTGGCCAGGAGCATTGTCTACAATCAGCAACACTTTAAAGTCAAGTCCTTTCTCTTCAAGGTACTGCTTGACCTCCGGAATGAAACACTTATGGAACCAATCCAGAAATAATGCTGCCATCACCCAAGCCTTTTTATTTGATTGCCAGAACACAGGCAGGAGATTTTTGTTCTTGCCTTTTAGGGCACGGGGATTTGCAGCCCTGTAGAGCAAGGCTGGCTTTATTAAATGCCCTGCCACAAAACAATACAGTCTTTAGCTGCTTTGAAGCCAGGGGCTTATCTTTCTGATTTCAAAATGTAAGTGCGGGTGGACATTTTTTTCCAGAAGAGCCCAGTCTCGTCAGCATTAAAAACTTGTTCCGGAAGATAGCCCTTTTCTTCTATGATTTTCTTTAATTGTTCGGGGTAGGCTTTTGCTGCCTCTTCATTGTCAGATGCAGCTTCACCAGTAGTCTGCACGTTTTTGAGATTGAAGTGGTTCCTAAAACTGTTAAGCCAACCTTGGCTGGCTTTGAATTCCTTCTCATCAGAAGGCTGTCCCTCTTCGGCAGAAGGTTTGAACAGCGCGTAGAGGCTAAGAGCCTTTTCACGCAACGTGTTGCCATAGATAGGCACACGTTTACGATTCAAGTCTTCCAGCCATAAGTTTAATGCCTTTTCAGTCTTCACTAAAGTCTTATCATGCACCTGGCTTGTCACCTTAGCAGTTATTGGAGCACTTGATGCCATGGCTTGATGAATTTCTCTCTCGAATCTTGATGGCACGGATGCTAGATTCGTTGCAGCCATATTTACGCGCCACGTTGGAGACCGACATACCATCTCTCAATAAGTTCAACACAGCCAGTTTTTCCTCCAGCGTTGGAACAGATCGCTGTTTCTTCGGTTGAGTACCAGATGAAGTAGTTGGCTTGAGTTTAGGGGCCATGTTGTACGAAAAATACGTATCTTTAAACACTAGAATCACACTCAGCACGGCGAGATGCTCACACTATGAGAGGCATGCGGGAACTGAGACTGACTGAGGGAACAGCAGATTCACGTCTCCCATCTCACGCTCACTCCAGGGCATACGCTCATTGGGTGGAATTGCCCGCACTATTTACAGGTATCTTGTTGTTTTTCTTTTTTTTGCCGAGCACGTATAGTTGAATTCGCGTAAGTTAAATGCGCATATGATGCGGCTCGCCTGTATTTTTCACAAATCAGCTTCTCCCCAAGCTGAGTTTTTACTATAACCATAACAATTTGCACATTTCAATGCAATGAAACAATATGGGATGTTAAACACTATTTTACTATAAAAATAATTTCTCTAGATTTTGGTGCACTGTAAGCTGGTTCCACTAGGAGATGCTCTAAATCATTCTAATGCCCCAACCTGTTCCTCTAACACTCCAAGTTGGTTTTCTTTCAGGGAGAGAACGTCAGTGGTGGAACTTCATAGTGAAATGTTGGGTCGTTTTCTTTTCACCAGCCTGATCAAGATTCCTTAGGGTTTTAAGGCCTTGTTTACATGGGGAAACTGACTGCAACAGCTACAGCAGAATAAAATATTCCAGAATAGCTGCCTGTGTGGACACTATTCTGGACTGAAATTGATTTTTTATTGTAGTATAGCTAGTCTGGTCAAGAAACCCACAACACTTGGCAAAACCTGTATCCTTCAGAACACTGGAGAGTTCTGGTGTCCAAAACTAATGATTTAGGATTACTAAAAAATCTACGCTGGGTGGATGCTATGGGGATGCTGGTGGATGGAATAGAATATGTTCAATGTGAACACCTGAAAGTAAGTTAACATTCAATTGCTCATATCTCAAATGTGTTTCCCCAATGTCCTAATAAGTCAGTCCAGACAGGCTAGTATGACCTCCTACCAGCATACGAAGACAAGAAATGTACTGAAAGCTGTTTTGTCCCCACTATTAAAGGGGACTGGGCCACGTGAGGACCCCAGTTCTTTCCCTACCTCCTGGCAGGTGGAGATTGTCTTCTGGATGCCTTAGCTAAAGAGTTTAATTCATTGTTAATTCCTCACTGTTCAAATTGCCAGGATTACTCCCCTGCAAGAGTTTTTCTACATATCTACTCCACAGTGCAGAGCCTATGAAGAATCAGTTTTTTCCCCTCCTTCCCCCCCAGTCTTTCTATAGATTATATATACACAGTCTTATTTACAGTGTGGTGGGTCTTCTTAAAAAACCTTGGTGGGAACATTTCACACACACACACACACACAAAGGTACCTGCTGACTCATTGAAAATCCAGACTTACTTTGTTTCCAAGTAGGGCAGCTGGCTTTAAGCCAGTAACAGCAGCGCTCCGGGCACACATGGTTTTAGGAGCCGTTTACTGCAGCTTCTATTCCCTCTTCTCTGCTTGAAGCTTTGAAAACGTGACCGAGAAGTGTCGTGTTTCTTAGAATAAAAAAAACTAGGGCAAGGTGAGAGAGGATCTGGCTGTTGCAAAGGGAAGGATGACACTGCTGGGAGCAGCTCTGGGAAGGTGCATAGCTAGTTTCTGAGCAGACTGGACTAGTCATGTCTCCCGATGATCAAGATCTCTCCTTACGTGATAAACATTCACAACAACTAAACACTCAAGTGTTTGCACTGTACCACCTTCCCCCCCCCCCCGCAAAAACACCCAGCGTCTCCCCACCCCCTGAAAAAAAACAACAACCCACACCACAGAATCAGAACAGAAGTCATGAGTCTGATTTCCTGCTGAAACTTCCCCTCTCTAATGAACAAATTCATTGAAGTACATTTAAGACAACGGATACACAGTAGGTGGAGAGAGAATTGGAGGATTGGTATTGAAATTCCTAGAAGCCAAGAGCTAACAAATTCACAAGGAATAGACAGACTGACTTCTTTCCTCAAAGCATACAGGAGGGTAGAGACTCTTGGGATCCACTGATGGTTAAGAGGCAGTCAATCCATTAGTAAAGTGAGAGCTGTAATCATCACCTTTAGGGGAACAAAAATTAAAGAGGAGAAAACTCCTCTGATCAGGTCTACACTACGGACCCATATCAGTATAACTACATTGCTCAGGACTGTGAAAAATCCTCAACCCATAGTGATGTAGTTATACTGACCTAACCCCGCCCCGCCCCAGCCCGTGGAGACAGCACTATGTCTCCTGTTGACATAGCTACCGCCTTTCGGGGAGGTGGATTAACTACGCTGATGGCAGAAGCTCTCCTGTTGGCACAGGAGCATCTTCACTGAAGTGGTGCTGCTGTAGCACTGTACGTGAAGACAAGCCTTTTTCATGTTTGACTGAATCGCCTGCCTACGGCTCTTTAAAAATCATGTCTGCAGCCACACCCCCTCAAGTTGTAATCTCATCTATTCCCCAAAGCAAAGGTGGTTAGGGTCAGATCAGTAGCTAGCACTACTTAACCAGGGCCTCAGAGTCATGGTAGGGACACCTGGAGTTGCAGTCTTTCAGGTGAGATGTAAAAGTGTAGTCCTGACCACTTATCTTTAGAGCTCCCATGGTAAAGTTCTGCAGTAGTTAAAACTGTCAACCAAATGTTCAGTGTGAGTAATTACATTCTGCCTCTCTGAATTTCCCCTGCAATTTCAACTGTTGTGTAGTGGTACTGTGCTATGAGTTGACACATTCTTTTAAATGCACTTTTAGGCTAAGTCTTCACTGCCAAAAAGATAGTGTATTTTTTAAACACAGTGGGATAGCTAATACCTGTTGCCCTGGGGTTTAAAATCAATGACAATGAAGCCCAAAAAACAACAAAAACTTTTTTTTAAGTCATGAAGACAAAGCCTGTGAGAGTAGGAGACAACATACAAAACCAACAGTTATTCTATTCTTAAAAGATGACCTGCTTTTAGAGAGAACAAAGTATTACCATAAAATCTGATAAAACTTGTTTCTTTGAAAATATTTTATTCATTACAATAGACAGATTTATCTGTCCACCTGTATAAATCACATAGCCCATTTTCTACATGCAATTAGAAATGCAGGTGTCCCCAGGGAACAGTAAGGTTTGTGTATATAAACTCAGTTTTTAAGCTGGTTTTAATTAGCTTTTTACAGCAACAAGGGGAAAAGATATGCTGCAATCCCATTCCTGGGAATCTGGCATAGACAGACATACAGACAGATGGGGGTGTGTGGGGATAGACAGACAAAAATGCCAAGATATGGTACTAAAATAATCAGTTATCTGACATTAGTCAAAAGACCACTGATGTCCAATAGATTGAGTGCTTTCATCATCTTCAAGATTTAAAGTACCCTGGACAAGAAGAAAGTGGCTATGACTGAATTCTAGCAAAGCTGAAATGATTGCATTAGACAGGCACTGTAAACAAACAGCAGCAGCTTTCTGATTTTTTGGCAGAGAGTTTTCAGAGGGCCAGTGCAGGACAAACTATCAATGTGTATGTGTGTTGATGCTTTTTTATTAGGGCTGTAGAGGATCAGGAGTCAATTTTGGCCAGTGTCATTACCATTGCCACCACCTGACTAAGACACTTCCTCTTGCATTCTGATCTGGTTACTGTGAGGCATGTGTCTGCAGTATTATGCATGAGTCACTATATGGGACTAACCTCCTCACAGTCCCAAGCAGCTGGTACAGGAGGTAGAAACAAGGCAAAAGGAAATTCTGTTTACCTACTGCTTTTCTCTGTGTACTAACTGCTGGTTGGAACATGGGTAAACTGTAAGGTTCCAAATGGATTCAGACCCAAGTATGTTAATGCCTAGCTCTTATCTGGAGCTCTCAAGACATTTTATAAATGAGGTCAGTATTATCCCATTTTACATACGGGGAAACTGAGGCACAGAGGGGCAAAGTGACTTGCACAAGGACACCCAGCAGCCCACTGGCAGAGCTGGGAGTAGAACAGTCTCTTGAATCCCAGACAAGTACTCTAACCATGAGGCCACACTGACCTCCTGGATGTTCCATATATTATTTTAACCTTTAAGAACACTGAGAACAGGGCTATTTATACTGAGGTAGGTTAAAGAGGAAGAACAGGTACAGCTGTATCTCAACTCTCCTGGCATTTCTGAGCTTGAAAAATCCCTCTGAGCTTGAGAAATGACACGGATCCGACACTTTATAAAGAGTCTCACGTTTATTTAAAATAAAACATACCAGGCATGGTTCTCTGATTTAGCTTTAGTTGCTTTGTTCCATTTTAATATCAGTATTTCTTATTTTGACGAGCAATGTTCCTTAAAAAGAGAACTTTTCACATCTTACTAATTACATAATACAGTTAATGAAAAACAGGCAACATTAGATATCCATTCAACAAACCTCAAGTGCTGCATGAAGTGGTGTTGATCTCTTTGAAGATGTCACTGTTCCCTTTGAATGAGTAATGAACCAATACTCTAGTATGGCTCTAGGGAGTGCTGTGCTGTGCTTCTGGAGGTGCAGTCTCACCCTAGGTGTAACACTGAAATCCTGACAGCCTGTGGTTGCTGAAAATACCATAACACTTGTTGCAGATTAACAAGAGTTAACCCCAATGCCCTGTGCTAAATTCCAATTAGTTTTTGTAGCATTCCTAACATAGGACAGAAATGACAGCATCTATCCCATATCTGACTGTGCATCTCTATTTGATCATCCCACTACATACTGCATGAAAAAGCACACAGTAATCCTTCTGAATGGGAGGAGATATGCAAATACCAGGGATTACTACGAGTCAGCTTCAAAACACACAATTAAATATAATTTGTGATCAACAGAAGGAAGACAGGTTCTTCCCTTAGTTGAGCAATAGTTGGATTAAGATGGTACCAGCCCTAAAGACATCACATTTCTAAGATTAACAACATGTGAGAAAGAAAGAAAAACTGTCAACCTCCATGCTAGAAGTTTTCAAATTGTGGTCTACAGACCACAGGTGGTTTGAAGAGAGCTGGCTGATCACATAGTGCTTCCTCATTTGCCACTGCTAAATTGAATTAAAAGACCGCTCAAATATATTAAATGCTTTCCTAATATTACTTTTCCATGCAGGCAACTGCTGTATATGCCACAGGGATGTTATGCAACTGTGAATGGTAGTAAAGGTACTCCATAAGATTGTGAAAGGAAAAGCGTGTGGTTCACATTATGTGTGTTCTTAATATGAAAAAATCTGAAAACCTCTGATCTATGGAAACAGTTAATCTCAGCTCTGCAAGGCTGGCACAAATAACCACATTCAAAAGTAAAAGTAAAACAACTTTTATAAGCCACCAGGAAGTCTTTGACATATGCACTGAGGCTAGTACATTGTCCATCCTAGCTGAAGTCAGGTCACTTGTGTAATAAAACCCTTCTCTTCAGTCCCAATTGCATTCCACAGAGAAGTAATGAGGAGGTTACTTACCTGTAATTGGAGGTTCTTCAATGTGTGATCCCTATCTGTATTCCACTGTGTCCGAAGTTGGAGAATTTGAAAGTAGGGTGAGCCAGGTGCATGCACGGACCAACGGACATTACTTTCAAATTCTCCGACTCCGGACGCATAGTGTGCAGGCGTAGCCCTCTCAGTGGAATACAATAGGGACCATCACTTGAAGCAGCAGCATTTTTCCTGCAAGATTTCACTTTGTGAGAAGCCTTCTTGGTATTTATTATTAATTATTATTAATCTCAATAAAAAAAATGTCAGATTGTGCTTTGGTGCTCCATCTACTCAGATTCTAAGTCAGAAATGCAAATAGTCTGTGAGGGGACATTACGGTTCACCCGAAGTGGTTTGAGAAATTCTTTGGCTACTTCAGCGTTTATTCAACAGTTAGCCTTTTGCATGAGCACGGAAGATACCCCAGTTGGTATCCATGACAGATAGGGTTGCAACAACCTACAGGCTAGGCATTGTGTTGGTGCTCTGTGATATCAAAAAAGGATAATCAGAAAATGTCATGAAGGTGGCTGGCTTCAGATGGAATAGGACAATTAAGGTGCATTCATGTGTGCAACAGTGAAATATCAGAACTGAACACAGCCCTGGTCTGAAGGCACAACACACTAGGTGTGACACTTCTAGATTTTAATGGAAACAATATTCACATGAACTACAGAAGAGCAGCTTTGTTAGTGTAAGGAGCTATTCAAAGTCTCACATTTTATTTCACTTTTTTAATGCTACATCTGCTTCTTGGGGGCTGCTTATTAAATCTGCACAAAATATCTCTAAAGGTACGCGGACCCCCCTATCACAAGTCTTTGTTTGTCCAGTGCAGAACTTCACACGTTCTCAGTCACCAGCCTTCCGGTTCATTGTTTATGAAACACCCAGACTTAATCATTCTTAGATTCTCCATACACATCAAGGAGGGGCCCTACAGTATAGATGTAAATAGTGGGTATGAATGAGGAAATTTCTGTTAACATGCAAGTCTGGATCACTGCAAAACAGGTTGAAGGTCCAGAAAATGATAAAGTCAATGATTCACGGAGACATTCTTTTAACAAGGTTTTCCACACAATGCAAAGGAACATACACAACCATATCTTAAGGCAAACTGCCGACAGATGTGCTGTGAAACAGGAGTTCCTAAAGGCTGAGTCTTCAGCACCCCACACATTCTTTACAGCTCCACGCTATAACATATTCCATTCCACTTATATAAGTCAGCATCTAAGAATTGTTTTGAGCAACTCCCATTATGATCTTTACATTCAAATTCTCAATATATTCAGATCTAGAAGACACAGCTTGCTAAATCAGACATGTGAACAGAAGCATAGACATGAGAGTCTTGCTAGTATTTTTAATACTCAGGCTAATCAGTCAGGTCTAATTGGCATTAACAGGACCTCCCATAAGCAGTAACATTCTTTGCCTGCAGCCAACTGTCCCTCATGGAGGTATGAAGTTCTTTCCTATCTTTGAAAAAGAAAAATCAGAAAAATGCTTCCAATTTGATTCTTTTACTTGCCCATCTACATTACAGGCAAAAATTTTAATAGCACTTAAATAAACTATGAGATGTAGGCTCCTAAGTGCCTAAATCACTTTGAAAATAGGACTTAGGCAACCTTGAAAATTTTCACCCTACAGTTTTAACTGTTGCGGGAGCCAGTTACAATATAGCTGTCCTGACCCAGTCAATAACTGGTTCTATTTTGTAATGTAGACGTGCCCTAACTTGCTGGTTTAAGTGACAGAGCAACCAGCTTTATTTTCCATATATTTGCAACGTACGAGAGTTCCAGAAAGGGACCAATATTTGAGCATTAGTAAGTGAAATGAAAGAAAAAAAATGTTTAATGTTGCTACTGCCATGATGTTACCTGTCTGATCAGAAAGAATTACCTGTGGTGTCAGTTACAACACAACCAACACATTTCTGCAGCTTTACTTAGTGCACTAACACACAAAAACACACCCCACAAACCAACCAGCACACCCCACAGTATACCTGGTTATTTCCTGGCTTGTTGGGGTCTACAAATCTGGTACCCCTTTGAAAATTCTATATTTTTCTCACTTCCCACTGGGCTGAAGCCCTGTATCTTGGTCACCATTCTTCTGGTCTAAGACTGGAATGGACTCTTAAGAATCAGTCACTACTAGTTGCTAAAAGGTAACAGTTGAGTGACAAGAAACACCTTCTCCCTGAGGAATATATATGGTTCAACCACTGCCCACGAAGCAGAAGCAGGTGGGGTGTGTGGAAAGGGATGAGACAAAGGTGGATATTTATTATGTAGGTGCTATACAGACACAGGATGAGACATGGTCCCCACTCTAAGGAGAGAGGAAAGGGCACAACATACAAGTGTTCAACATGTGATTATTCACACACTTTACATTTTAAAAAATGATTAAAACTACCTCCAAATACCCCGCCATTGAGGCATGATCAGCCAGTTTGACTTCTTGTAGGTGTCACAGTAGAAGTGGGTCTTCAGGAAGGTCTTGAATGCACAGAGTAATGATTTGGTGGATCAATTCAGGAATGACTTCCCATATGTAAAGAGGAGTGTGGAAGAAAATCACTTGTGATAGGCGGACAAGTGGGACATTAAGACTGGCATCATAGGTAACACATTACAAGAATCTAGAGGTACATAAATGAGGATAGAATTATGTGCAGGGCCTTGAAGGAGCTTGATCTTTGAGAGGAAAGAGGAAGAGATCGTAATAGACATTGCCAGAGCAATGGACAAGGAAGATTATCTTAGCAGCTGTCTTTTTTTTTTTTTTTTAAATCAACCAAAGGGAAACCATGTGGGTGTCAGGAAGTCCAGGGAGCAGGCGGTTACACTAATAAAAACAGGAGAGGAGGTGGATGAATTTTAATTATAGGGATGGTTATCTTGAAATAAGTCTATTTATTTGAAATACAGGGTATAATCATAGGAATGACTACATAAAATGGCACTCTTTTCACTCATTTCAGTTTCCCCTGTGTATCTGAGACATATTTGCTTAATTTACTGACAAAACAAAGCTTTTACTGCTGCTAGCTTTGCAGATCCAGTACAGTCTATTTTGTCTCACACATTAACCTGCTATCTAATAAACTAATGCAGAATATTAGTGGTGAATGTGTAAGGCATAGTAAAGAATAGAGCTTGGTTTTCAGATTGCAGGCTGCAAGTTAAATTTGACTTGTAAAATGAGTGAGCAAATTGGCTATGGAATTGAATAAATATCCAACTTCACAAGGTCATTTTTACAGGATCATTTTACACAGTACAACCACACTTAAAACAAGGGTTTGCCCCCCTTTTAAGAGGAGTCTTCTCTGTTGAAATCTAATTTGTCTTGTTATGTAACCATTTAATAGATCTTTTCTATTGCAATTCATCTCTGACAAAGTAGTCATTTTGAAGGGTTCAACTATATTTCCATAAATTTTTTGTTTGATACATGGAGAACTTAATTTTAGAAGTTGTTTCTTTCTTTTGCAGATATAACTGTCATTTAACGGAGCTCCACAGTAACCAAAAGCCATTCCCTAACCTTATTTCTGGGTTAATGTAATCAACAACTTGTACTAAAAGATAAATATGTCTTGAAACTGCAACAAGATTCATGTGTCCTGTCACAGCATTATTTGGAAGTTGTATCTATAGTTTCTCAATACATTAACCCTTCCTTTAAGCCTTTATAATACACACAGAGTACACATCAACAAATTTCTTTTTTGCCAGGAAGCTAGGCAATAGTTTGGATACTGCAGAGGTTCCTTTACTACCAAAATCTGCAGTTTGTTGTTCAAGCTCTAAATGCTGTATGGGAGTCACACTAACATCATGCTAGAGTCATGAGATAAGGAAGTGGCAAAGAGAAGACTAGCTCAGCTAGTCAAAGACAATGGAGAGCTAATATATGCCACTACAGCACAAAGAAAAAGCCTGCCTGTCAACAGCTCCTCCTGCTGGGCTGCCACACACATACATATGCCTTTGGAGACCTGAAAGGGACAAGCTATATTTAATGAGGAAGTTTCATTCAAGAGACAGGAGTCTCCAGCAGAGAAAGGCAGTGGAGAAACTTGTTTAAAAGTCTACAGTAAATACTATATTAACTGAAAGCTGAAATCAATATATTTACTGCAAACTATCTGCAACAAACAAAGGCAGATTTGGAACTCCATCTCAGGAGGCCCTGCTAAGAACAAGTACTGTTGCTAATATTAAAAGAGGATCTATGAACAAGCAGGAACTGTGCAACAGAAGCAGTAATGGGGACAGATTCTAAAACTGTATTTAAGGCAATATGGTGTGAATCTTCAGTCTTATATAAGAGCCAGGTGTTGCATTCACTAAGAACAGACACTGATGTATCCAACTGTAGTCCAGCAGGTATTTCCCCTGAAACTCCCCCAGAAACCTGAAAGCTGAATACAAATAAAATGCTAGTGTCAATGGTAAACACAAAACCCTTCCCTGCCCCCAATCCACCCCCCATAGCTACTTCCTGGCACAATTTCAGCTCTCAATTTTTGTTTTAACAGGTACTAGCAGTAGCCACCTCTACATGACTTTTATTAAAGAGACTGACAAATACAGTAAGAGAAAGAAAATGTGCCTCTCACGAGAACTGGTTGCTCTTAAAGAAAATGATGGGTATAGGCAATAAGGGGGATTAGATATATATGCCTCAAACACAACATTAGGCACTGCTTAAATATGTGCATCATGTATTTAGGGACTGTTGTTAAATCCAAGGAAAATATCCCCTCCTCCCCCGCATGGTAAAACCAAAATGTCAGGCTCCTGTGTTTCTCCTCCCTCCTTCTGTACACTGGAGTCACAGCAGATCAGAGAACCACTGGCAAGAACTTATATACATTTTTCATAGATGATCAGACTCCCAACCCCCGCTATAGGTTTCTCATACAGTAAATGTAAGTGGGGAATAGGTCTTGCTGTAACACACTTTTGTGGAGGCGGCAATTCCTGACTACACTGCTTATAAAGGCCAAAGAATTACACATTTATTTGTGAAGGTCACCAGGCACTCTGAGAACCCAGATGCCAATTTCTTTGCCTAGTGTCAGATATGATTCTGCAATATGTTTATGTCCTCCTGGAAATGCCTTTTACACAGCTGAAAAAGCAAAGCATGCATTCATATTTAAAGATATGCCTGATCAAAATACCCCCCGTGATATTGGGCTGCTTTTACTAGCCCTAGGTTTCATCCTTCACTGTACTATGCAAGCACATATTTGATCTTGATTATAAATTGAAACACTCACTCAGACAGAGGCCTTTTCCATACTTTCCAGCTTCCAAGACGAATAAAACTAGATATATAAAAATAAGATCACAGAAATATAACAGTCAAGCCTGGAGGAAAACACGGTTTCCAAGAATAATGCTATAAATGAGGTCATGTGCTACTGTACTGGAGATTTAAAGAAAACAGCCAAATAGGATGCACTGATGTTCCATGATCTTCTCACCTTCACCGGCTCGCTGAAGTGCTTGTCGCAGCACATACAGGTACAGCAGCACCACATAAACATCACCGCATGGCCAATCTGCAAAGTCCTCCTCAGTGCTAGGTACTGCTTGGACAGTCTCCCACACTGACTACACTGCTCCCTACATCTGAGAGACAGAGGGCTCTGGACACTTGCTTTATAAACAGAAAGCCTTTGCCAAAACAAGCATCACTGTGTGCAGACCTCCAGTGCTGCTGATGCAAATGGTTACACTCAGCACTCACGCACAGTATATGCCGCTCTCCTCCAGCCCCACTGGGAGCATTTTGTTTACATACAAAAGCATCAGGATTGTTAGATTTAAAGCTACAGGGCATTCAATTCTATATTAATTACACTACACTATATTTACACTATATTTTATTTCTGCAGCACTCTCAAAAACACTGAGAAAGATAAACGGACAAAGTAAAAACATCAACTGACAAGATAACAACTGGCGTCCCCAAGGGAGTGCAAAATATTGGGTTTACAAGAAAATTCTGAGATAGGCTTAAAAAATACCCCCAAATATCCACCCACACAGCAGGGTATAAATTACACACCCCATTAAATCTCAGTTGAAACAATTTTCACCAGATTAGTTTGACAGCACACCAGAAAGAAACTCTGGTATGAAGGTAACATGGTCTGGTGCAGGGGTTCTCAAACTTCATTGCACTGTGACCCCTTTCTAACAAAAATTACTACACAACCCCAGGAGTGGGGAGAAATGAAGCCTGAGCCTGCCCAAGCCCCGCCACCCTGGGCAGGGGGGGCCAAAGCCGGAGTCCAAGGGCTTCAGCCCCATGTGGGGGGCCTGTAAACTGAGCCCCGCCACCCAGGGCTGAAGCCCTCAGGCTCTGGCTTTGACCCCGGGCGGTGGGGCTCGGGCTTTGGCAAGTCTAATGCCAGCCCTGGCGACCCCACTTTGGGGTCCTGACCCACAGTTTGAGAACCACCGGTCTAGTGGGCCAAGCACAGACCAGGAGGAAAGAACTGGGTTCTAATCCTGGCCCTGTCATTGATGCAGAGCAAACTTTGTCAAGTCACTTAATCATTGTACACCTCAGTTTCTCTGTCTGCTAAAGGGGATGCTTCAACACCATTGCTTATTACAGTATTTCCCCACCCCCGCCATTTTCTTCCTCCAGACCTCACACCAACTTCATCTTTATTAAAAAAAACTTTTTTTCCTTTCTTGGTCTTTGCATCTCCATTCCGTGGTTGCTCCCCAGCCCAGTCTGTCACTCAGCCTGCTACTTACTGCTGGGAGTGGGAGGCTCATATTAGTGGCTCTATGAGGTTGAGACACATGCTGTTGATCCTGAGCCGTGTAGACTAACCGAGCGTGGGCAGTGAACTGCTGAAGAGCCCACGGTCCTGTATGTGCTAACGGCTCCTGACTCCAGCTGTATTAGGGACCAGCAGGAAGGGAAAGTGGGTTACAAGAGATTGCCTCTGCTTTAGCCACAGCAGCATATTTGCAATCAGAGTGGATTCAAGGACACACAGCTTTTCCCAACTCTTTCGCTTCTCTTTTCTGCTCCTTATCCTCTGGACTACTCTGCTGAGCCGCAGATACCCTCATGCGTTATACAAGCGTGGAGTATATTAGCCAAGCTAAAACACAACTTTGGGCTTTTCCCCTTACGCTGTTTTGTAAAATCCATGTAATTCTTTGTGCCGTGAAGAAAATCTACAATTAGTTTATAAAAATGAGACTCAACAACCCTGCTAAGGGGCAAATTCTAGAATAGCCCAGCATATGAGCAATGAGAAGGAAAACATTACATGGGGAAAAATTCACTTTCAGCTTTCAACTGAGGGAAAGAGGAATTAAAAAGAGGTTTGGATGTGTTCTCTTAATGCACGTTTATTTGATTTGAGATGGTACTACTAGATCAGCACTCCGGGGAAGGAGCACCAAGTGCCTGAAGGGGGACAGAGACCAAAAGAGTGGTTGGGGTGACAGCAGCAGGAAGTTTGTTGAGATTCAGAGAAAAAAAACCCCAGACAGTATTGTTATAAAGAAGTTAAAAGGTACTTCAGCTTCACAGAAGCTGCTGTAAAATTAGTTCTCAGGTTGAAAGCTTATCTAGCATGTATTCCTCATTTTGAGTCAGAAAAAATGGGGACACTGAGCAAAATAAATTAGTAGGCACCCAAAGCAATAGTATGTTATGGGCCACCTATTTCAAGCCCAGACTCCGAATGGGTGGTTCAACACAGAGTAGTTGAGCACCAAACCTCTTTGTGTGTGCAAAGGTAGGCATGCAAGTCTGGAGACCTGCTGGACACCTGGTTCTTGCAAACTCCCGGATGAAAAGCCTCCTCATTATTACATTTCTGTTTGGTGAAAGTTCAAACCTTTAATTGGGATTGTCACAAGAAGATGACCTCAGAAAGAATTCCTATCAAGCTTTCAAACAATGGTGTCTGTGTCTAAGTCCTGCTGTGCTACTGTATATTGAACTTAATGCAAGAATTTCCTTATATAGAATGGTATACACGATAGCAGGTACTTGGACAACAGGTGAGCTCTGTTGCTCAAACACCTTTTCAGAAAGTTTAGATGTAAAACTTCAAATTTCTACTTCTGCCTTGCCACCAAGTCATCTTAAATGTGGCTAAAAAAACATTATCTCCAGTGAGAATAAATATGATTAGTAGAGAAAGGCGACTTAGGCCTTGTCTACCAGTAGTGTTTACTCTAGATTAACTATTTCAGTTGGGGGAGGGTTATTTTTCTATTTAAATAGTTAAACTGATATAATGCCCAATTGTGGATGCATTCATATCAGTATAAAGTTGCCTTATACTGGTATCGCTATTATTCCCCCTTTCTACAGGAATAGCTACCCCTTTTGTACACAATGCCATTGACTCCTAGAAGTTGTTTATACCATGCAAAAACCCACTGGTTGGAACACTGAGCGTATAACACTTGTGCAGCATTGTGTGTCTACGTACAGCTGCCATCTTGGGTGTTTTACAAGTGCTGATTGCAACACTAGGAAGCAGATCTTTACCGTAGATTAGTTGCCAATTTTGGTTGGATGTATTCCTGGAGATTTCATCATGACATAACCTTTAATTAAAGATTAATCTTAAATTCTTGGAGACTCCAGGCCAATCCTTGGCAACCCTACTGTAGGTCTGGCTGTGCAGCACAGTCTACAATGGTTTCGCCTAGTCTGAACAGGTAGAAACAATTATTGCAGCTGCACTACTTCAGTTGGTCTCTCTCACCTCATTCTACACTGCATTGCCACAACGCCCCTCCTTCCAGCAACAGTGCAGGGGAGCTTCAGTAGTCAAACAATGGAAAGGAGTGTCATTCACTATACATTTATACAGCACCTAGCAGAATAAGGAACCAATCTTGTTGGGTCTAGGCACGACCATGATAAAATGTTAAATAGTAATAAGAAAGGTTGCCATCAAAATGGTTTCAAGAATAGAAGATGCAAGAATAATTTCATGGAATTGATGTTATTACTGTTTCCTTGCTTAGTTTGGAAAAGCTCCGATATCTTTAGTCAGGTTGTTCAAAATACTGTAAATGATAAAAGATCATCAGGGATATGAGACGCTGAGACACTCTGATCACTAGAAAGCACCGCTCTAAGAAGTGAAGTACAGCATCTAATCTAGGGCTTTCCTATATGGTGCCAGCAAACGTGCTCGAAGGTGCGATTTGTAAAGCACACTAACATGCTGTCCTCTAATTACCTTGTGTAGACCCTGCTGGCACAGGTTTCAAACAGGACTACGTTAATGCAAACAAGGTACCTTTAGTGAGTGCCAGCAGGGTCCACATGGCATCAGCAGAGAAATTTAAGAATCAAACCCTCTGCACCATGTAAACAAGCCCCTAGAGAAGGGATCCTAGGAAAGCTGTAGGTAAAAGCTGCTAGTATTCTAGCCAACACAAAATCTACTCACTAACTCTTTATCAGATTATGATATTTTTCTCATCTGCAAAAAAAGCTCATCTGAGACATGTGTGAGAAGAATTTTACAAAGCTGCAATCCACAGTATTCTCCCAGTAGTTTGACTAAGTTTAGGATTCCTCCCCTCTTCAGCTGTGTTACAGGACAACTGAGAATATGAATCCAGGGCCGCCCAGAGGAATCAGGGGGCCTGGGGCAAAGCAATTTCGGGGGCCCCTCCCATAAAAAAAGTTGCAATACTATAGAATACTATATTCTCGTGGGGGCCCCTGCGGGGCCCAGGGCCTGGGGCAAACTGCCCCACTAGCCCCCCCCCCTTGGGCGGCCCTGTATGAATCAATTCAAAGACATCTAGTCTCAGTTTTAAAGCTGGTACAAGGGCAGATGCTATCACCACTGTTGTGTACTTAGTATCACACACAAACAACAAGTTCAGTGAAAATTACATATTGTTTTCATTTCAAAAGTTAAACTATGCCTGGGTTAGAAAAAGTTATAACATTCTTTCAGCAAAGACATTTCTTAAACGGAACTTCATTAATAAAACAGATTTCATTAAAACACACACACACACACACACATATATATACACAGGGGGAACAACAAGAAAAAGATCAATCTTTCTGGGTAAAATCCTAGTTCAGATAGCAGTGGAATCCCTATGGAGTAGACTCACCATAATGAAGCAACAAAAAGTGCAAACAACCCCCAAACCCTCTCTTCAATAGTCCCTATCATCATAGTATCCGAGAATCTTCCTAAACCTTACAGAACAATAAGACTATTGCAAAATTAATCAACCTACCAGGCTCAGTATCACCTCCATTAAGAAAATCAGTCACATTCCCCATTCAAGGTGCGGGCATGTTTCTTCTTTAAGTTTTGTTAGTTATGCTTCCGAATCTCAGCCACACCGCATTGAGGTTCAATGGCATTAAGAATGGATTTCTACCTTCACAAATGTACTGAAACATCTTTATAAGAATGCCAAGAAACAAGTCTTCGTTATAAACAAAATTGAAAAGGTTCTTTCCACTCACTGACAAGATGTAACCTGGCAGTCCGTATGTAAAGCCTCACATCTGCAATGAATTCTCTAGTGTTTCACTGCCGATTGTCATGTTTCACCCACCTCTTCTCTCTTGCCTTTGTTCTCAATATGAAGCCATGTACAGTGGCAGACACTGCTTGCAGCAGTTTAACTACTTCAGCAGAAGCCAGATGACTTGATCAAGCCTTTAACTAATGTCAGGGACATGAATGTTTCATGCGTCCTAGCCAAAAACAGAAAAAGCCTAATCAATCAATACACAGCCTCTGCAATGCTATGGAGGAGATCATTCAGAAGGTCTTATGTGACGAAAACACTTAGGTTAAAAAGCCCCAGCTTGAGTGTAGTTCTTGTATACTCCAAAAGGCCTCTTCTTTCCCCTCCCACTCAGAGTCCTGTTCCGGCTAGTGAGTCCCTAATTGAATTAGGGACTCAGGAGGCCCAAAGAAGAGTTGCTGTCTTTGTCTGCCTGCAGCATTTCCTCTGAGCTGAAGTCTCTTAGTGGAACTGAAAGTGGAGGGAGGAGGGCTGAGAAAACAAAGCACATGAATTTTGATGCGGCTTAAAAACTTTTGAGATTAGATGCTCATATGACTACAGTAACAAGAGGAGGCCTCTTTCCAGGGCTGCTTGAACCCAATTAGTTTAGAAAAGGGGGATAGAGGCTAGAGTACTGCATGTGCTTTGGAAGTTGGCTGTTGCCAAAAATTAAATAATGTAAAAATCAAGTAGCAGCAAGAGGCGGAGGGAACACTTCAGAGCGGAGTTAAACTCGTAAGCTTTATTGTGCATTTCCCCAAAGTGATGCTTAACATGTGAAATAAGACCTATTTAGAGAGCAATTTTTCAAGAATCCAGAGCGTTTTGCACATTAAAAGTATTTGTATATAGCACCACAGGTGATGCTCTGATACTTTTAGGCCATGTCTACACTATTGACCTTACAGCGACACAACTGTACCGATGCAGCTGTGCTGCTGTAAGATTGCTTGTGTAGCTGCTCTATGCTGACAGGAGAGAGCTCTCTCATTGACATACTAAAACCACCTCCACAAGTGGCGGTAGCTATGTCAGCGGGAAAAGGTCTCCTGTTGACATACTTGCGTTTCTGTTGGTGTAACCTAACTCACTCAGGGGTGTGTTTTTTCACACCCTGCGTGACAGAAGTTGTACTGACAAAAGTGGTAGTGTAGACATGGCCTTAGTGACATAAAAACTAGAAACAGGATCACCAGCCATCAAAGTGCAGCAACAGTTTAACAGCACACAATGCATAAATAAAGTTGGAATAGTAACAGAAAGTTAAGACAACCATTAAGGGAAAACACACTGAAGCAGCAGAGGAATTTAGGGAGGGAGAATAATTACCAGTGATGGAACCTGGCCAACACACGGATTGACAGAACATCCCTAATTCTTGCTACAAGTGCCACTAAGTCTTCAGTAAACAAGTGGTGAGGAACTCAGGTTTACATCTCATTTGAAAACCAGCACCTCCAGCCAGTGGCATCGTACCAGCTAAAACCACCCAGAGGCACTGATTGAGGAGTAAGGGAAGTCCAACTTTTAGGGTATGCCTACGCTTCAAATTATGGTGTAACTGTAGCATGGGTAGACATATGGATGCTAGCTTTAATCTAGTGAGTGCACATAATAAGAACAGTGAAGATGTGATGGCATGGACTTCAGCACAGGCCAGCAACCTGAATATGTACCCAGAATCTCCGGCGGGTTTGTATTGGGGGCAAGTAGCCCACACTGAAGCCTGTGTTGCTTTGTCTTCACTACTATTGTTACTCATGCTACAATTAAGTGAATCAACAGTGAATTATACTCAACACCACCAACTTCTGTACTTAAGCACATGCTAGAGTTCTCTCATTCAAGTACTGAACTGGCCCTGTTTGGCCTGTGAGGTCTTATGGGATTATAACAGAGACGGTGTGGCTGCAGTCATATGACAAATTATTCAGAGTGAAGAATTAATTGGTTCATTGCTGAACACAAATGCAACCTCTGTATAGATGTAGCGTGTGACTTGTCAGTATTGCAGGTGCATTTTCCTCCTCATGTACCTGGTCTGCTAGACAGCACTCCAGAAGTTAAATCCTGAAATAGTTAAGGCAAATTTCTGTCGAGAAAGTTTTATCCTGAATTTACTAATTTATTAGACAGTCTTTGTCCTAGTTAAATTTCAAATCATACTGCTGTTTCTAATGTTTGTTTGATCAAGATTCCCTAATTAGGCCTTCCACTACCTGAATTTGAAACAACTGCATGTAAAGACATAGGGACTCTAGGTACAATCTACAAGCAGCAGGAGACCAATGGAAAAAAGAATGAAATGAAAAAAGAAAAGACAAATGGAAAAAAACCGAACTCATGGCCCAATGCCAAAGCAGCATTCTTTTTAGAAACCACCACAGCTCCTCCAGCATGTGCAAGAGAAATTGGTTTGCTCCACTTAGTTAAAGCTATATAGTGGTACAAGAGAAAGGGAATCTGGTTAAGGGAGCACTACAGGCTGGGTGAATTCCAACCATGGTAAACTACAAATTACTGATCTATGTCATAATAAATACACAGTTCCTCTTCTCCAATATTGAAAGTTAGTCATCAGTTGGTTAAGCTAATTATTTTACTAGCTACTTACACTAAAGTTTTATATACAGACTCTTTCCATTACTCAATAATTCAGGATGGATCACTAGAAGGCTGACCTAGTGTTTGTGCCAAGCTACTCTGTGAATGAACCTGTGTTGTGGTACCAGTCCCATTCTGCCATTGCGTGGGGCCAGAAGAGCTGCAATCCCTGAGGAATCAAGACACTTGCAATCCAGTTCTCTTGTGGAAGGAGGATAGACTGGTAAAGCCAAGAGGGTGGTATGGACTAAGCCATAGGCGGGGAAAAAAGTGTGTACATTTGGGTGAATCAAATTATGAATATTAGAATTTACTTTGATATACATCACCAGGGCTGCCCAGAGGATTTAGGGGGCCTGGGGCAAAGCAATTTTGGGGGCCCCTTCCATAAAAAAAGTTGCAATACTATAGAATACTATATTCTCGTGGGGGCCCCTGTAGGGCCCGGAGCAAATTGCCCCACTTGCCCCCCCGCTCTGGGCGGCCCTGTACATCACACAGCCCTAACACATTAAGGAACAGATATTGAGCATAGGTCTTCTCTAACACACATGCAATTTTATTTGTGCTTCTGTGCACTAAGGATTTCATGCTCAGGCATCAGAATATGCCTGGATTAAATCATATCAAAATCAATTTTTTGTTAAACACATAAGTGTATAAAAGACTTATAGGAAAATTTAGGAAATTTTTACTGTATATGAGATGCCAATGCAGAGAAAGTGAACACATGCAAAACTGTATGTGCACAAGTGGAGGCTGAGGTGCCACAGAAGACCAAGATGTAAGCGCTGCTATAAACCAGTGTTTCCCGAACAGTGGGTCAATGGTTCTAGATGGGTGGCCACATCCTGGCCAGATTAACCCATCCCTGGGCCCTGGCTGGGGAGGGTGAGGGGGAAGAGAGAGCACAAGCATGTGTCTGTTTTGAAGAGTGAGGCTGCCCCACGCTCATCCTGCAGTGGCAGCTCCAGTCCTGCGAAGTTGGGCCTGGCTCTCTGATCCTGGCATCGTGACCTGGTACAGAGTTGCAGCACCATGCAGATTTAGTCCAGCTGCCTCCACACTGGGTCAGGATTAGGACAGTAGTACTGTGGTAGAGGTGTACATATGTAATGGTGGATCGCAAAAAAATGGACAAAACACAATTGGTAAAAAGTTTGGGAACCACTGCTGTAAGCCATAAGACACAGCCAAAATTTTTCAAGTGTAGAGGAAGAGGATTCCTGTATTATAGTTTATGTCTATCATATCAAAATAAATTTGGATAAGAACCTCTAATTTTTTTTAAAAAAAAGAGGTAGCTCAGAATCAAGTTAAGTGTACCAAGGAAAAGTCTCCAGCTGTGATTGTTCCGAAAAGCGGCTGTGTAACATGAACACAGCTTGCAGATTCAGATGTCTAACTATGAGATCAAACTGTCCTTACGCAGCTGTTTCCTAAAGTCTCAAACAGTATTACTTCAAAATAGAGGTACTTACTCCACACATTAGTATTTACGTCCTAAGATTTTTGTACATACACACAAAAGATGGATGCTACAGCTTTCAGAACATGCAACCCCTCAAAAAACGTGTTATGTAACTGCACAAGATGAAAGAACAGATACAGATGGATGGAGCAAAGTCGCTCTCCAAAGGAAGCATGGTCTTTAAGGAAACATGCACGACTGCCTATTATGCACAGAAAGTTCCAGGAAATGAACAACATTCAGCAGCTGCGGAAGGCTGAAGGGACACCAGTGAGTTAAGATTGAGACAGAGAGAATGTGTGAGAGTCATGGATCCACAGGATCTGTACTATGTCCCTTGGAGGAACTCCTTCTGTGTGAGAGACCCCCAAGGGGTCCCAATCTTCCTTAAGGTAGGCCCCACAGCCTTAATGCCTCCGAGACTGAGACTCTAGGCTCCAGCACTCTGGTCTCATGCAGGGAGCTTTGGCCAATGAGACAGACTCCTTGTCAGGCTTTTATGCCCTTTAGGGACCAATGCCCCATAGCAAGTATTTGCAGTGATGCCAGCAGCCTTTTCAAAACAGTAGGATTCATTAGCCAACTGTAAGGACAGCCTTGCAAAGTCCTTAGTTTAGAAAAATAACCTTTAGAGATAGTCCATTCCGGCCCCATAAGTGCAATCAGCCAGCCAAGCTGATACACACTCTACTTCTAGGCCCTCTCCTTCCAACTCCTTGTCAGTTCAAGGTGATGGTCCTATGTCTCTTCAAAGGGCTGCCCTTATGTCAGCCATCTGCCACCTTTCCACTTTGTTGATTGTTTGATCCTTGGGGTTTTCATTGTCCCTCTGGAGCCCCCTGTTGATATTTGTCAGTTTTGACCAGTTCTTTAAATGATCCATTCATTCCACTCCAGTTGGTTGGATGAGAGACACACCTCCTGTCTCCTGCTCTGCTCCAAGAGCAGGTTTAACCCTTTTGCACCACTGAGTAGCAATGCAAAGTACAGAGGGAAACTGAGGCACACATGATTCATAAAAATATTACAGAAAATTCCCACTTCGTCATAGCGTACGTTAATGAATTAACGAAGCAAGAGATCAGAGTGATTCTGAACATTAGATCTGTTCAGACGCAAAGCAGATCATGCTTAACAAAAGTTAAGAGAGGATGTCATTTGAGACTCAAGAAAATCTCATCCCACCCTTCATACAGAGAAGTAATACAAAGAGTTAATATTTTGGGAGATGAAAGGAAATAATCTGGCCACATTAATACCACTCTCTTTCCTCTAATTTTTAAAAGAGATATTCCCTATAGTTGGAAGTGACATTGGAGGTCTAATTTGAACCAAAATGTAAAATAAGGTTTTAAAAGAACTAAACCCAAAGAGGCTTCCTTAAAAACAAAACAAAACACCCCACCCCAAAATACCTTAATTCCAGTTGAAAGTTTTTTTCAAACATTTTTCTCTCACTGTAACTCAAACATTGTGGCTTCTGCTACTGCATGAGAACCTGAATGTGAAATTCACCAGAAACTAGTTTGTCCAAACTGAAAGAGTGCAAAAAAACCACCCATAAAGTGAAAAGTAAATTAGATGTTTTATCTTGTTTTTACCATTTAAGGTGGTCTTTGTAACAGAAAAAGTTTTAAATGTATAATATTAAATATGACAGTATGCCCTGGAAGTATAAATTCATTACACTTTGTTCCAGGTGACATAAAAGAAAAAACGTAACCCTTGTTCTTTATAGATAAAGATTCCCCCCATAAATCTCAGATTGAGAAGTCAATGGAACCTGCTAGATACTCCACATTTTTTAAAAACAGGTCACTTCTATAGGAGCCTAAATATGGACTTATGTGTTAGGCTTGTATTTTTGAAAATCTTGGTCCTAGCTCTTTTGTGATGCTCACAAGCAGGGACTGTCTAAATTTATGTCTTTACAGTATTGAGCATATTGCCAATGTCCATGCTTAATAAATTATACCCAAATTAAACAATGACTATTCATTACCTACTTGTGTATACATGAACTGTGCAATATAAGCATTCAGCTGATCCACTTGCAGTGTAAAGACAGCACAATCACCACAAACTTTGTTTCTTGTTTTTCAAATGAATTTTCCTATCAAATTATTTTCAGTTTTATCAAATTTGCTTTTTCTCTGGATACAACAAAGGATGGCCAGCTCTGATTCTGCATATGGAGTGCAAAGCTTTAAAAGAACGCTCAGTTCCAGTTCAGTGAACCCAGTCAGACTTCAACTGGGTTTGCCAAATTCTTGACACAAATCAACTTACTTTCAGGGGTGCAAAAGGAAAACACTGTTTTTAAATCCTCAAGAATGCATCACTGTACTGATAAGTTCAAAATTCAAAAGGCTTAACTGCCTTCAAATTAAAACAAGGATTCCCCCACTCCCAGTCACTTAATCTCAATAAAGACAAGACTTTACTATATTTTATACAATAGTCCATCCAGAGTCACCCACACTAGAGTGCACTCAAAGATAATCTGAGCTTCAAAAAGCAGGTTTTAGCACGGACAACCACCAACGATGAAGAGAAGAGGCACTTTGTTTTTCTTATCCAAAGGATGGCATCTATAATAGTGCAGCATCCCTCAAAATCTGCACTACGTTAGCAATGAGCGAGAGCCACATGGGACAGGAACCCAATATACAAAACTCATACACTTGCATCCCCCCCTCATTCCTGTTGGAGACTGGGAACAGCAGCTCAAATCTATGGCCTTGTCTAATGGACAGTTGGGCCCTTTGGTACCATTTGCATGCAGGAGATACGAATATCTGCTCTGATACTAGGAAGGAAGGTGACCAGGTAGATAATTCAATCTCATTTGTTGGAGCTAATATTTTAATGCACAGAGGTTTGGGGTCCAAAAATATCCTCTCTTCATGCTGCAGGAGTCTCTCTCATTATTCGTTTAAAATAAATGGTCACTGTCTAGAAAAGGATTGGGGGAAGGCGGGGGCCGGGGGGAGAAAGAGGGAAGGATACGCATTCCATAGCTTTATTCTTTGGAACTTATTCATTGGACCAATAAAAGGGATAACTGTAGTAAAAATGATGCAAAGTTTTTTTTGTTTTTTTTTTTTTAAAAGGACATGTTGCTATTATTTCTCACTGAAGTAGATTATGTGATATGATCCTTGTAACATGATGTCTAATGCACTTGGAAATACTTCTATATGTGCATGTAAAATGTATAGGAATTACTAAAGCCCCTAAGAATGAACTGAAAAGCCAGGAAGAGGACAGGATAGGAAGTAAGGGTTCTGTGTCCCCTACCTCAACTGACAACTTTGCTAGCACTTTAAGCAGTCAGTGAGCTTTATTTCTGATCTCCCTCAGTGATATCGATATCTTACATTGTCTCAGGGCAGACAAAGAACCATGAGATCAGGTCTAGGCAGGTAAATGAAGGAGAAAATGGAGTTTTGTTTTAAAACGTACAGTATTTGCAATCTGTAAATCGGTTTCTGCAATATTGGATATTAAATATTGGTTTGAAAACAGATTTAGCTAAACTTCTACAAACCATGTATGGACACACTTACAGCAGTTTAGCTTGCACGTGTTAGTTTACCGACGCAAGCTAAACCTATATAAGGAGCATCCACACAGCATTTTGCATTGGTTTATATAAAACAATCAAAATTATATGGGCTTGGCTTTCCAAAACTGGGGTTATTCATAGGAAATCATACAAACAGGACAATTGCCTGCCTTTCTTTTCTAAGAGGCAGAAGGGGCCTGTATGCTACAGGGAGACGAAAGTAAGCAAGCAGCAGCAACAATCAACTCTATATACATTATAATTGCTTGTATTACAATAATGATTAAAGGCCTTAATCAGGTCTGAGGCCCCACTGTGCTATGTACAAACATAACCATTCTGAAGACCTTACACTGTAAAAAGAAAAGTTGCACACAAATTAACCAAAAAGGCATCTAATGGTTGCTGTGCCTATTGAAACCAACCACAGATTAGTCACTCGCCATCTGACATCTAACTTTGCAGGGAACAGATAAGAACAAGCAAAGCTTTCCTCTCAAAAGGTCCTTTGATTTAAACTTCAACAAGCCCTGATGTAGCTGCCAGATTGTACAGGATACTGTGAATGGCAAAGGAGTTGCACAGGAATAAACGGGTTTGTCCCCTTTCTATTTCTTTATGACATATAAAGAAGGCATAAAAGGTTTTTTCACCTGCTCAGTTTTAACATTAGAAGTATCAAGAATATCATTTCTGATCTCCTGTGGTTTTGCTGGAGGATTCAAAGGCTGCGAATGTGCCCACAACTAATGAAGAGATGGAGATGCTGAATCTTTTCTCCTACGTGGCACTTGAGCTAAATAGAGGCTAACTGAAAAGTTTTAAACCAGGGGTCGGCCACCTACGGCACGTGTGCCAAACACGGCACGCGAGCCGATTCTGAGTAGCACGCAGCTCCCTGCCGCGGTCCCGGCCCCCAGCCCCACTCAGCCCCCCCGCCCACCGCTCTCCCCTGCGGGGGCAGGAGGCAGAAGCTTGGTTCTGTGGCAGCCAAGCTTCCCCACTCCCCAGCTTCTTCCCCCAGCGTGGTGCTTTCCGGCCCCGCCTCCTCTCCGTCCCTGGCCAATCAGCTGATGGCCCTAGCGAGGGGGAGGGGGAAGAGTGGCAGCGTGCACACAGCTCCGTAGAGGAGGCAGAGAGAGGTAGGGACGGAGCCTGGGGGAAGGGGGTGGAACAGGGCATATCCCTTCCAGCCCCCTGCCATGAGCCACTCAGGGCAGGGGGCTGGGAGCACCGCTACGAGCTGAGCACCTCAGCCTTCTGCCCTGCACCCCCCACCCCTCTGCCCTGAACCGCCCCACCCCAACACACCCCCAGCCTTCTGCCCTGCACCCCCACAGCCCCATCCCTCTGCCCTGAACCCCCCCCACACACACTCAGCCTTCTGCCCTGCACCCCCATACCCCCAGCCTTCTGCCTTGAACCCCCCACACCCCAACACACACCCAGCCCTCTGCCCTGAACCCCCCCACCCCAACACACACCCAACCTTCTGCCCTGCACCCCCACAGCCCCAGCCCTCTGCCCTGAACCCCCCCACACACTCAGCCTT
>NW_020664440.1:17411059-17451101 GCF_002925995.2 Terrapene triunguis
CCACACACCCCAGCCCTCTGCCCTGAACCCCCGCCACACACCCCAGCCCTCTGCCCTGAACCCCCTCCCCCAGCCCTCTGCCCTGACCCCTGAAAACCCTCCCCCCCCAGGTCTGGGGTCCCGGCCGCAGGCCCTGATCAGCCCTCTGCCGGCCTAGGTGAACAGAACCCCAGGCTGGCAGCGAGCTGAGCAGGCGGGTGGCGTAAGATCAGCATTTTAGTTTAATTTTAAATGACACTTCTTAAACATTTTGAAAACCTTGTTTACTTTACATACAATAGTTTAGTTATATAATATAGACTTATAGAAAGAGACCTTCTAAAAATGTTAAAATGTATTACCGGCACGCAAAACCTTAAATTAGAGTGAATAAATGAAGACTCGGCACACCACTTCTGAAAGGTTGCCGACCCCGGTTTTAAACTATCTGAATACAAATTACTAACTTTTATTTGCATAATATCTCTGATGACATAGCCCTCCTGGTTCTTTAGTTAGTCACAGAATCCAAGAAAAAACAAGAGATATTTCTAGTTTAAAAAGTAAAAAACTTTTTCTGGAGAAAACCCTCCAGGGCTTTTTATTTATTTATTTATTTGAAGTATCTTGCACATTTTAAAAAAACTCACAAACCACGTGATCTTTAAAGGGATTCTATCAAGACTGGAAAGACCAGGATCTGATCATCTTGGCTTCTCAGACATATTTGCAAAGTCAATTTGTTTGTTTGTCTTCAAAAATAAATATTTAAAAGCCACTGCAACTCAACATCAAACCCACGTATAAGATGAGAAACACAATTTTGCTAAAAAAACAGATTTTAGGTTCAAGCTTCTAAGATGTTATTTACAAACAACTGAAGGGGAAAGTATATTAAAATGATTTAAAATGCCACAATTGGGTTCTTTGAAATGAACGCTTTTTAAATACAGAGGACACAAGCTGAACCACAGTACTGCACTAGTGCTAGGGACAGGACATCTGATGGACAGTTACTATCATACTTTACAATGAACACAGATTACTGAGAGTTCAACGGTCACAAGAATGCCTGCAGTAACTACAGCTCTGATAGCCCACAAAGAGTTAACAATCATAAACCTAATTACTCACAGCATCTATAATCTCAGTGATACCAGACATCTTGTAAAATGCTTTGTTTAATCATGTGGTAATTAGCAAGTTTTTACACTGTCGCAAGAGGAACTAATCACCAAGATCTGGTCTTGACCCACATAACCCCCAAACACAAAGATGACAGTCTGTTTCCATGCTTATTGTAATCCAGAAAGGCTGCAGAGGCTTAAAAACAAGCCCCCTTAACTTCCCACTGGCATATATGCAAGTTAGGAAACAGCATGCAAGAAATAATCAAGTTATTATGTAGACTTTCAAATGGTGGAGTTTTGTCTGGAGAACTTTAAATTAAACATTCACGTTATTTAATATTTACCTTCTAATCTAAGCTCAGGCATCTAGGGTTCTCACTATATCAGAGACTTTCTCCTTGAACTTTATCTAGATGGACATTCATAGTCAACTCCATCTGTCTTTTAAGGATTTCAGGGGCTTGCTTCTCCTAGTCATCTGTCCCAGTCTCTTCACCCCATTATTAACCCCCATATGAAACCCTTTCTCCACTAATCTTCAATGTTTTTTTTTTTAAAATATAATTATGGTTATTCTCAAATATGGAACCTGTCCCTTCTTCCTGTACAGACTCCCATGAACAGTTTTCTTATCTGGTCTGTGTGATCTTAGCAAGGTGTTCCTATTGCATTTTAAAGTGTTTTTAATAATTAGTTTAGCTTGAGTCACTATGCAGCATCCTGAATATCAAGGGAGTGCAGGAGGGTACTTTATTAAAAAATTCCAATCCCAGATGTCTAAATAATAAGGTACACCCAACTTCCCACTTTCAAGCTACAAAATGTAGTTATGGTTATAATTAGCCAGTAGAGGGCTCCCTGTACTAAGTTAAGAGAATAAAGTGTGTGTAAAGAGGCAGATCATTTTAGGCCCTGTCCATACTAGGGAATTTTTCGAATATTCCTGATCATTGCTAACAGTTCAACTTTACCAGTGTTAGCAAAATTGGGAGTACCACCATAGCTAGCTGCTGATCATGTTTTAGACATATTCTGAGCAGGGTTTATGACAGGGATGAGCAAACTTTTTGGCCTGAGGGCCACATCTGGGGTATGGAAATTATATGGCGGGCCATGAATGCTCAAAAATTGGGGGTTGGAGTGTGGGAGGGGGTGAGGGCTCCAGCTGGAGATGTGGGCACTGTGGTTGGGGCCAGAAATGAGTTCAGGGTGTGGGAGGGGACTCCAGGCATGGCAGGGGGTTGGGATAGGGGGGGGGGGGGGGGGGGGGGGGCTCCGGCTGGGGTTGCGGACTCCGGGGTGCAGGAGCGGGATCAGAGTTGGGGCATGGAGGTGGTCAGGGATGCAGGCTCCGCGCAGTGCTTACCTCAAGAAGCTCCCAGAAGCAACAGCATGCCCCCCCTCAGGCTCCTACGCGGAGGTGTAGCACTGGACAGGTGGCTCTGCACGCTGCCTTGTCCGCAGGCACCACCCCTGCAGCTCCCATTGGCCGCGGATCCCGGGCAAGGGAAGCTGCGGGGGCGGCACTTGGGGTGGGGCAGTGTGTGGATTGCAGAGCCCCCTGTAGGGACATGCCGCTGCTTCTGGGAACCAGTATTAACAAAAGCAAGACATTTTTGAAAAACTCCTCTAGTATAGACAGGGCCGGGGTTGTGAAGGTACTGATTACTACACAGTACAGTATGTGGAAGATGCATCACTAGTGCTGCTGAAGTTCTGTTTCAGACACACAATTACAGTATTTTCATACAAATAAAGTATATAGGCATAATGCAGAATGGCATTTGGCTATAGTACAAAGGAATCTTTCACTGTGATCTTTCAGTTCTCGTTTCAGGGTTCAATACCAATCCAAAAGGCAGCTGAGGTTTGGGAACTTGCTCTATTTGGGGCTGGAAATGGGCCTGTTTGTTCAATAACTTCTCTGCTCAGAACATTCCCAACAAGCCTAAATACCCTGATCTTTTGTTGTCTGAGTGGTAGAGGGAGGAGGATTCAGTGACCTGCAATCCCTACTACCGCCAGTGTTTTTAGGGGTGGTCCCATTCTCATCATTCTCTTCCTGGAGAGGCTTGGCAAGGTAAACCCATTCTCCTTCACTATAACCAAATCTCCATTCAGCAGTAATGGGATCCACCAGCTCACCTTGTTTCAGAGGCTGTACTGAACTTGCTACCTCCACAGCAATGAAAAAGTCAAAAGAGAACATGAATAGAGCTAAAATCATACCTTCCTCAGAAAGAGATTTGCAACTTCAGCAAGAGACTGCAAAACGACCACTTTAGAGCTGCTGCTGGTTGTCTCCCAAGCCTGCTATTAAAAGGTAAATACAAACTGCAGACTTCAGCAATTGCCAGGTGGAGAGAAGGTAGCGCTTCAAGAAAGGGGCTGAATTCCCAGCTCCCTGAAGGGGTACGACTGAAAAGCATTCTGAGATTTCCTAGGAGAGACAGCCTAGTGCTATATGCCTTCAAGCCACATAGCTGTCCTTTATTTTACTATGACCTTAATGTTGATACTAAGCAGACAGTGGTTCTCTTCAGACAGGTTTGTCTGTTACTGCTGGAACCTACAATACACCCACTTTCTATAATTTTAATGGGCTAAATTCCATTAGCTGGAACGAGACATCTCAAAATTACCTTATATTTCTCCAGACTTGAGGCCTCATACCCACTGTCAGTACTCAGGATTTGTCTTGGGCTGTGCATTGCTGGTGACTGAGTCCACCCTCACCACAATCAACTTTTCAACTGCCATGGAACCTTCTGGGTTCTTTCCCTTTCCTTCTAGCTAAGCAGCTCCTGTGGTATCTCCTAAGAAAGACTAATGACCCTTTACTGACCGGAGTGAAAAGTCAATGTTCAAATTTCTTCCCTTCCCATACCCAAACTGGTTATCACTATCAAATTTCTAGATCCCAGTTCAATGTGAACAATTTTTATGTCACCTGTCTGTTACAACTGTCTGTTGGCAACATAAAAATCTCTATTCCTTTTGGATATTATTTGGATTTTATTCCCCACTCTGCAGTTAACTAGCTTTGTGAATTTGGGAAATCACTTCACCTCCCTCCTCCCTGTGTTTTAGTTTACTCATCTGTAAAATGGAAATAATAAAAGCCTCTTTTGTAAAGTGCATGGAAATCTGTGGGTGTGACTGTGTATGATATATAACTGAATTTTATTGTTAATAAGGATTAACGGCCAATCACCACAGGTCACTTATCTAACTTTTGGGGCCTGATACCCTCCCCTCCTCCTGTAAGCATTATACTATTACTTTCTTAATAGCTAATTAATCCCTCCAGTTCACAAAAACAAAGTGACCCATTAATCATTTCAGATTAGACACTGCATAGAAAAGATGAGACTGTACACTCCAGGAATTTCTAATCAATGAACTGTAATCTCTATACTCACATAGGCTTCCTCCAATGTGTCTCTTCATACATTACGTAAGTGGGCTAATCGGCCAAGCGAATTGAGGCCCTACATTCGACTTGACGACATTTCTTTGTATGTAATATAATGTTTGAATGGTGCATCCAATCAACTCCACAATTTTAGGAACATGGTCTAGACAGCAGTGGGCAGAATCGAATTGATTTTGCTGAAAATAGGAAAACTAGAAGGGAGAGACATCCTGAGCCCCAGCAGTTTCAACCAGGTCTGTAACTGCATATAGATCAAAGACCCAGCTGATGAAACCATTAACACCTTCCATCATAACATCCCCCAGCTCAGCTCTGCCCATCATCCCAAGAGCCTTTAAAATGTTGACACCCCTAAATAGCCTGTCTTCGAGTCAGAAAAAAGAAATAATGGGGGGTGGGGAGGTGGGGGTGGAAAAGATGAAGGGGAAATGGAGGAGAATGGGGGAAGGGAGGGAGACAGAAAACCCCTGGCCTGCAGAAGCAATGAAGTGTGTAACCTTCTAATTCCAGTATCAGGGGGTAGCCGTGTTAGTCTGTATCCACAAAAACAACAAGGAGTCCGGTGGCACCTTAAAGAGTAACAGATTTATTTGGATATAAGCTTTTGTGGGTAAAAAAACCTCACTTCTTCAGCCCTGCACATCCCAAATTCCCCCCACCCCCTCTTCTCAGCCCATTGCCCCCTCCCACCTACCCCCTATTCCCCCCAAGGCAACCACCTCACCTTACATCTGCATCTTCTCCAGGGCCAGGCACCTAATTAGGGGAGCTACGCCTGCGCGGCTCCACTAATTAGGTGGGTGGCCCTTCATTCCCTTATGTGCGGCCAGTGAGGCGCGCACCTGAGAGGGAACTATCCGCAGACCAACTGAATGGAGCTCGCAGACCACAATTTGAGAACCTCTGCTCTAAGACAAGGAAGCAAAAATCACCCTACAATCAATTAAAGCTCCTGGGCTGTGTGCAGTGTAGCTTACATTCATGAATACTACTCAGATTTGCTTAAAAGTAAGTAATAACTAGAGTATTTTCTAATAAAGTAAAAATAAAAGATGCTCTCAGAAAGTCTTTCATGATTTCTAAAGGCGTTCCAAGTCCCTGCCAAAGATTATGGAGCCAGAATTCCCATGCAAAGCATCAGTACAGGGTTTATTTTTTTCTGTTGCACTAGTTAATGTTCACATGACTGCTGTTTTATCAGCAATGGACTGGGCTAAAAACACCGTGTAAGTGAAAATCTGAAGCAACTGATAATTTTGTTAGAAATTCAGTACAACGTTGGTACCTGCAGAGCAAATCTCTACAAAAATACTACTAACAGAAAGACTAATGAAACCTTTACGTCAGTAAGTAATTTTCACATTAACCAAGTCCATTTGCCAGAATTGCTCACTGTAATTAAACATTTGATTAAGACCATGCATTAGTTGCTAATAACTTCATGCCAGTCTAAAAAGGATCTACTATCTGCTGTAAATTAGCCATGAATGAATCATCTAGAAAGATTCCATTACCTCAGATTACAAAAACCAAGCATGTGAATGTAAACTATGGACAAGGACACTGATTACACAGAGAATATCGGAAAATTTTGTTGCTGTTGCAAAACTTCAGAGATAGTGTTCAGTGCTAAGTACTGATCAGAATTTCTTTACGTGCCAGTGTTTGGATTATGGAATAGGCTGTCAAAGTCAGTGACTGGCACACAGCAATTTCTCTTTACATTTTTCTTAAAAAAAAAAAAAATTAAGAATAATTTGCAAGACATCATTGCTGAATTACTCCCCAATGTGGCATAATTGCTAAACTCAGGGCTGGTCTACACTGGGAATTTACATTGGCATAGATATGTCTCGCAGGCATGGAAAAAAATCAACACTCCCCCCCCCCCAAGAGATGTAACTATGCCAACCTAACCTCTGGTGTAGATAGTGCTAGGCTGGTGGAAGAATTCTTCTGTAGACAAAGCTACCCTTTCCAGGAGATGGATTACCTATGCCGACAGGAGAACAGCTAGCTGTGCCACCGTAGCAGTTTAAGTGTAGACCTGGCACCCTTCATGAACTGAGGGTCTTATCCCAGAAGCGTATGAAGTTTCACCTGACTAACTAGTGACATGGACAAAAGCCTCTGATAAAATTTGACAATAAAATCAGCTGTTACCAGCAATCTGTTAAAACTCAATTCACTGACAGAAGAGTGAAGACCATCCCATTCTCACTGGCTGTAAAGTTGACTGGCCATCGGATTTCCTGATGTTTCTTTTCTTTTTCTCTTTAACCCTTTCTGCCTCCACCAGTCTTTCCCTAAAATATGCACCCCCTTCATCCCACATAACTGTTGGTCCACAGGGCAAAGTGTAGAGGAAGTTAAATGCAAGCCAGACACATTCGTGACAAATAAGAGATTGCTAAAATGATGTGGAATTAAGATGCTGATAAAGGAGGAGACATCAGGTTTTGCTTCTCTCTGCATGTCTGGACAGTTTTCAATACTATGGATTAGTGAACAAGAACTCATTGTCTCCAACTGGTTTGAATCCCACCTCTTCAAATGCTTCCCTCTCATTTCCGGGTTAGGCTTTAAGTCTTCCCCTCTCTTATGGAATTGCATGAAAGTTCTGTTCTTGGCTCTGTACTCTTAACCATCTCCCATCTTCCTCTGGGATATCTCCAAACTAGTTTCAGCCTTGGTTACCTGTTCTGTTCCCTCATCTGCTTGTGAGCTTTAGAGTGTACCATAACCACAACTTACTGCATGCTTCATGAGACAAAGCCTTCCTTTAGGTAAAAAATCCTGACTGTCATTCTCATCTCCACTCTCAAGGTCAGAAATCTTTGGAGTCATCTTTGACCATGAAATGCCTTTTTCTCCTACAGCTTTCTTGCCGATATCTTACCTCTGGAAAATTGCCAGAACTTCTTCTTACCCCCCTTCTGAAATCTTTACCATCCATTCATCACTTCCCCCGCAACTACTGCAGTTCTTCCATGATTTTCTAAGGCCTAATCATTGAACCTTTAAGCAATGAAAGGACGTGTTGGGATGGCTGCAACGTCGTTTAAATTGCCAACCATGTGGTGTGTCAGTCATCCTTAACGCTATAATGCTTCCAGTCAGGAGCACAGTTAGTACATAACGATATTCAAATGCCCCAAGGCAGAAAGAGGAAAAAGAAAACCCTCAGGAGCTGAGTATCGTAAAACAAAAGGCTGAGAAAGAAAAGGACCAAGCAAAACAGCAGGGATCCTTCCTGAAATATCTTCTCTTTAATCCAAATAAAGATGGGAGCAGTTCACAGCATACAGAAGAAGGAATTTTACTTGGAGAGGAGATTAGCTCACATCTGCATGGAAGCAGTTTGGAACATCAAGATGAAGGTATATTACTTCGAGATGAAGGTAGCTCACAGCCACAAAAAAGCAGTTTGGAAACTCAAGATGATGGAAACTTACTTCTAGATGAAGGCAGCTCACAGCATCAGACTGATATGGAAGTGGAGAAAATTTATTCACTTTCAGAGACACATGCAGAAATTGAAGTAAATGAAGTAGAAGGAAGGAAGGATGAGGAAGTTACAAACAAATTACAGAATGGGGACCCAGCTTCATGGCCCAGATGTGATGACAGTGTGCAGCAAATTCTCATGGAACATGGACCCGAACAAGTTCATGAATTTCCCTTCCCTAAGGATGGAAATAAAATTCTCTGCTCAGCATTACAAGAGGAAACTCATTAATGGGGAAGAAATTCATCGAAACTGGTTCCAAAATTCAGTGTCGAAGGACTGTTTTGCTTTTGATGCAAATTGTTTAGAAATCAAGCAATTGGTACATCACTTCCTGAAAATGGTTCAAAGGACTGGAAAAACAACTTCAATTCTCTCTTCACATGAAAGTAGTACAGAACATTTGGAATGTTTTCAAAATTGGAAAGAACTTGAATTATGATTGAAAAAAGGAAAAACTATCGATGAAGAAAATTTGTGTGTGATCAAGGAAAAAGAAGAACATTGGCAACAAATATTAGAGCATCTGATTGCTTTAGTGAGAGTTCTTGATGGGCAAAATTTTGCATTCCACGGCAGAAATGAAAAATTATATGCTCCAGGTAATGGAAACTTTTTAAAATTTGTTGAATACCTAGCTTTGTTTGATCCAGTCATTAAGGAGCATCTACGTAAAATAATTGATCATGAAACACAGGTTCATTACTTAGGAAAAAAATATGCAGAATGAACTGATTCAAATCCTAGCAAATGCCATTAAAAAGAAAATTGTAGAAGCTACCCATTCTGCAAAATACTTTTCAATAATACTGGACTGTACACCAGATGTGAGTCATGTTGAACAAATGACTGATCATTTGTTTTGTGGATATGGAAAAATCTGCAGATGAAGATAATGCTGAAGTGCTCATAAAGGAACATTTTTGGGTTTCGTACCACTGAAGGAGATGACTGGAGCATTTATGACAAATTATTCTACAAGAGCTTGAAACAATGTCATCATCTGTTGAAAACTCACTTGGCCAAGGCTATTATAATGGGAGTAATATGAAGGGTAAAGACAATGGTGTGCAAAGAATGATGGAAATCAATCCTAGGGCATTTTTCGTTCCTTGCAGTGCGCATTCTCTGAATTTGGTTGTCAATTTGCTGCTAGATGCTGTTTGGAGGCAAGCAGTTTCTTTGACCTTGTGCAATGTGTTTATCTCAGGCTCAACACGCCGTTGGGAGATTCTGACTCGCAATGTGAATTCTCTAACTGTGAAACCACTTAGTCAGACAAGATGGGAGAGTCACATTGATGCTTTGAAGCCTCTTCGCTATGAACTTGGAAACATTTATGATGCCCTCATTGAAATTTCTGATGACACTACCTTTACTGGATCATCTGGCAATACAGCACGTTCAGATGCAGAAGCTCTTGCAAATGGCCTTTCCAAGTTCAAATTTGTGACTTCACTCATTTTAAGGTATAATATCCTTTTCGAGATTAACCTCACTAGTAAGCAGCTTCAGGAAAAGAACTTGAACATACATTCTGCTATTCAAAAACTGCAGCAAAGTAAAAATATTCTGGAGTGATGAAGGGTTCGAAAGAACACTGGTAGATTCTTTCGAGCTTGCTGAAGAAATAGACTTTCCAACAGAATTTGAACCAGAGCTAGTTCGCATTCGGCAAAAGAAACAGCAGTTTTCATATGAAGGATGAGACGCACCGATTCAGAACCCAAAACAAAGATTCAAAGTGAATTTCTACTTCACAGTCCTTGTTTCTGCTATTTACTCGGATGATGAACGATTTCAACAGATGCAGCAGCTACAGTCAGTATTTGGCTTTCTATACGATATCCATAGCAAAACTGATAAGAGAATTTTGTATAAAACTGGAGTCGGCATTGACTCATGAAAATTCAAAAGACATTGATGCTACAGATTTGTGTAGTGAGCTTCAGGCTTTTTCAAGATGACTTAAGAAACATTCCACTCCTGAAGAAGTTCTGAAGTTTGTGAAAATAAACTCAGTTTTCCAAACATTTGTATAGCTCTACGCATTCTTTTAACTTTGTCAGTTTCCATAGCTAGTGGGGAACGTAGCTTCTCAAAGTTAAAATTGATAAAAAGAACTAGTGACTGAATTTTCAAAACTTAAAGCAAGAAAAGTCATGTTTTTAGAGCATAGATTGTTTTTTATTTGGAGTGTTTTGTAAATACAGGTTAAAGTTCATTGAAGAGTTCTCTTATTTCTTTCTATATTGGATGTGGTGGTAATGGCAGTTAAAGCAGAATAGCGTAACGGATGATTTTGGATTTGTAATAAAAATTGTAATTAACATTTTTAATGCATTTTTATTTGAAATTGGACTGAAATATCATCTAGCTGTCATGTACAAATCTATTCTGAAAATTTCGTCTCTATTTTATCTGATCTCAGAAACATTGGTTGGACAGACTGACTGACAAACTTGAATAATTAAGCCTCTGTTTTAAAAAAAAACTTAAAAAACATTAAAAGGAAAAAAGGGGCAAAATGTTTCCCAGTTTACCAAAAATCTCAGCCTAGATCTGCCCTTGGAGTTTGGGGGCGTGCCGATTGCATGGTTTGCCTAGGGTGCCAGTTGCTGGCAGCTAGTCTAGGGCCGCCCCTGGTGCTGAGACTTCTTAGGGACCTAATATAAAAATCTCAGAACTGCAACACCAAAGATAAACATTTTCTTAATCCACAGATCCCAATTCTGCAATTTTTTTTTTATTTTTTTGTTGGAGATATCCTATCTCCTAGAACTGGAAGGGACCTTGAAAGGTCATCGAGTCCAGCCCCCTGCCTTCACTAGCAGGACCAAGTACTAATTTTGCCCCAGATCCCTAAGTGGCCCCCTCAAGGATTGAACTCACAACCCTGGGTTTAGCAGGCCAATGCTCAAACCACTGAGCTATCCCTCCTCCCATTTTCAGCAATAAAATGATTTTCCTTCCTTTAAAGTTGACCTGCAAAGTGCTTCCCTGTCCCCTTTTCTTATAAATTTTAGAAATAGGAGGACTGCAAAGGATGATCTGTTTTGGGCCGTGGCTACACTCGAAACTCCAAAGTGAGTGTGGTCGTGCGCCAGCGCTGGGAGAGAGCTCTCCCAGTGCTGCAGGTACTCCACCTCCACGAGGGGATTAGCTTACAGCGCTGGGAGGGCACTGTTTACACTGGCGCTTTACAGCGCTGTAACTTGCGCTCAGGGGGTTGTTTTTTCACACCCGAGCGAGAAAGTTGCAGCGCTGTAAAGCGTCAGCGTAGCCATAGCCGTGATGTTGGGAGAACTATTAGTAGGCCTGAAGGCTGTTTACTGAGAGATCTCAGTTGAATGGAATAAAGGTGCTAAATCTTTAACAAAAACTTCCTTAGTCAAAATATGACTTACTAAATTACACAGGTATCACCAAATTTTTTTTTTTTTTTTAGCAGATGGACTAAAAGGTCCTTCCCCTCTAAACAACTCAGCTTTCATTAGTCTCTCACACTAGTTCTCCAGTCAGAGCCTGCCAGCTAGACATCATCTGAATTTCTAATTCAAAAAACCCAAACAATTATTTTTTAAATTTTCAGGCCTTCTTGATAAATCATAAAAACCAACATGTGCACAAGCCCAATTTCTTTCTTTGCAAGTCACCTTTGGAGTTGTAATGGCTCAACATTCTAGTCTGGTGATTTATCAGAGCAGTATAAAAGAAAGCATATTCAAATAAAAGCAAATAGTTTAAATGCTTTGACTATTTTCACGTTCTGTCCCAACAAAGCAGCTCTGTGCTCTGCGAGCAAGAGCACAGAGGCCAATACAGTATGTCATTTTCATTCCTATGGATCTCCATTTATTTGCAGCCACGGCTCCACCCCTCCCTCTCCGATATTTCCTGATACAAATTGTAGTTGGATGTTAAGCTAGATGCAGCCACAGCAGGCTGACCTTTTATAACCTCTGAACAAATGGAGATGTGTCAGTATTGCTGACTCAAAAGAGGGAGCATTAAAAAACCCAACAGTTTCAAACAAAGCCTACATTGAAAACATTAACCGTTAAGACAGAAAATAAATTAAGTTTAAACTCGCTGTGTGGAAAAACTCTTTCTTTGGATCCCACAAACTAGTAAACATTGTGTATTTTCACTCCCAGTAGCATTAACAGACCATTTTAGTTACTGCAAAAATAACTTAATCTTCACCTAGTTTTAAGAAGACAGTTTTACTTGCCAGGAGCCGGAGAAGCATCACTGTTCTATTGTTCAAGCACCTGGTTTCAAAGCCATCCATAAAGACTGCTTGTAAAACCAGGAGAGACAGGTGGACGGATGCCAGAAGAGGTAGATTCTTGGCTTGAAGAGCAAGGAGTTATGTGAATAAACTGCCTACATACTAGGATCAGAATAAATTTTATGCTATTTAAAAAAAACAATCCTAATATTAATGCAAGTATATTTGCTTCCTCTGGACCTACTGACAGGCAAATCTGTGCTTTGCATTTTTTGTCAAATTCTGAACATTCTATGCTGCTTGAGACGCAAGTTCAGCATCTCTGTTGCATACTGCTGCAGGAAAGTCTGACCTCAGCTATCAAGGGGGAAAAAAAGTCACTTACCATAGCTGGAACAACCCTAACAAGGAGACAAAAGACAAGGACCTTTTGAATTAAAAATGATTTCTAATAAGTCATCGAACCAAAACAGCTTTATTTTGCACACGAGCCATCTCTCATCACGAGAGCCACCCACACAGTAAAACTGAACAAACCTTTTAAAAACAAGTAGTCCATCAGTAGCACAATTGGTTTTCTAGTTTTTAATACTCCGAGTTGGGGCAACAACAGATAAGGCAATATACAAGTCCCAAGTCTCTGTCCTCACAAACCCAAAGAGATGAAGAAATGTGGTTTAGTTACACAAGAGAAAGTACATGATATATATATTTAATTTTGTTTCTTTCGTAGTAGTAAATAGCAGCCATTATACAGAATTTTAGAGTGCAAATACCAAAGTTGTAAGCTGTGCCTGACAGAAATGCTGCACCTAGATATTCATTGCCTGTTCACATGTCTATCTAGCAAACTAGCCATATTTACAACTCAATATCACCACATTTGAGGGGAAAAGAAAAAACATACTGTTTCAGAAGAAGTCAATGAGGTTTCCATACTGGTTCTGAAGTAAGTGAAGGAATTTACAGTCTACGCAAATGCCTCTCCTTAGCTTGAGCATGCTGTACTACGGAATGAGGTTAGCAGAGACAGGCTCCAGCCATGCTGGGCTGAATTCTACCCTGACAAAGCAGTGTCACTGTAATATGAAACAGGAGTACCCTGTGTATGTTGGCAAAAGCCCTGAATGGATATTCTAGAAATCAACAGCAACTCCAAACAAGTGAACTGCCCTTGTCACATGAACACATCACAAACATTTCTGAGCCCACTAAAAATACTTCCAGTCACTGACACAGACAGGAGGAGATTTGAAGTTAGGCTTTTGGTCTCTGAAAATTAATAAAGCAAGAAGGAAGGTGCTTCTTGTCAACCTGAAAGTGATCAGGGCAGCTATAAAAAAAAAGTGTTTTTATAAAAGGGGGAAGAAATAATGTTTTGTTGAAACCTAGGTAGTGTCAAATGATCAGAGCACAGGACTGAAAGCCAGAACTCCTAAATCCTCACCCCACATTTTACATCAATTTCGTCTGGGAAACGTGGGCAAACTGTATCCTCTGCCTTAGTTTCTCCATCTATGGGGGGAAGGGGGTGAAGGGGAGGAAGAAGAGATTCTTTAATACCCGGGCCCTTTAACAACAGATGCAGAAATGAGTAATCAAGTAGATTTAAGCACCTACAAGGTGAAGGACAGTGTGGAAAGTTGTGAATTATGTGGACAAGTGTGGCAAACAAAGCCACCGTTGCCCCTTCTGCCAGAACTGAAAATATTTCGCTATTTTTAATCAGAGCATTTATGGAAAGCTTTGAATGGCTGAAAATGGGGACACTGAGTGTGGTAAAACCAGCTACAATCTCAGTCTTATTCACTACCCAAGTGGACAGAGGCTGCAAGTCTGCATGACCTCTTCTGAGCAATCTAGAAACTACACCAACAAGCTCTTGGAACCGGCTTCCAGTCTTAATTCTGAGGAAGACAGAACAGAATAGATTCTGAGGGCTCTAACATGGATACAGACCTCTTCCAAGAGGAAAAGGATTTAGACAAGAGCTGCATCCTCTTAACTAGGAGACTAATGGGTGCCGTATGTGTTTTAGGGGATCATTAGTTGAAAGTGAGGCAGTGACTTATAATCATTTTGGGGGGCTCGTGATCAGCTGCTCAATGATAAATGACCTTCAAATAACCCCTCCGAAGGGCAGACCCACCCCAAAGGAGGAAGTTATTTTAAGACATGTTAATTTATTGTCCAGACAGTACCAGAACACAGCACCTGTGTTCAGTTAATTGCTAATCAGCTTGGCTGTCAGTAATGTATGCAATCAAAGGATGGGGGGGGGGGGGGGGGGGTCAGTGCCAAGAGAACATAGTGCATTATACACTTCTTTCATTCAGGAGCACGTCACTAGCTCTGTAGATAGGCCATATACTGTTCATCTTGGGGCTTGTAACCATTATCTACTTCGCAGTGGTTCCAACAAACTTCTGAAATGCACAAATTCAGTTCCTGGTTTGGAGAGCTCCACGCCACGGTACACTCTGATGCCAAGCTAATTATTCCCACCAATCAAATTTCCACATTTGGTAAGCATCTCTGCCAAATAGTAACATGAGCAATTGCCCTAATTTAGAGAAAAAAATATTGGAAGACAGGTAATATCTTCACAGAACAGTTAGATTGAGCTATAACTTGAGTGTTGACCCTGACTTGACTCTGTCCACACAATCTCTAGCTCAAGTTAAGTGGAGCTTTTTAAGCTTGAGCTAACTGGCCACAGTAAGGGTGGTGGGGCTGGGTTTTGAAGCTCGAGTGATGCTGACGCTCGAGTTAGTAATGAAGTTGTAATGCAACAGCTCAAGTTACAAACTCGTCAGCAGCTAATACAATCATTCAGGGTAGACTCAGGGCTAATCTACACTGGCAACACTAAATCACTGCCGTGGCAGTGCTTTAACGTGCCTTGTGTGGTTGTGGCGCAGCGCTGGGAAAGAGCTCTCCCAGCGCTCTTAAAAAAACCCCAACCTCAACAAGGGGCGTAGCTCCCAGCGCTGGGGCACTGTTTACACTGGTGCTTTACACTGCTGAAACTTGCTGCACTCAGGGGTGTGTTTTTTCACACCCCTGAGCAAGAAAGTTGCAGCGCTGTAAAATGCCAGTGTAGACAAGCCCTCAGACACCTGCAGCTGGCCCATACCAGCTGACTCGGGCTTGCAGGGCTCAGGCTAAGGGGCTGTTTCATTGTGGTGTAGATGTTTGGGCTTGGGGACCCTCCCACCTCGCAGGGTCTTAGAGTCCAGGCTCCAGCCCGAGCCTGGAAGTCTACACCACAATGAAACAGCCCCTTAGCCTGAGCCAGCTGGCATGTGCCAGCCACAGTTGCCTAACTGCAGTGTAGACATACTCTCATTGTAACTCCAGTGTTGTTTTGAAGTGTGGCCTTGCTCACTGAAGCTAGGCTAGCTTGAGTGCAGTAACAGACGTGTACTAACTTGTGCTAACATTGCAGTGAAGACAAGCCCAGGAACACCATCAGAAAACCTTCAGACATAACTGATGACTCAAAAAACCATGGGCGTGGAATATCAAGCACATGGGTTTTCCCCATGTCAAAACACAAGCCTGATGTTTTGCCTCACCTTCTACCTTTTCTGGGTTTTACAGGTCTTAGGTGTCATTTCTCACTTCTTCTCTGTCAGAGTGGTAACCACCTTCCACTATTCCATAGCAATCTCTGCAGGATGATCAAGGATGAAGTTGCTGAACTTTGAAGGGAACCTCATCCTGTCTCACTGCCCAGATGCGGTGTGGCCAATCCTTCAGGGCAGGCTCTTCATTTTACAATGTGCTGAAATGCCTTTCACCTCTGTCCCCAGTTGGCTAGGTTTTAATATTTCTACTCATTTAGAAACGCAAACATTGGTGGTTTTATATCAGGAAGCTCTAAATATTGCTGTATGAATAAAGGGTATTTAAAACATGTTATAAACAGCAATTACAGCAAATTAAAAATGCTGTTGGTACAGCTTACATGGGTATATGTCCATGGTCTAACAAAATTAATTATCCACCCCAATTAAAATAACTATTCCTCTCATCCCACTTTGCCTATCACGAGGAGCAGTTCAGTTTTAATGACTGTGTTGGTAAGATGGTGACTTTCCCAAGATGCAGCTGTTCTCAGAAGTTAGAGCTGTACGTTGTAGAAGATTAGAGTCTGAGCAGGTGGCTACAGAAGCTTTTGGGACAGTGAACAACTAGAGGGCAAGTGAATATCCCTTAAACTAAACATTCCTATGTTCTGTTGGTATAAATATCCACCCATTGTAACCATCCCTCAATTCCATTCTCTACAAACCACGACCCACATACATGATTTGATCTGATTGTTGGATCTAGAAGCCTGGAGTATTTCTGTATATGACAATATTTAGTCTTCTTTGCTGACAGATCTATAGTCCTCTTGTATCTTCAAGAAAACAAATTGACCTGAAGCCTTATGTTCTTTGATAGAAATATATAATCTGCAAGTTTTTGACTCCTGGATCAGTAGATGGGTTGAAGTCTGCTGCTGTGCGTATTTTAAAGATCCTTATTTGGAACCGGAAGAGGCCTTAGGTGATGGAGCTGGGCTGCAAGGGCACAGAGATTATCAGGATCCCTCAGCCAACACAGCCTCCTGAATAAGGAACGCCCAAGTCTTCAGCTCTTCTTCTTGGCTCACTGTAACAGCAAACCATGCGAGACTTTGTACTGCAGCACTTGATTTGTTTGGCGCAAAGAAAGGGAGAGAAACAGTGGGGCAGAGACAAGGATTAGTTCAAATACTGTGTCTCTGCTCACATACAGAGAGCAGCACAGGGCAACTCAGAAAGGCCCAGACACATGCAGAACTAGATCTGAAGAAGAGCTCCATGTAGCTCAAAAGCTTGTCTCTTTCACCATCAGAAGTTGGTCCAATAAAAGATATTGCCTCACCCACCTTGTTTCTCTAATATCCTGGGGACCAACCTGGTTATACCACCACAGCAAATTAGTGTTTGGCAGTTACTAGCCATGCTGCTCAGTAGCTGTTTCTGAAGCTGTACAGGAAGTTTTCAAAGTGAGTAAGCCACCAGACAGGTCACACACCTAGTTACCCTCTCAGAGCATCTTGAGGGATGGCTGTAAGATTCTAAATATAGACGTTAAAGACAGCCCTACGGACTCAGAGGCTGACTGATGTGAAACCAAGAGATATGTCTGAAGTGAGGGCTGGATGGGTCATTACTTTGGATACAGGCTGCCGATTTGTTTCGCCACCAATGTAGGACCAGTCAACTCTTAACTCAAGGGCTAGAATGATGCAAGCTGTGGAGATCCCGACTGTTTATTTGCCAACAGGGTTTTGAAGAGTTTGAAAGGATTGTGATGCTGCCATTCTTCTCAAGCTGTTAAGAGTTGAGGTGACACACTATGTATGATCACTCTATAAAGACTGAAATAACTCTAAGATCAGAGGGGAATGTGTATGCATGTGCACATGCATGCTAAAAGTGGGGAAATCTATACAAGGAACACTAGTAGACTTACTGCCTAGCAGTTTTTGTTTAAAAGTTAGCCATAGTATTCCAAATACTATTTACAATGCTTTATACTACTTATGATAATTTCTGTGTGCATTTAAAGTTTATTTATTAAGAAACTATATGGCAGTCCCTTTGAAGTCTACTGAGAATTAACAACACTTGCTTATCATGGCTTTACATACAACAGCCCTGAAGTTTAACTTTGTGTAATGGTTTCAGGAAAGTCCTAAAAAAGAGAGACAATCTTTGTCTGTGCTTCAGCAAAGAATTAAGCTGAGGTGCAGGAAGACAGGGAGCATAATAAAGTTATACATAATATTGCCTCAACATTCCCCTAACCCCGTTACAAAACCTTTGAAAGAAAGTCCTTTGCAAAGGTGCTGCAAAGTTATATACCTGTAGTGACTCATTTTTGCACGACAAGAGGCTTTCTTAAACCCCATTATGGAAACCAGGATATTTACACTTTTGGAAAATGGAATATTAGGCTTGAGGGATATGCACAAAACCTCGCACGGGATGCACTACTCAGGAAGGCTCCATGACTGCATGACCAGCCTCACAAGTATGGGTCTGAGAAGGCAATCTCATAATGGAGAAAAGACCTAGTTCTAGAGCTAAGGTGAATCTGCTGGCTATGGAGATTAGCTCTGAACAACTAATTTATCAGTGTTTGCCATGAGGGTAATAGCCATCTTCAGTAGCATAGTCTAGACAGTGGAGGACTGAAAGACGCCAAATCTTCTTAGGGTATGTCTACACAGCAGCTGGGAAGTGTAATTCCCAGCACACACAGACATACATGCACTAGTTCTGCTTGAGTTAGTGCCTAAATATAGCAGTGCAGTGGCACAGGTGGCAGCTCAGTCTAGCTGCTCAAGTATGTACCCAGGTGGTCAGACAGGATTGTACTTGGATGGCCAGCCTAAGCCACCACAGCCTGCCACACTACTATTTTTAGGCATTTGCTCAAGTAGAGGAATTCCTGTGCTCGGAATTACATCTCCCAGCTGCTGTGTAGACATGGTGATTTCTATCCAAAGTATTCTATTTTCCAGAGGGATACATTCAGTTTGTGTCTTGCACAAGGTCATAGTGCTAGTCAGTGGCATATTAAAGGGTGGCATCCAGGAGTCCTGATTTCCAGTCCTTGTTCTGACTCCTTAACAACTCTCCTGGGCTCAAAAACTGATTTTTCAAAGCATAGAATATATTATGTCTAAAATATGTACTTGCTCCTTAACTTGAGAGTTTTCAGCATAGCTATTAATGGGAATGGCTCCTTTGATTAGTTGAAAAGCTTAATCATAAACTTTAACAACTAAGAGTGCACAAGAAAAATTACACACTTAAGCCTTACCCAGGAGAGTCAAAAGTGGTGCATGAAAATGCGCACTCAAAAGTTAGTCTGGTGCCTAATTCCACAGGGGTTTTCTTATGCTGTCAAAAATAGAACTAATTTCTACATTGACAGATAGAGTTTCAATCAAAATATCCACTGATCCCACTTACATAATTGAAAGCTACTTTTCTCTGGCATAATGCATAAAATCTCGCATACATTTATAAAAAGACAAGTAAATTAATATAAATATTGGTTGCTAATTATTCAGTAATGACATTAATGGGAAGAAAAGGTTTACACCACTTAAAAGTACTGCATAAGAAGCCTCTGCTGAAATATCATCAAGGCTGCCAAGACATCAACACCATTCTTTACAAACAGGCTATTTAATCCTTCAATTAATTAGCCCTTGGAACAGAGCTGTGGTTTAATCTAGAAATCAGGTTTGCTCAGAAAGGAAGCAGAAGAAATTCTTGACTGTTAATCCTTAGTAACTTGAAATATGTGGCTAGAAAGCATGACAAGGTAGTACTTGACACAATGTGAGATTTCCCCCCCCCCTTACGATAAATGGGAAAAATTAAATTCATAATTAAATAAATTAAAATATTAAATACATAAAATATAATGCTTTTATGACAACTCAGACCTGCCCCCTCTTCTGTATCACTGCTGGAATTTGAGAACTGTGTGAAGTTTTCCTTTTCAGTTTTTCTCGGCTATTCATCTCTTTGGGCAAGCTTCAAAAGGCCAGTATGTAAACGGAGGCTATCTCCATGAGGAAAATTATAGCAACGACCACCTTTTTTTATTTCAGCATCTAGGATAATCAGCTATGTACTATTATATGCAGTTCCATTTGACCTAAATCCAAGAACAATGTATTTTTCTTTGCTCCCATTCCCCTCCCTTTCAGTGTTCATAACTTCACTTTTTCAAAAAGAACAGGAGTACTTGTGGCACCTTAGAGACTAACAAATTTATTAGAGCATAAGCTTTCGTGGGCTACAGCCCACTTCTTCGGATGCATATAGAGTGAAACATATATTGAGGAGATATATATACACACATACAGAGAGCATGAACAGGTGGGAGTTGTCTTACCAACTCTGAGAGGCCAATTAAGTAAGAGAAAAAAACTTTTGAAGTGATAATCAAGATTATCTTGATTATCACTTCAAAAGTTTTTTTCTATTACTTAATATCTATATCTATCTCCTCAATATATGTTTCACTCTATATGCATCCGAAGAAGTGGGCTGTAGCCCACGAAAGCTTATGCTCTAATAAATTTGTTAGTCTCTAAGGTGCCACAAGTACTCCTGTTCTTTTTGCGGATACAGACTAACACGGCTGCTACTCTGAAACCGTTCACTTTTTCAGTCCATTTGTGAAGGGTAGAGAGGATGAGGAATTAAAAAAACAACAAACAGGGTTCGCACCCAACCCCATCCTTCACTATAGGGGGCCTCCCTGTAACCTCCTGTGTTACTATAACAAGTTACCTAAAATAATCAAAAGGAAATTCATGGAGGTATAATGACCTCAATAGTACTATGAGAAAGATACACACAGCTTAGTTAAAGGTCACCAGCTCATTTGAGTTCCACTCATTATTAGCTTATGCCGCTAATCAGAATGTGAGAATTACTAAACATCTTTAAGTTTCACCTATATTGAAACTGTTCAGTGTGAAGTCATGGAAGATGTATGGAAGGAATTAATATTTAAAGTGCCAGTATGATCAGCAAAGTACTCATGTAGCAAAGATCAATAGATCTGCTCCCTGTGGGTATTTTGAGGCATAGTTTTATGACTCATACAGGTTTTCACTCCTGATAGCACTGCAAAGCCAGTCCAGCTATGGGGGAGCTGGATTCTATTCTAATTCACATATAATCATTAAAGTTCCGACGTCAGAATTACTGGTAATGTTCCCTCTAATTTTTTACATCCATGTGCGGAATGAATTTTGTCATGTGCACCAATATGGAGATGATGTGTGGCAGGGCTGGGGGGTTCGGCATGTGGGAGGGGGCTCAGGGCTGGGGCAGAGGCTCTTGGTGGGGGTATGGGCACTGGGGTGGGGCCAGGGTTGAGGATGGGGTGCAGGAGGGGCAGGAGCAGAGGGTTGGCGTGCAGGGGGTGAGGGCTCCGGCTGGGGGTGTGGGCTCTGGGATGGAGCCGGGGATGAGGGGTTTGGGGTGCAGGCCTACCTGGGGACTGCGGCGGGGAGAGAGGACTCCCCCCAGCTCTCTCTTGCCACAGCAGCCGGGGCTGAGAGGTGCCTCTCCCTGGTTGCAGCAGCTCCAGGGCTGGGGAAGAGGTGCCTGTCCCCGCTTGTGCGGCCCTTGATAGCCTGCTGCATTGCAGCACAGCTTAGAGGGAACTTAGCTGGCAATGTGTGTGCCATTAAAAATCCAGCTTGACTTTCAGATCCCAGGGGGAGCTTTCAGGCCAATGGTTAGAAAAACATTTTCACTTATAAACTGGCAAGTTTGATCCTGAAGTCACTAAGGGGAAAAAATGGAACTCCATGATATCATTTTAAGAAACATTTCCAAAAGTATAACCACACTTAAAAAAAATTATCGACCCACATTTCCAAAGCATACAATACCCTAAGTTCAGGGCCTAAAGGCAATTACATGCATGGCAATTTGGACCAGTAGATTTTCTGTGAACTCTCCCCACCAGTGTGGATAGTGGAATTATACTTCCCTTCTCATTCATATTAGAAGCAGGATGACAAAAACTCTTCCAGAGAGGATGCCTCTTGCTACTACTTCAGTCTGTAAAGTACATTCATAGAAATCTCTGGTCTAGAGAAATCTAGATCTCATGCATCTACTTTTTCAGTTTGGTGGGGACACATTTTGAAACACATTTTTCCTGATTTTGAATACTTGCAGCTATGCCAGACTCATTGTATTCTGAGGTGGCTCCTTTAAAAGCCAGTGTAGAATTGTTGCCAAACCAAACTAAGAGCCCCTTTGACTTCAGTTATTAGTTTTTCCACTTTCACAAAATTGCCTTAATCCCCTCTCATTTCTGTTACTGATTACTTTTATTTTATTAAAGGTATGTTTAAATAACTGAAAAACTATCATAGAACAAAGAGACTAGGAAGAGCTGCAGCAAAAGTAGAGGCTGAAGCACAAGATGTAACAGGCAGTACACAGCAACCATTAAGGTCGGACTTTTTTTTCTTCTGCTACATTGCTATTGAACAAGAACAAACTTTGCTTTTATCTGGATAATCAACCTAACAATTCAGAACAGGACTCTGAGGGACAAGCTGAGGGGCTTATATGATTAGCAAACTTTACCCATATGCCAAAGTGAAGTCACTATGACTTAAAGGGGACTGAAAGATGTTTAACTTGCCAAAAACTGAATTCAAGGTTCTGTGTTTATAATCTTGTAACAAACATCTGACATCACTGACACCTAAAACAGAGGTGCTCCCTGCTCTGCTTTAGGAGTTACTGATGTTATCACTGGAGAAACAGAATCCTGACTTGGCAGGTAAATGAGAGAAAATAATTGGAGTGGAAATTCAACTTTTTCTTGCTGTAAGGAATATTTTTCAAACCCAGGCCCTAAACCTGGCAAAAGTTATACTCCTAGAATGATCACATACTGACCAAAAATTATTTGAGGCCCCACACAAACTAGCTCCTACAAGATCAGATCTCCCATACAAGGCATTTTTCCACCACTAGGCATAGATAGGACTTTCATCTGTAAATTGTGCAATGAATTAACAGTATGAGTTTGCAGTCCTGATTAAAGAACCTGTTTGGCATTGAAGTTCAGATAACCTAAGATGTTTATTCCCCTATGTACCACAGTACCTGCTGCAAAGAGCCTGTACAGCCACTCAGTGTAGGAGCCGGGGAGGCAGGAGGGAGGGAGAGAAGCCAGACTAGAGATAACACGGATCTCTTGCTGATTACCAAAAGGCCAGTCTGACATCAGGACCCTCAAACACTCTCATTCTAGGATAGCGGTATGGAGGGGTGAATCCTAAAATAAAAGTGGAACCATTTTATTTTCTTAAAAGATAACTATTTGATATCAGTATCAGATTCTTCCTCTATTGGGGTCCTACATCCTGCCCTTAAAGAGGAATGACTTGCCCTAATAGTTTTTTCCCCCCCATTTCCCAAGTACTATGTTAAAAAAATTAATATTTTTATTAGGGTTAGTGTTTCAAACTGCACTGAGAACCGTTAGTGAGAGCTAACCTATTCTAGCAGCAGAGGAATGAAGCACAACCTAGCAATGGTAAGATGTCAAACCCACTTTAGATGTAAGGTAGTGTTGGAAATCCAGTCTAAAAGCACCACTGCAGAACAGGAAATACAAGCTGGTCTGAGGAAATTGTAGACCAATCAATGATAAAAACAATGAGACAAGTCAGCATTATTTCAATGCGATATTTCAAGTGTTCGGGGAGCCGGTTCCAACTTACCATCTCCCTCTCTTGGCAGTTTTGGATTGCATAGCATTTCATTGCAGCTTCCCTCAATTTTCTCCCTCTAGCTTCCTTTGGTCCTGAACTTCTCCTCCTTACCTCTGTGCGAACAGCTTTATGATGGGTGTCATGCTGTGGTGCTAATGCAGGGGACTTCATAGTGAAGACCAGCCTATACCAATAAAGATTTGGTGCACATCGCAGCTCAGCTTTTCAGTGGAATCCTTCTCAGCAGTACAAATTGCTCTGAAAAGAAACCTACAGCTACAGTGATCAGCCTCTAGGTGCAGGGTTGCCAGACATCCTGGTTCCCAGGGGAAGAGGGGGGGGGAAAGAGGCGGAGGAGGGAGGTTGCTGTCTTTCTGATCTCTCACGGTTTTACTTTCCTGCTGCAGTATGTTGATGCAGTTGTATGAAAGAAAATCATAGGATTTTAGAATTCAACAGACCTTTTCTTCCTTGATTAGTGTTCAAAATACATTGGTGGGGAAAAATATCCTGGTGCTTATTTTTATTTTTTAAAATAGTGCTCACGAATGCTAAGCTAACTGAACCTCAGATCATGCTAAATTCTCAGCATAGCTACATCCAAATTCTGGGCTGAGTAAGGTCACCAGAGCTATCTGTAAAGGATTTTCTATTTCACCAACAATAAAAACCATAGGGGATGCACAATCTGTTTACTGCAACTACTTTATTCAAGTAGCATTACCGAGGAATTTAAGGGAGTTAGGTGTCCAACTCCCATTGAAATTTCATCACTTTCAGTAACTACAATTCACTCTTGCACAAAAATCTTCAGAAAGTAAAGATGATGGGATAGATGCGGCCTTTATGAGTTACCATAATAACAAATATTAGATAATGTTTTTACAAATATTACGCAGAGCTTCACTGAACAAAGACAGATGACTTGAATGGCGATGAGGTGACTAAGCACAAAGTATTTTACGAACTCAAGGCAACAGACTAATGTGAGTATGTATTCCAGGGAGGTTTTAGCAGCAAAGGGCTGCCTCTCCCAGAGGTAACTCCAGCACAACGAAGAAAGACAACGCTGAAAACGTACATGCTGTTTTACAGGTTTGCAAAAGAAAACAGCAGAGGAATGGTATACTCAGAACAGTTTGTATGAAGATGCCAAATACATGGAAGTGAAGAAGGAGAAGGAAATAAATTGCTCAGTAGGACACTGTTGGAGTTCTGTTGACCAATTAATCAGGAGAATTTAATAAGGAGCCAACAAAGGGCATATACACAGCCCAACTTTGGGAAAGGCATGCAGAAACAACTGTTCTGGGCTGTTCTTAGAGGCCCACTGTTGAAAGCAATTGTGTTACTTTTGAAAACACCCAAGAGCTAGTTTACAGCATAAAGTTTGATTAGAAATATCACAGAAAGCTCCCAGGTTTGTGGCTGGCTGAAGAAAAAGAATGCACATTAAAAATTGTGTTATACTACCCAATCCTAAATTTTCATTTTACAACAATGTAGTAGTGTGCCTTAACCCAGAACACAGCATACTGTGGCATTTTCAACACGTACAGAACAAAGCACCACCTACTGAATCAAAAGGAGACTATTTCTTGAAGGTCTCTTATCGAAGTACTGACCCTGACCCATCCTGCCCATGAGATCACAACACAACTACTGAGAAGGAAAAAAGCAGGGAAAAAAAAAAGATTGAATAGAAACTGAGAATCCATTATAATCCAGCAAAAAATCAGAGAAGTTAATGGGACTGCTTCAAAATTACTGGCTTTGGGGATGAATTTTAATTACTCTACTATATGTAATGTAGGCTCTAATGTCAAGCTCACTCAAGCAGTAGATGGGCATTTATCAATAATTATATTGATTTAACTGAATTAATGGCTACATAGCATTAATTGTGAAGAAACTGATTTTATGGAATTGAAAATTTCATACCACCCAACATCAAATTAGAAAAGACAGCAGCAATGAGAGATTTCGAATGCCACACAGTGCCCCTTAAGTTATTTGATAATATAGAATAACTTTAGTGACACAGAATACCAAGCACATACTGGAAAATAAAGATTCGTTTAAGCGGTGCATGTAACTTTAATGTGTTGAAGAGCAAAACTAACTAGTTACAACAATTTCTCTTTAACAAAATGTAAATTAAATTACAAAATGTAAAAAAGGAGCAAAGGTCACATTTTAGGTTGGCTAGTACCATTATCCTGACAAACGCAACTGATACAATCTGATACTGAAGAATTTAGGCATAAGTGAGGTAATAACAGGGGTGGATCCTGAGAAATAGTACAACAGAATGAAAAAATACCCACAGGGTGAAATGTGACAAGACACAGAAAATTCAAAGACTGTATCTAGAAATTGCACAATAGCTTGGAACAAGCAGTTTAAGGCACCATACTCAGCAAAAGGACAGCGCACCAAAAATACCAGTAGTGTAAGCTGCCTGATTGCAAGAAGTGATTATACATTTAACTTACTAAATGCTTGTTTTATACTTGAGATAGTTCAAAGAGCTTTGCAACGTGAGTTCGCTTTTATAACATGATATGACACAGGAGTCAGTAGATAATCAGCTGTACTTTGTATTCATGGCTAAGTCATCTTTAGGAAAGCTTAAGGCTCAAGGTCTCCCCTTGATTTCTACACCAAGGTATTATCTGTGTGTGGCAGGAGATTTTCTTTATATACTTTTCAACCTGGGATTCTCCCAGTTTCCCCAACAAAAAACCCAACCAAACAAAAAAAAAAAATCAAAATTTTTCCAAGTTGTGCCAATAGGGGGAACTTGGCTTCCTCTATTCTGAAACCAAACAGCCTGTGTGAGAGTGTTACCACATCAGGCCATTTAGAATATCTGCATACTTCTCCAGTACTGGTAAGGAAAGACAACTCTCCCACCCCCACAGGGGTGTATCATATCTTGGGTAATCCAGCACTATACAGCTGTCAGCAAGAAATTGAGCCGAGCTCCATAGGCATGGAGACAGCTTTTTGAACTAGAGATAATTCAGCACACAGTATCAAACAATTCATCTTGCCGGGGGGTGGAGGGGAAGGTTTACAAACCTAGTCTGTCCACCATAAGCTTTTCCTCCACTTAAAAAACCGTGAAGTAATGTTGAACTTTATCCCCTCCATCTCCATAACTGTACTTTCACCAATACATCAAACTGCAGTTCTGCACTATGAGGCGGCATATACTGTATATGGACTTCAACACGCTGTTCGTACAAAGAAACTAAAGTACATCAAACTATCAACTAAATAGCATTCTTCTTCCCAACAGATGAATTTATTTAAAAATAAGATATCTTGATTAAAAGTGTATTAAAACTCTAAAGAACCTATCTGGAAACATCAGTGCAAGCTTTGTTTCAGTCCATTTTATAAAAATCCAAGCTCTAATCTACTTAAAACATCAGAATGCAAATGTCTTAATGAAAAAGATCAATTAAAGCCAAAACATTATTGGAAGCAAGTAAGTAAATAAAGGTAACTTTCAGAAGAATAGCCAGTCACATTTTCCTGGGAGATGAGGATAGAGGACTAAGGACAAGTCTACACTTAAAACGCTGCATCAGCACAGCTGCACCAATAAACTTGCACTGCTGTAGCGCTTTAATGAAAATGCTCTAAGCCGATGGGAAAGGGCGTAGTTAATCCACCTGTCCAAGAGCCAGTAGCTATATCAGCAGGAGAAGCTCTCCAACCAACTTAGCGCTATCTACACAGGGGACTCAGTTGGTAAAACTATATTGCTATGGGGTGTGGATTTTTCACACCCAAGCCAGGGCCGTATTTAGAGGCAGGCGACCGACTGCGGTGCTGGGCTTGGGGGGGTGTCGGGATCGGTTTGCTGATTTTGTTAGTGACAAAAGGGAAAACTGAATGTTTGCAGTAACATATTTCAGGTATTCTCTATGTGGATTCATTTCTCACTAACCCCTTCCAGAATGTTCTGGACCTTTGTAGAATGTTGTGGAACCTTCCAGACTTTGAGAACTACATTTTCCTTGAACCTCTTAGAACGTTGTCAGCCATGCCCTTGTGGATATACAAGGGGCAGGGTGTCACCAGTCAGTCACTGAGATATAAGAATGAAGTGAAGTGAGAGCCCAGCTGCGATATCATGAACTTTGTTTAATTGTGTAATTGTGAAAGTGTATTTGTGTTTTAAGACTAGAAGAGTGTAAGCAGTGACTAATAAAACTGCCAACTTTCTACTGACAAAACCGAACACCCTTTCCCCACCCCTTCTCCGAGGCCCCACTCACTCCATCCCCCCCCCCGTCACTCGCTTTCCCCCACCCTCACTTACTCGCTCATTTTCACCAGGTGCTCACAACCATATAAAAGAAATACCGTTCCTTCTTTTCCCATACTGAACATGCAACATCTGATGACTTTCTATGACTGAGGAATAGACTTTTTACTCACCCTAATAGTGTCTGAGATAGTTTGGTTATGAGGGCAGAGGTGATCAGAAGCGTGGAAGAAAAATTTAAGAGGGTCTTTTGTTTCTTTTAAACTTGTTCATTGACACCGCTCGAGTGTCCATCGAAGAAAGGTTTGGACAAATGAAGCACCACGAAAGACACCTGGGTTTTTTTTGTATAACCTTAGTAAGCTGCCGGCAGACAGGAAAACACTCTTGAACAATTGTACGGACCTTCACTGGACGCTAACACATGGGGTAGTCGGACTTCAACGATAAAGACCTCTATGTCGAATTGGACAACATCAGTCACACTTTGCAACATGGAAAGCACTCTCCATTCCAAGTTCTCCAATTCATTCATGATGCAGAGCTGAAGGACACTTTCATATTGTTACAGGCATACTGGTACTGCCCAACTTGTTAAAGCTAAATGTGAGACAATGACCCAACAAGTGGAACAAATCTTAGAAGGAGAAGAGTAAACTGTAAAACAATTTAGGCCCAAAATACACAATTACAAAACCTAGTATTAAGATTAATGTATTTATCCTCAACACCCTTAGGAGGAAAAATACAAACATTTAAGATTATGAAATGCTTTGAGATCTACTGAAGAAAAGCACTATACAAGAACAGGGGATTATTATTGTGTGAAATTCTTTGTTTTATTTTGATGAAAACACTTTCTGGTCTAGATTTCATCATCCTTTGCAATGTTTTCAATGCAAACACTACATCACTATACTAATCTAGGAGTTCTAGAACGTGAAACTAACTAGAAACAAAACTAAAAACTTGATATCTATTTTCAGTGTCCAAACAGCATGAAATGGAGAAGTAAACAGTGAATAGTAAATTCATTTTAAAAACGTTCATCTTTAATAATATACGGTGAGGTAAAAACAGGTATGGAAATTTACTTTCTAATAGGTGTTCCTTAAAGCTGATGTGTATAAGCTCAGTTTCAAATTCAAACCCTCAGATAATGATGCATGTCAGGTCTCTGTGGAATATGGTAAATCAGTGTTCAAATGAGTGACAGAAGAGTTCTGTCTACTTTAGTGTTTTGTACTGCAACTAATCACCATAATATCTGAGTGCCTACATGTAAAACTGATAGCAGTAGTGAAATCCTTAGTTGACTTCATGCAGTTTCTGCCACCTCCATCTTTTTGGAGTAAAAACTCTGCTTGTGATAGGGTTTCTGTTTTTGATGGAGGGAAACGCTCTCAGACTTTGCATTGTTAAAATGCACTGGTATTGCTTTTTGTACATATACTTGTTATAAGAAAACCAAGCTTTTAAAATTAAAACTTGTAGGACAATTTTAAAAAAAAATTAAGACTTCAAATTATCAGCTAGTAATCTTTTGGAAAAGCAAGTTTTTAATTTTCACATTATATCAACAGAAATGAAGCAGCATCTCCCTTTACAAGTTCTCATCCTAAAGGAAAATACATTGGAGGCCAGTTTGAAAATTTTTTCACATAAGTGAAAACAGTTTTATTAACTCAAAGCAAGAGTAATTTCTACACTGAAATTTTATTGAACAAAACAAGCCCAGTATTCAAGGCAGAATTTTTCCTTCCTTCAAAGTTTGAACAGAGTGATGTAACCTTCCAGTTCTAAGATGATCTAGGATAAAGTTCACTGTAAACACAGATATCAAGAAAAGTAATAACACTACAGCTATTATCTCTCACTCTCCTCATGTGTAAAGGGATAAAATACAGCTATTTGGAATGCTTTGTGTTCAAAGCATCTAGTGCTTCAAAATATGGACTTTAAATTTACTAAACACAAAAGCAGGGTGTGTAAGGGAAACTGGGACTAAACTAGATTGGCACTAGATAATTTAGGACACCACCCAGCCTAGCATTTAATTTAAGAGTTTTACAAATTAGTTTCCTGGTTAGTGAACCATTCCACACTGTCCACCCTCTCAAAAATATGATAATCCCTCCTTCAATTACTCCTTTACCTGTCATTACTATAAACATTGCTGGATTTCAATCCACCATGTACAGACCAATTAGAAACATCTGGTCTCTTTACTAATCTAAATGCTCCACAGTTGGGAAACAAATATAATTTTAAGCCAAGCAACCAACATAACAAAAAGCTACTAAACAAAAAAGCAGTATGAAGATTTACTGGCTAAAGCATATAATCTACTCTCTCGCTTTTTACTTGATAATTGATACAGGGTTTTTATTTTTGGTACGGGCAAATAAAACGTGTGCAAAGCTCTGTTAAACCATCTTTAGAGTGGATAAAAAAAAAAAATCACCATCTTGAAGTCCAAAAGCCATTCTGAAAAGGGTTCCTCTGCTTAGAAATTTGTTTGTTTCTCTTTTGGGTGGGAGAGGTGCATATGAGGAAGAATACGAAAAGTATCTACAAAACAGTATAGTGCACTCCAAATAAAAATAAATATTAAGACTATTTAACTATTCATCAACACAATGGCAGAGCTCAAGAACTAAGCAGAAGAGTGTAGGTAAGATCAATCTAAATTTCTGAAGGTATGCTTCAATATAAAGTGACAAAACATAAGGAAACCTTTGTACAATCCGTGGAGAAAATATGCTCCGGTGTGCTGGGGAGTTAGACAATTTTAAGTGTCCCTTCTATTTTGTCTGCCTCCCCTTCAATATTTATTCAGGGATCAGAACATGGAGGAAGGCTGTTTCCAGTGCTGGTGACAAGAAAAATTGTATTATAGACGCTCTCACCATTTAATCTAGGATTTAAAGTGACGAATTATTACTGCAACAGTGGTAATAGGTAAGGCTATGTTTTAGTCACGGGTATTTTTAGTAAAAGTCATGGACAGGTCACAGGCAGTAAACAAAAATTCATGGCCCGTGACCTGTCCATGACTTTTACTATATACCCCTGACTAAAACGTGTGTGTGTGTGTGTGTGTGTGTGTGTAGGTGGGGGGACGGGACGTGCAGCTCAGGAGGGTGGCCCTGGGGGTGCCACGGGGCGTAGCCAAGGGGGCGTTGTGGGTGCCGCGGGTGTTGGTGGGGCTTGGGCAGGCTCCCTACCCAGATCCTGGGAAGCGGCAACCCCAGCTCCTAGCTCCACATGCTGCCTCCGCTCCGCCCCAAGCCCTGGTTCTGCAGCTCCCATTGGGTGGGAACCGCGGCCAATGGGAGCTGCGGCGGAGGTGCCTGCGGGCGGCGGTAGCATGTGGAGCTAGGAGCTGAGGGAGGGGAGTTGCTGTCACCCTTCCAGGGAGCTCCCCCAGGTAAGCACCACCCCCCGCTCTCCAGCCCTGAGCCCCCCCTCACCCAAACTCCTGCTGCTGGGGGTGTGGGGGCCCCTGAGACTGCCCCAGCAGTGGCCAGTGTGCCTGGCCCAGGGGCTGCCTGAGCTGCTCTGGTGGCCCCCGGCCAGGCACACCAACTGCTGCAGAAGTCATGGAAGCCTTAGTAATAGGACCTATTCCAAGAAGATGTTTCAAAGAGTTAATTGAAGGAGTTAAAAAGTCTATTTTACAGGTGCAAATTCATGCAGGCTGAAGGAATCTTGAAACAGGCACAAAGGACTGAACACCACAAGGAAAACTATTTGTAAAAACAATGAATTTATAATAGGATTATCACAGGAGTGCAATGTCAAACTAGGTCCTGACAATAGCTGCTCTCTAGTTTTCTCACAGAAACCACAGCTCTGCTTTTAAGGCAGTAGCTCCAACCCTTCACCTGGAAGTCTGTTCCATTCTGCGAGGCCACAAAGGATTAAACAGGCATTTAAACTGAATAAACATCAAGTGTTTGCCTCCTGTAGACCTAAAATACACCACTGGTGTGATCCACTGTAGCAATTCCTAAGTTTAGGACCTAAACTATTTAAGGCACTTTTATTTAGAAAGTACTGGGGCAAAAATATTCTTGCAAAAATTTAAGAAATGAGTAAATGCTCTGAGAGCCTATAGTTGACCAATTTCTAGAAAAAGCCCCATTTTCCTATTACTGAGCCTTCTCTATCCAGTACCACACTGGCACTACGAAGTACTCTTTCAGGTACATAAGCAGATCTCCTTTAATCTTAGCAACAAGGTATCAGATGTAAAGAAATGAAAGGAAACATCCTGTATATGATCTGCTGTATTCTTTTCTCATCAGTTACTGTTGTTTCCCCTCCCTACTTCAGTCATCAATTGTGTTAATGGATTTGTCTAATATTTTAAGATCTTCAGGGACCTTGTCTTCCTGTACACCTGTAAAATATCATGCCCACCAATGGCCCTGTAAATAAGATACAAGAAATGTGGTATAATCTAGAATTTTAATTAGCTGGCAAAATGCTTAGGTCCAGGCCTATTTAGAAAGGCACTTTGTGGGATCTCCACAACTGTCCTGGGTCCCAATTTTTCTCTTTTTCTATTGACTTTCAATTAATGGTGATGTAAAATTTGAAAAGCCTAACTATCTCCTAAACACCACAGAAATTTCTCTTACCATCCTCCTGCAACAAGTTGAATGAAGAACTTTACATGATATCGTACATACCACTACAATACTTGAGACTGTACATCAGACATAGCTATTTACTGAAGATAGAGCAACAAATCTCAAGAACTTATACAGGCGGAAATCAGGATCTCTCCAAGAAACCTCAAGACATATACATCAACACTATTCCTGGACGAGGAAGCTGATTAGAATACGTTCAGTGGAAGAATGTATTCTAAACTCGCTTAAAGAAAAGCATAATCAAAAAGCAATTTAAATGACCAACATTCTGAAAAACGATACCCCTTCTATTTTAGCCTATTAAGCCATAGTCAGACCCTTTACTGCAAACTACAGATTTTTGTTTAGAAAAATCAAATAGGCAACATATAAAGTCAAAAGGTCCAGTTACGTTTAACTTCTTCCCTAATCAGAAAAACCACACCTGTGTTACTGTTTATATAGCGAAAGAGAAAGACCATGTTTACAGAGACCCCTTATCTACCTATGAATAAACTGCAGATAAAATTACATTATGTGAACTGTGTTTGAACTCCAACTGTCAATGTAAGTCCCTTACCTTCTCTTTAGCCCAAACTGCAAGTTAATTTTCAGTCTCAAATGACACAAAGATATTAAATAGAAGGCAATCTGAACCATTCATAGCTCATGATAACTAAACACTAGATCCATGGCTTCTGTGCTCAGGCATGAAAAAGGATTTAAAGGTAAATACATCTTGGTTTGGAAGGTTCTAACACAACAAAATTCTGTGGTGGAAAAACTGATTAACATCTCCTCTACCTGCTAACAGCTTCTTCAGCAGTGTGTAAGATTTGGGTCACAGTGTGTGCCTGATTACAAACTAGAGCTATTAAAAACAACATGCAATTGCTTTTGCACTTCTACATTATTTTGCACCATCTTTAGAAAACACTAATTAGTCGGGCACTCTTAATACTGGCTCCAATTTCTACCAGTGAGAGAGGTTAAGCTCTCACACTCTTCATTTCAGCTCTCTCAGGTTATTCAATATCAACGGACAACATTTTTAAATCAAACACAAATAAGCTTCATTTTTGAAGAAAAGGAATTCACTAATGCCCGCAAGCAAATTATGACTGGTTCTATGCAAACTAAGGACTTTATGCAGGGTGCTGAGTAGCCCAACTCTCAGTAGATAGCCGTTGTAAGGTGGTAAGATGTTAAACATTTATTGTATTTGTAACAGTGACAGCCATTTCTTCAAACTTAACCAACTGTACAGTAGTTTCGCACATTCCCTGCATGTAATCTTCTCCATGGTTTGAGCCAGCAACATGCATTTTAGTATCCCAGAACACAGAACAAATGGGGTAATATTCACAGAGCCACATTATTTTCAATTGTGACCACTGCATTAGAGTGTGATGAAGGTATTTTTAAAGGATTTGAATTGGTATTGATGATTCCTATCACCTAAGCGTACATGGTGCCCCATAACACATGAAAAGACCCTACCTCCAAAGGATTTGCCATCTCAATACACACAAAATGGAATGCGGCCATTAGAACTTGAATTCTTCAGAGAATATTTGTAGGTGGGTTTTTAGGAAATTCTGAAGTGAGGAGATGGAAGGAAGCTTGGTTTGTGTTGGGCTGAGTGCTGTTCCAAGCACGTGGGATAGTATGGAACAAGATCCAGAGTTGACAGATGAGAGTGGTAAGGAAGGTTGGATGAAATATGAAAGCAGGGGTGTGGGCAGAAAGAGAGAGAGATCTTTGAGGGGAAGGAGAGGCGGCATAACATACATTCACTAATATTTTATCAATACTTTACCTACATAAAGTAAAAGGTGTGGGCGTCATATTGAAGAACCAGGAGACTGAGGTATAGAAAAGATCAGAAATTCGAATTCTCCCTGGAAAAGATCTGTTACCTATGCCCCTGAAGTAATAAACAAGAATGACAAAAAAAATTATGCACTTAGTTTGATTAAAGAGCTATTTGATTTTGACCCCATTATTCCTCTCAAGCCCCCACCCCAATGGTTTTTATGGGATATTTCAGGTCAGATCACAGTGAACCTTCAGGTTAAGCAAGACTTATACACAGAGCAGAGGAAAAAGAAAAACCACTCCAGCTGGTTATAAAATGAGGCATACTAATGTTACCAGACCTTTCCTTGAAGCAATAATACTGGGTGTAGCAGTCATTGTTGGGTGCACTGGCCTCATCTGTTACTGTGTAAAGTCATCCTTTATTTTTCCTTCAATGGAAAATCAGAGAAAGGAAAAGAAGTTCTACACAGGAACTTTACTGAACTCCCTCTGGGCACTGAAAGGGCATCTCTGAGCAGCCTCTTTTCCATGAGAGCAGTGTGTTGCTTAAATTGACTGCATTTATGCAAGAAGCAATTCTAAAGTGGATTTGCCTGTTTCTGTGGATTATAGGAGATATTTATTCAAGAGAGACCTTTAACAAATACTCCCTTCAAGAGGGCTGAGCTGCTTTAGAAGTTACACTGCAAAGGCTGGAGTAAAGGAACAGACAAAAAACAACACACCGGAGAATTTAACAGCCAATGTGTACCTGGACAAATAATTTGACAAAATCCTTGAATTATTATTTTTTTTCCTTGGAAATACCAGTTATCTGAAATGCTGTGAATACAAAGCCTTTGCTAAGACTCTTATTTGCAGAGGGGAAAAATGAAGCACAAGGTCACACAGAAATACGACAGAGCTGAGAATGCAACCCAAATCTCTGAACTCAGTCCTATACTTTAACCATTAAACCAGGCTTCCTCTGAGATATTTCAGACACATCTGTGGCTAGTACAGTTTCCTTGACCAGTGCTGGCAGCTTTTTAAACAGATACCACCATGCTTCAAGTTCTATCTACAATGGAAAAAAAAAAATTTATACTAGGGAAATCTGCTAGAACATAGTAGCCCTGGACATGGCTAAAAGAATACAAATCCTGCAGCATGGGACAGAATGAATCATGTTTTTATGGGTTCCTGACTTGTGCTATAGTTGTGGACATTTAGAGGGCTAAAGGATGGTTGGAGACCAACGTTAATGCATGGTTTGATCCAACTTATGCTGCCAGAGTTTGAACCATTCCCAAGACTAGTATTGTAGCAGTGTTCCCCAAAATGTTGTTTTCTTTTTTAGTGCAGGTCACTGAGCAAGATTTTCTAAATTTGGAAGCCATGATTTAGACTGTGTTCATTTCCAGGCAGGGTTTGTCTTCCCTTTGCTTGGAAAGCTCTTAGTATGTTTTGGGCAATACATAAATCAAAATAAATAGTAGTAGTAGTAGTAAATACTACCTCCAGCAAGAAAACCCTGTCAATGTTGGTCAGGGAAGTTGTGCTAATAAACCGTGTTGTTGTTTGCTTAGTGCAGTGGTCCCCAAACTTTTTCCATCGTGTACCTCCTTATGGACTGGAACCTGTCCATGTCGCCCCCGGGAACCGCAGCGGGGGTCGTGAGCGAGGCTGTGGCCATGGCCCGAGCTGGTCTGGGGCTGGGCCAGAGCAGAGCTGGAGGTAGAATGGGACTGGGTGTTGCTCCCTCCCTGCCCCCCCCCCGTGGGGATTGGCCTGGGCCCCTCTGTGTCCCCCCAACAGACATTCCTCCACGCCCCCCTAGCGGGGTGCATCCCACAGTTTGGGGACCACTGGCTTAGTGTATGGTTTCAGCAGCAGCATGCACAATGCCTACAAGGATTTGTTATAGCCAACCCTCGCTCATACCTTAATATAGAACTTCTTTACAACTCTCAAAATGCTCTGCTCCCAAGCATAGTCTGAGAATGATGTGAAGTTAGTATTTGATTTTGAGAAAATCAGATATACAGTCCTTAAGTCCCTTGGCCTCCATGTACAAATAAGAGATTATGCATAATCGTGTGTGGAATGTTTTGTTTTTAAAAGCGTATTCAGTTACACAGAAGTCAGCCTCATCACCTCAGCAGTTTGGCAGCAACTCTACTTAAAATCACAACTGTAAGCAGAATCTTCCCTTAACCACACAGTTCACACAGCAGTGACGTGAGAGAAGAGACCAAGAGGATCATTTACATTTTCCTGAGCTCTAAAATGAGTGCTTTGTAACTGTAGCCGATTTCAATGTTGGATGCAACATCTAATATCTGACGCCCTGGCCTCATTAGTGGTGGTTTCTTCACCTGTGTACTAAAGTGCTTCTGATTATTAAGAATATCCAGCAGAGGTCCTTAATGAAATTAAGATTTCTGAAAGATTAATGAAAAAAGTCTGCTTTCAAATGTCACATCAAAATTAAAAATATATCCTTACAAAAATACCATATGTACAGAACATTAAGCATGTCACACATAAACACACTATTTTCTATTTCTCTGTAAACATAGTTCTGTTTAATGTGCTAGGCAGATATGTTGCTCTGTAGACACTTTCCCACATTCCTTTCACTTAAGCCACTAAGCAACTATCAGATAGTAATGGTCTTTCAGTCACTACTGACCTGGGCAGGATTTGAACGAATGACCTGAAAGAGGTAAAAGATATTATCCTATTAATGTATTGAGCCAGTCTGTCTTTTCCTTTAGATGTATATTCCTATGAAGAACAGAGGCGATAGATGCTAGTCATGTTGCTTAATGCATCAGCACAGTTTAAGAATCTGAATACAGTTAGAACAGTGAACATATATGGAATATTTTCTCTTTAGCTTTTAAAGAAAGAAAAAAAAAAAAAAAAACTTATAAAAGAATTGCCCACCCCCCTTAAAAAAATCCAAATAGATCTGAACAGGACTAAAGTATCAGCCTAGTCTGAACTAGTTTCATAAAGGAAGAAAAGATATAATTGGTATCTCAACAATAAAAAAAACTAGGTTAAAAATTCTGACACCAAAGAAAGCAGCATTCCATTTTCCTCCTGTCTGATCAAATCATAGTTTTTAATAATTCATAGCCTGCTCTAGTCAAGTTCCAAGGCAGGTGTTGGTGCTGCACACAGTCAAACCTCAGTTAAGTTACCTGTGATGTGCCCAGTGTGAATAAAAACTGTGCAGCTCCAGTTTTTATATGCATTATTGATGATTACACTAGATTCCAGAAGGACACACCCCTTTGAAAAGCCCCTTGCATAGACTGCACATATGATCATTTAAGGGGGAGGGGGAGGAGAGAGACTTAATTAAAACTAGGGCTGTCTATTAATTGCAGTTAACTCACGCGATTAACTCAAAAAATTGCGATTAATTGCAGTTTTAATCGCACTGTTAAACAATAGAATACCAATTGAAATTTATTAAATCTTTTTCTACATTTTCAAATACACCTCTACCCCGATATAACACGACCCGATATAACATGAATTCAGATAGAATGCGGTAAAGCAGCGCTCGGGGGGTGGGGGGCAGAGAAGAGGGAGGGCTGCGCACTCCGGCGGATCAAAGCAAGTTCGATATAATGCGGTAAGATTTTTTGGCTCCCGAGGACAGCGTTATATCGGGGTAGGAGGTGTATACTGATTTAAATTACAACACAGAATACAAAGTGTACAGTACTCACTTTATATTTTTATTACAAATATTTGCACTGTAAAAATGATAAAGAAATAGTATTTTTCAATTCACCTCATACAAGTACTGTAGTGCAATCTCTATCGTGAAAGCATAACTTACAAATGTAATTTTTTTGTTACATAACTGCACTCAAAAACAAAACAATGTAAAACTTTAGAGCTTCAAATCCCCTCAGTCCTACTTCTTGTTCAGCCAATCGCTAAGAGAAACAAGTTCGTTTACATTTACGGGACATAATACTGCCCTCTTCTTATTTACGTCACCTGAAAGTGAGAACAGACATTCGCATGGCACTTTTGTAGCCGGCAAGGTATTTACGTGGCAGATATGCGAAACATTCATATGCTCCTTCATGCTTTGGCCACTATTCCAGCGGACATGCTTCCATGCTGATGACGCTCATTAAAAAAAATAGTGCATTAATTAAATTTGTGACTGAACTATTTAGGGGAGAATTGTGCGTCTCCTGCTCTGTTTTACCCGCATTCTGCCACATTTTTCATGTTATAGCAGTCTCGGATGATGACCCAGCATATTGTTCGTTTTAAGAACACTTTCACTGCAGATTTGACAAAAGGCAAAGAAGGTACCAATGTGAGATTTCTAGAGATAGCTACAGCACTCGACTCAAGACTAAAGAATCTGAAGTGCCTTCCAAAATCTGATCAGGATGGAGTGTGGAGCATGCTTTCAGAAGTCTTAAAAGAGCAACACTCCGATGCGGAAACTACAGACCCCAAACCACCAAAAAAGAAAATCAACCTTCTGCTGGTGGCATCTGACTCAGATATTGAAAATGGACATGCATTGGTCTGCACTGCTTTGGATTGTTATCAAGCAGAACCCATCACCAGCATGGAAGCTGTCCTCTAAAATGGTGGTTGAAGCATGAAAGGACATATGAATCTTTAGTGCATCTGGCACGTACATATCTTGCAACGCTGGCTACAACAGTGCCATGCGAACGCCTGTTCTCACTTTCAGGTGACATTGTAAACAAGAAGCAGGCAGCATTATCTCCTGCAAATGTAAACAAACTTGTTTGTTTGAGCGATTGGTTGAACAAGAAGTAGGACTGAGTGGACTTGTAGTCTCTAAAGTTTTACATTGTTTTATTTTTGAATGTAGTTATTTTTTGTACATAATTCTACATTTGTAAGTTCAGATTTCATGTTAAAGAGATTGCACTACACTATTTGTATTAAGTGAATTGAAAAATACTATTTCTTTTATTTTTACAGTGCAAATATTTATAATAAAAATAAATATAAAGTGAGCACTGTACACTTTATATTCTGTGTTGTAACTGAAATCAATATATTTGAAAATGTGGAAAACATCCAAAAATATTTATATAAATAGTATTCTATTGTTTAATCGCACTATTAATCGTGATTAATTTTTTAATTGCTTGACAGGCCTAATTAAAAACACAATTGTGCAATACGCATAAGTTGCCTCTAAGACAAGCTTGTTAATAAGAGTCCCTAAAAATGTTCAGTTACTCGTTCCTTAAGTCAGTGAATAGCACGCACTTTTGGAAATGGAGCCCTTTGTTCCTCCACATTTTAGCTCATTTGTTTCAAAGGGAGAGAAAGGGGGCACTTTGAGGAGATTCTTAACCCTGAAGAAAACCTGGGAGAAGTGTCTTACATTCTCTCTCAACGGACATGATATTGTTGAAAGAATACTGGAATGAAAATCTGTTGCCATAGATGTCACACAAACTTCAGATTTAAATAAATACATCACCAAACCATACAGTAACCTACATTCCCAAGGATTCCAAAGGGCTTCACAAATGAATACCTGCATAGAATGAACTCTAAATTTAACAGAGCAAGAGACCTCTGTTTCCCCATCACCTCCTAAACAGAGAAGCTAATCCATTTTGCTATCAAATGAGGGGGTGCTAATCCAGTGAGAAACCAGGACTAAAGAATTTTCAAG
>NW_020664440.1:17461101-17556990 GCF_002925995.2 Terrapene triunguis
GCTCAGCAAGAGGTATATAAACCATGTTTTAAACAGTTTCCAAATACTGCTTCATTTGGAATATATATTCAAGTTTGATGCTATATAACAAAATCCAGCATGTCAAAATAAACAGTATTGCTCTTCCAGCCATTTGACACATGAAAACATTGATTGTGATCATACCTCACCCGAATGTAATTTATGGCTTGGGTATTAAATACTACCAGAGTTTCTGCCTTGCCAGACCAGATGGCACTGCCAGCTTTTTACAATGTGCTTCAGTGGGTGGAGGTGGAGGGGCTTGCTAATGAATCACACTGCTAGAAAAATGAGCCTCCTTCATCCAGGAACAGATTCATCTTAAAAGGCAAGCAGTACCAATTTTTTTTTAAAAATGGATTCTGTATAAGTGCATTTCTTAAATCACAGAGATCACATTAAAGCTTGCTGTCATGATATAGCCCTGACAGATGGGAGACAGCCACATGAGCCCTGGCTCCTGAACCCTGGGGAATACAGCCACTCTACCATTAACTTACCGGGAGACTATTCCATTAATGAAAAATGAGTGAGTCTGATTTATTTTCTCACTACAAACTCTTCAAGTCACAGGCAGACACAGACGTGAAGAGTTCAAGCCCTTGACTCTGGCAATTTGAAAAAGGACTGTGATTTCCCTTTTCCTCTAGGCAAAAGGATTCCTGGCTCTTTAAGAATCATGATCTCCACCTTAGAACATATTTTGGTTAGGGATTCCAATTTCAGGCTTGTAGTTGTCAGAGGTTAAGACCAGAAGGGACCACTAGATCATCTAGTCTAACCTCCTCTATATCACACCACCCAGCATGACACACTAAACCAGGGGTCGGCAACCTTTCAGAAGTGGTGTGCCAAGTCTTCATTTATTCACTCTAATTTAAGGTTTCGCGTGCCAGTAATACATTTTAACATTTTTAGAAGGTCTCTTTCTATAAGTCTATAATATATAACTAAACTATTGTTGTATGTAAAGTAAATAAGTTTTTAAAAAATGTTTAAGAAGCTTCATTTAAAATTAAATTAAAATGCAGAGCCCCCCCGGACTGCTGGCCAGGACCCGGGCAGTGTGAATGCCACTGAAAATCAGCTCGCGTGCCGCCTTAGGCACACGTGCCATAGGTTGCCTACCCCGCACTAAACCCAACAACCGAAATTAGACCAAAGTATTACAGCCCACAGCAGACTAGACTATTATGTTCCACAAGCAGAGAATAGGAGGGAAGGTGTACCAGTGTCCAAGGCCCCTGCAATGACAAGGAAGTGAGATATACCCAGATAATCCTGGCAAGTGACCTGCACTCATATGCTGCAGAGAAAGGGGAAAAAAATCCTAAAGTCACCGCCAATCTGACTGGGGGAAAATTCCTTCCCAGCACCACATGTGGTGATCAGTTAATCCCTGAGCATGCAAGCGTCAGTCAGCCAAGCAATTGAGACAGAGAATGCTCAGTGTCACTCAAAGGCCTAGCCCTCCTCATCCAATGTCCTATCTCTAGCCATGGCCATCCCTGATGCTTCAGTGGACATAAAACCCAGAGGAGATAAAAACCCAGAATACAATGGTGGTGGGAGAGAATCCATTCCTGACCCCCGATGGTGTCCAGCTGAAACCTTGAAGCATGAGCTTTTAGGAATATAAAACATAAGCCAAAAGTGAGCCCAGAGCTGCTGAGCCCTGCCCCCTACCATTACAAGCAACCCCATTATACAGTCACACTCAAATGTGTCCAGCTCTCTCTAAAAAACTAATTAAGATTTTTATCTCTACAACTCCTATTGGGAAGTTATTCCAGAACCTCATCCCTCTCATGGTTAGAAACCTTCTAATTTCCAGCCTGAATTTGTTCATGGCCAGTTTATATCCATTTGTTCTTGTGCCCACATTGTCCATTAGCTTAAGTAGTTTTTCATCCTCTGATAATTAGCCCCTTAATGTATTTATGGAGAGCAATCACATCCCCGCTCGGACTTCTTTTTGCTAGACTAAATAAACCAAGCTCTTTCAGTCTTATCTCATAAGGTAGACCCCCCCCCCCATTCCTCATCATCCTAGTAGCTCTTCTCTGCACCTGTTCCAGTTTGAATTAATCATTTTTGAACATGGGTGACCAGAATTGTACAGTGTTCCAAAGGAGGTCTTACAGTGCCTTGTACAATAGCATTTATGATTCTCTAACTCTATTGGAAATGCCTCACCTGATACACCTTACAATTGCATCTGTGTGGCTCAGTCATCCTGTGATCAACCCACACCCCCCTCTCCTCCTCTGTCACTTCCAACTGAGTAGACCCCAGCTTATAGCAGAAATTATTATTGGACCTTAAGTGCATGACCTTGCACTTCGTACTACTGAAATTCATCCTAAAGCTGTCACATCAGTCTTCCAGGTCATCCAGATCTTCCTGTACAATATTCCATTCCTCCTATGCATTGACTATGCCTCCCACCTTTATGGTGTAAAATCACTGGGTTTTCTTAAATAATCAATATCGTATGCTAGTATCTGCTTGTACTGAGGAAATTTAAATTACAGGAATCCCCAGGTTTAGACTACATTCCTGTGCACAATATTCCTGGTTTCTATTCCTGAAGGGCTGAGAGGAGGGTACTGAAAGAGTCCCCTCAAGTGCTCTAGTTTAATAAAAACAGAGATCAGTAGCAACCAGAATGAAGGAAGTGATCAGTAGACTACTGGCATAAAACTGACCCTCAATGGACCTGGCTTTGAGTGTTATGCCTTACCTGTCCGGAGTCAAACTTAATGAGGTAGGAAGGAGTATAAGGTGGAGAAAGCAGTTCTGAGTAAGCATGGCAGGGGGAAAAAAAACCTGCTTATGGAAATGGGAAAGTAGGAATGTAAAACTCCACACTGGGAGCAACATAGCAAATTCATGCTCTTCAACACTACAGCTATAATATTACTTCCTTCAGTGAATAAGCTGACATCTTTCAGTTTTAACGTAGTAGGATCCCCAACCTCTTATTTTGCCATGATCAGTTTAAGTTCCAGTCCCCCAAGTAAAACTTGGTCGACATGAGCAAGAAGGAAAAAACTCCCACTCGCTGCTTCAGGGCAAAGTAATGATAGGCCAGTTTTTTAAGAGGCCTGTTTGTCCATAAGAAGTGCCTCAAATGCAGAGCCATTCCAAGACTTTGCAACATTCTGGTTAAACTCACTCAATACCATTCCACTTCAAGGAAGGGTCTAGTCAGACACAAAATTAGTAATGTCCTTCACTTAGTCAAAGTGCAGCTACATAGAAACGCTGCATTTGGCATATCTAAGGGTTGGTCATGTTGACCTGACTATGTCAGTGTCTACACTACAGCCTTGCTCCCGCCGATATCCTACACAGACAACAATTCCACCTCCATACGAGGAGTAGGGCTTATGTTGATGTAGTTAGGGCAACACCGTGTCTGCGTAGACACTGCCTTACTTACATTGGCAGACAAAAATTTTAGCTTGTCAATTTCACAGCTCCGTGCTGGAGCCCTGAAAGGACAAGAAAGTCTGGTAGGTTTCCTGGTAGAAACCCTGCACCTGGCTCACAGCTGGGGCTGTCATACCCCAAATTGGATGGGGGACTCCAGCTAGAAACCAGCTGCTCCCCTGGGCTCTTAGTGGGTTGCTGCCCGGGCTCCCCTCTCCACACTCGGAGCCCAGCTGCCCCCATGCTCCCAGCTACCCGGTCCCAGCTGGGCTGCTGCCTGGGCTCCCCACTCCAAGCCCAGCTGTCAGACCCTGACAGCCTGGGCTCCCAGCTCCCTAGAGAGCTCCTAGAGCTCTCAGAGTGTGTCTGCTTTGAGTGGAGACAATAGCAGTGGGAAATTGAGAAGAAAGTCAATTTCACTGCTGGTAGATTCTGTGCTGAGAAACTGAGCACCTGTGGGGCTCACAGCTGGGGCCGTCACCCCACACTCAGCTGTCAGTGCCCCACAATCCCCCACTTCAGTCAGTGCAAGCACTCCTGGTGAGGACACATTCCACCAGCAGAAGGGGGGGGGGGGTTAATGTGGACACCAACAGCTGATTGAATTACTGCGGTGGCTGTAGGTCAACCTTAGACCCCGTCTACACTGGTGCGCAGTAAAGCAGCTTTGAGCACTGTAACTCCCGAGGTGTACACACTGCCAAGCGACTTAGTGCGCAGAAACTGCGCAGATGCAACGCTCTAAAGAAAAGAAAAAAAAAACCCCCCCGATGAGAGGGGTAGAGGTTTCTGCAACTGGGGCTACAGCGCTGCGGTGCCAGTGTAGACACCGTGGTGATTACTGTGCTGCGATTGGCTCTGGGAGGTCCCCCACAATGCCTGTTCTCACCTCTTTGACCATCGGTTTGAACTCTACTGCCTGCCCTCAGGTGACCAACCGTCAGCCCCACCCCATACATTCCTTTGCAAATTTGAAAGTCCACTTCCTGTTTGCTCGGTGATGCGTGCAGTGGTCTCAGCACATCTTTCCAGGTGGCCATGCCTGCTCCATGCACTAGGCAATCCCCCGCTTGGAGCATTGCTGAGCTGCTGGACCTCATGACCGTTTGGGGAGAGGAGGCAGTGCAGTCACAGCTGTGCTCCAGCCGTCGGAATTACGATAACTACGGACAGATTTCTAGATGCATGACAGAAAGGGGCCATGACCAGGACACATTGCAGTGCAGGGTCAAAGTGAAGGAGCTGCAGAACGCCTACCACAAGGCGCAGGAGGCAAACCGCCGCTCCGGTGCTGTGCCCACGAGCTGCTGGTTCTACAAAGAACTGGACGCAATACTGGGTGGCGACCCCACCTCCACTGTGAAGGACCCTGTGGATACTTCGTTGGCTTGCGTGCCAGTCGAGAGTGGACCGAGTCAGGTGGAGGCAATCTTGGATGAAGAGGGGGAGGGGGACCCAGAGGCAGAAGATGACTCGGAGGCCAGAGATGCATGCAGTCAGGAGCTCTTTTCTACCCCGGAGGAGCCTAGCCGGTCACAGCAGTTGGAGCTTGGCGAAGCGCGAACAGGAGAGGAGGCCCCTGGTAAGTGGACCTGATTTTGGGAATTGCTGAAGCTAATTGTTGGGATCAGGAAAGTTCCAGAAAGCAGGCTTGTCTCCCATCTCATGCCTAGCCTGAGCGGCGGAACAGGCTGTTGATACACTCCCTCACTTCACGGGAATCTCCCTCAGAGATCTCCAGGAATCTATCGTGGAGATACTGGGCAATCCGCTCCCGCAGGTTCCTCGGCAGGGCTGCTTTGTTTCTTGCCCCATTAACAGTAACTTTCCCACACCACTGTGCTGTCACGGGGGGGAGGAGGGTGTCCATTGCTGCACACAGGCTAGCCGCATAAGCGCCAGGGCGGAAGCTGCAGGCTTGGAGAAGACACTCCCTTGATTCCCTGCTCACCCTCAGCAGCAAGATATTTTCCATAATGATCACCTCCTGTGGAAAGTGTGGGGACAGGACTGATTATCAGGCCCACCCTACAGTGCTGGCTCTCCAAGAGCCACGTCCCCAGTGTACAGCGGGGTCCTGGAACAGTGATTTACCCTGCCCCTGCAGCTACTCACCATTGTGGGGGTCTTGTGGCTCATGTGTGCTTGCCTGGTGTCAGCCAGTTAGTGACAGGTATGTGAGTACTGGCTGTGTTTTAAAGCACTGAAACAGTGTTGTCTGTGTTGCAAACAATACTGCTTCTGTAAAATGTTGCATTTAAACTTCACAGAGATGACCTTGGGAGCACAGACTCCCTCTTTGTTATTGGCGGCAGACCGGCTGCGCAGAATTAGAAAGCATCCAAGAAGAACTAAGGACGACTTCATGCGTGATGTTATGATGCACTCCGCCGCCGAGAAAAAAGAATTGAAGGAGTGGCGGGACAGCGAGAAGAGGGACCGAAAGGAGAACGTGGCACACCAGAAAGAAGCCAAGGAGCGGCTCTTAACAGTGCCAAGCGGACATGCTCCAGGCAATACTAGCTCTTCAAACAGAGCAGCTCCGCGCCTGCCCGCCCTCCCCTGCAGCCACTGTCACAAAACTCTTACCTATGTGCCCCCCAACACACTTATCAACCTCCTGGCTCCACTCTCTACCCACAGCATTCCACTCCTCCCTCCTCACAGTCCAGCAGTGTGGACACCCACTACACTCAACACCCATCCCTCTGGAGTTTGGCCCTGCTGAAGTCCAGCACCCGCTGCATCATACTCCAAAGGAGAAGGTTGGGTATGATCCCTGGACATACACAAATCTGTAGCCAACCCAGTACCCCTCCTCCTCTTGATTCCTTCCCTTCCCCCATCACCCTTCCTGATGATGATTTTTTTTGTTTGACTCTCTCCTCTGATGGTTGTCTTTCAATAAAAGAATTGTGTTTGCTTGAAAGCAATCTTTATTCTATTAAGTGAAAGCAAAAAGAGCACTGCAAAGCAACGTACAATTATGTGAAGAGCCCTTCTTGCATCATGTGCACCAATCACCTCCTAGCATTACAAGCACTGCAATCCCAAGCATAGCAACAAATATTAGTGGCTTTCAGGTTCAAATTGCTGCCTCAAAGCATCCCTGATCCTTATGGCCCCACGCTGTGCCCCTCTAATAGCCCTGGTCTCTGGCTGTTCAAACTCAGCCTCCGGGTGCTGAGCCTCTGCGGTCCAGCTCTGAATGAAGCTTTCACCCTTCCCTTCACAAATATTATGGAGCGTACAGCACGCAGCTATAAGCATAGGAATATTGTCATCGGCCATGTCCAGCTTCCCATACAGGCATCGCCAGCGGGCTTTTAAACGGCCAAATGCACACTCCACAGTCATTCTGCACTTGCTCAGCCTGTTGTTGAACTGCTCCTTGCTGCTGTCAAGTTGCCCCGTGTATGGCTTCATGAGCCACGGCATTAAGGGGTAGGCGGGGTCTCCCAGGATCACAATGGGCATTTCGACTTCCCCTACGGTGATCTTCTGGTCTGGGAAGAAAGTCCCTGCTTGCAGCTTCTTGAACAGGCCAGTGATCTGAAAGATGCGTGCATCATGCACCTTCCTGGACCAGCCTGCGTTAATGTCTGTGAAACGCCCACGGTGATCCACAAGCACCTGGAGAACCGTTGAGAAATATCCCTTGCGATTTATGTACTCGGTGGCTAGGTGATCTGGTGCCAAAATTGGAATGTGTGCCATCAATCGCCCCTCTGCAGTTAGGGAAGCCCATTTGTGCAAAGCCATCCACAATGTCACGCACATTGCCCAGAGTCATGGTCTTTTGGAGCAGGATGCGATTAATGGTCCTGCACACTTCCATCAACACGACTCCAACGGTTGACTTTCCCACTCCGAACTGGTTAGCGACTGTTTGGTAGCAGTCTGGAGCAGCCAGCTTCCACAGTGCAAACACCATGCACTTCTCCAATAGCAGGGCAGCTCTCATTCTCGTGTCCTTGTGCCGCAGGGCTGGGGTGAGCTCATCACACAGTCCCATGAATGTGGCTTTCCTCATGCGAAAGTTCTGCAGCCACTGCTTGTCATCCCAGACATGCATTACGATGTGATCCCACCACTCAGTGCTTGTTTCCCGAGCCCAAAAGCAGCGTTCCACTGTGGTCAGCACCTCCGTGAATGCCACAAAATCTCGTATTGTAGCTAATATGCATGGCGAGATCAACACTGCACTCCTCTTGACTTCGTAGTTTAGGAATAACTCCACTGCCACTCATGACGTGTTGGTCAGTGCGAGCAGCATACTGGTCAACAGCTCGGGATTCATTCCTGCAGCCCGAAAGAAGCAGGGCAGGGCGTGCGCAGTACACAAACCATTGAAAGATGGCGCCAAATGCAGACGGAAGCACAGGGATTGCTGGGATGCAAAGCAATGCATCAAGGGGCATTGGGACAGGACCCAGGATGCCCTGCGACCCCTTCCACCTTCCCACAAGTCTTAGCGACAAAAGAGAAAGAGGTGCTCTGTGGGATAGCTGTCCAGAGTGCACTGCTCCGAATAGCGCCGCAAGTGTGAGCATGCTATTGCGCAGGCAGCTGTCAGTGTGAACACACAACAGTGGTTTTCCTTTGGTGCTCTGAGCGGCGCTGTAACTTTGCCAATGTAGACGTAAGTTAAGTTAAGTTAAGTCAACCTAATTTTGTAGTGTAGACAAGCCCTCAATCTTCACAAGCAGACCTAAAACGTATACATAAAATGAAATGGCATGTTTTTTATTTGGAAGATGCTTCCTTGAACATGGTTCCATTTATTTCCATTATTTTGCTTTTCACAACCTTGGGTTAAACATATGGAGAAAGTCAAGCCACATAAAGCTAGATACAGTTGTGCTCCATCTTTCCAAGAGTGAATCATAGAATGTCATGTTTGGAATGGACCTCAGGTGGTCATCTAGTCCAACCCCCTGCTCAAAGCAGGACCAATCCCCATACAGATTTTTGCCCCAGATCCCTAAATGGCCCCCTCAAGGATTGAACTCAGAACCCTGGCTTTAGCAGGCCAATGCTCAAACCACTGAGCTATCCCTCCTCCCCAAGTGAAGGAATTCCCACGCTACAAACAAGGCAGCAGGAGCACTTCTTGAGATTTTGCTATTGGCCTGACAGTACTTCTTAGCTGTTGAGGGGTTTTTAAAGAATTGGAGGGCGACGATGAAAATTAACACACTTGAAAAGGCCTAAAGAAAATTTTTTTTTGTAGTATTCCACACTATAAGGCAAAACTTAAGATAAGGTTTATCCAAAACCAAATGCATAACTGGAATTTGGCATGTTCAGCTATTTATTGAAACAAATTCACATGCCACTAAGTGTTTTGCCTTTTTAAGGTTTTAGAGTGAAAGCTCAATATACTAAGGCCCCAGTTTCTACCACAGGAGACTTCCTAGGATGTCCAAAATTCCATATATGGACACTCAAATTGGCAGAAAGAGGCAAAGAACAGGCAGTTACACACAAGTACACCTCTACCCCGATATAACACGAATTCGGATATAACGCAGTAAAGCAGTGCTCCGGGGGTGCTGCGCACTCTGGCGGATCAAAGGAAGTTCGACATAACGCGGTTTCACCTATAACGCGGTAAGATTTTTTGGCTCCCGAGGACAGTGTTATATCGGGGTAGAGGTGTATCAATATGCACCTCCTAAAAAGACACCAATATTTAGTCCTTTTAAAGTGCATGACACAAATGCAACTCAAAGGAATCAGTAACAAAATTGATTTCTTCTGGTAAAAGCTTTTTCTTGTGGAGTGGACATTTCATAGGTCAATACAACATTATGTACTTCTACGGCTCTGATACATATAGTATCCGAGCACCTCATAACCATTAGTTAATACTACTTCCCTTTCTCAATTAGGTTATCCCCATTTTACAGATGAGGAATGGAGGGCCAGAGAGATTAAGTGACTTGCCCAAGGGTCATGCAGGACATGTGTGGCAAAGTTGGAAATTGAAACTAGCTCTTTGACTCTCAGTCCTGTGCCAAAAGGCCACCTTTTCTCCCTTTCTGTGGCTCTAGATTGCCCTTGCTAGTTTTATATTCAGTGGTGACAATTTCTCAGCATTTGTAAATCATAATTCTGTGTCATTCCATTCTCCCAACTTAAAATTCCTCTCCTTCAGATTCAGCTGGAGACTATCTTTACTCTCTGACCTTAAGAGTTCATGACATTATACACCCATTTAACATGTCACATTTAATCCAAGAGGTGACTGCCTGTCAATGATGGGTGAGCCAATACCTATATCACTTTGCCTACTTTACACACATTAAGGTTAAACTGCCATGTAAAGCTTTGAGATCTTGATATGAAGGGATTGTAAAATTATTGTTTTATATGATCTATGCATTCCAGCTTCAGTCATTCTGCTGACAAGTCTGCTCATAATAAATAACACCTAGCTTTTATATAGCACTTAGCAGATCTCAAAGTGCATTACAAAGGGTATCCTCTTCCCCATCCTTGCAGATTGAGAAACTGAGGCACAGAAAAAGGATAAGTGACTTGCCCAAGGCCACCCAGCAGGCCATTGGCAGAACTAGGAACAGAACCCAGCTCTCCTGAGTTCCAGTCCACATGAGAGTGTGAGATCCATTTTGATTGTTCCTTTATGTAACTATGCTTTCAAACAAACCTAACAAGCTGATGATGTGAGTAGGCAGGTCCTACTTGGGGCTAACGGAACACTGTATGAACCATTTTATAAACTGGTGGGATATAATTCAGGCTAATTCAGTTTAAAACACTGTTAAGCCAGCCAGTGTGAAAAGGGCCAGATGTGTTTAAAACCCCTAGGAACAGTTTTCCTAGGCTAGAAGTTGAACTCTGTTTAAACAGTATGATCCCATTCACTCTGTTTGGCTCAGTTAGCCAGAATGGCTTTTAAAACAGAGTTTAAACTGATTCAAGTAATACTAGGGCAACTAAAATGCTAGGCTCATTATTAACCACACAGTCATTTTTTAGGGGGAAATTAAATTTGTGTATTGCCTCCGAAGATTTGCTTTGTTTGAAGGCACAGTTTCTGGCATGAAACAACAATGTGAACAATTAAAGGGAAAAGATATAGGTTTTTCCTTTTCACAGCCACTTGGAATGCCCATGGTTCAGTATTTTACAGATGCTGATGAACTCCAAGGAACATAAAGAATAACAGTTTATTGCAACATCATAGCCTTTCCCAACATACTGTCTGCAGGGAACAAGTTTTGACCTATTTTAACTGCTGATCACAGCATTTTTTTAAGTTAAAAACCCTTTAAACACACTTTAGAAAAGAGCTTCAAATGTCAAATATTTTTTAAATACAAGGTTAACTATGATAATATCTCTTTTCAGAGACAAGTCTGCATAATCTACATGATTAGAAAGAAAAGGATGGGGTTGCTATGTCTGGCTTGTAGCACCAGCATACTTACCTGAAGGGCACTGCATACCCTTATTTTATTTATGGGCTGATTTTCCTGAAGCAGGTTTAAGTGTTTTTCAGATTAAACACATTGGATTTATTCTATGACAAATCTACAAAACATGGATTAAATACTCACACCTCCAGAATCTCCTCTTAAAACAAAGAGGCGCACACATATAGTTATTAAGCAGCAAAATCTCTTAACTCCTCCTTTGTTCTTAATTAATATTATAGTCAGAAAGCCCTGCCTAATACTTCAAAGTGAGGAGTACAAGTTTTCAGGTGGATGCCTGGGACACTTTGTGGTCTCTCCTACTGGCTACCCCTACTACTTAAACTGTAAGCTACATAGAGCATATGTCTAAGTGACCATGTTTTAATTTTGTGCATGTCCACATTCTGGCATAACTGTTAATTAGATTCCCTCTTTCCCATAGCCCCCTCTACCCCAAACACATCAGCAATTCAAGTTAAGGGAGGAAGCTGCAGCCTCCCACAAATCTGCAGCTCCAGTTCCAACCTAAAGGGAACAAAACCCGTGCCTACCAATGGACAGTCCGCCTTAAAAACCTTTGTCTGTCTAAGAGAAGAGAACAAAAGGCAGAGCTGCGTCTCCCACACGGACTCACCCACCTCTGTATAAGCAGAGATTTTACTGATCTGTAATCAGAAAAGGAAGCTATAAGTGTCATGCATATCACAATTACAGATACAACCCACCTTTGATAGCTGCCTCCTGAGGCTAAAGCGCTGAACCATGGTCACCCTCTGTCTTCAGACAAAGCAGTCCACAAGAGGGGAAAGGGGGAAAAAAAAGAGGGCAAGATTGACAGCTATCTATAATTGTCTGAAGAAACACATCCTCCAGCCTGTCAGAGGGACACGACTAAGTGAATTTCTTGGCAGTCCTAAAACTTAAAGCCACTTCATTGTTCTTCAAAGAGATCCTGGGAAACCTACAAGCAGGGAAAGAGGGAGGGGCAGAAGCCTGGAGCTGCTCACCCTGTGCCAAGCTTTTTTAGCACTTCCTGTGAGTCAGCTGTGAGGGGTCCAGACAGATGGACCACCCCCTCCCCAGATTCATTAGCTGAGCATTGCTGTGGAGCCACCTGAGCCTTTGAGGGACTGACTGGCTGCTCTGGTTATTGCAGGGTGGGGTTTGCAAAGCATCTGCCTGAAGTGCCGATAAGGAGGTTAACCAGCAGCCAAAAAATCCTCCCAGTGATTAACTCCCCCTCCCCATCCCCGCAGAGGAGCTGTCAGCTTCAAAAAGCAACAGCTTCCTTCTCAACCCCCACCCAACCCCACACACAAATTAACCAGCTCACCCCTCTGAGGGAGAAGAAAGGGTTACTGTGGCTAGAGGAAGCAACTCACTCCCACCCTTGGGCTCAGCAGCTGCAAGGCTTTGTGTAACACAACTGGCTAGAGATTTCCTCTTATTCATAGGGAGGGGCAGCCCTTCAGGAATGAATATCAGGTGAAGGGATGCATATTACAGCAGTGACTTCAACTTTGACTCCTTAAACAAACCTAAGATCTGACTCCAGTGGTGTTTGCTTTGTTCTGGAGGTTTAGCAACCAGGAGAAAGATTAATACAAAACATGTCAGTGTAAGCACAGTGACAGGAAAGCCAAACCACCACCATCCTGAAGGCAACAAAGGGCTTTAAGTTATAAACCCTGTTACTACAATTAATCAGTTTAACTCCCTCCTCCCCATCAACCCCTTCTTGATTTAATCCCATCATGAGTTACTTTAGATGATGCATAAACCACCTTCCTATGAAGGTGGAGGCTAAAAATTCATTTCAATTCAATGTACTAGCTGTGCGTACACCCCCATGCACCCTAAACTATTTGGTGAGTGAGCCATGAAGGGGCATGAGTGGAGCAGTGCCAATCTGCATGCCTAGTAAAAAAACAAACAAAAAAAACCCATGTTTCTGGCACAAAGGTTGTTTCAGGGAAGGCAGCCATAAGGCACTGAACCTTTGGAAATAAGCAGCATATGCTACTGATCACAGCACACATGTGAGGCAGCTAGAAACATGGCCACGACCCAATGTTAGCTGATCAGTCCAGGGCTTGGTGTGATGACCAGTAAGGTAGCCAGGCCATCTCAACTTTTTCATTCGGTGGGTAAAAATCTTTCCTATGACAGGCACAGGGGTTTCCTAAAAGCACCCTCTTATCCCACACCTGGTCTAGCCCATGAATTACCTACCGTTATGCTACAGCAGGGGTCGGCAATGTTCGGCACGCGGCTCGCCAGGGTAAGCACCCTGGCGGGCCGGGCCAGTTTTATTTACCTGCTGACGCGGCAGGTTCGGCCGATCGCGGCCCCCACTGGCCGCGGTTCGCCGTCCCGGGCCAATGGGGGCGGCGAGAAGCCACGGCCAGCACATCGCTCGCCCGCACCACTTCTCGCTGCCCCCATTGGCCCGGGACGGCAAACGGCGGCCAGTGGGGGCCGCGATCGGCCGAACCTGCCGCGTCAGCAGGTAAATAAAACTGGCCCGGCCCGCCAGGGTGCTTACCCTGGCGAGCCGCGTGCTGAACGTTGCCGACCCCTGTGCTACAGTTATAACTGCCTACAAAGCTTTATGGCGCAGGAACTGTAGTTTATTATATGTTCATACAGCACCAAGCACAATGGGGCCCTGATCTAGCTGTAATGTGGGCAGTGTAGACACTCATAGGCTCAAATCCTGGTCCCCACTGACATCAATATGAGTTTTGCTACTGAGTGGTGCCAGGACATCATGCTTTGTTTTTAACCCTTTCCCTGCCCCACCTTTATTGTAAGTGCTTCTGATTTAAATAACTCTCCCACTGAAATCAAAGGGCTTCTAAATGTACCAGATATGGTCAGCAGAGATTTTGGTTTCTTCCTACTTATTACAAATTTACAGCAAGGAAACATACATGTAAACAACAACAAAAAAGAAACCATTAGTTCAGGATACTCTTATTCATATAAATGCCCTGGTAAATCAGGGTTTTTATGTTCTTACATTGTCCTCTCTATTGTATTTGGGATAGGCAATACTATCCACATGCAGAGAAGGAGCAGTAAATAAAATGGGGATTACAGATCCCCATTAGTGTGTTATAATAGCCTGCAGTGATGCTTTAGAAGGGAGCAGAGTTTAAAAAAAAAAAAAAAAAAAAAATCAGAGGCATGTGCATTTCCAGTTTGCGCCATACAGCAAGGAACCAGATCTTAATGGATCAACACACACTTCTACCAGGATGCTGCCTGGTGGGGAGAAGCTGAGGAAATGAAAAAGTAAAATACAATCAGTTCCCAAAATGTATTGGAAATAAGTGACTCTCTCATAGTCTAAACACAGGCCTTCCAATATATAATCCTAGCTCCATATTTTCAAATTCAAGCGGCTTGGCCTTTCTTTTGAGCCTCTTTGTAATTGCTTCCTACCTACAACTTTGCTCATTTCCTCCTACTCCCCATCCTAAAATCCCTTATAGTCCATTCTTGTTGTCATGCTTTCTTCCAAGTAGGCCCTTACACTATAATTCCCACCTTATCCTAGTACCTTCTTAGATGTATTTATGCCAAGCAGTCTTTCCACAATGATGCATTAAAGGAAGTATGCAACAATTTGATACAATGCCATGTAAATTTAAACACAGAATAAATGTTTGTTTCAAAAAATAAGTTAAAAATAGAATGTGTCCCATGATTTTTCTTATAAATTGTGACAGAATATAAAGGAATAATATTACATAGCTGCAACTGGAATATCTTGCTAGTGTCTGAGCACTAGCTAGTGAAAATGATTTGGTGAATAGTCTCTGAAATATTGACTAGTCCGTGTGCTCAGCTTAGAGAGCTGGGGAAAACAAAAAAAACAAAACAAAAATCCTAAACAGCACAAATGGTGAAAAGGTAGATTTAAAATATATATATATATATATATATTTATTATCTAAGGTAGTATTAGTAACACTGGTAAAGAAATTTTTCTAAAATGTAAAATGCAATGTGACAGTGCCTATTTGGGATTTGCCTACAGTCTGGCATATATGTATCTTTAGGCTCTGTCCTGCTAACACTTACTACTTTGTGTGTGACCGGGGGTAGGTTGCTTCGTCTCTATAACCCAGTTCCCCCATTTGCAAAGTGGGAATAATGATGTCACATTACACGACAGAATATGCATTGATGCAGACAATGAGGACAAGACACATGGAATTAAGCAGCAGACTGGAACTTATTAAATTTTAACAAGGGGCGGGGAGCTACCTGCCCATCACCCATACTCTCCAATATCATGAATTTAATTGGTTCCAGTGCAGGGGTTACAGGGCTCCTTAGCATATTATCTGTAACTCAGGGTAGGCTCTCCTTAGTCCACCCTCCAAGAACTCAGCTCTCAGAATCCTAGCACACCATCCCTCACCCCCAAAAGAGAGACAGAGGGTGCAGAAGGGTGGTGACCTCGGGCTGTGAGGGCCACAAGATCTGACCTCAGTTCATGAAGGCCACAAGGTCTCATCCTATCCCATGAGCCCAAGGCCCACTGCCAAAATCCCACATTTTACCTCTGGGGACTGTTCATGTTATCCTTTCAACCACACTGGAAACTGGCCACAAATTGTAACAAATTAACAACTCAACCCACCTACCTCAGTTAGATACTAAGCACATTCCTACTTAACCCACTGTGGCTTGATGGTGCTGCGAGGAAGGCAAAAAAATTCACTGGTCTTCTACCAATTGGTCCATGGGAGAAAAAAAATCCTTCCTGACCCCCAAACAGGCAATTAGTTAGACCTCCAGCATCCCATTCCTAGTTCAGGGTAGGGCTACTGGAACAGAGCCGAAAAAGACTCCACATGACCCCCACTCCAGGTTAAATCCTGGGAACCAGGGAATGTTGGCCAATCAGAACCCTCCCTTGCAGCTGGTTAATGGGTACCAAAGACTATGGGGAAGGGGAGAGGGAGGGCGGAAAGCTACCTGGTGTCCATTAGTGCATGTCTCCTTCCCTTGCTGCTGGGACTGTTCCCTTTCACTGGCATCCCCATCGAGTTCCCCCACCCATTGAGGTAGGTGGGTGGCATTTTCAATTCAATTCTTGCCCTAAGAATGGTAAGTGTATGTGGAAATGCACTGGGCTGAATGGGGCTTGGTACCTAAGACTAATGCCTCAAAAACTATATTTGTAAATCGTTTACACATTTTGCATGAATGGCAGCTGTTGTACAAATGACTACCCAAAGATGACAGGTTTCAGAGTGGTAGCCGTGTTAGTCTGTATCAGCAGAAAGAACGAGGAGTACTTGTGGCACCTTAGAGACTAACAAATGTATTTGAGCATAAGCTTTCGTGGGCTAAAGCCCAAAGATGGAAGCTCATACAGTATCAGTGTTCTGACACAATGCTGAGGCAGTATGTTTGGAGAAACCCGCTCAGTAAAGGTGTGTACTTTATTATTCCACGTTGCAAATAGACAAAATTAATCTTTCAGTAATTCAAGTTTCTGATGTTATCAGTTCATAAACATCACTTCTAGTAGATATATGTACACATGTATATAACTTCTGAACAATGTCACAATGTATATTTTGAAACAGAACATGTAATAGTTCTTACACACCCTTCCCCTCAAAAAGGGAAATGGACAAAAAATATACCACCACTTTCTATCCAGACCATCTTGTACTACCAGCCACACTGGAAAACTCATAATCCCATTGTCATTCATTCATTCATTCAATGATTGCTTTAAGAGACACATGGGTAGAATTTTGCATTTAAAAAGATATAAAACTAGATGAATTGCCATTAAAAAGGCGCAAGATTTGATGGGCAGAAGAATTGACTAACATACTTAAGTATATTAGTAGATACTTCCGTATCTACAATAGATAGTTTAGAAGATTTGAAAACAAGGGTTCCTGGCTTTTGGTCTTGTACTAAGATCACCTGTGTCAGCAGAAACACTTATAGTTTTTGATTATTTTAGTGCCCACAAGTGCACTAGTTACTTCAAACAAACAATCATTCACTATCATGAAGGGCATGTAACCTAAACGAGACATCACAACAAGTGAGCACAGCAAACAGTGGGGAAAAAAGAGTTATATTAATAAGGTAATGAGGTTACTCACATTAATTATGCACATATCACTTAATCTTCTCTTTATGTCTCCTCATTGGAAACAATGGCAAATTTTAGGCCATGTCTACACTACGAAATTATGTCAAGCTAATTTACATCAGCATACAGCCACTACAGTTATTAAATTGCTTGTGTGTGCACACTTACCTCCTTGTGTCAGTGGTGCGTGTTCTCACCAGGAGCACTTGTATGGATTGTATTGTCAGTGTGGGGCATAGTGGAATGTCTCGTGAAAGCCACTAACAGTCTATGTAAGCAATGCAGTTTCTACACCAACACTGCGTCAACCTAATTATGTTGACTGACTACGCTGCTTGGGGAGGTCGTGTTACTAAATTGGTATAGAGAGGCACTTATGTTGGCAGGAGCCAAATTTAAATGAAGACGCTTCTACAGTTAGTCAACACAAGGCAGCTTACGTTGACCTAACCATGTAGCGTAGACTGGGCCTTCGCTTCAGGACTGAGGTAACCCATGCTAGCTAAAAATGCAGTGAGCAGATTTCTAACCAGGATGGAACAAAACAAGGTGTTAAAATTTGAGCACCACCAGAAATCCAAAACACAGAAAATGGGCAAAATTCATGACAGAGATAAAATGACATTTCTAAGCATTGAGCTCTCATTTCCAATGGATAGTTCTCTCACTCATACTGCTGGTACCTTGTAATGTGAAGGGACACTGGACACTAAAATCTCAGCAGATGATACAGCCGCCTTCTTTTAAAAGACAAAACATCTGTGCTTTATTTTCAGCCTCACTCGCTTTCCACTGCAATTCAGTTCAATGTCTTTTTTGCAGAGATGAAAGAGACAGTGCATGCTTCCTTACAGTCTTATTTCAGTGTTGCTTGACAGTTCTTTATGATAAAAAGCTAGCCTAAGAAATGCACTGCTTGCGTTCAAAACACTACCTGTGGTGAGATGAGCCCCATGTATACTTCTGTCAGGGATGCGAAACAGCATGCCCCTTATTCTCCCCCTCCCCCATACTTACAAAATCATTGGCCAATATTATACACCTACTTTAGTGCTATTTTGACATTTTGCTGTGGTGGTCGGATATTTCAATTCAAAATTTTCAAATGTGATTACCAAGATGAAAAAGAAAAGAAATCCTATCTGGATGAATTTGTAAAACCTACTCAAAGATTCTTTTTTGATGTTGGAAACAGGCTGCAGTAACGTTTTGTCCAAACTATACATTCAAATATTTTCACTATAGAACACACTTGAAAATATAAGTTCTCAGGTATCAGAGCTCAGACGTAACCCATTTATTTTGTCAGACCTCTAGGCTACTTCCATTCTCTCACACCACATTTTTGAACTCTCAGATTGATGTCTCTTCACTGTATATATGTTGTACATCTCAGGTCACCCAAGAAAGACATGCCACCAGTTTGGATGATGGAGTGGGATAGCAAAGAGCAAGCTACTAAATACCACAAAAGATTCATTACTCCAAATATAATTAAACAAAGCTTATTGTTCAAACACCACTGTGGGTTTAAACTAGTTTTCTCTGATCATCCACAATAGCAGCAGTTATTCAGTGCCAGCTACACATACTGATTTGCCAATAAAACTTAAAACCTTTAATAGGCGCTCATTATTCAGCTCAAAAAGAACATGAAGCAAGCATCCGGAACTAGGTCATGAAGTTTGCTTGAGGTGGATGAGCTACCGGGCAGATTAAACAAGCACTCATGATTGCCTTTCAACATCCTTACTCACAAAAAACACCTGCTGCACCACCATCATGGGAGCCATCTGAATGCTGTTTGAATTTACATGAGGTTAGCAAGTAGTTATAAAGTACAATACTTCTCTTTCCTGACTGAATATATTGGTATTTCACATATCTGAAGTCCAATGATACACAGATGGTGTCTAACTTCCACCCATATGGAAATTACCTTAGCATGAAAGATTTTGGATTATCTTTTACCCTGAAACGGGAGAGAAAAACAATGAGTCACTTACTGCTTGACAATTTCAGCAAGAAATTTAAAAAGATTAAACTAGAGACCTGAGTTAACTATGTAGTGAAGATATACTAGATGCTTCGGAGTGTCCAACTGAAGCTTCTCCCAACTGCTGGAGTCAGGAGCAACTTCAGTAGAATCCAGAAGCTCTGTATAGAGGTTGTGATATCACCAAATGCCCAGTGTTCTTCTGTCTCCACCTACTGCTGCGTCCATCACCTGTGGTTTAGGCTAGCATGAGGATAGAGAAACAACTGCCTCTAACCTCAGGGTCCCTGCTGGGAACTTAAGAATCAGATACAACTTTATACAAATACACCACTTTCTTCAAAGCACTGTCTATGGATGATGGCACTACGTTCCATCTCTCTCAACTTGCCAAAACCCAAATGAGGGACACCATCTGTAAAAAAAAGACCCAAAATAAGGGGCACATTCATACAGGACATTTTAAATCCTACAAGAATTCTTCCTTTAGCATAAGGCCTTGTCTACACAGGAAAGTTCTCTGTACAACTTAAGGTGTGACTTTAAACCAATACAGCTAGAGCATTATAGCCGCCCCGCGCCGCCCCCTCCCAACACACACTCCACGTAGATACTCTTATTGCAGTATAAGAGTGCCTTACTTTAAATCATCAAATTAGCTTATGTCACTTAGAAAGGGGTTTACATTACATTGAGAAAAAAAAACACAAAAAAAACCAGAATAAGAATGTCCACATATGGAACTGTAGAGGTATAACTATGACATGTAAACAAGGCCTAAGTAACTCCTAACACTACCGTTTCAAGATTCTTTATTTCTGATGTAAACAACTGTCAACAATAAAATTGATTGGATGTCAAACGTGTGGCACAGATAACTTTGGAACTAAAATAAATGACCTCATATCTCAAAATGAGGGACACTTGAGAGGTATGCTTTATTCCCATACATGCGTGTATAAAGTCACATGCAAGAATGTAGATGGGTGTAAGGCTACAGTGCCAGTCTCTTAAAGCCATCAAATAACAGTGTGGATCAAGTCAAAAAGGCACTTGGATGGGCTAGGAAAGAGCTATGGGAAGGTCATTACATTTCTCTCTCTAGAATGCTCTAAGGGAAAATTGAAGAAAGTGAGTTACATAAACACCTGTATTTAATATCATCCAAGATTAACATTTCAAAATTCATGCTATGCATATTTCAGCATCTAAATTTCAGCTGCAACATCCCAGTTCAAACCACTGTTCAATGGCATCCTGCCTCTAGCAGTGGCAAGTCCATGATGTTTCAGAATGCAGGAAACAACCTCCCCCATCCCCCCGCATACAGTACCTACAGAAGGTATTCCTTCTAGATCCCTTTCCAAAATGTTCTCTTTTCTACAGCAAAAGAAAGTAGTATGCAACCAAATTACTACCACATTTTGTAATTGTCATGCAAAGGGTCCATAGTGATGGAATTACCTGTAAATGACAGAACTGAAATCCTAGAAAATCCTGAGATTCTTGGGGCACATACCAGACATTCACTGGATTCCATATATAATAGGTGCACCATTTTGCCTTTAGCAGTGGGTTCAGATCTTTTTAATCTGCAGTTTCATTACATTCCAAAGCCCTTGTATGTTCCATTCAATTCTTATTGCAGGAAATAGATATATTTTAGCTACTCTCTTTACTTGGAAAATTGCCACAAAATTATTGCTGTTAAGACCAGTAGGCTTTTCAGCATTCCTGATGCAATATCACCTCTTGGGTTGAAAGTAACTTCTCTGATGAACTCTCTCTATAGTATATTGAGCTCTTATTTGTGCTGGAAATACATCTGGTAGCTTCCAAGTGAAACGTGGAAAAAGATTACCAATAACAAAGCTTGAGAAGAAAGTGTGGTTAGATATTCTCACATTAGCCAACTTAACAGTGTAGTAGCAGCACATCCATTAGGTTCACTGTCCTTTTAACTCTTGCATCTATATTTTCCTGTGATCAGACCTATCTCAACAAAAAAGGGACAGTATTGGCTAACTGCTCTACTCTCCCTCCCCCCGATCCTTTTTGGCCAGGAGACTGAAATAGTTTTCCTTACGTGGACCTTTTTTGTCAAGGTCCAGATTTCTTGGTCAAGGCATAACACAAGAAGTGTTAAAACTACAGTAATAGGATCTTTAGAAGTGTCTGGCCTACTCAGATTCATAGATGAGAGGCCATTAACTATCAAGTGCAGGCAGCATGTATGTACTAATTGGCTAGGAATCAAGAACTCAAATTCTTCCTTTGCTCTGCCACAGACTTGCTGTGCGACCTTGAGCAACGCACTTAACTACCCTGTACCTCAGTTTTCATCACTGTAAAATGAAGTTATTTCCTGGCCTCAGAGAGGTGCTGGGAAGTAAGTTATTATGTGCACAGTGTCATCAAGTTTTAAAGCATGATGTAAGTATCACCATAACTATGGCTGGAATCTAATGAATCTTTCAATGGGACAAGAGCTGGCTGGCTGTTTCTTCTGACAGCAGCTACCTCCCTCATTACACTGTTGTGCTAGAAGGTGTTGGTGGCTGCCAGCAAGCATGTCTCATCTATAGGCATCACAACCTCACAGACCGATAGATTCCCAGGCAAGAAAGGATCACTGATCACCTAGTATGACCTCCCGTATATCACTGCCATAGAACTTCCCAGAAACAATTCCTGTTTGAACTAGAGCACATTTTAGAAACCCATCTGATCTTGATTTAAAAATCACCAGTGATGAAGAACCCAATACAACCCTTGGTAAACTGTTCCAATAATTAACAACCCTTACTGTTAAAAAATGCATGCCTTATTTCCAGTCTGAACACCCCTAGCTTCAACTTCCAACCAATGGATCTTGTTATGCCTTTAACTGCTAGACAGAAGAGCCCATTATCAAATATTTGTTCCCAAGACCCCTTAGCCTTCTCTTTGTTAAGCTAAATAGATTGAGTTCCTTGAGTCTATCACTAGAACTCCTTAAAGCTGATGGTCTCTCTCACTAGCAGAAGTTGGTCCAGTAAAAGATGTAAGATCGGGTGGCATAAGAAATACATAATCTGCAATATCCCCGATTGGGGGTAAAAGGTTGATGTGTCAAAGTACAGACATTGAGATATGAGGGTATGAAGTTCATATAATGGCTATGTTCGGGATTACCTTGTCTCTAATATCCTGGGCCAACATGGCTACACCACCACTGCATGATAGCCACCTTTCAGTCAAACTAAATGGAAGAATAATTAATCTCCTTTATGGAATAAATGCTGAAACAATAGAAGCTATGGTCCTAGGCTCTGGGATGCACACGGAAGGCCTGAGCAAAAACTAACTCAGAGAAAAAGAGTGGTTTTCCTGGGGGCTGATTGCAAATGCAGTGGCTGGGCACTGATTGTCTGCGTGTGTCTGTTTGTGGGTCAGAACAAGGAGAAAACCAGCAGAAAGCCAAGGAAAAAGCAGAAAGCCAGGGAATCACTGGTGAACGTGGCTCTGGGAGGAAATGACGTTTCTTTTGGGCACAAGACTGGCTGGAAAGCAGGCTTAGATTTCTCTGAGCAAGGAAACTGCCTGTCTGTTTCTGCTGTGTTCAGAGCAGGGTCGGATTAACCTTTTGTGGGCCCCCACGCAATAGAGCATGGTGTGGGGAGATCAGTCCCCAGACCAAAGTGCTGGCTGGGGCAATGAGGCTGCCTGGCACCTCAGATGGTGGCCCTGCTCCGCCTAGTGCGAGGGCACTGTTTACAAACTGGCAGTCGCCAGACGCACGCTGGCCTGCCCAGCCCTGTGCTGCCAGTATGCCCCCTCCCCTCGGGGGCAGGCCCATGCCACCCCACACAGCCCCTCTGCCCAACACCCCCTGGACCCACTATGCCCAACACCCTTCCCCACACAGACCCTCTACCACTACTGCCCAGTGCCCTGCACACCACCACCACTGCCCAGCGCCCTCCCACCTACTGTCTCAAAAGTAAGAAAAGTAAATCCTTTTCTAGTAGGACATGGTCTTTTATTACAAGAGTCTAGAACACATCTGTGAAGAAACATTCTTCCCTCCCCCCAAAAATTTTTTTACAAATGGAATCAACATTTTAAAAATATTTATGTTGGTGGGTGCAAAAACATTCTAATGCATGTCGAATTATAACTTTCACATTCTATATATACAAACTCCTACATCATACCTTCTACAGAATGAAGAAAGTAAAGTGAGAATAATCAATGCTCAAACACTGGCTTCATTCTCATTGAAATTGAGGTGGGTGATATGCCTTTTGATTTATCAGCATTATATGGAAAGAAGTTTTAGTTATTTTACTTGTGTCTCTGCCAGTTATGTATTTTGCTTAAGTCACTAGATGAGCGTCAACAAACTTACCAACGGGTTTAAAAATGCATTTTCTTTGTGGCTCAAAACATCAAGAGCTCTCTTCTGGGAGGAATGAAGCTTCATCTTCCTTTTTACAAACTGGTAGATTTTGTTAAACTCAACTGTACATTTTAGCATGAAACCAAGACTTTCAGTTGCAGAACTTTACTCCAGAGCCCCAAATTTCCTGGGTTACTTGTGATTTGTCATTGGTTACACTTGTAAACGGCAAGTCATCCCCTTGTTATAGCTACAAGCAGGAGAGATCCTTGCGATAGCTAGAAGTTACTTTTTCTCTATTGTTTCATACAGATCAAGATTCATTACTCCAGTGTTTGATGGTAGAACACAAAAACCATCACAAGAAATAATAATGTACTTCTCATTACATGCTCTTGTCATGTAAAACAAAGTTTACTAGCTAACCTTGACAGGTTAAATAACAGAACCCCAACTTTTCTGCACCCAAGAAAGTTGGACATGCCGTAAACAAGATATGGGACTCCCCCAGACTCCATGGAGGCAAATCACAAGGTGACAGAAGGAGACGGGGGATGGGGGGAAACCAGCTAGCCTATAGGAGCTGAAACTTTGATGGAGTTAATGTCTCTGTCAAAGACAACTAATGTTATTTCACCATGCACATGGCGCCCAGATTTGGTAACAGTAGCGAATGAATTAGAAGAGGGGCAGGAAAAGAAAATAGACTCACCAGGAGGGAATAGGCAAAGAAAAAAAAACCCACCAAAAAAACCCACAACATTTTACATTCTATCAATGCTCCAGAACCAGACATAGATCTTAGATAGGTGGAAAAAGCTTTCAAAGCAATGCTATATTTAGCAAAAGCTAGGCAATTAAGGTTTACACAAGAGGGTATGCTCGCTCTCTCTCTCTCTTCCCCTCCCTCTAGTTTACACAGGTCTAAAACCCTTGCAGCAGAATTTAGGGCCTTATTAAGAGCTCTTCCAACAAAGCCAGCCAAATGGAGAGAAATAGCAAGCCTGTGCTGTGTAATCAAGCCTGGCAGAAACAAAGACAGGAATCCTGATTGCAGCACAGCCTTCAATTAACAGGAGACACCATTTGGTATTACTGGTTTAGGATTATCACATCATAAATCTTTTAGCATACTACAGTCTCACAACCCACACAGCCAGATTTTTCCCCCCCGGCTTAAATCAATGACCATCAAATTCTAAAAATGATAAGATTACAGAGGAAATTAGTGTGAGCTAATTAAATACCTTCCATTAATATAGTGTATGAATTAATTCACACTGTTTAAATGGAGCCACTTTGCAGTGAAAAATTGCAGCTGTTTAACCTAGCACTATACCACCACACAACTGTTTAGGTCAAAAAGGGAAGGCTGCCCCAGTCAGTTGAAACTACGGGAGGAATTTAGGGAAGCAGAATGTAAATAGCAAAAGCAAAAGAGTTTTGACCAGGTCACCGGGACTAATACGCTACAACTCCTGCAAAGTGCACCATGTGCTCTTTAGTGACAAGGAGTGGTTAGGATAATCTTACTAAGAACGTTTGTGCTGAAGTATAAAGTTGTAAACCAAGAGAAGAGGAGATTTCATTCAGATTAAGAAAAGGAATCTAAAACACGTAGTTAATGTGTTAGGGTTGCCAGGTATCTGGTTATTGACCGGAAAGTCCGGTTACCCACAATAACCAGCCTCTGCCACCGAGGGTGGGGAGAGGAGCAGCTACTGTTGGAGAGAGCAGCGAGCAATGCTGGAGAGGGGAAAGAGGTGGAGCAGAGGATGGGGGAGGTTCCAGCGCTCAGTATCCACTTTTCACAAATTAGAAAGTTGGCCCCTTACCCCACTGTGCATAGAACTCGCACCTCTAGATCCTTTTAGGGAATGTCTACACAGCAAAGAAAAACCCGCGGCTAGCCCATGCCACCCGGTTGCGGAGCTTCTTTCATTGCTTTGTAGACATTGGCTCTAGGACCCTGTGAGGTAGGAGGGTCCCAGAGCCTGGGCTTGTAAGTCTACACTGCAATGAAACAACCCTGCTGACTGAGCCCTGTGAGAGCCCCAGGCAGCTGGCACGGGCCAGCTACAGGATTTTCTTTGCTGTGTAGACAGACCCAAAGAGGCCCCTGAAAAGGCCTCTGCATGCAAATAAGCTTTATCCTGTGACAGCAGTTCTCAAACTTCATTGCATCGTGACCCCCTTCTGACAACAAAAATTACTACACGACCCCAGGAGGGGGGAATCAAAGACCGAGCCTGCCCAAGCTCTGCTGCCCCAGCCAGGGTCCAAAGCTGAAGGCCAAGGGCTTCTGCCCTGGGCGGGGTGCATGTAACCTTAACCTTGGGCGGTGGGGCTCGGGCTTCAGACTTGTTGGGGCCCAGGGCCAACACCAGCCTTGGCGACCCTATTAAAATGGGGTTGCGACCCACTTTGGGGTCCCAACCCACAGTTTGAGAACCCCTGTCCTACTACAATATATGGTTGTAGCAGATAACGTTACCTTATGCTGCTGCAAGGCCAAGTTCCTTCAACAACCTGAAGCACCACACATTACTTATCTAGTGTGCTTTAGGTGATTATTAGGTTGGGGTTTTGTTTTTGTTTTTTGTTACTTTTAAAAAGTTGACTACATTTTTGTATTGGCTGAAGAACTGTTCCCAAACAGCTCTAATACCTATTGCTATCAGCCACCAAGCTGCCTCCCTGGAGAATAACTGGTAACCCCAAACCGCAATATTTTGGCTAGATGTGCTGCCACCTTTAAGAAGCGAGTCTCTCCTTTCAGCTTTGTCACAGACTTTTCCCCACTAAGATACCGTCCTCTGGATTCCACATTAGACTTTATATATAGGTCATGTATAACCTTCAATTTGAGTGAAAGAGTGCACTAGCCCATCTATGAAACAACAACCCAGCTCTTTAACAATGTAACCTCCACTCTCCTTCTCCTCAGTTTGCTGCTTACCAAGGAAATGTTGCTCTCCCATCATAAAGTATCTGAATGTTTTCCATGTAAGCATGAGTCTCCAATCCTGCCAACACTCACATACTTAACTTTACATATTAAAGCATATATGTTTATGTTTACAGGATTCAGGCATATAGTGTTCATTATGGCTCTACCCTCAGCTATGCTAACCCTGGTTTCTAACAATCACTACTGATATGTATCAGTGACTTGTAACAGAAGCATATATTTTCTGCCACATACATAATTTCTACTCTTCAGGGTGGACATTACAACTCCACTTGTGGAAAAATTTAAAGGAATACTTCACCAATGCCAGAAATTCACTCTACACCTCTACCCCGATATAACACGACCCGATATATAACATGAATTCGGATAGAACGCGGTAAAGCAGTGCTCGGGGGGCAGGGGGGGGAGATGGAGAAAATTCAGATCTAGCTAGAATCCACTGGAATAGACTTTCAAAAGTTGTTTAAGGTAAATTTGATATTTCTATTAATAGTTTGGTTCAACTGTTAGTGGTCTTTTTATACACACACACACTGATTATATTATATATAGTCATTTAAAAACAATTTACCTTAGACTACATTTCCAACTGTTTCTAATGAGACTTGAATTTTCTGTCTTAATCTGCCTCCTGCTGGGAATTTGCATTGGCATTGGCTTCACATTTCAGCTACTTTAAGCAGTAATTGCAGTAATTCTTAGCTTTAGAAAATAAGACTAGCAAGTAGTTTAGGTAAGAAAGCAAAGTCACCACTATCTCTAAACACGCAGATGAACAGCTCCATGTCTTATTGGAAAAAAGTGTTAGAAAATGGTGTGGTGGGATGACAGGCCTGGCTAATCTTGAGCTACAGTAACTTTCTATTTGAGTAAGAAGCAGAAAGACGGTAAAAAGATAAGAGATTTGTTAATGAACTCGAATATATACCCACACAACTTACTTTTCCTGTAGTTCAATTAAATGTGAGACTTATACATGTTACAAAAAAGATATAATAATAATAATTTGTATATTTTAAATTTGTTAATATCACAGACTGTTACATTTTGTTTAGGAAAACAGTGTTCTGTTCAAAACATAATTGCACAGATTTCTTTTTAACATTTTAAAATTAAATCCTTTTTATAACTACTAGTCATTTATGTTTTTCTGGAAAATGTACATGCATTTCCATACCTGCTGTAGTGAGATAACTTTACTTTTAAAATGTTACCTATACCATAATCATTTAGCATAGTCTGTCTCTGAATACCAAATTAGCTCAAAACAACTTATTTTTAGAATGATGGTAAAGTGAACCATTTGTAGTGTCATGAATTTTCAGAAAAGGTCCACAGCTCCCTCTTTTGGCAAAATAAGGGCTGCTGCGGAATTGATTTTAGAACAGATTTTGGAAGCCTCAATTAAAATGTTTTTTTTTCTTTAACCCATTTTGTTTTAAAAAAACTGCAGGACACTTTTACTTTGAGTAAAGTAAGAAATCCAACTGACAGTGTTGTTGCTGTACAGATTCAATTTACTTACTGAGAAAAACTAACATTTATAAAATGTTTCTGTTCTAGTCTGACTGCTCAGTCCGAAACAAAGGTACAGAAGTGACTTCCGCCAAATTTACATTAAAAGTCTAACAGAATAAAAACCAAGATCTCTTGCCTCCTCATCTCAAATTTTAACCAATAGGCACAGCTCCCTCAAATTAGCATTTATTTGCTTTTCTAGAAACCTAATGCAAACAAAACAAAATATGAACACCTCTAGAATGTTCAGATTTCTCTGCCCACTGTATTTTGTTCTGTCATAGGTGGTTTGGTTGGGGGGAGGGGTTGTTTTTTGTTTGTTTAACGTGTCTGCCCTGGACACACAACTGTATAAAAATACAGTTCACAGGATATAAACATTGAATTTTCATATTGCTGCTGAACAGTTAATTTTTTTTAAGAAGTCATTACCAATGGTGGGAGGGAGGATTTTAGTTAATAGACTTGGGGCATGTCTACAATCCCCTGCATTTTGAACTACGGGGGGAGGAGTATGAATTACAGCGTGTACCAAAGTGCCACGCTATAACTCCCCTATGCGAACGCTGCAATTGCAAACAAGCTCCTCTTCAAACAGGACTACATTAATGCAATCCCAGTCCTTAAAAGTTTGTGCCCACAGCATCCACATGGGGGAGTTACAGCACAGCCCTCTGGTGCACACTGCTATTTACACCCCCATAGTCTGAACTACAGGGCAGTGTAGACATGTCCTAAATCAGGAGACCAGGTCTATTCCAGCCACTGACAGACAAATCACTATACCTCTCAGCTTACTCATCTCTAAACATAGTATCCCCACTGCCCCACCATTATCAGCACAGACACTGAAAGACACTATTACCATGAGTCCCAGTAAATTATTTTTTCTTTATTGCATTTTAGATCCAAATTATTTGTTTTTTCATTTAGGGCTCCTGGCTGCAAGCAACATGCAAGAAACACAAGGTTGTGCTGCAAGCCTACGTGCCTTGAGCTCTCTGGGAAATAATGTTATGTTTATACTAGGCCCTGGTCTACACCAGAGGTGCTCAACCAGTGGGGTATGTGTACCCCAGGGGTACTTTGAGGTCTTCCAGGGGGTACATCAACTCATAGATATTTGCCTAGTTTTACAATAGGCTACATAAAAAGCAGTAGAGAAGTCAGTACAAAATAAAATTTCAAAGACAATGATTTGTTTATACTGCTCTGTATACCATACACTGAAATGTAAGTACAATATTTATATTTCAATTGATTTATTTTAGAAAGTATGCAATTTTTCACTAATAGTGTGCTGTGACATTTTTGTATTTTTATGTCTGATTTTGTATGTTTTTAAGTGAGGTGAAACTTGGGGGTACACAAGACAAATCAGACTCTTGGAAGGTGTACAATAGTCTGGAAAGGTTGAGCACCACTAGTCTACACTACACAGTTAGGTTGACCTAAGGCAATTTACGTCGACTTAATTAAGTCTGTGTCTACATTACAGCCTTGCTCCCACAGATTAAAGTGCCCTACTACACCAACACAATAACACCCCTCCACAAGAGACGTAGGGCTTATGTTGGTGTAGTTAGGGTGACGCAGTGTCTGTGCAGACACTGCTTACTTACATCTGCTGTTGGCTGTCTTGTCAATTTAACGGCTCAGCCGGGTAATTGACAAGGCTGCCCGGCTCCCAGCAGGGGAATCAAGAAGCTGGGGTAACTGGACCCCACTCCTCGGGGGCAAGAAACCTCAGGCAGCTTTCCCCCACTCCTGGTGGAGAACGGGGAAGCAAGAAGCCAGAGGTAGCCTCCCCTGCTCCCAGCGGGGAATGGGGACCTAGGGGGAGGATGGCTGGGATCCTGGGAGCCTGTGGGGCAGCCAGGCTCCCAGCAGGAAGCTGCCAGCGGAGTTGAGACTGGGCTCTCAGCTCCCCACACTGCCTCTCTAAGGTTGGTGGAGGCACTCCTGAAGAGGACGCACACCACTGATTCAAGGAGAGTAGTGTGGACATGCATCGCTGCAGTAATTACCGTGGTGGCTGTAAGTCGACCTAATATCGATCAACTTAGGTTTCTAGGATAAACGTACTGTAGGATTTCCTCACCCTACCCCGCATAGTTGCATCTCCATCAAGGGTAGTAATGGTGGGTAAATTAGCACCAACAAGGTGCCAGTGACTACTGGTGTTTTAATCACAGTGTAACGTACATCTGCTTTTCAAAATTCAGGCTGGGTTCTTTATATAATGGTTGCAACAATTACAAAACTTTTGTGCCTCAGAAGTACTGAGATATGACTGTGATGAGTGCTACAGAAGTAACTATATGTATAAGAAACACAATAGCGCACAATCAGATGGGTGGGCACATTTTACCAAGAACTACATGGAAAATCAAATTTCATGGTAAATCAGAAGCTTGTGTGTTAGTGAGTTAACTACAATATACTAGTACTGCCACTGGAAACAATGGGAAATGGAAGTATCTGTTGCCACCACAGTTCATACCAATAAGGAGAAAATAATCTCACTTAAATGAAATTAAGATTTCAGGTAGTTTGAGTAGTTAAGTACAATCTAGTTCTTGGGCAAATTTCTTGACTTGAATGGTTTTGGATGGTCTTTTGTTCTCTGAAGTGGAAGTAACACTGCCCATAATGCCAGACATCCAAGAAAGTCATCTTGTTACCAGCGATTATGTGTGTCTGCAATTCACTTTCTTGTGCCTCTGAAATGCCTCAGTTAAGGATGTATGGCTGGGTTTTAACAGCACTGCCTATAGAAAATTGAGTTTTCAGCTTCATAATTGAGCAACCATGCAACATTTGTGGAGGAAGTGATAACCATAAATAGCATATACTCTGAGCTAAAAATCATAGTACTATATTACAGAGAAGTTTGAGATGGAAACAGCCTATTAGGTCATCCAATCCACTTCCTCACCAATAGAGGATTGTTACCTACAGTACATATTTAGTGCCTTGTCCATTTCAGTTCTCACTGTCATTAAGCACCCCCACTCCAGCTATTCAGTCTGGATTTCCTCTGTCTGAATTTTATCCTGTTATTCCTAGTGATGCTCCCTTGATCACCCTGACCTTTTCAGTCTGTGGCACTATTATTTATTGTATTAAATACTTGCAGATAATTATATAAACAGTGTAATACAAATCCTTATAAAGCATTGGATAACTACACTATATGGCATCTTTCTATTTTTGGAGGTAGAGAAGGAAAGGGAATTTATGTAAAAGCCAACATACCAAACATGAGGAAAAGATGCACCACACATTAATTTGCCCCATTGAAAGCCCCTAAATTCCACTGCTCTGGTTTCAACCTACAGCATTATAGCCCTGAATCTATTTATCTTCCCATAAAACTAATGCCATCTTAAAAGCAATAACTCCTTTACAGAAATTATCTTTAGCCTCTCTCACAAAGCAACAGTTAGCTGTAATCTGAAAAGCACTAGGAATATTGAGATAAGGTTAGTTATTCAGTAAGGACAGATGACCACCGAAGCACAAAAACTGGTCCAAGAAAAGAGCCAGTTAATGGTTTGTTAAATCAGCCAACTTCTTATGGAAAGCTAATCTGCTTCACTCACTGGTTCTCAAGTACCAACATAATGCTGAGATGTTTGAGTTACAAGCTATGCATATTAGCTCTGAACCAAAAAAACCCCAAACACAAAACTCCACATAAAACACACCAAAAAAAAGGAATTTTGAATATTGACAGAGGTCTGTAGATCTTAGATTTCATAAAAACCTCAATTTTATGAAAGCTAAGCTTTAGGCCTATTCTGACATGTCCCAGTAATTAGAGACATAACGTGAGTGATGTAATATCTTTTATTCGACCAACTTCAGTTGGTGAGAAAGACAAGCTTTCAAGAGACCTAAAGAGCTCTGTGTGCCTCGAAAGCTCGCCTCTCTTGCCAACAGAAGTTGGTCCAATAGAAGATATTAAACTGATAAGAACAGATATAACTTAGATAATATTTTTACTTCAAGGTCCTAGAGACAGACAAAGTTTTCATCTCGAGGCCAAAAGACCAAAAACATCAAGACACTTGATCGCGGCCTTGGATAGGCCAAGAGACTACTGACACTTGATCTTACTTTACCTCACCTATCTTGTCTCTCCAATATCCTGGGACCAAGACGGCTACAAATACACTGCATACATGTCCCTCCCAGTCATGATATAATTTTGACAACAGGGCTTTTGTTTCTTAATGATAAAGACTAAGGGAAGACAATGATGCAAATTATTGTTTCTAAGCAGTACATTTAACATTTTCTGAGACGTGTGAATTACTCTTTAAATGTAGAAATAAGGGAGGCATAGGGGTACAGGGAATCAATCCTTCTCTCCTTACATTGTGTATGGCTTTGATCACCAGGTGTTTTTAAACCTCCAAGATGTCATTACTATAGCTCAGTAAAGTAATTCTAGATGTGATACATTGTGCTGAGGATTTAATGGAGTTAAATCTAATTGATTTACTCTGCCTGGCCCTTTTATTGTTCAATAAAATAAGATTTGCTTCTCCTATCACGGAATTCAAAACTGACTCTCCAGTACTTTGGAATGGAATTAAGCACTAACAAATTCAAATTTTAATGAAGCATTTTTCTTCCTTATTGTAAACCCACAAACCTCTCCGTATAATTACATGTAGCTGTTGCCAACTAAACTCATGCTGAAAATCAGAAGCGTGATTTCACTGCCCCTTGGGGTCCAATTCTTATGGCAGTAATACATTAATACACATGTACAATGGGTTATGGAATCTCTTGTATTATCAGCCCTGCTGTTGTAAACAGATTTTTACACAAATGCACTCTAGCTTCAACTTAGACAAGGTTCTATTGCTTACTCAGCAAGCCTGGGGTAATGGGATAAGTTAGTTTTTGCAAATTCCTGCCTGATCACATTTTCTTGGTGTTGGAGGCTTTACAGAGCATTAAATACTCTTCACATTACCCAATTACCTCAATTTTATTTTTAGAACCACTTATCTAACTCTCTGTGGGGCCAATCTTTGCACACACAGTTTTAAAGAGTTGCTCATGCTTCATGGATATACTCAGAAAACCATTCTGCTTCTCTCGTTTTCTGTATTTCTTCTCTGTTTATTAAGACAGACATGCATGCAGTCAAATATTACCCACTTGAAGCCATAAGACTTGCTGAAAGTTTTGTTTCTGTGAAAACTGAGGATAATGTAGGATGAGGCTGGGTCAGTAGACTTTAGATATGAAACATCCAGTTTAGATTAAGGGGGTTTCATCTTTTAAAAAAAGGTAAAAGAGACTGAGAACTTGTGGTCATTGAAGAACTCAGAGTTCATTATGAGAAATCCCAGTGTGCTGTCCAAACTAACTCACAGGGTACGTCCAGATTACCCACCGGATCGGCGGGTGGGGACTGATATATCACGTCTCGTCTAGACGCGATATATCGATCCCCGAACGTGCTCCTGTCGACTCCGGAACTCCACCAGGGGGAGTGGCAGTAGCGTAGTCGACGGGGGAGCCGCGGCAGTCGATCCTGCACCGTGAGGACAGGAGGTAAGTCGAAATAAGATACGTCGACTTCAGCTACGCTAATCCTGTAGCTGAAGTTGCGTGTCTTACATCGACTCCCACCCTCCCCCCCAGTGTAGACCAGGCCACAGAATCAGTCTACTGACATGTCCCATGGAATTTCAAGGTATTCCAATTCCTCTCCTAAATTGCTGTGTAGCATATAGGATGTTAAATAGCTGCTGCATTCCACTACAGAGGTGGCTGAAGTGTTCCATATATGCCCTACCTACTTCACATCAGTGTGTGGCTTAGTTAACATTTGTAAAATATATTTTGAAAACCTCATATAAAGACATTACAACAGAATCTTTATTAATTCATGTGGATACCCCTAATGTTTATTCAAAAGCAGCATTGTTTCTAACTGGTTTCCAGGGTTTGATATGAGGCATGTCTGGATGTTTGTCTGTTTCCTTACAAAGGACAGTAAGAGAGCTTCCTCATCTCATCCCCTACTCCATAACAACTAAAGATGGCCAGTGTCACTGATGTCTTCATTTAATGCTGCTAGGGTTGGATCCTATTAAAAAGAAACCTAGTCAGAAAACGCATCATATAAGCTATTTAAGTATTTAGTGATTCCCAGTTCACTGTGCAGGAAGGAACACAGTCTGATGCAGTGGTAGGGGCAAGGAGAATCTGAGGAGGTATTTTGCAGTATAGTAGCATTTGCTATAATTACCTGCCAGCATTTCTATTATGGAATCCTATTTTTGGGTGATTTATGACGACTAAGAATTTACTGTAAGCTCAAAATGTGGCATGGAGAAAAGAGCTCAAGGAGCTGATGTTTTTTGTTTCTAATGACATACTTTGGGATGCTTGTAAATCAAACTGCCTCTTCCTCCCCCAAGCCCCTCCACCCAAGAGGACAGTTAAGGCCAAAATACCAGCCCAGATTTTCAGCCTAAACCCTTAAATCCAGTTCTTCTGTAGATTTATGCTAGTCATGGTATGAAATGTAATTGCCTGTAGTTGGTATTACAGATACATAAGAACTAGACTGAAATCCTTAGGGTTTGTCTACTCGGGGAAATTTACCAGCATAATTGTAACAGTTATCCTGCTAGGTATACTGTATAACTCCCCAGAATAAGAAGTTGTCCACATGGGGAGTTACACCAGTATACTTGGGCTGGTAAATTTCCCCACACAGACAAACGCTTAAAGAGTTGTATACACATGGGAGTTATTCAAATACAACTATTTCTTAATAATTATATGTGGAGACTCTTATTTCAGAATAATTATTCAGGAATAGCTATTGCACTTTAAATTCACAACCTACCTTAACCCAAAACAACTGTCAAGTGTAGACAAGCCCTTAGATACATTAGACAGTCTCATTCAAGAATGCACCTCACATTGTTCAAAGATTTCTCCAGGCCTCTATGGGTATATCTAGGCTGCAATTACAAACCTGTGGCCGAACCAGGCCAGCTGACTCAGGCTCTTGGGGCTGTTGAATTATGGTGTAAACGTTCAGGCTTGGGATGGAGCCCGGGCTCTAGGACCCTACGAAGTGGGAGGGTCCCACAGCCCAGGCCACAGCCCAAGCCTGAACGTCTACACCACAGTTAAACAGCCCCTTTGCCCAAGACCCTCGAAACAGTCAGCTGGCACAGGCCAGCCACAGAAATCCAAATACAGTGTAGAGATACCCTGACAAACTACAAAGCATCACCATCTACTACTTCTGAGCTGGAAAGATGGTAGTTCCAGCTTGGAACCTGGAGTGATTGGTATATGAGGGGAATGGAAGGAAGGGAGAAGATCAGAGTCTTCAGTGTTTCAAAAGGAAAGATCACTGCCAGCAAGTAGGGGAAGGTTTAAAAAGGATCTTTAAGTCTCCCATAGGATTTACATTTCTATATTGCAGAACTCGATCCTCCAACTAGGGAAAAGTTTAATTAAAAAAGCAGTTAGTGACAATAACTGCCACATTCTTGAAGGATGGGCAGATCTTATTTCTACAGATGGATAACAAATCTGTGGATTTTTGTATCTTTGGGATCTTATGCAATGAAAAGATACCATGTACCAAAGTAATTATTTAGCAATACAGAGAGTCATCAACTGTCTGGGACTGGATGAAATCTACTTATTGTTAGAGATGGTGAAAATAAAAGCAGGGTCTTGCAAACACAAATATTCTAATAGGCATTATTCTCTCTTCTCATAGCAGCAGTATTTCAGACAATTAGCAGTTAAACAAAATTGCAGAATTTTATTGCTCCCACTCTTATGCTTTACAAAGGTTACTGTATTCAGGCAGGGAACAGAAGTGCCTGGTACAGCCATGGTCTTTCACTGCAATTCAGGAACTGGGAGATTAATTTCTGAGCTTGTAAAACAATCTTCCGCCTGCTCTTGACCTATCAAATCTGCAATTAAGCCACTTGCTGCGATTTGACAGTTTATCTTATCTTGATGTCAGACTCTCACAATGCAATCCTATCTTTGTATAAACCATCAACAACCAGTCATGGCTTTTTAATTGTTCAGAAAAAACAACACTCACTGTTACATGGTCTGGCCGTCAGATTTTTGCTAAGACATGCACAATTGTTTATTTAGGTTTGCTGGAAGCCTATATCCATAAATCCAGGCTCTTACACCACTAGCTTGAGGTAAGGGTTACCTGCTACTGTCCTGAAATTCTCCCTATCTATCCATCAAAGACTTCCATACTGCACTGTTGTCAGGATATAAACAAAACTACTTGTTTCTTCCCCTTTCAATACGTTGCCTAAGTCTTCAAATGAATACAAGCCTTCTTTCCATTATACTTATAACCCTGACAACTACTTTGGTTTCAATAAGACTCCATTCCGCATACTGGAAGCGGTGTGCGCGCATATACAAACGCAAATTTTTAGATGGATGGATACTCTACCGCAAAAGTTTGATGCAAGGACCTTGAGCATGTCCATTATCTCAAGATTCAGGTTAAGCCTGACAAATAGTAGTTTGGTATTAAGACATTTAATAGTGCACACTTACTTTTCTAAATATCAGTTTAGCAATACTAGATACAAATTTCTACCCACAATCTTAGGAAGGCAGTGTTCCCAGGGAAGTCAAAGGGGGGTTAGGTCAAAGGGAGCACTAAATGGTCTATCAAGTTAAATACTAATCATTTTAGAAATCAGCTTGTTTAAAGTTGTGGCAAACAAATTATGCTATTCACCTCCAGCTCTCAAAATTATACCAAGACTGCACAATCAGATTTTTTTTTTTTAAGTCACTACTCTAGAAGCATACATGAGAGCATTTCTGGAAAGACTACATAAACACAGACTCTAAATAAACTTGATACATAAATGAACTTCAGTCTGAAGTTAGTAACCAAAAATCCAAAGCTATTTCAAGCAGTCACATAAATGACCGTCAAAACTTTTAGGACAGTCCCCAAATACAGAACATGCCAACAGGAAGCAAGAGAAATGCATGCTACCTTGGAAAGCTGCCATATCAGGGTCTCTCTACAGGAAAGTACATTGAACTACACTTGCAGTGACAGGCTTTGAAGTCATACTGTCTACAGAATTTGTATCAGATATCCATGGCAACTCTTCTGACAAAAGCAAAAATCTTCAAAATGTTCACTAATCTTAACCCTGAATCTCATCTCATTAACATTTCAATTTGAGAAGAATGAGCAGGGCTTTTGCCAACATTGCAAAGTTAAGAATTAGTTTAAACCCCACTCTTCCTTAACCAGGAAGGCAACCAAGTGACAGTTTTGAAATAGCTGTATCAGAGCTAGAGTGTATTCAAAAACTCCAAAGAATTGTGAGTAGCTGTAGGTCATGCAGACGAATGTGCTACAGTGAATTAATATCAATCTAACTTCTTGGCAATACCAGAAGATATCAGCCAAGGGCTTCCACCAACTGGTCTACCAAGACTGAGGCAGACCATGCTTTCCACAGCAGTGTTTACTTCCTGAATGAATGAAGTCACATCAGTAACACCTTTTCATAAGACTGAAGCTTGGTGTGCAAGATGAAAAGATGAGAATTTGGTGGAAGAACCTTATTCAGAAAGAAACAGTTGTTGCTCTTTTGCAGTCATCTTTTCTTTTGTGAAGACAGAATGTTTGTTCCGTAAGCCTAGTGTACATCTGTTTAATATTTCTGCTCAATAAATGAAAACCAGACAAAGAAATAATCTACTATCAGAAGTTCATAAGCATCCTCTCCTCAATTTTCTGATGGAGCCACCCAATATTAGTATTTGCTGTAAGAAGTCGCATCATTCCAGAGATAGTAGTTACCTCTGTTTTTCTGGCCCCTCCTTCAAATTAACTGAAAAATAGTTTTTAAAAAAAAAGTAAACTTTGACCAAAGTAAGTAATCCTTACTCTGCTCACCTCACCTCTGGTTCCTTTGTGATCCAGGTGCTTGTCCATTGCTCACTAAATCTCAGGAGCCTGGCCAGTTTCAAGAATATTTTGTATTCAGCTACACTGTGTTAATACTATTTTTTTCCTACTCATTACCAGCTAGGCAAAGATAACAAGCCTCACATTGGGAGGAGGAAAACCAGACATTAAGCATCCCACTCCAATATCTGCGAGGAAAGTCCTATTTGGCAAATGTAACAGCACCTAGGGCAAGTCTCCTACTTGATGGGGAGTGGAGGAGGCAGGGAGAGAACATTTGCTGCATAAAGTGCCTGGAGCTGGCACCTTCCACTCCCATTTCATTTAATGGGAACTAAGGATGGAGATCGGGCATGGCTACACTGGAAACTTCAAAGCGTTATCGTGGGAATGCTCCCGTGGCAGCGCTTTGAAGTGCGAGTGTGGTTGCGCGTCAGTGCTGGGAGAGAACTCTCCCAGCACTCCTGGTAATCCACCTCCACAAGGGGATTAGATCCGAGCGCTGGGAGCGGAGCCTGTCTACACTAGTGCTTTTAAGTGCTCAGACTTGCTGCGCTCAGGGGGGTGATTTTTCACACCCCATAGCCAGCAAATTAGAGCGCTATAAAATGTAAGTGTAGACAAGCCCTCAGGAACTGCTCTGGTCCTTGTAGGATCTGGTCCCACGGGTAAAACTCTCCTTTTGGATCTCTACAGAGGATTTTAATTTCCAATATATTACTCTCCTAACAGGAAACCTGTGCTTGTATGGAGAGAGCAGAATATCAATCAAGATCCACTGTGTACGAGAAAAGAATTTTGCCTTAAGGTAACAAGCACCATACAGGTGAAGGATGTGCAACGGTTCAGGCACTATCTCTGCCCTCATGGCCCTAAGAGAATTCAGAATGATACTACTGGCCATGGAGCCCACAGAAACTTTCTACAAATTGTGAATTTGGATACCGTAGTTTTGGGATGGGGAGACTTCAGTGCATCCATCACTCCATGTGTAACTCATTATCCCTAATAAGAGCTGTGCATGTACAGCGACATAAGAATCCCATGTATGTCATGCCAATCATTTTTAAGCCACCACTATTCTGATTTCTCAGCTCAGTAGGATGATTATGAGGACAGTTTTACGCAAAAATATTTAAATTCACACTGATTAAAATAAAAAGCGACTGAAGTATCTCAACGTAAGACTTTATTATATTATCTTTCATGCTACGACGCTTTCATTTGTCAATTTCTTCACGGAGCCTGACAACATGCAGCAGGAATATTACACATGCAAAATTATGTAAAGGAGATGTTAGGACAAATGCAATTTGTGGTTTTGTGATGACATATTACCCTTCTATTTCAATAGCAAACAGAGAGCAGAAAAATGGAACAATACAGCAGAGACTATAAAAAAATACTTAATAATCTTCACTATCTGAAGAACCTACAAGGCCTTATACTGCAAAGTACTCAATGTCCTCAATTCCCAGTGGCAGTTGAGGGTCTCCAATCCACAAAGAATAGGGCCCATCTAGTGTTTTGCATCTTCGAAGTGTTGAGCTGACATTAACTAGCCCTTGTAACACCCATCCATTCTTAAAAACACATCTGAAGCAGATGACATAAGCACTTCTGCAGTTCTCCAAAGAAAATCTTGAAGGGAACTTATGACTTATTTCTCAGCATGTCCAACCACCTGTCCTTGTGATACAATCTGAACAGCTCCACTGGCCCAAATTAAAAAATTACAGCGCTGTGCAGATACAAAGAATCCTTGTTATGCCTTAGTTGGTACAGTAAGAAGAATCTTCTGCATTGTACCAAAATATCAAGATAATTTTGTTGCCTTCAATAATACTCTAGCTTATATATAGCATTTAATTTAATAAGTACTGACACAGTGTTAGGCATTCTATAGAATGTGGAGGAAATACGGTACTTGCCCCCAAAAGCTCACATTTCAATAGACAAAGCATCCAGAGACCAGAAGATTGATTTACTACACCAGTAAGTGTTCTCTAATATATGGAAGCAATACTTTGCAGTGATTAGCCCTGATTGGCTTCCTGGAATTATGTTTTATACAGGTGGCTGAAAGAGGTGAGAACTGAGTCTAGCACATAAAGAAAGGAAGTTAGGTCCAGGCATAAGGGACAACATGGAAGAAGACACAAAGAGGAGAGAGGATATGGGCAGAGAAGTTTGATGTGCTTAAAACTCTCACCTAACAGTGAGGGATGGCAAGGATGCCCAACAGACTAGATACCAGCAGGCAAAAACTAAAAAATACATAATTTAAATTACATAAGACAGGCACTCTCCCAATATAGCAAGAGAGCACGGGTGGCGGGTAGAGCCCCCTTTGAGGAGGCTAGTCCCCAGCTTGGCCCCTTCCGCCTGTGACCCCACCCCACGGCCGGAGCCCCGAGACCCCCGATCCCCATGGCCAGAGCCCCAAGCACCCCTCCCCCCCCTCAGCTGGAGGAGCCTCAGTCCACCCAAAGCCCTGATCCCCCCCTCGGCAGGAGGAGCCCCAGACCACCCAAAGCCCCAAGCCGCCCTCCCCCACCTGCCCAGAGGAGCCCCGGGCCAACTGCAGCTGCGCCTCCCCTACCCAGACCCCAAGCCGACCCGGGGAAAAGCCTCTCGTCCCAAAGAAGCTTTTGATATGCCCCATGCAGGTTGCAGGGTGACTGAGGAGGCAGTATTTGCTATTCAGCTTCTGGGGTTCAACAGTAATCTCTCTGGAGTCCAGGGAGGTTACTGATGAACCTGGGAATCTGTCATATTCCATAGTCAGTAGTTCAATTTTTCTTTGGCACTGTCCAGATGGCCAATGTATAGCTCATAAGCCAGGAAGCTAGATGTAGGCTGGGACCCCCAGAATCACTATGGGCATGTCCACATCCCTAGTGGCAATCTGCCACATGGGAAAGAAACGTCCCTTCATGCAGTTTTCTGAACACTACTGTGTTCCTAAAGATGCAAGCATCATGCACCTTTCTCTGTCCAATCCACACTGATATCAGTAAAGCGTCCTCACTGATCCACTAGCACTGGCACAACAATGAAAAACTATCCCTTTCTGTTGATGTACTCAGCAACAAGGTGGGCCGGTGCCAAAATAGGGATATGCATCCAGAAATCCCATTGCTGCAAATCCATCCACTATTTCTTGCACACTGCCAGGAGTGAGAGATGATTAATGGCCCTACACACTTGCCTGACAAGAGTCCCAGTGCGGATTTTCCAACCTCAAAATTATTTCCCACTCACTGGTAGCAATCTGGTATTGCAAGCTTCCAAAGCATGTTCAATACTCACTTCACTGTCAAAACAGCTCCCATTATGCTGTTCATGCACTGCAGGGCTGGGGCTAGGGCAAGGGCAAGCTTGATGCAGGAATGAGGTTTTTTGCATCCAAGAGTGCTATAGCCAATGCTCTTCATCCCAAACCTGGATTACTATGTGACCCACCAATCAGTGCTTGTCTCAGGTCCAGAAGCGGTGCTTCATTGTCTGCAGCTGCTCTGTGAATATCACCAGCAAGCTGGATTTATTTCCCCCCCACGTCCAACAAACTCTCCTCGAAGATATCCTCATCTTCCTCATTGTGATCCCAGTTGTTGCAGTACTATTTGGAGGTCTGTATTTACAATGCTCATGAGACCAGTGCTGAGTTCAGTGGACTCCACACTTCTGTCAGAGAACGAAAAGCCCTATGTGGGTTTGTTGGATGTTTTAAAAAGGCACAAAAATTAGAGGATGTGGAAGGTATTCTGGTATGGAGAACATTGCATGCTGGGAACTTGACTCTTACCTCCCAGAGATCCCTGGATGAATCATTACTATCCCACAAAACATTGCAAAAGTGTCCCAAAAGGCACTGTGACAGACAGCAGCGCAGGGCACACAGGAATACCTTCCCATGTTGCACAGCACTCTACAGATACACAAACACTCCTGGCAAGTATGTGCATCACTGATATAAGCAGCCAAGTATGCACACGTCCGAGTGATATACAAATTTAGGCAGCTGTATGCCCATGTAACTTGTGTTTGTAGTGTAGACATGACCTAAGTGTAGCAAAATGTTTACAACTCACAGCTCAGAATTAGGACTTTGTGGCAATATTTAACTGAACATTAGCACTTTTGTAAATAAAGGGGTGAATTGCCACTTATTTCAACATGTTACAGTGTGATTACAGAATCTTTGGCAAAAAACAGGAAGCAGCACTACTCCTCCAAAATGAAAAAGGGAATGATCTGAAGACTGGAAGAAAATATCTAAGATGTGGAGTCCGAAGAGGCTATGTCCATTGGAAGAGTACGTGTGTTTGATTTGAAAAAAATCACTAAGGACATAAAGGATCTGGGCAAGAAAAAACCCAAACCAAAACACTTCCACCCCCCAAAAACCCTAAGCACTATTGTATAACTCTGATACAAACAAGTCTTGCAGTCACGTACCTGATGGAAACAGAAGAGCTACACAATGTCAGACATTCTATTGTAAGCAACAACGACAACAACAAAAAGTGTTGTCCCATGACTGCTGTAAGTGGGTGACAGCCCAACTGAGGAGAAAATATGGAAAACCAGAAGAAAAAAAAAGTTCTGACTGAAATTCCTGTTTATTATGTAATTGCATCAATATTAAATCACAGGCTCCATATGGCAGCTTCACTTGCTATTTGCATCCAATTATCCCTTGAAGAAAGTACACAGCAGTGACAATGTAAGTTACAGTCTTTCCTCAGACACTGCCATTCAACTGCCATCAGTATCAAGAAAATGAAACACTATTAGTGTTATTTCTAGGATTAATAATACTTTTTTTAATGATTTAAGAGCTTAGGCCACAAAGGGCTAACATGGTCAGTTAAGCAAAACCACCGAAGATTGCTGAGTATTTTTCACTTGAAACTCTCAATCTGAAATTTGCTACTGATTTTTTTTTTTTTTAATTAAAATAGCACAACAGCTTCACCTTCTGTGTTCAAGAACTCATAGCAGCTTTTATTTGGATTGCAATTATTTTAAAAGATTCAAAGTACACTCAATTGACATAGGCTGGAACAGGACCCAGGAGTCTCAACTCTGAGCCCCCGATCTGATCATTACCCGCTGCCTTCCACTTACGTCTCCTTAAGTTGCCTATGTACTTCACACAAAGTCAACCATGATTCCGGATGCAAAGCTTTTACAGTCTCAAGTCAGACTAGACAAAGAGGGTTAGAAAAACTAAAAGTTAAAAATATGAATTGCACATAAAAAAAAATCAGACTTGCAGAATTTATTGGGTTCACTATTTTTAGCTTCATTTCAATTCTATCTTACTTTTTCCTCCATTAAATACACTTTTCACCCCTTCCCAGTGCTATCATTTGAATTACGTTGTACTAATTCTGCAGTATAAATTGTAGCAAGTGTGAGCACCAAATTTTGGCAATACAAATCATGCATGACTCTTGCAGAAAAATCCCTCTAAATGGCCACAGCGTGGCAGACTGAATGCTGAATTAGTTTTTCAAAAGAGCAAAACACATTTTGAAATGTGCCGAATGATGTTATTGTGCTTGTACTGAATCATAAAGCAATGAACTCTGCTAGTAAACATGTATCAGTGACTTGAAATGTACACGTAGTTGTTTTTTTTAATGCACCACACATTTATACTGTAATATTAGCCAAATATTGCAGCTTTAAGTAATTTTTAACATTTTAGACTGAATGCTTAATCTATGGAACAGATTACAATAAAATTCTCGTTTCAGGCAGAACCAATAGGCCTACATCATTTCCGCAAACACAGCCATTTATGCAAATCCCAGGCATGTTGCTCACTTGTTAGTTTTGTAGCAATTTTTTTTTTTTTTTTTGCTTTTCATTTAGAAATTCCAACCAATAGGGCAACATTTCTGCTTTACTTCCAATGGAATAGAAGCTATTTCCCCCCAACCCCACCCCATCACGCAGATTAGTTTTAAGGGCAGGTCATATGTCTAGTAAGACCTCTGAGTAAAATTATTCAGATTTCATAGCATTACTGTAATAGACCTTTTAGAGCCCTGTGGGATAGAGAGATCACCTTCAACTCTACCTTTGAGAGACATTTTAAACTCTGGATTAAGGTAGCATGAAGAACGTGCATACCTCTTCCAATCTCCACTGCCTGACAGTCTGCAACACAGCACTGGTATCTGCTCTAGGGAAACAAGTGGGGCTTCTCACCTGTAACATGTAAAATTTGTCTAGAGAAGAGAGAAGGAGCTGCTCCTCCTAGAGCTTTTTCTCTATTTTATTCCCGTGGACTAGTTTACTGTTCATTAAAAGAGCCATGTGGAGTGCTAGAAACTGCACAGGCAGGTACCATGGCATCTTCTGCCAATGAATCACAGTCCTGACCCGCAGCAATTTTAATTCAAGGTCCCATTCTCAACAGTCATGGCAAATTAGGTCAAAGGGTGGATTTGTTTTATGATGTGGATTATCATCCACCAAGAAATCAAATGGGATCAGTAAATTCATTCTCACGTGTAACCGTAATAGTATTTGAAAGTTTATAGAAAGATCTTATTAAAAGATGGGGAAGGGACAAAGGGAGTTGCCCATCTAAATACTAATGACTTCCCTCTCTTGGTTTCTACGCTGTGTCCCCACCACAGTGGTATTTAAGTATTTAAAATCCTGCAGGTGGTCTACAGAGAGGCGACTTACTTTCTGCTTCTCTCCCCTGTACAGAAGAGGATTGATTAGAGCATTCCATCCCTTTCATTCTTCTGCCTAGGTCTTCTCTCCCCCATACTAAGAGTAGGCAGAAGCATATGCATGTCTCACTGATGTTCCACAGATACCGGAAGAGCTTTAGCATGTGACATGCCAGGCTCTCATGGTAGCCACTGGGGACTGTCATTGAAAATCAAACACTCTGTAGGGCAGGGTGTCTGCTTTCCTAAAGAGAATGGTCACTAAACACATTCAACAAACCAGCTAACACTAATGACATTGCCAGTTATTGCCATATTAGAATTGCTTCTTTTAGTTAAGGTTATGGTAAGTTGACCGGAGTAACAAGAACTGACGTTCTTATGGATGACCTTTCTTTCACTAAAAGACATCACTGTAGATTTGAAGCAGCCTTTGAAACCACAGAGTTTGTTGCCTTCTGCAGAGTTTGGTTGGTGTAGAAGTGATTTTTGGCAGGGAAAGCGAAGGAACATGCTTTTGTAGTGGGATAAGACTTCAGTTCAAAAACTGTTTATATTTTGCATTAGGACTCTGATGGACATTTATATAAAATGAAAATTACCATATATTCTTAAAAAGAACAGGAGTACTTTTGGCACCTTAGAGACTAACAAATTTATTAGAGCATAAATTTGTTAGTCTCTAAGGTGCCACAAGTACTCCTGTTCTTTTTGCGGATACAGACTAACACAGCTGCTACTCTGAAACCTGTCACATATTCTTAGACCCCTTTTAATCCTTCAAGCGCACCTCATAGGTGACAGACCTGGCTTCCTGCACCTCACTCTGGGTGCAACTATGCTATGCAATGACTCTCAGACAACCTCTGGGCTGCAGCCCCCATTTCCCAACCATGTTAACGCAACTGGGCCAGCTCTGTTTTGGCACCTCTTGTCGCTATGGGTAGCTATGACCAGCAAGGTGGTTAATGGAACTCCAAAACAGCTTATTCAAAACAAAGCATTATTTATTTACTCACCCAATAGTACAAAGCACGCAGAGCAAAGGGTAAAAAAAAAGTCTACATGCATATTTCCCTTCACATAACCCTTAATCTTTCCTGCGTTTCACCTAGGCTACTTATCTCCACTGTTGGATTGTGAGAAGCCAACTGCCCCCTGTAATGCTGCCTGCAGCCACTCAAAAGTATGGAGTACCAACCTCAAGGCACAAACCTCAAATTGGTTGTAAGTTCTAGTCTTAGACTTTACCAACCAGTTATAAAGTGGAAACTCTTCAAGCACTATAACAGCCTTAACATGGAATCACACACAGATCGGCGTACTCGAGGGGACTATCTCACCACCCAGGTGAGCATACCTTTGTGATAGATGGTCCCTTACACCAAAAATCACAGCAATATTCAGGTTACTCCTTGTTCCAAAGAACCAGTCATCCACCCCTGGTCAATTGCAGCTTAGTTCTCACACCAAAGACAATGCTATTAGCCAGTCCTATAATAAACTATATAAAGATTTATTAAATAGGAAAAGGAATTTAGAGAGTTATCTACAAAGTTAAAGCAAGCAAACAGACACAGGAATGAGTTACAGTCTTAGGTTTCAAAAGGTAATATAGGCTTCTATAATCAGCAAGTTCTATTTGACCCTTAGGGCTAACCCACTCTAAGCAGCTGGGGATTTCTTGCTTATGCCTAGAAACACTGCCTCCCCAGAGTCCAAGCAGCAGAGATACCTAGTTCCTTTTGTTGGGTTTTTTTTTTTAAATCCCTCTCCTTCCATGTGCTCTGAGCTGCAAACCAAGTTGATGGGAGGAATCCACTTGCATGACTCCTTGATGGGAAGCAGGACAGAACAATGAAAGTCTTTTGAGCTCTTGTTGACAGTACATAGGGAAATTCCAGTTGCAATGTAGTCTTCTGCATTTGGTTTAATCAGCCAGGTATGTTGACAGATGGGGCAATCAGGGCTTCCGCTCCAACTTAAAACATCAAGACTAGTCTGAAGACACTTATTTCAGCCCAACACTTTATGAATCCACATTCTTTGGTCTTTGAGCAGAATGTTATTTGTGCAAACTATGGAAGAGCTGACATTTAATTGAAGCTAACTAATAACAGAGTTAAGTTACTGTGACATTACACCCCATATTCTTTATGGAAATATGGTTATGATATGAATATGATATAACTAATATATTTTATGCAAGATGGGTCTTGTAAGATATCATTGGAAAGGTTATAACTTACTGAATGTGTTTATCCAATTTGTATGCATGTATCATTTTTGCATCTGAAACTGGGAATATTGACCATGTCTCTGTATATCAAATGTGCTACGTTGGATGAGGCCAAACAATGTTAATGGCTTACTGAAGAAATGCACACAAGCATAAGGATTACCCCATGAAATGTGCAATAGAAACCTCTCAGAGATAGCTCTATACAATGGGAACTGTTTGACCCAGGTCACAGCAAAAAAGCTTTCCAGCAAGTGGGGAGAAGATATAAAAGAAGGACAATCACAACAAGGGGTCCTCACTCTCCCTACACCACCACACCTAAAGAACAAAGACTGAACTGTGAGAAGTGATGGTCCCAGGCTAAGATCTTTAGCCTGTGTAAGAAAACCTGGGGAAGTCAAGGCAACTCGTGCCTTAAGAATCTGCTAGCCTGTTTATCACTCAGGGTGAGAATCTGTTAAATTTATATCCTACCTATCTAGTGCGTTAAGCTCAGTCTGCAGTTTTTATTTACTTACTAAGGTAATCTGCTTTGTTCTGTTTGCTATCCCTCTAACCACTTAAAATTCACCTTTTGTAGTTAAACGTATTTCTTGTTTATAATAAAACCCAGTTTATGTAATTTCTAACGGGGGGGGGAGAGGGCAAGAAGTCATGCACATCTCTCTTCACATTGAGAAAGAGGGCGGATTTTTATTAGCTTGCGCTGTGCAGATTTTTCTATACAGTGCAAGACAGTATTATTTTGGGTTTATCTCCCAAAAGGGGTGTGCACGTGAGGGTTGGGGGAGGCCTCTCACACAGCGCTGACTTCAGTCTGACTGCAGCGGGGTGTGGTCCTGTGTGTGTGCGCTGCAAGAGCCCGGAGAGCCTAATTTAGCAAAGCAGGGAGCGGGAACCCTGGCTGGTTGAACAAGAGAGGCTCAGTGAAATTCCAGTACATCAGGTGGCACCCCAGAATGGGAGTCCAACCCGTCACAGATACCCAGTCATAAAATGAGAAATTCAAGGCACATATCAACTTGAATATATTTTTAACTGACTAATTTAAAAATAAAAGCAGATTCTGATACATCACCTTTTAAAGTTCATTTAAAAAAAAGTGCGCCTTTTCTGCTCCCCCCATAATTTTAACTGCCTTTTCAGCTGGGGAGAAGCTGACTATATGGGCAAAACAGTGAAACTGACAATGTAAAAGGCTGGTAAATGCACAACGTGAACTGAAAAATATAAGAATTTTTTCCCTACTAACTTCTCAGCTGTAGTCCTCTTACACATTACTTATTTTACTGGGTACAACATATGACTTTCAACCTGCTATGGCACTTTAACACAGAATGGAGTCTGTGAGCTACATTCTGCCACCCTTATTCACAGAGTAGCATCCTGCTCCACAAATATTCCCAATAAAGTAAGGGTGACAAAACACAGACCTGTAACATGAGTCCAGAAGAACACTGCAGTAGTCTTAATTTGCTAAACCTTGAGTACAATCGGTATTGCCCAATAGTAGGTTTTTTCGATTGGGTTGGTGAAAAAGAATTGGAGTTTCTTCAGTATACGAATTGTTATCAAAGATTAATAACTAAGAATTAACACAGTTACTGCAATACCTACATTTGTTTTATTTTCCTTCCCATAATGCACTCTTCACTTGCTATTTCTGCAAAATTAAAACATGTCCTAAGAGCAAACACATTTGAAATCCGTAGTTCCGGGTAGTCTGGTGCACTGGCCACTTTCCCCTTTTATTACTCTGAGGCTAGGTCTACACTGGGGGGCGGGGGGAAATCGATTTAAGATACGCAAATTCAGCTACGCGAATAGCGTAGCTGAATTCGACGTATCCGAGCTGACTTACCCCGCTGTGAGGACGGCGGCAAATCGACCACCGCGGCTCCCCCATCGACGGCGCTTACTCCTACCTGCGCTGGTGGAGTACGCGCGTCGATTCGGGGATCTCGATTGTCGCGTCCCGATGAGACGCGATAATTCGATCCCCGAGAGATCGATTTCTACCCGCCGATCCAGGCGGGTAGTGAAGACAAGCCCTGATTGTCTTTGATGATGCACTTATAGACAACTGTAAAGGCATTTGAAACTAGAAGTCTAATGACAGGTTTAGATGACACTTTAAAAGAAAGTAATCTGAAGATTCAAAAAATATCTATTCAGCCTGCAAATCCATCTTGTCCCCTGGAAGTTTCAATTAGGGACATTATTATTTACTTTGTATCCTGAACTGTTCTAGTGATGCTGTGCATTCCACCTGCAAAGGCTCTTGATTAGAGAACATTAGATTATGGTGCTGTCTACACAACAAAATGGAACAGTATGGAAATGTGTCAGGGGACACACAAGTTGTAACTGCATCCCCAACTTAACTGGAACTAGTGTAGATGGGACTCAAGCATGTTCTCCAAAACTTTTCAATCCTCATATCCTCCAGTCACCCATGCAGTCAGGGAAGTAAAAAGGAAATGCCTTTGCCACCCATAGCTACACCCTAGCTAGCACAATGATAAGTAAACTGCCTTTTTTTTTTTTTTTAAATGGATATATCCTACCTCCTAGAACTGGAAGGGACCTTGAAAAGTCATTGAGTCCAGCCCCCTGCCTTCACTAGCAGGACCAAATACTAATTTTGCCCCAGATCCCTAAATGGCCCCCTTAAGGATTGAACTCACAACCCTGGGTTTAGCAGGCCAATGCTCAAACCACTGAGCTATCCCTCCGCCCTCTTGTGGTATCTACTGGGACTTGTGGTATGTACCGAGCAGGTATTTTAGACAACAACTATTTTCCTTCTTTAATTTCCATTATTTTAACTCATCTGAATGTTGATTTTATTCAATATACCTGAAGAGGCCTCAAAATACTACAGAATGTCCTGTAGGAACAATCCTTCGCTGCCTCAGATGGATTGGTTGATCTAATGGATCTTTTCCACTTCTAAATTCTAATGATTTTAAAACTATTTCTACACAGGCACATGAGAAGCTGTAGCTTCTTCTACTCAAAACTTGCCTTGTTGCACAGATTCCATCTATAGCCAGAGATCAGTGGCCTGGGTTCAAAGGGCAACTCAGAGATGACAATCTGTACAATGCAATAGTCCTTTTGTCTGTCCTTTCCATTGTTACCTTTTCAGCAAAGGTACAAAAAGTTGATTTCTGTGAATAATCAGTGAAATAGTTCAGACAAGTTCTCTAGGACTTCTGACTAAGGGTACGTCTATACTTACCTCCGGGTCCGGCGGTAAGCAATCGATCTTCTGGGATCGATTTATCGCCTCTTGTCTAGACGCGATAATTGATCCCGGAAGTGCTCGCCGTCGACGCCGGTACTCCTGCTCCGCGAGAGGAGTACGTGGAGTCGACGGGGGAGCCTGCCGCGTGTGGACCCGCGCTAAGTTCGAACTAAGATAGTTCGACTTCAGCTACGTGAATAACGTAGCTGAAGTTGCGTATCTTAGTTTGAAGTGGGGGGGTTAGTGTGGACCAGCCTAAAGATTGTAAAATACAAAAAAAGTAGAGAAAACCAAATATACAAGCTGTACACTTCCACAGAGCATGACCCAGACCTTTGCAAGATTTCTCCAGTTATATATCTTCAGACATTGGGATAATGAACATCCTTCTCACTTTGACAGAAAAATGGTGCAATACGCAAATATAAAAAAGCAGATGGCACCAATCCAAGAAAATCCAGAACCAGGCACAAGAAGGGAACCTGGTCACTGAAGCCTCTGAATTGTTTAGACCCAGGAGACACTCTTCTTTTATGTGGCACAACATAACTCACTATCACAGAACTTTACAACAGGCAAAAATGTAACCTTCCTTCTACTGTTATTCACATTCTGTTTTGACAGTGAAAACATGAATCCCAATATTATTATTTTAAATTGCATAAAAGAATGAACTGACTCACACCTTGCTATAGTGGGGTTTGCTGCAATAGTTCACTTGTCACCAAGCAGTTACATAGTTTTTTTTCCTGACATACAGTAGCAGTGACAGCTTTTTACTACTCCTGGGGAACTGGAAAATCTACACTCCTCACAGTTCATACTGCACAGTAACATTGTTATTGTCTGTTCTGTCTCTCTGCTACAGGCAGCACATGCCTACGAAAATACCCAGCACAACACCTGACTTGATTCTTATATTGATTCCTCACTCAAACTAGTGCATGGAATGCCTGTATTTCATGATAATGCTAATCTTCTAACGGAGCAATCAGCAGAGACAGAGATTAGCATTCCACCATAATCATAGTACTTCAAAAAAGGGGAGTGAACATGTTAGGCAAATGACAACCCAGCAGCAAAAATCTCATAAAAATTAGACTTTTCATCCTTGCTTTCAGTCAGCAGGCTCAGTTAGCTGACAGTGTTAGTGGAAGTCAAGCAAATCACTATTCCAGACTGGGAAAAAAGAATCCTCAGTAAACCAGGTGGTTTTGGAAAGGGGCTCCCAGACTAGGGAGAAAACCATGACAAAATTAATATTTAAAGCATGCTAAAATACGCAATATCTTACTAATCAAAAAGTATTTTGGATGATTAGCTTTTCAGGGCAAGGACAGTCTCTTACTATACATCTGTACAGCACCCAGCACAGTGCGGTGTTGATACTGATTGGAACCTTTGTGATATACCATAATACAAATAGGTAGGATACAGACCACGGACACTAGGTACTGATTCTAGCCGTAGTAGCAAAAAAAGGTAGCAGGTTACAGAACAGTTAGGGATCAAACAAAGCATATACAGAATCAATATCCAGTGACCATGGTATGTATCCTATCTATTATGTATTAGGTACAAACACCGAGCAAGGAGAGTTTCAGCTCAAATGCCCTACCATTTCCAGTGAAACATTAATCAATCACATTCATTTCCCAGCAAGTATGCTCTAAGGTAGTGGTTCTCAAAGCCGGTCCGCCGCTTGTTCAGGGAAAGCCCCTGGCGGGCCGGGCTGGTTTGTTTACCTGCCGCGTCTGCAGGTTCGGCCGATGGCAGCTCCCACTGGCCACGGTTCGCCGCTCCAGACCAATGGGGGCTGTGGGAAGTGGCGTGGGCCGAGGGACGTGCCGGCAGACCGGCTTTGAGAACCACTGCTCTACGGCAGAAACAATGTCTCCTGCGGATAAATAAGTTTAAAGCCATGGTTATTTAAGTTCAGCCCCAGTGATTGGCTGTCAGTCACCTTAACCTTTAATGAACTACAAACAGTGCTACTACAGTTTTCAGCTTTGGGTTATGGGTAATTAGGTCCTTAGGAGTTCTTATGTCTATTACCTCCCCCTAAAGTCACACAAAATATGAGCCTTCTCTTGACAAAAAGGGAGCCACTATGTAAACTAATTTAAAACCAGAGAAAGGTGCTATCTTTGGTAGAGTTCAAATATGAAGCCAACTACTCTTGTAAGGATGTACATTCTACATTACTATTTATTCCTATTCGATTAATTTCTGTCATAAAATTAAAGTCACAGATACCACTCCAGGCATTGAAGCAGTCTGCCTATCTCAGGTGGGATCTTTATTCTATTGATACATCTGCCTTAGAATGAAATTGTAATTAATGCTAATACTATAATTACTGCCTATATATAAACAGAACATCATGCGCTAATTTTTGGCTAAATACCAGGGAAAGCGTAGACAGCAAGACATATTAGACTGTGGAATAGTCCAAGGAAAGTAGTTGCACTTTTGTCATTTGGAGCATTTAAAAGTAAAGTAATAGGTTAACAGTTCAAACCCTGTGAAGTCTGGTAGCAATTGACAACCGCCTCCATAGAACAGTCAGATGTAAGCAGTGACCACCACCCAAAAATTCACACACACAAGTGGTACCATTTACCACCATTCTTGGAAGTCTCAAGGAGAACCCATGGACTACTTTCTCACTTCTCAGGTGGCCCCTCCAAAACAAGGTTTAGTCTCATCATTGGAGCAAACTTTCAACCATTACTGCTGTACCCATTCTGTAATTTAACAACCTCAGTCTCCACTATTATTAATTTTTGAGAGGTTTTGTATTTACTAAAATGGCTTCAAGCTCTTAAAGAAATCTAATTCTCCATCTGGCTAATTATACTAGTTTATATTAAATCAAATTAGACTTGGAAATCAGTTTTGTGTATTTGAAAAATACTGTCCTAATTAGAGTATTTTTTCATCTTTGACAAAGCATGATGAAACAAGTAGTAATGAAGTGGTTGGTATTCCTTATATCTTTAACAATAAACTCTAATTCCAAGATCTTGTCCCTAACACATGGATTTATTAGGGTCCTCATCCTTCAAAAGCTATACTTGATAAAAATTATAAAAATTTTATCAACATTGTACAAACATGAAATCCTATAGTGCATCAGTTCTGCATGTGATTTGTTCTGAGCTATATTCTTATAAGCGTTACTTTAATAAAGAACATGAAAACCAGAATATATTTAACAGCACAGCACGTTCTTTCATTATCACATTTATTCTCCTGTGAATAAAAAGTATACCGTTACAACACTTATCTGGACATATGAAGGCTTTTTATTAATAGCACCACATATATTCTGAGCAATAGCCTTGGTTAAATCAGAAGGCTAATTTTTCAAATGGAGGAAGTTTAACAGGCAGAGCTGAATCTTTGCTTTGCTCAGTCAGCACTTTTAAATGTACCAAGTAAATCGATGTAGAATAGAAGAAAAGTGCAAGACAGACTTTTCTCAACCTTACCCCCATCAATCCACTAACTGAAATAGCTTTGCAAGCACATGTTGGAACAGATACCACTAGACAGAGACTACATCACTTGCAAACATTTTTCCACATGGATTAGGTAAACTAAGACACTATTAATACAATGCAGCTTCCTGGCTGCTCTAAACAGGATTAATCAATCAGTATACATGGCAGTGTGAAAACAGAGTCCCACGCTGGGTTCACTAAAAAACCCAGGTTTGGGGATAGGCTCTCAGCATCCACAGTCTACTTTGATGGAGCCATAGTTCCATTCACATAAACTAAACTGTCAATTTTTCTGTAATATAAAGAAGGCTAGAGTTACCCAACTTACTACATAAAGATTTGCTGGAGCAGTCTAGAATGACAGATGCTAGCAAGAGGTAGAACTAAAACAACTGTTGGGGTCACCACCATTTCTTCTTTGATTATGGAACACAACATGACCAATATAATGCACTAAGTGTAGCTCTCCAGTTCTGGAGATCAAACGCATACAAAATAAGCCACACACCATTTGAGAAAAGACCTAATGTTGGAATCTTTTCAAGCTCCTTGCTCCACTGGTGAAGATGCTATTTTACATAGTAGCTCTAGTCTATGGCAAGAGAAAAACTTGCTTTAAAACAGAATTCAAACGATTTAACAAAGCCTACAACTGGACTGATAATAAATAAAGATCAGTCTGGGTAACTTACCCGCTCCGCTGCTGAGGCCTCCTCACCAGCTACACAAACAGAAGTCATCTCCAGCACAGACAGGTTAGTAGGAGCATCAGTGGTGGAGGAAGACCTGGGCCGGCCTGAATGAATATCTTGGGAAGATTTCCTGTTGATCTGTGGGCTTCCCTTTGGGGCATCCGATTTGCCCCGCCTGCTATGCAGGCTTGTCCCTCTCTTCATCTTAGGTGGCACTCTGATCTGCTGAAGCACTCGATTCAGAGCTGTGGGGTGGGTGGAGACATCATCAATTTCAGTACAGGCGCTTTGGCTTTCCAAATCCATTTCGGGCTCCATATCAGCCTGAGTTTGTTGCACATCATGTGGAGACACCGAGGACCTCCTGCGCTGGTGCTGGAAAAGTTGCTTCAAGCCTTGGCCAATCACATTAATGTTCTCCAAAGCATTATGAGTAATTTTGGACAACTTTTGCTCAGATTCGTGTTGCTTTTTGGTATCTTGATCTTGGGATTTGCCTCCAGGATCAGGGTCATCATAGATCTGTTCACTGCCAGAAGGCTCCATTAGATGACACCCAACACGTTTATTTGACAACTCATAAATACAGATGTCCCCTGTCTTTATATATTTTTTTTAAATGCCAAGATTGTCAGCCAATTAGGTGTGCAATTGCTTCAAGAGCGACTACACATGCAGCTGTGCCACGGAGGTCTCATGCTTATCTAATGTTAAACAAAAGAGCCAATATTACACATCCATGCAGAAACTAGCAGGTTAAAAAAATCAATACAGAAAACATGCTGTTAAAGTCTCTCTCTCTCTCTCTCTCTCATTCAAGCATCCTTCAGCCATTATATTAGAAACATTTATGCTGTATGCAGAACACAGAGGCTATGAAAGGACTGCTCATTCTTTATCAATGAGAAAATGTCCAAGACAGGAGGTGGAGCTGGGGAAGTGAGAAAAAAGTTAAAAATGCTGCTCATGAAAAACAGGGAGTGCATGCAATAGAGCCCAGAACAGTACCTGATAGAACTTGAGCCACTGGGATTCATAGTTACATCAGTTATGCCATAATAGGTTAATCCCCACTGCAAGATTAATTGCTTTCCTTATCAATGATCTGATCTTCAAATGTAGTAGCTGTTCTAACACCTATCATATTTTAGATATACTGGAAAACATAGTAATGAGTCCACGGCTCATTACCAACCACAGCTGTTTATTTCCAATCAAATACTGTGGAATGGCTCATTACTACTAGTATCCATCAAGGCTACTGGTAACTGGATGCTAAAGCTTGCCTTCAAGTGGGGACAGGGAAACTACTTAGGTGTAACTGGTATAATTTAGTCTATAAAAGTATATGAGCAAACAAAATATGCCTTTCTAAAAGCAGATTACTAAGTGACTAGACAGGCAGAGGCAGCAGCACAGACGTTTCTAGCTCAGACATTTGAGAAGAGAAAGTGTTCAGCTTCTCCCAGCAAGTCTCAACCCCGCCTCCTCCCTTGCTTCAGATGGGAGTTGCCCACACAACACAGACTGCAGTTGAGTGCTAAGATGGTAGCACACTGCAGGAGGAGTGCAGCAAGGAGATGCGGAAGGGAGCACAAAGGATCTTTTAATATTAAAGCAGAATATTTAATGGGGGCTGGAGTAAGTGTGGGAAGGGTCACATTATTGCCATGGTTAATGAGATCACATGCTCAGAAATTGGAGGTTGTTTTCTTGCGGGAGAAGATTTTGATTGTGCTTGTATAAATATATACACCAAATCACAGAAGTCCGCTCTCAATCTTGGCAGGAGACAGCATGAAAAAACCATGATCTTATTAAAAATGCAACATATGTTTAGGATTTATTAGAACATTCATTTTAATCTTAACATAGCTGTATTGAGAAGGGATTATGATCCAAGATCTCCCTCAGTTTTGTGCACCTTAGACATAACACAATGGGTTAAACTGACATTCCAAGGTACAATTATAGCAGACAGCACAGCAAGACCAACCAAATGAGCTGCATCAAGCTCCTCCTCTTGGATGCCTTAGCAGATAGAGGCAAAGTGAATTACAATATTTAATAGGAAACAAATACTTTCTTGTGTTGTACTTTTCCTCTGAAGATTTCAAAGCACATTGCAAGCATAAGCCTCAAAAACTTTGGGGGTAAATTTATAACCCCATTTTACACAGAATGGTAGACTGAGGCACAGAAAGGTTAATGACTTGACCAAATTCATACAGTAATTCAGTGGCAGAGCTAGTAATTAAATCTAAGAGCCCCAACTCCCAATGGCTTAGTTTTAACTGCTTAACACAACCCTTCTCAAGTGACCTGTGTCTTTATGACTAAGGCTGCGATTATGTCACGGAGGTCACGCAAGTCACAGAATCCATGACTTCCAGTGACCACCGTGACATTGGGAGCCCCCGCAGCCAACCAGCCGCCGTGTAGTGTGAAAAACCGCTATCTGACTGAATTTGCTAGATAGGGTGAGCATGCTCAGTACACAAGAACTCAGCATGCTAAGTAACCTCTGCTGACGCCAGCAGCGGGCGACCCCTGCAGCAGCCCAGCCTCCGCGGGGGAACCCTCCTGCAGCTGCTCCAGTCCAAATCTAGGTCTCCATTCAGGCTGAATTTTGGAAAAAAAGACAAAACTAGGAAACATTTTCCATTTCGTTCAACAGGCAAAATGGTTCAGTGAACAAATCTCAGTGGTTAACAAGAGAGCCCCCAAAACTGTTTGGCACTAAACATATAACTTGACATATGATCCATACCTCCATATTTACTTTAAGAATTCCCAAAATTCATTATTCAGGCAGTCCTTGTTGAACTGCAATTAAGAACAAAGATGGCCAACTTATTCACTAAATAATACATGTATCGTCTCCTGCCATAGCACGTTTAATAGCTTACTGCTGGTAGCTTTGTTGATCAGTTAAAACACCCGTAACTAGAGGTGCATTAATTATTTGGTGAAAATCACTTCTGACTAATGTAGCCCTTTTTCTGTTTACAAACTAACCACAAATAGATGATTTTAACCTTTTTATATTTGAAAATAGTTTGATGAATAAAGCTTGTTTGCACACAGTCTGTTTGCAAACTGGTCACTAAGTATTCTCTATGTGCATTTATGACTGGACTACTAAAATGCCTTGACTTGTTCCTGGTTCCTTAGTGGCAAACATAAGGAAGTCCCTTTTTCTGTTTGCAAGTTATCTGCCTAACTTTGTATTTTTGTTTAATGAGCCTACTGTTGGGCAAAAAGTCCTTTTAAAAATGGTTAAGACATGCATTTCCAGCGTGAATAGTGTTCTTACAACCATTTACTTGTGACTAGCCTTCACGTTCCAGGAACAAATAAAAACTTGCTCTCCCAAACACTCACAAATGAAAGAGACTGTGAATACCAGCACGGTTAATCACTGCATTTTATTTGACTGAACAGTCACAAGTGGTGTTTGCTGTGATCACCCATTTCTATCCATAACACTTAAGACAAGATCTACAATATAGATGTTATCTAAAGTACGTCAAATTTTTCACCTAACAACCTTCACATTGTCCCTTTGGGAGGAAATTAAGTACAAACCCTTTCAGTATCTCTCTCAAAAGTCTGCAAATCTGGTTAATTTGAGAAGAAAGGTAGCAACACATCAAATTAATTTTGTAATAAATCCATATACGCTGTCAAAGACTTGACTGAACACTTTATAACACCTTTCTTATTACATCTCAAAATGCATTCAAATATTCATTCAATTGGACAGTTATTTCATAATAGCTTTGGGAAGTAAAGCTGCTCAAATTGAGCAGTTGGCAAAAATAGCTCAGAAGTGTAAAAAAAACATTTAGCACTTGCCTCCATCACTTGTCCTTACGCATGGCTGACTGGTAGGAGCCCCTCCATTGAACAGAAGCTGCAAAAGAAATTGGACATGAGGTCTAGCTCCTAGACAGAAGAGAGAAATGTATACATGTGGAAAGTGATATAAAATGAGTATGTTCTAAAACTAAATTTAAAAGATAGATTAAGTGCACCAGGAATAGGTTGAGCTTTCTAAAACTGTTTCAAAGTAGCCCAAGAGAGATAACTATAACTGAAGTTTAAACTAAGTCTTACAAGATTAATGGTGAAGTTCATGTGAAGGACTGCTCTCTATTTCGCAGAGTTTATGGTCTTTGGTATGTGTACACAGCATAACTGGATTTCAGGCTAGAGTCTGCAAGAACAGACTGGTCTGCAGCCATTTTTCTTTCCCTTCTATTTATTTTTAAAATGTCCTGGATACAGGTTAACCAGCTTTGCTCTGTGTTTATTTTGGGCTCACCTGCCATTAAATGAGAACTGTAGGCACCTTTGAAATAAGACCACTTTTCAGCTCATTTATCAATGAAGCTTGTGCGCCTGTCACCTTGGCTGAATTGATATTTTGTTAAGTCCAATGGCAACGCTTTGCCATGAATCACTACAGATATCTTCAAGTCCAGTACAGCAACTATATTCTCCTCCCCGCACCCCCCACGCCTTTTCTGGTGATGGAAGCATACAAACTGACAAAAGACTAAAGCGGCAGTGCTTCAACGTGCCTGTGTAGTCATGGCACCAGCGCTGGGAGAGAGCTCTCCCAGTGCTGTAAAAAAACCACTCCATGAGGAGAGTAGCTATCAGCGTGGTTCCCAGCACTGGTGCACTGTCTACAGTGCCACGTCACATCATAGAATCCACTTTTCACAGCTCCTAAAGACTGATTTGGAGATTTATATCATGACAGTTGCTTGCCTTTTCCCCTTCTTGACTCTGGTAAGGATAAGTGATATTTCCTAGTTTCCAGTAAAAAACAATTTTCTCATGCATGAATTTTCCATGAACAAAAACTATCACAGGGACTGGTTTAATAAAAAGCTTCAGCTTGTAGATGGTTTCTTTCATGAGTAGTCGTCAAAACCTCAGCCTACTTTTTATTTTTTGGGGGGGGAGGGGGCGTACAAATGGAGATGCCCTGTCCCAGCTTAATCTGAGCGGCATACAGACAGATGCATATCAGAGGCAATTTTTTCTTTCTGTAACAGATCAAATATTACTGGTGATGATTGTTCCAAAACACAACATGTTGCTGCAGAGAGGAAGAGTTACATTCTATTCTCTCCATTCTTGGCTCACTTTGCTTTTAAAAGAGTGAGCAGTGACACCACTACATCAAAAGTCAGAGAGATTTCTGAGATCTAAATTAGCAAAATATTTTGAAGAGATCAAAATTCTTAGTCCAACAAATTTTGATTTAGTTGTGTTAGATTGCTGCATTGAGGGCTAAGTTTTACTCCAATATATTTCTCTCCTCTCACAAATATAAACACTTGAAAGCGAAAGCTGAAAAACAGCTTAAGGTGGTTCCAAATAACTCAATAGCTTAAGAGCAAGACCACTACAGAACTACAGGATAAAGAGAGGAGAGGGAGAAGAGATAATTTCCTTTATTTGCAACATGAAAAAATAAAAGATTCTGCCTGATTTTTGCAGAATATTTTGAAGTAGTGTCACATATGTTACAACTGCTAGGTATTATTAGAGCCCTCAATAGTGTAATAGCCAAGCTCAATTAGCCAAGACACTTTTATTATTTCTGCTTCTAACATGCTATAAAATATTTACTCTAAATCAGCAGATACTACTGCAAACTGCTAGACATGGGCTGCAATTTTATGAAGTCACTTGTCCATTCTCCTGGCTGGAGACAGTGCACTGTATTTCAGTTGCTTCCAGGGAGGGAAAATATTAGGAAATGAAAAGGAGGATAAGAAAAAGCCCAGTCTATTTCCAAAAAGCTGGCCCAAAAGGGATTCTGTACCAAAGCATAAAGCTTAACAAATGAGGCTGGAAAGGCAGTATGAAGGCATAGGCACATATGGTAAAGTACAGTATTATAGGAACACTGGTAAACAACTTCAGTTGATAAGAGGGATCAAGACAAAAGGGTTCATTGTTAAGCAGAATCAAGCAGCAAACAAATATAGGAGGCATAATCTTGGGTGTACACAAAACTGGTAATCCTTTCAGAAAGAGGATCTGGGAGAAACCAGAACAGGTGTAATGTTCTAAAGGGCTGCGGTTTGGAGAACACTCAGAGGAAGTTGGCAATGGGCATAACTGTGGGTGAGCTGACCTGTGTGAACAAATAAATAGTGAAATGACTACATACCTGGCAAAACAGGTGTATTTGGTCACAGTGCTACAACAGAACAACTTGAAGGCAGCCAGATTGAAGAGTTATATTAAATGGGGAAAGGGTAAGGGGGAGGATTCGAGCAGGGTGGGAGAAGGATTATAAAAATATTACTACCTATGTAAGAAGAATGTGGGACAGTTAATGGATGAGGGGCAAAAGGGGGGGGGAAAAAATCAGTAAAAAATATATTGAACAGAGGACACACACAGTCTCTATGACACGTCCCGCCCCTCATGTTGATTCATGAAAGGTAAGACTTGCTGGAAGTCTAGCGTTTAAATTACCAAAGTGAGACACAAAGGGGAAGCCGGGGTCCAAAAGCAATCTGGGTTGCACATAAACTTTTGTCACTACACCTGAGATTAGGTTACTGTGTATGAGAGAAACAAAGGGAGTGCTGCCAAAATGGATTACGGATTAAATGAAAGGAACAGAGGCAGAAAGCTTTAGCAAACCACTGTAGACGTGAGAGGTAACCAATTGGCTGCAGCATGAGCAATGTGCGCCCCACCTCCTTTTAGGTACCACGTAAGTGGGTAAAAATCTCAGGAGTGGCTACATTTGATGAAACGGAAAGAAGGGGAGGCCAGTATGCACCAAGGAATCAAGAGAACTAATCCACAGTGGCTTGGGTAGAGAGCTCATACCATTTAACGCTCAGGTGCCACCCCCTAAGGGTCCCAGAGCAGTCCCTCCCATTCTGCTCCTAGCTCCAAGCTTTCTCCCCCTGCACCCAGCCCCACACACTTCCTTGACCCCACCCCTTGCCTCTGCACCCAGACCTACACTCTTTCCCGCCCTGCACTCATAACCAGACACTCCCTTCCCGTTGCCCACAACCAGCTCCACATTTTCCCCCACCCCGAAGCTCTGAGCTCTCCCCTCTGCACCCAATGCCATGATCTCTGCACCCCAAGCCCAGCCCAAGCTCTTACCCAGAGAGGTGGTCCGTGAGCCTGAAGAGCACCATCCCTACTAGGGATCAGGTAGTTCTGGAAGTACCAAACCCCACCCTCTTCCTGCTTCCCCAGAAGAACCAAAAGCCCAGATTCAATTCTGCGACCCTCCTGGGGACCTGAGGTTCCTAGTCCCGCCTTGCTCCAGTTCTTCCCTGGGAGCTGGTGTTGCCTGGTGCCCATGCAGGGGCCAAGCAGGTGCATAGGGTTGCAACACTACTCAAAATTTGGTCCAGCCGCTCCTCCATTTTGAGAGGGGGGGCAGCTGGTCCAAATATGACTAAGGGGCATTGCGACTTGGCACATGACGTCTCAGCGCCACTCAAATTTGGCCTGGCTGCCCCTCTGTCAGGATGGAGGAGCAACTGGGCTAAATTTCCAGCTCCAGTCAGGGGCTGGGAGGGCTGGGCCCCTCCCTCCCTCATTGTATACCTGATTCAATGCAACAAGATGCAAGACAGTGAAAGCAGAAACCACAGCTTAAATGGGAACAGAGAAGAGAAAGCAGAGCAAAGGGATCTAAAGCCAAATAAAAAAATTTCAGACCACCTACACATTGTGAATGTAAAAAATATTGGAATACATGAAGAAATTAGCATTTAGTATGCCAGACTATTTTCCCATAATCTTCACCATAAATTGTTAAATTCTCCTAACTTATTCTTGAAATTATCCAAAATAGTAAGAAGAAAATCAGGTAAGTGTTGCATATGAATTTGTAGAGACCCTTTTCTCTTACCACAAAAGAACTGTATTACTGGCTACGTCTATACTGTACTACTGTGGTACGTCGACTTAAGTTATGCAACTCCAGCTATGTGAATAATGTAGCTGGAGTTGATGTTGCTTAGGTCAACTTACTGCGGTGTCTACACTGCGCTGGGTTGACGGGAGACGCTCTCCCGTCGACTTACTTTACTCCTCTCGTTCCGGGTGGAGTACCGAGGTCAAACGGAGAGCGCTCTGCCATCGATTTAGCGGGTCTTCACTAGACCCACTAAATCAATCCCCGGTCCATTGACTGCCAGAGTGTCAATCCGGCAGCAGTGTAGACAGCCACAGATTTGGCAGGAACACTGCCTAGTGATTAGAGTAAGGGACAGAAGACTGACTGAACCAATGATGCCAGAGTCTGCCAAAGAGACCTGGGGTAAGTCAACCTTTGTACCTCAGGGTTTCCCCATCTGTAAAATGAGAAAAGTCAAATGTCTCCAAATAAAGGGAGGAGTGTTAAGGTTAAAGTTGTAGAGATACTTGAATAAAATATTCTGTAACCAACAAATACTTACCATTTCCATTTAACCCAATATAAATATACACAAAATCTCATTCACTATGTTAATTATTCATATTTATGATGAGATGGTACTGAATTTTATAAGTTAGCAAGTAAACAAGTATAAAAAACCAAGGTAATCACAAAATATACTTTGTTAATTCAATATGTATTTTAAGTTACATTAGAAGACTATTTATAGTATACAAGTAGTCTAGTTTATTGTGTGAAAGTATTGATGTCACAGGAATAGAAAGTCTTACTACAGAACCGTGCTATTGATCTAGCTGGGAGAGATTGCCATTTGTGTATATAAATTAGCAAAGTGCATAATAATCAGGTTTTACTGAAGTCAGAAATAAAGTTACGTTAAGTTTCAATTATGTGCTTAGCCCTGTAAAAACATAATGCAGACAATCCATGTTCTGGAACACTCACAATCCTATGTTATATTCATGTGACTAGATTTCAAAATCTTCTGAGACCTGTCCCTAATTTTCTTTGGACAAATCTGCTGAACGCTTATAGTTTTGGTAGGGCAATTCTTTAAGTCATTTGGAAGGGTATTAACCATCTTCATGCCTTCAGCCTTCTGGGAGGGGGGAGAAGAAGCCACCTCTCCTTAACCCTCCACCACCCCCATTAACAGATGGTATTTAGAAAGGCTCACCTGCAGAACATTTTATGCTTTGATACACAGGAAATGTATTCATCAGCTCTATTCTTGTAACCATTAATTCTTCACATGCTTCTACTTTATATGGGGCAGCATGTTCAGAGACTCATCAAAAAGTGCCTCAGTCTAGCTAATTTTTCACCACCACCCTTACCCAATCCAAACACCTGCATAAGTATTTTCTGGCTATAACTTTAGTTTAAATAATAGTGCTGACCAATACATGCCGCCTAAATAGCCATAAGGCCTAATAAGCTCAAAATTCAGGGCAAATACATGAGAAGAGAAAGATACATATAACAAACTTCTCAAGTAAAAGAGTACTAGCTACTATGCAATCTCTTTTGCTATAATAGTTCAGGAGTGAAAGACACCTTACTGCTTGTACTATTTCAGAAATGTTTCAGAAACTATTTCATGCTGACGTTCTAGAATAAAAGGATCTTTGTCCATACATAGCAAAGCCTCAAAACCACGGTTTCCCACACAAAAGTATCTTTGATTATGCTGCTGGTATAGAGGACAGCAATTCTATCATTAGGTTAGATGCGTACAGTACACCTTAAACACAAATATCATCATCGTAGATAGTTCTCCGATAACATCTGTTCAATGTGCAGCAGCCGTTAAAAAAGCTTACAGAATGTTAGGAAGCACTAGGAAAGGGATAGATAATAAGACAGAAAATATGATAATGGCACTATATAAATCCATGGTATGTCCACACCTTGAATATTGCATGCAATTCCAGTCACCCCATTTGAAAATTGTGTGTGTTAGAATTGGAAAAAATACAGAGAAGAGCTGTGGAGCCTGCAGGTTCGGAGCATGAACAGGCTGGAAAATCGCTTTCCCCCTGCCACTCCAGAGCTTAGCTGAGGGGCAGAGAGGCTTCCCCATGCCAGTGCTGTGTGGGGCTTTGGCACATGCAGGGCTTGGCTCCTCCTGGCCAGTGCCCTGGACCAGAGGGTCTTGGGCTTTCCTGGGGTACCAGCCCAGTCAGAGGCAGTGGGGGAAGGAAGGAGCCTGCTGGCCAGGCTGTTGGTGAGCTGAGAGCTCTGACCAGCGGCTGGTTCTCCGCACAGCACTGGGAGTGGGACGCACTCCGTTGGGGGAATACAGAGGAGCAATGGGGCTGGGGGGGCAAAGGGGCAAAACATGGAGAGGGGCAGAATGTAAAGGGCCAATGCGTGGCAACAGAGGCAACATGTAACCATCCACCACCAGAAACGGGGTGGGGCCCTGCTGACTGAGAGCCGGCACGCAGCAGGGGCTGTGGTGGCAGACCAGCGGGGAGAGTGGCTGGCCCCATACGCTGCATCTTCGCCCCACCACCAGCTTTGCACACTCCTCCCCCCATCGTTGGCCACTTGACCCTCCCACTCACCACTGGTGGGTGGGCGGCTGGCGAGCAGGGATCCATCCAGCAACAGGACCTGCCAGTAGTTATGGGGGGGGAGAGGAGACAGAAAATATGGGACAATTTGCCTGTTTTTAAGAAAAAGTCAGGACACCTGTAGGAGGGCTTAAATATGGGACTGTCCCTTTAAAAACAGGACCTCTGGGCACCATAAATAGGTCTATAAAACCATGAGTGGTGTGGAGAAAGTGTTATTTATCCCATCACATAACACAAGAACCAGGTGTCAACAAATGAAATTAATAGACAGATTTAAAACAAACATAAGGAAATATGTCTTCACGCAACACAGTCAATCTGCAGAAGCTGTTGCCAGGGGATGTTGAGAAGGTTAAACGTATAACTGGGTTCAAAAGAGAATTAGATAACTTCGTGGAGGATAGGTCCATCAGTGGCCATGCTCTGGGTGTTCTTAAATCTCTGACTGCCAGAAGCTAGGACTGGATGAGAGGGGATTGATCCCTTGATAAGTGCCCTGTTTTGTTCATTCCCTCTGAAGCATCTGGCACCGGTCATTGTCTGAAGGCAGCATACTGGACTAGATGGGCTATTGGTCTGATCAAGTATGGCCATAAATACCAGTGATCAAAGTTGTTTTTCTGATCACTGATCCAATGTCGTGAAGATCTGACCGATCCTTAAAGTGTGTGCACTAAGGGTATCATTACATTTCAAGTTTGAGTTGTGATTCCCAGCTCAAGACAATGTACTTGCTCTAAGCTCTCATTGGACTAGTGCACAAAAATTAGAATGTAGCCACCGCAGTGCAAGCTGCAGGATGGGCTAGTTGCCCTGAGTATATGCCCATCCAAGATGCAAGGCACATATTTGTAGTGACTAGCCTATCCTGCCACTTGAGCTGCAGCAGCTACACTCAATCACAGCTAGCAGGAGTATGTCTCCTCGAGCTGGGAATCACATCCCAGCTCAAAGCGAAGATATACCCTTATGTGTAGTGTTTTGTAACCTGTTTCAGTAGAAAAAGACATTTTAAAGGCCTGAACATATTGTTTTATTTAACCATTTAATACCTACCTGATTTTAGAGGTCACTATCTAGAGCATAGCTAGAAAGAGAAACCAAGACTTCAGCCATTCTAGTAGCTATGCAAGGATACCAACTATAAATCACTAGCAATTAAAATAGTGATGATGAAAATCATGTCAAAATCAAAGTGGGGCTGAGAGGGGGGAAGCAAGATTAAAGTCAAAAAGATATTATTTCAAGGTATATACTTGTTGACTAGTCAGTACTAATAAAAGATTTCAGGCATTCCAAGAGTATACAGCCTTTGCTTCTAGCACAAAGAGTCTACATGATATTGTATCTTGAGCAAGTTACTGGTTCCTTCAGTTGAGCAGTTTTTTGTTTTTTTAAAGGGCTGGCCCAGCCATAGTTTCCCTTAACCCCTGAAGAGTCAACATGGATCCCCTTACTAGCATCAAGAGCAGTACTGAAACTATAGTTACCTTCACTTTTTAGCACCACTGGGATTTTATGAAGATCCCTAAGTACAAATAAATTTAAGCTTCCACATTTTACGAGACATAAGATGTGAACAAGCCCTTGTTAATACTGTAAACCAGGGGTTGGCAACCTGAAGGAACCCCAGGCCGGCAGCAGGCTGAGATCCCGGCTGGCAGGAGCCAGCGGCCAGAACCCCAGAGGGAGGGCGGGCTGAGACGCTCAGCACGCCGCCGCTCTGGGGTTCCCACTGCTGGCCCCTTGCCAGCCGGGGTCCCGCCACCGGCCCCACTCAGCGCCCGCTGCTGGCCTAGGCGAAGGAACCCCAAGCTGGCAGCGGGCTGAGACCCCAGCTGGCAGGAGCCGGCAGCCAGAACACCAGAGCAAGGGCGGGCTGAGATGCTCAGCACACCACTGCTCTGGGGTTCCCGCTGCTGGCCCCTTGCCAGCCGGGGTACCGCTGCCGGTCCCACTCCCCTTGCTTCCGGTTGGAGTTCCAGCGCAGGCCCCCTGCCAGACAGGGTCCAGGCCTCCGGCCCTGCTCAGCCCTACCAACCGCCAGCTCCACTCACCTCAACTGCTGAACTGGGGTTCCAGCCGCTGACCTCCTACCAGCCGGTTAACAACTGATCACTCAGAAGCCTGTGTGCAGCTTAAAGTATCCAAATCCATGCCAGACATTAGAAAACTCAGCAAGGAAAAGCAAGGGCAAGGATCACACTCAACTGATAAGATCTGCATTTTGATTTAATTTTAAATAAAGCTTCTGAAACATTTTGAAAACCTTGTTTACTTTACATATAACAGTAGTTTGGTTATATAATATATAGACTTATAGAGAGACCTTCTAAAAAACGTTAAAATGTATTACTGGCACGCGAAGCCTTAAATTAGAGTGTATAAATGAAGACGCGGCACACCACTTCTGAAAGGTTGCCGACCCCTGCTGTAAACACTTTTGATGCATTCAGCGCATGTGCATTAGCCTTACAACTAGACAAGGAAAAAGTTCACTGGCCTGGCATGAACTCTTACTCATTTTTTACCATGATAATTGAGTAGAAAATTAGTGATATTTTATATTTGTCCATCAGAAATATTTACCCACAATGAGTCTTGCAAGGCTGCTGTAGATTCACTTCCTCCTTGTGGAACTGTACAGATTCAGCTACACACCTGGCAGTGGACATTTGTAACGTTCACACTATTTTGTGACTAGCTTTCAAATATACCACATAACTTCCTCTCCCCTTTCCTCCCTCAAAACCAAACAATGGTGACAGCCAAGCCAGTTACAGCACTTCCTTTCAAAAGTGGCTCTGTTCTTTGCTTCCTTTGTGTAGCTAAGGCCTGGTCTACACTAGGCTTTTATGTCGAATTTAGCGCCGTTATATCGAATTAACCCTGCACCCGTCCACACCACGAAGCCATTTAGTTCGACATAGAGCCCTCCTTAAATCGATTTCTGTAATCCTCCACAACGAGAGGAGTAGCGCTAAATTCGAAATGGCCATATCGAATTAGGCTAGGTGTGGATGGAAATCGACGGTAATAGCTCCGGGAGCTATCCCACAGTGCACCACTCTGTTGACGCTCTGGACAGCAGTCCGAGCTCGGATGCTCTGACCAGCCACACCCCGGGAAAATTTGAATTCCTTTTCCTGTCTGGGCAGTTTGAAGCGCAGTTTCTGTTTGGACACCGTGGCGAGCTCAGCAGCAGTGGCAGCAGTGGCAACGATGCAGAGCTCTCCAGCAGAGATGGCCGTGCAATCCAATAGAAAGAGGGCCCCAGCATGGACGGATCGGGAAGTCTTGGATCTCATCGCTGTGTGGGGAGATGAGTCCGTGCTTTCCGAGCTGCGCTCCAAAAGACGGAATGCAAAGATCTATGAGAAGATCTCTAAAGCCATGGCAGAGAGAGGCTACAGCCGGGATGCAACGCAGTGCCGCGTGAAAATCAAGGAGCTGAGACAAGGCTACCAGAAGACCAAAGAGGCAAACGGACGCTCCGGATCCCAGCCTCACACATCCCGTTTCTACGAGGCACTGCATTCCATCCTAGGTGCGGCCGCCACCACTACCCCACCCCTGACCGTGGACTCTGAGGATGGGATATTGTCCGCGGCCGGTTCCTCAGCGGACGGGGAAGAGGAGGAAGGAGATGAGGAGGACGAGGCAGTAGACAGCGCTTACAACGCTGATTTGCCCGACAGCCAGGAGCTCTTCATCACCCTGACAGAGATCCCCTACCAACCCTCCCCAGCCGTTACCCCAGACACAGATTCAGGGGAAGGATCAAGCAGTAAGTGTTTTAAATATCCAAACATTTATTTACAACATAACTGGCATATTTAAAATATTAACAGTAGCTAAAGTGCTTTAAAACATGTAAACATTTATTTGCAACAAAACAGGAAGATTGAAAATATTAACAGTGGGTAAAGTGCTTAAAAACATGTAAACAGGAAAGTCAAACAAAAGGGGAATCAGTGCAAAGTGTATCATGATTACTCCGTCTTTGGGCGCCTCAATATATAGTCCGAACCATTTTAAAAAAATCTCACAATGTCCGCTTCATGATTATAGTGCCCAAAACCCTGCAGTCATTTGTCCCTCCAAGGGCACCTAAGCCAAGAACTGGTCAATGTAACCGGGGATCGAGGCGACATCCTCCGGGGAGAACTCCTCATACACCTCCTGCAGGTGTTTTTCAAGCCTCATCAGCAGGTTCCTGGGCAGGGACAGCTTATTAGGCCCCCCGTGGTAGGACACGTTTCCCTGCCACAACGCCAGCAGGTACTCCGGGATCATGGCCTTGCACAGCAGTGCAGCAAATGGCCCCGGTTTCTGCAGGCTGTCCCGGAGCATCTTCTCCTTCTGGCTCTCGGAGACCTTCAGGAGGGTGATGTCAGGCATGACTCCCTGCTGTGAATTAGGTAGGGGAAAGTTAGTATTGGGACTGCTTGCCCGTCCCTTTACAGAACTGCAACCGCCGGTTTACAGCCACGCGGTTTACAGCCGCGAGGGGCTGGGACAGGGCCAGAGTTCATGCTTGCAGGATTGCTGCCAGCAGAGACTCGCATTGCTTTCTATGTGAAAGGAGGCCAGTGCCACTCTTAAAGTTTTAAGCGGCCACAAGTCTACGGCTTACCATGTTTGCCATCTAGACAAAGTCCGGTGTCCTGCCCTGCTCCTCAGCTCGCCACAGCAAGACCGCAGGCACTGTAGGCGAGGGCCGAAAATTCGACCTTGTCCTCAGTGCGCGTGTGATAGGTGCTCTGCATGGTCTTGTTCACAGAGAAAGACTATGTTCTCTGTTCACAGATACATTGCTCTGTCTCAGGAATTCACTCCCTTTTTCCAATTCCCACAGCCACATCTGCCCAGAGGCTAGCGCACATTAGGAGGAGGAAGAAGAGGACACGGGAAGACATGTTTGCTGAACTAATGGAATGCTCCCGAGCACAGGCAGCCCAGCAGACACAGTGGAGGGAGAACTTGTCCCAAATGCACCGGGCAAACATTGAACGGGAGGAGAGGTGGCGACAGGAGGACAGGCAGGCTACTCAAACGCTGCTTGGACTAATGAGGGAGCAAACGGACACGCTCCGCCGCCTTGTGGATGTTCTGCAGGACCGGAGGCAGGAGGAGAGAGCCCCGCTGCAGTCTCTCTGTAACTGCCCTGCCCCGCCACCAAGTCCCATACCCCCCTCACCCAAAGTCCAAACACGGAGGGGTGGAAGGGGCCGGGAAAAATTTCACTCCACCCCTGCGGACTGCTCTACCACTAGAAGGCTCTCATTCCCCAAAATTTGAAAAGTCCTTTCCTACCCGCCTCACACAAGACCCCGTCCAAGTTTCACCCCCCCGTTCCATGTGCGGTTGTTAATAAAGAATACGTTTCTGTTCATTTCTGTTTCCATCCTCTTCTTTTGGAGGGGAGTCTGTCTGGAGGGGGGGGAAGGGCCTTGGTCATTGGACAGGACAGTCACCTTTAGCAGGGGGCAGGTGCAGCAGCAGGGCACATATACAGTGCAGTGACTAGTTATCCTGGTCAGTCTGGGAGGTGGTTTTCATGTTCTGTGTGGTGGGGGCGGTGGTGTTGCTCTGTGACTTGGTGGCGGGGGAGGGCAGTTACAGATCTTATGCAGCGGTCCTTACCCTGGATCACAGAGCCGCGCAGCAGGGGATCTGTAACCCTCCTCCCCCTGCAAGACAGTCACATAGCCGACACATACACGCAGTCCCGGCCAGGAGGGCTGGCAGGCTCCGTTGAAACAACCAGTCCACCATCGCGGAGCCTGTCATTCCTGGAGTTTAGAAGCATCATTTGCATCACAACCCTAAACCCGCTCCCCGCCACAGTCTGCGTCCCAGGTTTAAAACATTCCCGTGAAAACAGTAATAAAGACAACGGTGTCCATGAACAAAACAGAACAGATTTTATTTTTTGGGAAGGGGGTGAAGGGGGTATGTAATTGGAGAGGATAGTCGACGGCAACTGGGTAAAGAAACGGGGGCAAGTTCAGCTTCTGTGTCCACAAACTTAAAAGTCAATGGGTACCCTGCTCAGCCTTGAAACTGGCTTTCAAAGCCTCCCGGATGCACAGCGCGTCCCGCTGGGCTCTTCTAATCGCCCGGCTGTCTGGCTGGGCGTAATCAGCAGCCAGGCTATTTGCCTCAACCTCCCACCCCGCCATAAAGGTCTCCCCCTTGCTCTCACACAGATTGTGGAGCACACAGCAAGCTGCAATAACGATGGGGATATTGGTTTCGCTGAGATCACAGCGAGTGAGTAAGCTTCTCCATCTCCCCTTGAGACGGCCAAAAGCACACTCCACTACCATTCTGCACTTGCTCAGCCGGTAGTTGAACAGTTCTTTTTCTGTGTCCAGGGCGCCAGTATAGGGCTTCATGAGCCAGGGCATTAGCGGGTAGGCTGGGTCCCCGAGGATCACTGTAGGCATCTCCACATCCCCAACAGTTATCTTGTGGTCCGGGAAGTAAATACCTTCCTGCAGCCGTCTAAACAGACCAGAGTTCCTGAACACGCGAGCGTCATGAACCTTGCCCGGCCATCCGACGTAGATGTTTGTAAACCGTCCCCGATGGTCCACCAGTGCTTGCAGCACCATTGAAAAGTACCCCTTTCTATTGATGTACTGGCTGGCCTGGTGGCCCGGTCCCAGGATAGGGATGTGAGTCCCATCTATAGCCCCACCGCAGTTTGGGAATCCCATCGCAGCGAAGCCATCTATGATGGCCTGCGCGTTTCCCAGGGTCACTACCTTTGACAGCAGTACCTTGACGATTGCCTTGGCTACTTGCATGACAACAACCCCCACGGTAGATTTGCCCACGCCAAAGTGGTTCGCGACTGACCGGTAGCTGTCCGGCGTTGCAAGCTTCCAGAGGGCTATGGCCACTCGCTTCTGGACAGTCAGGGCTGCTCGCATGCGGGTGTCCTTGCGCTTCAGGGCAGGGGACAGCAACTCACAAAGTTCCAGGAAAGTCCCCTTCCGCATGCGAAAGTTTCGCAGCCACTGGGATTCATCCCAGACCTGAAGCACTATGCGGTCCCACCAGTCCGTGCTTGTTTCCCGGGCCCAGAATCGCCGTTCAACAAAATCCACATGCCCCATTGCAAACGTGATGTCCTCGGCGCTGGGTGTCGTGGTTTCTGACAGCTCTGTGCTACTCTCCGACTTCAGGCCCTCACTCCGCTGCCGTAGCCTCCTCGCCTGATTTCTCTGCATCTGCCTCTGGGAAAGGTGTATGATAAGGTGCGAGGCGTTGAGAACGGCCACAACTGCAGCGATGGTCGCAGCGGGATCCATGATCGCAGTGCTGTGGCGTCCGCGCTGTCACTGATCAAAAAGTGCGCGAACTGATTTCCCGCCGGCGCTTTCAGGGAGGGAGGCAGGGCGGTAGTGACTGACGGATGACGACAGTTACCCAAAAGCACCCTCGCCACAATTTTTTACCCAGAAGCCATTGGGGGCTCGACCCAGAATTCCACTGGGCAGCGGGGACTGCGGGAACTGTGGGATAGCTGCCCACAGTGCACTGCTTCCAATGTCGACGCTTTCCCTGGTAGTGTGGACTGACAAAGTCGAATTACTGTCCTTAGTGTAGACACACACGTTCGACTTTCTAATATCGATTGCACATATTCGATTTAACTAAAATCGAACTACTCTCGTAGTGTAGACATACCCTAAGTCTTTTCATCAGAACTTTTGAAAATATAAATAAAATGAAAAAACCGAGCTCACAGGAAGATATTACAGACCATTCTCTTCAGAAAAAAGTCCACCTATACAAGGTGCGTTCGAGTTTAACTCTTTATTGCACAGGGCATCTGCCAGGAAGATCTCTGCAGACAAGAGTTGGTATGGTCTAGTAGTAGTTCCCAGTCAGAGTCAGTAAGGCAGGAGAGCTAAATTCTAATCTCAGCTCTGGCAAGGACTAACTCAGGCAACTCACCTGACTTCTGCAATTCAGTTTCCCCTCTGTAAAACCGCAATACTTACCTACCTCTGTAAAAGCACTGTGAGATCTACAGGTGAGAAGTATTCCAAAAGTGCGAAAAACCTCCCCACGGAGCTAAAAATCACAGTGGGTGATATCAAAAGCATTTCCACATCAACCAATTAGGAGGTTGCCTGAACTGATTCAAACTGAGACATCAGTGGGGACTGGATGCATAAAAAGGAACAGAGGGCTTCCCCCAAGAACTAAGATGCCTTTTCATATATAGGTCAAGAAACAAAAATAGGATAAAGAATAATAGGAAAAACGGTCTCCTCAATGACTGATAGCAAGATCGCCATTAGGCATGAGCAGACTTTAGCACTGTGAAGTCACAGCTGATCACCAGTAGGAGTAGTGGGGCTGGGAGGGCAAAGGGGCAAAGCAGGGAGAGGACAGTGAGAGTAGGAAATCTCAGATCTCTGCTGCAGAGATGCAGAGGCCTTATTTGTTATGACAAGCCCCAAAGTGAATATCGATCAGAGTATTTCCCCTCCTGCTCACAAGCCAACATCACTACAGCAGAAATCAGAAAAATCTGCTTTGAGACAGCAAACAAAATGCACAAAATCCAAAGTGAGCAGATAAAACTCACCCCTTCTTCAGGTCTGTCCCCCACAAACAGTAGAAATCTGTATTTCCCATTCCCTTTCCATAGTCTTTATACCTACAAGTTTGCCTGAACAGACCTTATCAGTTCCTCACAAGCATCTCAAATTCTGCAGCTGCAATCTGCTGGGCTCCCATTGTTTCCTTTCGCTATTAACTTTTCCTTTCCTCTGGATCACGATACAGACTGCAGAATCTCCAGGCTTTGGAGTAACACAGCATCCTTGGGCCATGTCAGGGATTCTGGTGATCCCTTTTCAGAAGTACAAAGAGAAAAGCTGCTCTCATCCTCACTGCCTTTCTGCCAGGCAACGCTGCCACTTTCAATGTGTCAAAGCTGACTCAAATGTCAGGAACAAATGAACCACAAACAGTGGAAATAAGGGCATTACACTGCACTTCCCAAGGGAAGACAAAAGGCTACAGACTAAAATAGAAGTAGAATTTGGGATTGGTTAAATACTCAAATGCACTGCTCATGATAGTGTGGAGATGGAATCTAATTTTAATCCCTAGATGAATCTGCTATGTGACAATGGCAGTATATGATTTAGAATGAATTAGCTGCTTCAGTTCTAAAGATACCCAGGACTGGAATAAGAAAATCAGAGAAACTCAAAGTGAGTTGCCTTGGCAGACTTGTATAGTATGCTGGTGTAACTTATAGAAAATTGCTTTCTTAGAGAGAATGGCTGAGGGATTTAAAGTGGGGCACGAATAAAAGTTTTTTAGATTCAAAAGTCAGCAAGACAATTAAGTCAGACTTTTATAAGAGCCATAAGTAAGAGGTCTTGTTTACTTTTCATCAACAAAAATGTGTCTTGCATATTTTGCATCAGGTCAGAAGAAATGCAAACACTTTGGTGGTGGTTTTGCTGCCTTCCTACTGCTTTTCAAATGACAGCAATCAGTGTCTGCCAGGGAAGAAATTGCGTAGAGTCAACCACCACCACCAAACACACATTATGCATGGTTTAAACTAGTACTGTTATTCCTTCACTTTGGAAAGCACATTTACAAAGTGATGTTTAAAAACAAAAACAAAACAAAAAAACTATCCAGGCCTGGAGTAATAAATTCCTCCCCCAGTTAATCAAGTCCAACATTCACTATTAGATCTTTCAGTGCTCAATAGCTGACTTACCTATGGGGACAATAACAGAAAACACTTCAGATCAAGAATAGTTTTCACACAACTCAGCCGAATCACAAAACTTTCTTGCTGACTTCACCACAGTCAATATAAAATGTACAAAAACTTTGATGCATAGCTTTAGTAAAAAAAAATTGAACTATTCCACTTCGACGTGAAACTTAAGAGAACTGAACATGAACCAGAAACTCTTAATCAGCCATAGAATGGAAAGACATCCACTGCAGACCCAAATTACTCATTTTACCCCTCCAGTTCCTAAGCTGGTCCTGCTTTTATGAATTAGCTTTGAAATACGCACCTAACGGGCTCTCCTGCTAGATATACAAAGGAATTATTTTGAATCTACCAAAGGAATTATTTTGAATCTCCTGCAATTGTTGACAGGGACCTTAAAGTTCTTCCATGACAGACAAATAGCTGTCATTTGAAAAGCGGTTGGCAGGCAGCAAAACCACCTCGAAAGTATTTGCATTTCTTCTGACATGATGCAAAATATGCAAAACAAATTCGGTTGACAAAAAGTAAACAAGACCTGTTGGCTAACTGATGGCTCATATAGAAGTCTGGCTTACGCTGCTTTACTGACTTTTGAATCTGAAACACTGCTATTCATGCCCCACTTTAAATTCCTCAGCCACTCCCTCTAAGGCAGTGATTCTCAAACTTTTGTACTGGTGACCCCTTTCAAATAAAAAGCCTCTAAGTGCGACCCCCCTTATAAATTAAAAAAACTTTTTAATATATTTAACACCATTATAAATGCTGGATGCAAAGCAAGGTTTGGGGTGGAGGCTGACAGCTCGCGATCCCCCATGTAATAACCTCGCGATCCCCTGAGGGGTCCCGATGCCCAGTTTGAGAACCCCTGCTCTAAGGGCTAGTCTACACGGATGATGTTAAAGCATGTGGCTTGTGTAGTTGCGGCAGAGCGCTGGGATAGAACTCTCCCAGCGCTCTAAAAAAACCCACCTCCACGAGGAGCGCGGCTCCCAGCGCAGGTACAGAGTCTCCACTGGCGTTTTACAGCGGGGGCTGTTTTTTCAAACCTGAGCGAGAAAGTTGCAGTGCTGTAAAGTAGACTGTGTAGACAAGCCCTAAGAAAAATTTTCCTTCCTGACTGAAATTTTCCCAAATAAAACAAGCAGGGAAGCTTGTCCGCTCATTATGGGGATGGAATGTATCATTTAAAATAGGTGTAGTCTAAAAAAAATAATAAGTTTTTAAAATTAATTTCACATGAGATCTTAATTTTGGGTTGGACTTTTTACATTGATTTTACTACGTTTACTAAGAAGGAATCCCTCCCACTAGTGCTGTATACAAAAAGTAGTTTAAGTCAGGAAAGAGCAGCACGGCACAGACACCTTTCAGAAGTCTATACAGTGCTTCATGGAGTGGAGAGAATTATTCTTGCACAAAGTTTTTCCAAGGAATGTGGAGAGGCAATAATGATTACAGCACAAATTAGGAGTTTGGCATTATGGGTTCTATCCCAACTATAGCACAGAATTGGTGTAACATCAGGGAAGTCAACTGACCTCTGAGCTTCACCAGCTTAACCAAGGGGATACTCACACGTATCACAACAATGGTGATATTTATTCAATTTTTTCCAAACTGATCTGAGGTCTTTAGGTGGAAGGTGACACAGAAGTGTATGTTATTGATGTACTAAACCTGGATCAGGGTTCACATACTTTATCAGGTCACCTTTCTTTGAAAGGTTTCAGCATCTCCACTTGGAAAGGTTTAAATAACTCACTGCAAGGTCAGAGACTCCTCAATCTAGTAGATTGATCCCAACAGGTTGTTTTGTAACAGCAATGAATGACTACACATCTGGAGTTTATGGTGCTCAGAGGCTACAAAAATGAACGTTAAGTACATACTGATAAGTGATATCAGTTGTTTTTGGCCTATGGCCCATCGTCTCTTCCTGCAAGTCTAATTACGGCCCCTCCTGTTGATGCCATTGATTTTCATGGACAAAACAGGGCTACTGAGAATATCTCACATGCATCCACACACTAGCTCTTAGAATGACTACTTACTTGTTAGAGTAGCCACACTGGAACTGTGCTTAACTTGTCCATTTTGATTTGCACAAGGTGAGCTTGACAACATGTTTGCAAATGTTTTGATTCAAGTGTTCATGCACCTGATATTTCTATGCAAAGCCACCATAAAAGTGTGACCTGAAAGTGGGGCCCCACTTTCAGGTCACAGTTTAAACCATAAATACCTTCCCAAGAAAAGCAATGGGAGGGATAATGGATTTGTTTGAAATGAAGCCCAAGTTCACCCAAAACTAAATAGAGGCTCAGGTTTACAGCCCAAAGTTGGCTAGAATCAAAGCGGATTCCTTAAGGGAGCATCATACGCCTGAGGCCCTGATATTACAGTATGTATCACTGATCAGCCTTTTTATTTCTATATCAGTTAAATACTTTATTTGCAAATCCAAAGCTAGGCTTTGGGCAGCTGCCTATTCAGGATATTACTGCCTCTGAACTGACTACAGTTTAAGTATTTTAATCTGCCTTCATACTATTCTAGTTTAGTTGGATTTTTTTGTTTTTTTAACAGCAGTGGGGGTTATGCTTCCTAAATTTTCCCTATGACTAGTCTTGAGGTGTGTTTGAAGAATGTACATATTAACTACACAAACCATGTGTATCCTATGGATATACACAGTGGTCCTCATTAAAAAGTTGATGTTTATCAGCAATTACCACACTGAAGTAAGTATCTGGCGCTATCTGCCATGGTTAACAACTCACAATTTGATTCCTCGCACATTTTAGTAAAGAACAGCAACAACTCACCAGCTAACTACAATAATATGGTTGTGGTTATATATTGGATAATACATCTACTGCGGGGAATGCCACATATGTTGTAAGCAGTAGGGATGTATGGGTAAGGTGGAGGAAAATGACCAGCAAATACACCTGCAAATTACTAACTAAACCCCTGCTTGGAATAATTGACAGTAGATTCTCATTTGTTTTCTCTATGATCTTTGTGGACCTGGTAATTTACCATGGCACATTCATTTTCATTATAATATTTCAGCATGAGAGATAACACTACCATACAGTATGCTTGAACCTGCACTTCAGTTCAAAGATCTGGTTTCTATTATTCAATGGTTTGCAAAATTCAATATTTCCCAAAGGGTCTTTAGTCATTAACGTGAATCAGCGACATTCTACTCTAAACTCCCTGTGTGGAAGACTTCAGCAGGGCACAAGGAGGAGACTTGCAAGCAATTTCCTTTTTTCAGAGGTCTTGCACCATACATTGTGGTATTAGTGTATGTTCCTTCCTCTGTGAAGTGTTTGAGGGCATTAGAGCTGCAGATGCCTCAAGTCACTTGTTCATGAATATCTAATAAGTGAGTCTGCCCTCTCCCACTTGGGTTTATTCCTTCAGCTAGCAGGAAGGAAAAAAGCATTCAGAAGAGACAATCCAGTCAGCTGTCTGGACATATGAAAATAACTAAAATAAGTGATTAAAATACATTTCACGATCAATTTAGGAGCATTCTATTCTTTTAATCCAGTATTAAAACATCAGTGGGTTTATACTTAGATTCATAGATTCCAAGGCCAGAAGGAATGACTACCATCGCCTACTAGTCTGACTGCCTCCTGTGTAACACCGGTCATAGAACTTCCCCAAAATAATTCCTAGAACAGATCTTTAAGTAAAGATTGGATATTTTTCTAAAAATGGTGTGCTTGAGAATCCACCACAACCTTTGATAGAGTTATTAACCACTGGAATAATTTAACTGTTAAAATTTTATGCCTTATTTCCCTTCTGAATTTGTATAGCTTCAACTTTCAGCCTTTGGATCATGTTACACCTTTCTTCTTCTAGACTGAAGAGCCTATTAGAAGATATTTGTTCCCCAAGTAGATACTTCTAGACTGTGATCAAGCCTCCACTTTAACCTTCTCTTTGTTAGGTTAACCAGATTGAGCGCTAAGTCTATCACTATAAAGAATGTCTTATAATCTTTAATCATTTGTGGCTCTTTTTTGAACCCTCTCCCATTTATCAACATCCTTCTTGAATTGTGGGCACCAGAACTGGACACAGTGTAACACCAGTGACTGAACCAGTGCCAAATACAGAGGTAAAATAACCTCTGCTCCTACTTGAGATTCCCGTTTATGCTTCCCAGGATTGCATTAGCTTTTTTGGCCACAATGTCACACTGAAAGCTCATGTTCAGCTGACTACCCACCACGACCCCCAAATCTTTTTCAGAGTCACTGCTTCTCAGGATAGAGTTCCCCATCCAATAAGTATGGCCTACATCCTTTGTTCCTATATTTATATATTTACCTGTACTACAACACATTGTTTGCTTGTGCCCAGTTTAGAAAATGATCCCGAGTTCTCTGAATCAGTGACCTATCCTCTTCATTATTTACCACTCCCCCAATTTTTGTATCATCTTTAGCTTTATCAGCGATGACTGTTTTCTTCCAGGTCACTGATAAAAATGTTAAATAGAAGAGGGCTAAGAACCGATCCCAGCAGGACCTCCACTAGGAATACACCTGTTCAATGATTCACCATTTACAGTTACACTGTGAGACCTATCAGCCAGCTTTTAATCCATTTCATGTGTCATGTTAATTTTATATTCTCCTAGTTTTTCAATCAAGATGTCATGTGATACCAAAGTCACATCCTCACAGAAATCTAAATATATTACATCAATACTATTACCTTATTTATAATCTCATAAAAAGTATACCAAGTTAGTTTGACAGGGATCTATTTTCCATAATTCCATGTTGACTGGCATTAATTATATTACCCTCCTTTAATTCTTTATTAATCGAGTTGTGTATCAGCCGCTCCATTATCTTGCCCAAAATCTATGTCAGACCGACAGGCCTATAATTTACCAGGTAATCCAGTTTCCCCTTTTTAAATATTGGTACAACATTAACTTTCTTCTGGAAAACCAACATTAACAGTTCAGCCCACTCCACAACTGTCTTTATAAAAACTTCTGGATCCAAATTATCTAAACCTACCGATTTTAAAATGTCTAACTTTAGTAGCTGCTGTTTAACATCCTCCAGAGATACTAGTGGAATGGAAAGAGTGTTATATGATATGACTACATCTCCAAATACTACACTTTGAGATTGGAAACACTTAAATCTAGAAGGAAAATTACCCTACAAGTTACTACAAACAAACCAGTATTATAGAAACAGAGACATTCCTACATCATTTTATTGATACTGAATTAATTTGTATAGCATTTTGAAGACAAAGCGATATACTGGTAGTAAATTAAATATTACTAGATAGAGAAAAAAGCTTGGATCTCAGATGCTCTCCCTGCCACCATACATATAATTCTATTCTATTTCTTTTGTTTCTATTGTCTATAGTGATGTTATTAAAAAAGGATGTTGGACAAACTACAAAATGCAGATCAATTACATTTAGAAAAAAGTATTCAGTGATTGCTAAGACTGAACTTCATCCTTTAGAAACAGTCACGTCTATGGCCTGTGGAACAAGAAGAGAAAGGAGGTCTGTATAACCGGATTAGGCATTTTGCTATGAAGTTGCAATGGCTCATATAGCCAGAGACAGTAGAGTTCAAATTCACTATTTATTTTCCCAAAGACACACCTGATTGATTAGGTCAAGTGTGCACACATTGATGACCTTTTATAAAAAAAATTTTAAAAAGCCCACAGCTACTACTTGCCCTTATAAAAATCTACTTACCCACTCACTTGGGCACATTTTTTAATGAGTAATATTTTGGGTTTTAGCATATTAAAGACAAGCATTTAAATTTTGTGCCTGAAAGAAGGACAAAGTAGATGAATTTTTAAGGCTTCTGTATAAAAGTAACTAAAGACTGATAGAGGATTATACAAAAGAACTAACATATACTCCTTTGGGCCTGTCATTTGTCCATCGCATAAATCTCTATCTAGGTGCATTTATAACTAGTCAGTTTGCACTATGGTAATACAAATAATAAATAATAGTTGTGTTATGATGCCAATAACTAGCTGTAAGGACAATTCAAGCTTATAGCTACCACAACAGGAATGATTAACATCTCAAACCAATAACTAGAACCATCTCTAAAGAACATACCTTTCCCCATCTGCCAAACTCATTTGAAGGCTTGAGTAAACAGGCTTTCACTATGCACTGCTAATCAGACTACTGACCCATGTGGGAAGCAAGCTGCAAAGTTAAGGGCAGCCCACAGAAAACACTCTGCCCACATCTAAGGCCTTTCAGAATCAAAGACTAATTGGGGAAACTGGTCAGGCTTGTAGGCTGATCAGCTAATATACACACCCAGGTCCTCAAGGATTCTTATTGAAAGAAATGTGACTCAATGTGGTCTTAAACAATTTATTAAACAAAAATAAAATCACATGACTAAAACTAGGCTACTGTTTGTAATGCTAAACTAAAAAAATAAATAATACAATTGTCCAATCAAGATGAAATCAGAGTTAGCATCAATATTGGATTCAAATTAAATTATATTTGACTAATTATCAGCATAATACAACAAATAACCCTTATAAATCCTAAAGAAAGCATCTAAGGAGGTGGCTGTCTATTTGTTATAAACTAAACTAAAGCATTTTACCAAAGTGAATCAAATCAGAACTTGGAGCTGGTTAAATATTTTAAACACTGAAACAAAAAAAGTATCTAATATCGGAACCACAACCTCAGAACCAGCTACAAACTTCCTCCTGGGACAACCTGTTTGGCAGTTTACAGCTGACAGGTTTAAGTTTCTCGGCACTCTCAGAAGATAGCACACAGTCTAATTATCTTTATGAGACTGTGTTGAGGGCTATTTAAGTTTGGGTAATTTTCTGGTGCCTTCCCTGTGTGGACTTTACAAGTGCTCATTCACACTCATGCACACCATCACACCCTAAAATTAAAGAACAAAAAGGCTGGGACACCTCTCAGCTAACAAGGACAAAAATAGAAAAATAAGGCCAGGTCTACCTTACACGATTAGGTCGACATAAGCTGTCTTGCATTAACCTAGCTGCGCAAGTGTCTTTGCTTAAATTTGGCTCACGCTGACCTAGGTGCCTCTCTATGCCGATTTAGTAAGGCCACCTCCACGAGTGGTGTAGAGCAGTGGTTTTCATCCTTTTTTCATTGGCGGACCCCTAAAATTTTTCAAATGGAGGGCTTTGGAAATCAGTCTGTGGACTGCCAGGGGTCCACAGACCACAGGTTGAAAACCACTGCTGTAGAGTCATAGTCGATGTAATTAGTTAAACAGGTCAGTGATGAAACTCAGGCTACATCTACACTACAGCCGGGATTGACGCTCTGAGATCAACCAACTAGCGGTCAATTTAGTGATCTAGTGAAGACTTGCCAAATCGACAGCAGATCGCTCTGCAGTCGACCCCTGTATTCTACCCACGACGAGAAGAGTAAGGTAAGACGACAGGAGAAACTCTCCCATCGACCCCCCGCGGTGCAGACCCCATGGTAACTCGACCTAATGTACGTAACTCTCCCATCGACCCCCCGCGGTGCAGACCCCATGGTAACTCGACCTAATGTACGTCGACTCCAGCTATGTTATTCATGTAACTGGAGTTGCATAGCATATGTCAACTTACCATGGTAGTGTAGACATAGCCTGAGTCGCTTACATCAACTGCTACTGGCTTTCAGGAGCAGTCTCACAATGATAATACAATTGATACATGTGTGCCTGGCGAGGACACGCACCGCAGACACAAGGAGTCAAGTGTGCACACGCAAGCAATTTAATAACTGCAGTAGCTCTATGCCGACATAAGTGAGGTCAACAAAATTTTGTAGTGCAGACATGACCTAAGATAACACGGGGTTCAAAACTCTTCAGCTCTTGTAATCTTAGACATCAAGTTCCTTTCAGTAGTAAACTGATGCTGAGTTTTAAAGTCCTTTAAATTAAATACAAAAAATATTAGATTATAAACGTAGGCTTTAGCATAGGTTGTCAACTTCATATTTTAAACTGATTTTTAAAAAACTATTAATTTAAATTTTAAAAATCAATTTTTATCCACCCTCCTTCTGAGTGAAAAGGTCTTGAGATGACCGTCACCAGTGTATTGAAAGTTATGCACAAAGTCCTACAAAAAAAATGTAAAGGACCCTGGCAATTAACAGCCACTCAACATTCATTGATCAAAATTAACACATTTGAACATGTGACCAGATATCATTGTCTTAAAAAAAATGTCTTTTTTTTTTAGGAACTGGATGTTAGATCAAATAGCTTATCTTTAGAAGTTTCCATCTGGATAGAGAAAAGTTACTGCAAAGCTTTAAGATAAAACCTATTTACAATAAAAACAGAGTTTGTATCAGTTCTGTATTCCCATATATGCTATTTCTCTCACAGGTCTATTAGCAAGAGTCTATCTGTTGACCTTAACTGCCAAAGAGGGGCACAGAGAAAGCAGGTCTCAATTAGCTTTCACCTCCTAGGGCTTTATAGATCAACACCTTAAATTGCATCCAGAAGTGAACATGCAGCCAGAGCAGCCTATGGAGCCTTGGTAAGCTATTAAACACAAATGTCAAGAGCACACTATTTAGTGCAATGTTTTGAATGGAGTCCCTCCCGCCAGCCTTCCTAAGCAGTGAGCTATGACATAGTCACAGCTTGCTTGTGTAGCCCCATTTAGCACCACTGTAATCCAATCTGGAGGTCATTAAAGCAGGGATAACTGGCTACTTCCACTTTTTCATGTTCTCTGTATGTATATGTATCTTCTTACTATATGTTCCATTCTATGCATCTGATGAAGTGGGCTGTAGCCCACAAAAGCTTATGCTCAAATACATTTGTTAGTCTCTAAGGTTCCACAAATAGTCTGTATCCTCAAAAAGAACAGGAGTAACACGGCTGCTACTCTGAAACTTGAGGGAAGTGATCACAATGCTCATACCACGTACAGACAGAAAAATACTTTGGCCACTGAAGCACGCTGGAATGTCAGGAGAAAATGGGAATGCAAGAGAAGCCCTAAATCATGAGCCTTCTTAAAGAAGCAGCAGATCCCTTCATTATCATCCCGCCCCATGCACCATCCCTGCCTTACTGTTAAGCTACTCCACTGAAAGCCAATATCAAGCTTCAACCAGCTCATACTAATCCAAATGCCTATCCTGGACAGGCAACAGGAACGTAGAGCCATTACACTGGATCAGATTAAAAGGATTTGTAGAATTTACTACCTATGCCAACCGTACAAAATACATAACAGGAGGTATGACAATACAGTGCTATGGAACGCTAAGATAGTCCTTCGGGTTAGGAGTTACACATCTGTGCCTATGATCTCTCTAAAAAGCAAAGAACAATCACTTGAGTGATCCTCTCTACACTTCCACTGCCTGAAAATTAAACAGCTACAATGAAGGCTGTCAACTGATCTAAGAGTCAGTCTGGACAATTGTCCTTTGTCCATCACTAGCAGAAAACCAATGAACAAAACCAATAAAGTTCTGGCCTGAAACTGTACATGGAAATGCACAGTGGGAAGGAAATCTGAGGACTTCAGATATTGCCAGAGCATGGGTAATCCACCATCCCCAATGGGACTGGGCACATTTTGGGGGTCATGATTTGGCCATTCTCCCTTTCTTTACAGCTAGGTAGGAGGGGGATTGAAAATATTTCTGCTGTAACACAGGGTCATGGAAGGAAAGGTTGAAAGCCACTGTGCTAGTCTATCCCTGACCTTCCCAATATCATCATCCTAAGGATATGTCTTCACTAGCAATGTTAAAGCTCCGCCATGGCAGCGCTTTAACGTGGCTGTGTAGTCGCAGCACCAGCGCTGGGAGAGAGCGCTGTAAAAAAAACAAAACCACCCACGAGGGGAGTGGCTCCCAGCGCTGGGGTACTGTCTACACTGCCACTTCACAGCGCCGAAATTTACAGCGCTTTTCACACCTCTGAGCGAGAAAGTTGCAGCGCTGTAAAGTGGCAGTGTAGACAAGGACTAAGAGGAACTTGGGGGAGGGACATAGTTATCAAGATCACTATCTAGGGCAGGGGTCTCAAACACACAGCCCGCGGGTCGCATGTGGCCCGTGGGGTTATTTCGTGCGGCCCGCCAAGCTCCCCGCGCTCCCCCCCCCCCACCTATCCCGTGTCATCGCGAGCCCCGCGCTGCTCCCTGAAGCGGCTGAACTACTGTACCTGGAGGAGCAGCAAGATCAGCATATGGCACCGTTTCCCCTCCCCCTCCGGGACTCCGGCTGCTTCCTGGAGTGGAGCGGAGCGGGGTCGGGGACAGGGCAGGCAGGGAGCCTGCCCTGGCCGCGGCGCTGCCACCCCAGATCCGCACTAGGTAAGCGGCGCCAGGCCGGAGCCTGTACCCCGCACCCCTTCTGCACCCCAACCCCCTGCCCAGAGCCCCCTGCCACATCCCACACCCCTCCTGCACCCCAACTCCCTGCCCTGAGCCCCCTGCCACACCCTGCACCCCAACCCTCTGCCTGGAGCCCCCTGCCACACCCTGCACCCCAACCCCCTGCCTGGAGCCCCCTGCCACACACTGCACCCCAACCTCCTGCCTGGAGCCCCCTGCCATACACTGCACCCCAACCCCCTGCTGCACCCCTCACCCCTCCCTGCCCTGACCCCCCTGCCACACCCTGCACCCCTCACCGCTCCCACACCCCAACTCTCTGCCCTGAGCCCCCTGCCACACCCTGCACACCTCCTGCACTCCCTGCCCTGAGCCCCCGCTGCACCCCTCACCCCTCCTGCACCCCACACCCCAATTCCCTGCCATACCCTGCACACCTCCTGCACCTCAACTCCCTGCCCTCAGCCCCCTCCTGTACCCCCTGGGGTGAGGACTTCGGGGAAGGGATTGGAATGCGGGCGAGAAGAGGCGGGGCCTCATGGAAGGGGTGGAGTGGAGGTGGGGCCGGGGGCAACGAGGGGGGGTGTCAGTGATGCAGCCCTCGGGCCAATGCACTAGTCCTCATGCGGCCCTCGAGGTCATCTGAGTCTGAGACCCCTGATCTAGGGTGTTTCTTGATCAAGGGCCTAACAACCACTCATTTGACAGACACTGGCACCTAGCCCTTCCCTTAGAGGAGCATTGATTATTTCCTCTCAAATTCTACAAGCCTTGGGCGTACAGATCTAGTCCACAGGCCACAGCCAGTATTCTCCCAGCACCTGTAAAACTTCAGTAAGCCAAATTGGCCAAAGCTAACCCAGAGTCAATGCAGTGTTTGCGTCCCCATATGAAGCCAGCCTGCAGCTGAAGCAGAGCAGTTGGGGGGGGGGGGGGGGAGAGAGAGAGGAGAAGAGGGATGATTGGTCATCAACATGAGAAATGCTTGAGGTGGCAACTCATTCACTAAACTATCCGTCACCCAGAACTCTTTCTCTGGATGAAAGTTTGCACCTGCCCTTGCACCTTCAGCAAACCCAACAAAAAAAACTGGTGAGAATCTTCACCTCACTGAAACATGCACACTTCATCTAGCATGTCTGTAGTTATTTGATCTTTCAAAGACAACAGTTAACCCTAGAAGAGTCCTAAAACATGCCGGCTGACTTAATACACACACTATGTTCCCAGAGAAGCACTTGCTGTTTAGGCAGTAAACCATCTTTGTATTTTGAAAAAAAGGATGTTTTTCCCCCCTCAATCTGCCTGTCTGACACAGTGTTCTCTAGTTGTTAAAACAAAGGCCTGTGAGTGAGTCAGGATCAGGGTTTTAATCACATTTCCACCTTAGCCCCGCTGTGTAATCTTTGACAGCCACAACCATTCTTCCCTCACTTTTCCTGTTTTTACACAAATATTTACCTATTTCCAAAGATGCTGCATCTTAATGTTTGTAAGGTGCTTTGAAACTCCAGATAGGAGTTATCCATTAATCCAAAGGTCTAAAACCCTTATTGTGGGCACTCTAAGCCACCATACCTGGAGGAGATCAAAAATCTCACTCACCGGTTGCACGTACATATATTCTGGTTTGGGAGCAGCTGTTCTTGATGTATTCTTGAAATGATCATGGCCATCTAAACTAGTGAAAAGAAACTCAAGCTAATAAATAGACTACAATGAAAAAAGACCAAATTAGTTCACATAACCAGTGAATGCTGGATTTATATCCTAGTAGTGTTTTCATAATCCAACAGACATCCAGACTGATTATAATCATGTGAATGGGTGTCACAAGATGATAATGTGTGTCGATACGTCACTCATTTCACCACACTTCAATGCCCTGTAACTGGAATGGAAGTTTTGAAGAACTAGAAAAGACTATCCAGCCTTTAAGGCAATCTCCTTGTAATGTTTGTAATTTCTGCAGGTGGTTAATACCACGTCAGTATCTTTCTTTTAACAAACTTGTCTGGTTACTATTATAGATGTGTGTTATTTTCCTAGTTAAAAACAATGTTCATCTGCACACAATGATGAGTTCTTGCTTTTCTGCTACAAATTACACACTTACATAAACTCATCTCTCAGAAATGGGAACAGAAGTCGGTCTCCTTACTGACTACCAGTCCCCTACTCTAAGCAATGCTGCTATGCTAGAGAAATTAATCCCCACAGCATTTTAAATTTCCTGCCTTCAGTCTGCCTCTGCCCCCATTTGAATTTCAGGATGTTAAGTATGCTCCGTAATATGTATTAAGTTAGTGTAAAAATGATCTAGGTCATGTAGCATGTTGTGTATTTCAGTTACACACCAACCTTCAAAAGGCCTTTCCTTCTCTTCCTCTCGCCCCCCCCCCCCCAAAAAAAAGAGGCTGAACCATCATACTTTTCTAGAACAATGACCTGCTTTGGCTAAATTCCACCATAGTGAGGTGGAAGTAGATTTTCTGCCTGCCACTGCTAGTGGATGTCAACATGGAAGTCTAAAATGGAGAGAAAAGATAGCAGTATTTATAAAGATTCATAAGGAGAAAAGACAGTATCATTTCAGGTAATATCATTGTACACGCAGTGATTCCTCAAGGCCTGAAAATACAAACCTAACGGATGGAATTAATATATTTCAGGTTCTTTGTTTCTTAATATAAGAAAAAGACTCAGCTAAATAGAACTGGAAGGCAAAAAAGAGTCAGGTACACTGCTGACTGCTCTCTAGCCCCCAAGCACTGAGGCATTTTCATGGGACAATCAAGTCTCTTTTCCCATTTCCATTATGTTATATGTGGAGGATGGTCTTGTAGCTCACACATGATAGGGAGTCCTGGCTGTGGTGGACTTGTGACCTTGGGCAAGTTACTACTTTTCTGAGCCTGTTGAATTCTGTAAGATGAGAATAATATTTACCTATCTCTCAAAGGGGTGCAGTGAAGATTACTAATGTTTGTAAAGCACTTTGAAAACTTGGGATGAAATAGAAAGTATTTTCATTTTGTTTCTGACTCAATGGTTGACAAGCAGACAAGGCATTAGCACAAGGAATATGAATCAGGTATGCCCCAGTTCTAGTCACCATTAATACAGACCCCTTCTGATTTTGAACAAGACTTTTCATCTCTATGCCTGTGTCTTCTCTATAAAATGGGGAAAACACCATCTGCCTTAGAGAAGCATTGAGAAATTAGCTATGTTAATAAAACACTGAAAATTAAAAGCTCTATAAATATTCTAAATCACTGTTACTTAAAGGAGTGGAAGTGTGTGGATAAAGGACACCAGTTACAAAATAAATAACTTGCTTTTTTGAAAGAAACCTTTAGAAGAATCCTACAGTAGGTTCAAATGAGGTCATCTTACATATAATGCAATTCTGATAGTCTGGCGCCAGTAATGCATCAGTGCACATGTGCATATTCAACCAATTTATTCTACAAAGTTCTTTATATTTTAGCAATATGTATTTAAGAACTGCATGTCAAGGGTTCTTTTTCCCAAGGAAAGAAAAAAACCTGTCAGATCATATTTTCTTTCTAGTTTGATTTTCCTTCACTACACAAATAAAAATATTGCTTAACTACAGCAAGGGGGAGCCCAGGTTTCAAGAGTTTGCTTTCTGTTCAGCTATATAACAATTTACTATTGGCTTCTTTACTTTCAAACTCCTGGGCAACTGAAATTGTGTTTCACTGCCTACACTGCAAGGTAACACCACCAGTTCCTGTCTCTAGTAACCAAGTGCCATTGTTTTATTTCCCACTTTTTTAAAAAAATGCATTATTTAGGACTTACACTGTCTTTTTTTTCTTTTTTTAAATAAATGATGCTAAGAAGCATACATACCTCCAACAAATAACCACACTAGCTCTTCTTTTCTTGCATAGAAGTGCTCGCAGTTATAATCCAAAAATCTTCAAAAAAGTTTCATTTTAAAAAGAAATTGGAGATAAATTCCATAGGAAATAGGATACAGTCTAAGGTGTGGGTGTGATTTGTCTTCTAGATTTGTAGACAGCTGTAGTTAGTACTTTAGGTCAGTTTCAGAGCAAACCTTGACAAAAATGCTTCTTTGCACAGGAATAAGACCTGCTGGAATTAACAAGCATAGCGAGAAACAGAAAAATCATTAATAGCTGATTGTCTCTGAAACAGCAGCATATACTCATGCTCTGCTAAGTCAAACAAAGTCTGATGCAGAGGAAAGAAAATTAACTATTACTTGGAACAACTGAGCTTTTGACATAAGTGTCAATGCCTTGTTAAGCAACAACACATTTGAAATCAAAGGCAGGAAAAGGAGCCATTCAAATTAACACCTATGCCAGCCACTTTGAGCTAACAATGTAGAGATGGAGAAGTAGGGAGTGAAGAACAAAAGTTCTTTAAACCTCAAGAATGTGTGACTATTGCGGACTGTATTGCCATTATAGCACAGAGTACCTTGCTTCACAGACATGTAAAAAGTGCTGCAAGGAATCCAAGACCCCAAATTTTCATAATTGCATGTGCATAAATACACAGAATTTGACTTTATGCACATGCAATTATGATAACTGCGGGTGCACCTATTTTTTTTTTTTAAATCTGGTCCTAAATAGTAAATTATAAGTGAAAGATCAGATCAGACTGCCCTGTAAGAACAACTTGTTTGTCCTCTCCCTCCCCTCATTTACGGATTTGAAAGTTTTATCAGAAACCTGTAAGAGCCCAATAAGGAGAAAGAAAGTGTCTTGTCTTTCATCCATGCTTATGAGACCCTGGTGAAAAGCCCAACCCTTAGTCCCCAACCTAAGCTGTCTGGACTCCTACTAGCATACTGCCCTCAACTCTGCTCAAGGATTTAATCTTTTCCAGTTTGATAAATTTCAAGACTCCCTTCACACCACTGTTGGGAGACTATTCTATCTTTTACCCCATCCTCTCACCACACCAGTGGCTTCTAATTGTTGGGGTGTCTCCCCTATCCTTCTTCTCCTGCCATCTGCATTTATGGAGTCTCTCCCCCTATGAATAGCCTGCGTATCTGCTTCTGATCAGCTTTGCCAAACACCAGCAGAGTGAAACTGGAGACTTATTTTTCACTGCTGCCCTTAGGGTTCTGGACAGCAGCCATGAAAATGACCAGAGATTTGTCAGTTTCAGATCACTGAGGCTTGACAAAGCTATGAACAAGCAATTTGGGCACTGAACTGTGTGCCAACTCAAATAGCACTGCTTCAGTTCATATTCCGCAGGATTTAGCAGATATAGGATGAAATATTTTACTTTGGAAAAATTAATCCCCTTTAGAAAACTCATTTACAATCTACCTGAAACAATGTAAAGTTATCCTGAAAGGGGGAGATTCAGCTGTATAATTTCCATTAAGCAGACATACAGATAAGCTTCCTGCACTGTTTGAAGTGGGTTTTAGCCCATGAAAGCTTATGCCCAAATAAATTTGTTAGTCTCGAAGGTGCCACAAGGACTCCTCGTTGTTTTTGCTGATACAGACTAACACGGCTACCACTCTAAAAACTGTTTTAAAAGCATCCTCCTTCATGTCTAAAGGATTGAGCCCAGATAAACAGGGATCCAGTCTCTTGGGCAGCCATCTAAGCCATTCCATACAATCCCTCAGAATCATACTATAAAAAGCCTCATTACATGCTAAGGAATAGCCTACTACATGATAAAATAATCACTGTCCATACTGCTGAGTGAAACGGTAAACAATGGAAGTCAGTCCCAGCATGGATATAACCTGAGACTCAGCATATGATGCCATAACACACAAGTAATCAAGAATTTCAGCCTTGTTACTGAATTTATTTGCTTTGAAGCATAGATTATTTACAAATTTCTGTATCTAGGTACCTCCTTGGGTTTTGTTTTATTTTCTCCTAGCAGCATGTTAAAGGAAAATAACTCAAGAAGAATATACAGAGTTATTACGTACTGCTTGGTGATATCATAAATTTCTTTCTAAAGCAGGAAAGACTTTGGCTGTACGCTTTTTGTAGAAGTTGCTGACCTATCATTTTAACCTACCTGACCAGAGGATTAAGTCTGAGCAATAAACATTCTTAATTTTTCGTTGAACAGATTTGTTGTACAGAGACAATGTAAAGTTTTTTTTAAACTGTTAGATTCTTTTTCTTAATACTAAACAAAGCATTTAGACCATAGACTTGACGCAGAAGCTTATTTTGGATCATGTTGGTAAATCAGTGCCCCCAGGCTGCCAACTTTTACAGTAACTTTCAACTTTAAACTAATAGCTGATTTACCAGCCACTAAATCTTGGGTTTATAACAAATACTCATTTAACTCATGTGTGTGAATCTGCAAAGGTATGTGAAATAAGGCATTTCTAACAAGTTTCACTGTGGTAAAGAATAAGGGAAAGCTTGAAGTTAGAGGATGGGGGTAAAATTAGTTTCATGAAGCAAGGGAGAGTGGGGTTTGGTGGGATGGGTTCCAGGTGTAGCTGGTTGGGGCTCAGTGGTGTGGGAGTCCAAGGGCTCATCGAGGTGGTCCAGCTGCAGGAGCGGGTGGGGGTTCCATTGCAGGGGGTGGTCTGGGTGCAAGGGTGGGGATCTGAATGCACAGGTTGTGGCTCAATGGGTTGAGGGTTCAAGTTGGGGGGGCTCAGCGGGGGGTGGTCTGGGTGCAAGAGTGAGGGTCCGGATGCAGAGCGGAGTGGCTCAGCAGAGGTCTGGATGTAGGGAGAGTGAGACTTGGCAGGAAGGTCCACATGCAGGGGGGCTCTGGATGTAAGGGGTGAGGCTCAGCGGAGTGGTCTGGGTGCAGGGGTGGTCCAGATGCACAGGGGTTGGGTGGACAGGGAAGCTGATCAGTTTTACTTTTCAACTCAATTTTCAGCAGTGACTTACCTAACAACCACTATCTCTGTAAGTGATCACAGCAAGATACTAACACCAAGTTCAACTACTTAAAGTGTGAACACTTCAACAGGAAGCTCAGTCACAATGTAAATTTCAGAAACAGACAGCCAAAGCAGTACAGTTAATCCATTTGTAAGCATTGCATAGCCTGCAACAATTCTCTCAGAATTTGTTTTCCACTGTTTGGAAAATTTCCAGCACATTTTTGGCACTACTACAGCCTACATGAGTTGTAACTTAGGATCCAACAAGTACTACACTTAGTTGAGATTCACTCATGCCTATTGTAGATCTGAAACATGAAGTATTGAAATATGTATGACTAACTAGTTTTTAACAAGTATGCTAGTGTTTGAGTCTCTCTCTCTCTCTATATATATATATAGTGTCTAATTTTCCAGCTGAAAAGAGTTACAATTAACATAGCACGTATAGCCTGAAGGATGTACAGCCATCACTGCAATAGGAAACTTTACACTCTTTTACTTATTATTAAAGTAGTGTGAAGCCTTGGAGTCCTGTTTGACTCATCACCAAGCCTAGTCAGTTAGGTAGCATCAGTGACAAAAAGGATCGTCTTCCACCTGTTTCCATGTATTTGTCACTTCTAGATTATATTGGCTCAGTGAACTACAGTAATTAAATTAGGAGGTGCTCAGAAACAAAACTATGATGGGATAAAAAGATGTCCATTAGGGGACTAACCCTACTACCCCGGGGGAGCAACAGAAACACCCCAGCAAGAGAACAAACATTTACATTTGGCTATGCCACAGCAAAAGAGAGGCACTGGGATTCCTACCAGGTCATATCAACCACTGGTCAGTAGGTGTCCAATATAATCTGGAAGTCCCCACTCCATCCTCAGACTAATAAAAAGGAGGATCATTCAGCATCAGTTGGGTAGCTACAGCAAAGCTAGAAGGTTTCTGCTGATTTGCTCCTCCATCACCCTCGTAACCTTTCCAAAGGAGAAGTGGACACTTCTATGCCCCTGCTGCAGCTTTGTGCGATGGGACGGTTTCTACTACCTAACCTATGTTAACCTCCTTTTATGTCCCCCTGCTATTCAAAGCTGCCTCAAAGTGAGATAGAGATGAGTATCAATTTCCCTGTCTCCTCAACTGTGACGCCATCTTGAACCTTGTTAATGCACTCTAAAGCAGCTTGAGACCTGGTCTACGGGGGGGGCGGGGGGGGGGGAGGGGGCTGTTAAATCGGTCTAAGTTACACAACTTCAGCTACGAAAATAGTGTAGCTGAAGTTGTCTTCACTGCGGTAGGTTGACTGTTGCCACTCCCCTGTCAACTCCGTCTACGTCTCTCGCTCCGGTGGAGTACCAGAGTCGACGGGAGAGCTGCTCTGGTCAATTTATCACGATCAATTTATTCACTAGACGTGATAAATAGACCCCCGCTGGATCGATCGCTCCAGAGGTAAGAGTAGACATGCCCCGAAAGAGCTATAAGCAGCAATGGCAGCATTAGGTCACTACCATCTGTTCGCAGACTCAGGAAGAACTTATTACAGTCGTTCCCTTTCAGAGTGTTATAGAAACTGAAAGAGCTACAAATAGGTTTTTAAAACGTACGTTCTGTTGAAATGGCTGGTTTAACCTTCTGTATGTGCAGCACACTTACCAAAACAAGCAGATATTTCAATTCCTGGTAGAGTGTTACTCTCCTCTCCTGCATTTCTCCTAACCTTCTCTGCTTCCCCTTTCATCTGCTTCCACTCTTATTTTCACATCTTCACTCATGCAGTCACCCTATATGTGCAACAGCCTTCTACTTCCTGTCCATCATGCAGCCTCCTCCTACTCCAAATCTCCCCAAGTTCAAATCCTCCCTTTGCTGCCTGTCAGTGCCAATGATACCTCAACCTACTACATATGATCTGTTGCTCCCATGTTTTGTTTTGACTATGGAACCGTAAACTCTCTGAAGCAGGAACCTTGTCTTCATATCTGTCAGAAAACACTTGATACATCATGTGTTTATGGTATTACATGAGTTATTGCAGCTACACACAATAGTTAAAGCTGCCAACAGCCTATTCTAACCCTAACATCTTTATACACTCAGTGTTCTGAAACAACTGCCTTTCATGCTTGATCCCTTCCCTGAAAGTGATTTTTAAAACAATTACAGCCCATTTTTTAAATTCCTTGATGACTGCCAATATATTAAGTGAGACATCATTTAGTACTCAACTTCTTATACAAGAAATATAGTTAATTGGGGGTGGGAGGGGGAATGGACATCCTGGCATGTAGCATTTAATTAGGGGTTGTCTACACTGGCACTTTACAGCGCTGCAACTTTCTCGCTCAAGGGTGTGAGAAAACATCTCCCCGAGCACAGCAAGTTTCAGCCCTGTAAAGCGCTAGTGTAGACAGTGCACCAGTGCTGGGAGCACACTCGTGGAGGTGGTGTTTTAAAAGAGTGCTGGGAGAGTCTGCCACGACTACACAAGCCACATTAAAGCGCTGCCCACTGTAGACTAGCCCTTACTAAAAACAGTGAAATCAGAAATTGTCGTGAAGCTGGAAAAAAGCCAAATAACTAAAACATGTTACCTGGGCATTTGCAGAAGTGTCGCTGCTACAGTATCTGACGATACCACAGCATCATCATTGGCACTGAACGAATACAAAGTATTCAAATTTCCTGTAGATTTAAACAGCATCTTTCACAGAGGCATAGCAAAGCCCAGTTCAACACACACAGGTCACTACTTTTCAACTATTAGCTAGAGAAGCTGGAGCTCACAAACACTGTCCCCACCAGTTACTTCCACTCTCTGAACCGCATCCATAATGCACTGTAAAGTATAAGGAGCCCTTGCTTTTCCTTAGATGCACCTACACTAGTGTCTGACTCACAGTTCTCCTCCTACTCCCCCAGCCTTATTCACTCCGTTCATTGCTAAATCAAGACAGCTTCAAAACATAAAGGTGTCAAGCACAGTTTTTTTTTTAAAACAACCCCTCCCGAAAAAGGAGATGACTCAAACAAGGAAGTCGCTGCCCAGCATGTTTATGCTGAAATTTGATGATACAAACAGTCTCGGCTGATGTTTTAACAACAAAACAACCTTGCATAGTCCCATTTTTCCCTCTGCCCATTTAAAGTGTTCTATTCTTGCTATGGTTATTCCACCCTGGAAAGCAAAAAGTAGAGAAGCTGTTTCCAGTGGCAGGAAACACAGTGGGATAGGATTAGAAGAGCCAGTGTGAACAACAGATTTAAGGGAGAAAAGGCAGTGATTTTAAACTATTCCAGGAACTGATTAATAATGCTGAGGGGGCACATCCTCCTCCCCCCCAAAAAAAACAGAGGTTGCTCCCTCCCTTTGACTCACTACTTTTCCCCCAGACATCCTCCCCCTCCTCCAACTGGATGGGAGGCTTGTTCCTCCCCCACTCCCTGCTCCCAACCCCAATTCAGAGCAGACACGTCATTTTGGGGCAATGAGACCAGAGACCCTTAGGGCCAAGCAAGGGTAGAGGCTAGGAACACAACCAGCTGGAAAGGGGATTAGTGACCTCCAGGAAAGGACTCACACACACCCGAGAAAAGAAAAGTGGAATCAACCCCAAAAAGGAAGGGAAATGTGTGAACTCAGCCCTGGGGAGGAGGAAGGGCAGAGGGATTCTGGTAACAGAGAGACGGAGGGGGGCTCCAGGCCCCGGGGAAGAAGTGGAGCAGGGGGGAATGGAGGGCAGCTTGGGCCCTGGGGGCAATGTAAGTGCCCCAGGGTGGTAGGAGGGAACAGAGGGGAGCTCAGGCACGGAGGGGACAGAAGGGGAGAGGACGGAAGGGGAGCTCGGGCCCCGGGGAACAAGTGGAGCACAAGGGAACTGAGGAGAGCTCAGGCCCCGGGGAAGATGTAAGTGTCCCAGGGGGTAGGGGGAAACGGAGGGGAGCTCAGGCCCGGGGGGGGG